>NC_091127.1:76782890-77507890 GCF_040183065.1 Periplaneta americana
CTGCTGTAAATTCTTATTAAATATTTAAAAACTAAAGCAACATAAAGAAATGTTCCGCACACTTATTACAGTGTTCACCTGCGAGTTTGAGAGCCCGTGGAGCATTAAGATGACATCTTCGAGCATTGATTGTGTACCTCAAAATACTCATATTGGACCCCTCTATTATCTATCATTTTTACCGTATTAATCTGGTATAAAACAAGTTCAGGCATAGGATTGAAATTGGGTGTATTCAGTTTTAAACAAAAAAACACACACTGAAACGCATATTATTTTCAAGAACATTAACAGAGTTCAAAACAATACCAATTTTAAAAGAAGACTACACTTGCGATATTTCAAACCATCCCACTAGAAAGGAAGATGAATTAACTTTTAGTTAGAAAAACAGGACAGCATTTTTTGGACGATATCGGAAGACACGAAACCTTACCAAACGAAATGGACGGAACATAACACGGACAAAAGCAGATTCTCAAAATTGGCATCTCAATATTAACCAGTACCAAATGAGAATCTATGTCTATAAGATGAAATATGGTCTGTGTGGCCAACAATGCCTTGGCAATAGATGGAACGGTTCTTCAGACATAATCCTCAGCTCTTTTATGATGAAGATATTAAGAGAAAGCTGAAGACAAACTCCACGTGTCATCAGAGATACGAGCCGAACTTTCACTCCGATCTCATTTGTGTATGAGACTGTACTCCATTAACATTAATGCGACAAACGTGTGAGCAGTTTAGGGGTTGAAGGAAAGAGCTCTGGAGGTGGATAAATGTGTCGCGCAGGGTGGTTAGTACAGGGTGGGGTAGGTTAGAAAGAAGATTTATGTCGTAATTGATCACTTCAATTTCTTCACCCCTTCCCAAGATGGCATGGGGGTGGTTATATTCTAAGACGGTTCGAGCAAATGCCTCAAGGGAAGGAAGAGTGTTGGGAGGGGAGTAAGAGAAAATCTTGCTCCATCGCAGCATATTTATTGGGATGAGAGACATCTAGGAAAATTCAAATTGCTCTTCTCTGATGCACATTGTGTTTCGAAACGAAAAGCAAGGTCGGATTTTAAACAGCGATTTAGCAATGTGAATATCTTGGACTACTACTTATTATGATTTAGTCGCAGTATATGTTCATCTGATTACCATGCTTGTTACTAGAAGTTCGCGGATTCAAACCTGCCCAACGACAATGGACAATGGATTTTTTTAGCGATAAACTCTGTCAGCATGACTCCTTTCGGAAGGAAAATGAAGCGGGGGAAGCTCTATATCCTGGATGCACGGCACTTAAGGGGTTAGGTACAGCTTACAGCAGTAAAATTTTTGGAAATATTCAACATTATTTTCCTCCATTATTGTATGTTATAGTCTACAATAATGAAAATTGGTTTGTGTAAAACACATACGAAACAAATATTTTTACGATTAAAAAAAAATATTTATATATATTTTTTCAAAATTCAAAATGTGCAGTTCACTTTGTAGTGACGAAGCGTTTCCCTCGTAACTCATAAATATAACTTTTTCATGTTCTCTGTCTTTTATTTTATTGCTGAAACTCATGTTTACAATATCATACTCTTTCAACTAAATTCCTTAATAAATAATATATATATTTTTTTTATTTTATGTTAGAAGAAAATACTGACATTTGACCATTTTGTAAAATGAATTTATTTTTTATCACTGCACAGTGAACTGAATTTTGAAAAAAAAAGTGAATAATGTTTTTTTATCGTTAAAGTATTCCTTTCATATAGCAGGACAGTGTTTTACACATACTAATTTCCATTATTGTACAACATACAGTAATGGAGGAAAAAAATGTTGAATATTAAAATAATCTTGCAAATAAAGGAGAGAATTCCAGGAAGAAATTATTCACAAATTCTAATTAGACACTTCCAATTTATTATTCTTACTTGTCAAGTGTGTCATCAAATCATCGAGATAATAAACTTCTCCTTATTGGTGTTCCTAATTCAGGAATGGAATTTCCATCAACACCTGACTAGCATGATCCATAAAGGTCTTCATATACGTATTAGTGACCAACAAAACACCCGTTCTTTAGCCATGACTTAAAAGATCAGATCATTAATATCGAAATACAATTCTCACTTTGTTCTTTTCTCTACTACGGAAAAACAAGACTTCAGTTTAGAAAATAAACCGAGAAATAAGAAAAGAGATCAAACATAAATGTTTATTACACATCTGAAAGATAAATTTAAATAACTAAAACTTAAAAAAATCAACACAAGAAATTTCATAGACTCGAGTTTTAAATTCAATTTCTACCTACTTATTTTACAAATTTAATTTTGTATCATAATATACTGCTTTTCATGAAGCTACCACCACCACCATCATAATCATTATCATTATTATTATTATTATTATTATTATTATTATTATTATTATTATTGCCTGTTATTAATCGGTTGAGAAGCTTTTATCATCCAGTCTGCTGTCAAAAAATCTGAAAGTTAGAATTTATAAAACAGTTATATTACCGGTTGTTCTTTATGGTTGTGAAACTTGGACTCTCACTTTGAGAGAGGAACATAGGTTAAGGCTGTTTGAGTTTAAGGTGGTTAGAAAAATATTTGGGGCTAAGAGGGATGAAGTTACAGGAGAATGGAGAAAGTTACACAAGAAGGAACTGCCTGCATTGTATTTCTCACCTGACATAATTGGGAATATTAAATCCAGACGTTTGAGATGGGCAGGGCATGTAGCACGTATGGGCGAATCCAGACATGCATATAGGGTGTTAGTTGGGAGGCCGGAGGGAAAAAGACCTTTGGGGATACGGAGACGTAGATAGAAAGATAATATTATAATGGATTTGAGGGAGGTGGGATATGATGATAGAGACTTGATTAATCTTGCTCAGGATAGGGACCAATGGCGGGCTTATGTGAGGGCGATAATGAACCTCCGGGTTACCACCACCACCACCACCACCACCACCACCACCACCACCACCACTACGTTCATTATTACCGTTCT
This sequence comes from Periplaneta americana, assembly GCF_040183065.1. Taxonomy (NCBI): domain Eukaryota; kingdom Metazoa; phylum Arthropoda; class Insecta; order Blattodea; family Blattidae; genus Periplaneta; species Periplaneta americana. The sequence goes on from NC_091127.1 coordinate 76,785,912, forward strand.
AAAAGTTAACTAATAGTAGACAATTGTTCACAATATTAAACAATATGAACAAGCAACACAGCACTGGAAAAAATAAACAAATATTAACAACTCTAATGGCTTCTCAATACGTGAATACCGCTTGTAAAAAGTGAGAGAGCTTGGAAGTACCAGTCGATCTGATGACGTTCATCGTCCGCGCTAACGACTCTAAAATAATTTGTTTCTCTTTTTCTGCTATGTTTCGCTATCATGTGTTAAAGACATTGCCGACATCGCTATCTGCTGTTCATTTCATTTTCTTCTTTTCAGCAGGAATTATATTTTTATTCTCAGCGTTCCACATTGCAAACACACACTGTAGTTTGACACCAAGCATAAATATATGTTGTTGTTTTAGTCAGTATTTCTGACGTACTAACCTTATAATTACGTGGCATGTGTCCAGATAAAGTCTTTCCGAGAATTTTCAGAACATATGTCAAAAGAAGATTATTTATAAGATTCCTATTCCCGAAAGTACTCTGGGGTGCATTTGAATTTACATTATTTTTAACATAATATTTTCTTTTCTGAGATAGCTACATATTTATTGGCCTTTTGGAGAATATTTACTTTTCACGGCCTAGGCTGCATTTGTATCCCGAGGATTCTTTTATCAATAATTTGAATTCGTTGGTTCCTCTTTATTTCGAGGATGATTTGTACAGTAGTTCTGCTAGCAAAAACTATTCTGTAATGATAATATGTGGTATTATTATATTATTATTATTATTATTATTATTATTATTATTATTACAACCCAGAAATGCATATAGAGTGTTAGTTGGGAGACCAGAGGGGGAAAAAGACCTTTGGGAAGGCCGAGACGTAGTTGGGAGGATGATATATAAATTGGATTTGAGGGAGGTGGGATATGATGACAGAGACTGAATTAATCTTGCACACGAAAGGGACCGATGGCGGGCTTATGTGAGGGCGGCAATGAACCTGCAGGTTCCTTAAAAGCCATTTGTAAGTTATTATTATTATTATTATTATTATTATTATTATTATTATTATTATTATTATTATTATTCACGTATGGGCGAATATAGAAATGCATAAAGAGTGTCAGTTGGGAGGCCGGAGAAAAAAATGCTTTTGGGGAGGCCGAGACATAGATGGGAGGATAATAGTAAAATAGATTTGAGGGAGTTGGGGTATGATGATAGAGACTGGATTAATCTTGCACAGGATAGGAACCGATGGCGGGCTTATGTGAGGGCGGCAATGTACCTACGAGTTCCTTAAAAACCATTTGTAAGTAATTATTATTATTTTTTACTTGGTTATTTAACTACGCTGTATCAACTACTAGGTTATTTAGCGTCGATGAGATTGGTGATAGCGAGATGGTATTTGGCTAGATGAGGCCGAGGATTCGCCATAAATTACCTGGCATTCATCTTACGGTTGGGGAAAACCTCGGAAAAACCCAACCAGGTAATCAGCCCAAGCGGGGATCGAACACGCGCCCGAGCGCAAATTCAGACAGGCAGGCAAGCGCCTTAACCGACTGAGCCACGCTGGTGGCTATTATTATTATTATTATTATTATTATTATTATTATTATTATTATTATTATTATTAACATTTTCTTAAGTTATATTATAGGCTTACTCTTTCCTTATTGAAAATCTTTCTACTGATTGTTAATTACATTTCCATAAGTACAGGCACTCCTTCGTCAAATGATTAGTATTACGCAAGATTACCGCTGAAGACGCAAAAAGGTAAACGTAAGAACGAAGGCTAACCCTCAGATAGAGGTAAATAAATATAGGTTTCCTGCTGGATATTTAATCTGTGTCCGCTGTGTTTGTAATGTAATTCATATTTCGTATATCTAACTGCAGGTATTGCACTAGCTTCCACTTCTTTCCTTCCCCCAGACGTTACTTTACCAGAAAACATATTAAGAGCCTGAATCGCAAACTTGGAGGTCATATAAAAGACGTGAAAATCTTTCCAAGGGAAATACAAACCCCGGGGAACGTAACGCAATGTTCTTAACGGCTGCAGCGCGTCGCTTGGTATCGAACCGGAAGTGCGTAATGGTTTCACAGAGCATTCATAATTCACAGCGCGAAATGCTAGGCTATATGTCTACACAGACCTTTTGAAGTATTTCCCGTTCTTCACCTATATACTCAAAAAAATACTTTTATTTCAATTCCACTAAAACGTTACGAGTTACGCAATGTTAATACAAAACTGGTCTATGTGAGTATATCGGGTAATATCTTAAAAGAGTCTGAATGCAAGAGATATTTTATCAAGTGGTTATAACAAACTTGCTAAACTGAACGAAGCTTTATGGGATAAAACCGATCTAAGTGCTGGATTCTTATGTTCGAAATAGAAAAATTCCTCTATAGATACTGATAACACTGTACAACACACGTCTTGTCCTCTGCATAAAAATAATATGTGGTTATGACTAATTTTTCTATGGTTAATTCAAATATGATTTTAGTTTTTTTCTGCATCACGGACCACTTCTTCAGGATTTCCATTTTAATATTTGTTGTTCATTGGTATGCACATCAATTGTCATTCATATACTGTACAATAGACAAAATTGTTGTTCTACGGATATTTCTGATCTCGTCCAACTAGTTTCAGATAGGATATAACACTTCGTTTCATTTGTCTTGTGCTGCCATCTGGTGATGTTTCCTGCATTTTTTAATGAAGAGTATTGAGTCAGGTGATACATTTTAATGACTAGGGCTCGGAAGTTGATGAAATATTTTTTTTTTTTTCTGAAACATCACAGACAATACAGGATGCAATATAAGCTCGTTTCACTTCAAGACGAACCAATATAGCCTACTTTTATTTTGCATTTTTCGATCTTTTATTGTATATTGGTCATTTTTAAGGACATATATTACTTTTGTTGCATTTTTTGCCTTTTTCTGCTTTTAACGGACTTTTTTTACGTTGTAGTCGTAGTTCATATTCGGGAACCTACTGCAGATTGCTTACGCCATTTGATTGCGTCATGCAGGAATTTTCCTTATGGTTGCATCAGCCTCAACTCCTGATCACGTGTGTTAAGTGCTTCCCATCATTGAAAGCAACAGAACAAATACTGCAGCCGCAGTGCCCGCAATCAGCATTTTATTGTACCTCAAAAGTGAAGACGTACAAATGCCGAAAGTGAAGTAAAATATACAAAGTTTTTTGATACAGTTAGTGACTGAGTTTGGTGACAATGTAGGCTATTTTTCACAGATGAAAGTAGGCTATACTATTTTATAAGTTGTATGAAAATAAAGAAAGTGCAGATGCAGCCAGATATATGGTGAAACCGGGCACGGAAATTAAATCATTTTACACAAAAAGGTTCACATAACATGTACGGCTCTCGTTCTTCTTAGAGTGTATGAACTTGCGAGTTAACAATTTGCAAAAACGTGTAGGAAAAATTGGACAAGAAGTTAGACAGAAAATGAAAAAGGTATTGGAAAACAACATTGGGTACCAGTCAATGTGTAAAATCGAGAAGGTTCTGCAAAGTTAAAATTTTGACTTCAATGCTTTTAATTAAGATTTTTCATCAGGGTACCTTGATCGTTTCAAGTATGCGCCCATGACGTCAGATGAAGTAAAAAGGAGTTCTATTAGTATTATTATTATTATTATTATTATTATTATTATTATTATTATTATTATTATTAAAATCTTCGTCATCTTTTTAAACTTTAGTACAGTGAAACCTGTTCAAGACGGAAGTGACATGGTCCTAATTTTTTTCCGTTGTGGACAGGTTTCCGTGTTATTCAGGTGTGACATTAAAATGGAATATTTTGTCATTCATATACATGAAAAACAAAATGGCATGCCGCAAACTGTAAGAAGTACAAAATATTCCGTTTAACACTCCTCACACTAAATCAGCTTTCTGTCGCTTATTACGTTGGTGAATCATCTTGATTAAAATCTCATTTTCTGTGTAAATATTATCGTAACTCACTCATTAGTCATTAAACATTACTAAAGTTCACTAATCTCATTATATTTAATATCTAACACTATCCTCTAATACTGCATATCATTGCACTTTATTAATTGATTGGACTAGAAGCCATCTATTAGAAGCCTTGAATTCTGGTTTATTTAATTTCTTTCCCAGTTCAATAGCTTGCTTTGCAGAACAGATCCAGAAATTGGCTTGTTCTTTGAAAGGTCATGAAGAACCCACTCCCACAACAGTTCATTTATTTTCACATAAACAGTTGCTTTCTGGTTCCTTTTGTGTCACCAATATTGGCCGCATGCCACTCACTCATTATGATCTTTATTTTTTAAAGTGTCACACCTGAGTTTTCAACAACTGTACTTCAATATTATTTCATAGGGAGAACATAACCTATAAAAGCTGTTGCTATTGTTAAAAATAAAATAATTACACCTTAACCCTTATTTATATATTATACATTTATTTATGAATGGTTGAACCAATTTTGTAGTTTTTAATGTTTATTTTAAGAGTTTAAGAGTTGATGATAGAGTTGTATTGAAGCGTAATCTTTTGTGAGAGTTCTTATTGATAAATGGGTTTGCGACCTCGATGTTGGATTAAGACTTTGTTTCTAATTTTTCTTTATCTCGATAACTTTTACTTCATCACTTAATGTTAATGCCACATTTTATGCAACTTATTTTTTTACCTGGAAATCACTACACTTGCACTCTGTTTAGCTACGACAGTATATGGGGTGTGAAGCATTGAATATCTTTGAAGGGACTCGTCTGCCTAGTCAACAGAGTAATAAAATTTATGACCGACTGGCCAACATACCCTCGTACCCTCTACAATTTTGCAAAGAAAACTTGTTTTTATCTTAGTGACCTACATATTTCGTATATTCCTTGAAATTACACGGTTTCAAAATATAGTTACAAAATATAGTGTGTGTCCAAAATATTGTTTCCGTTTTGAACAGTAGCAGACAGTTTCCGTTTCCGCGTTGGACAGTTTCCGTGTTATTCAGGAAAAATTACACATAATAGATACAAATTTCGCCGGGACCAATAAATTGTTCCGAAACAGACAGGATTCCGGATTGTTCAGGTTCCGATTTGAACAGGTTTCACTGTATTATATTTTCCGAAATTTAAGGTCATTTCATAGGCCATTTTTCTGTGATAACTAGGTCATCAATTTCCGAGCCCTAGTAATGACGGTTGCTGCTAATTGTGTCTTGTGTTTTTGTGCAATTTGTAATGTTTTGTCATAAACGTCTGTGGAAAATGTCTCGAAAACGTGTAAATAGCCCTAATATGTTTTGTTACATATGTGGGGAATATACAGGGAAAAAAGCCGAAGGTATAATATTATTCCCTTAGTATTTTGTAAGGCCTATGAACTGTACTTTGGCTGCAGGGTTGGGGAGAAAGATAAGCCTTTTGCTCCTCATCTTTGTTGTGGCACATGTGCAATTAACTTAAGTTGCTAAAGGGCTCTCGATCACCAGTGTCATTTATGGTACCAATAAAATAAATAAATGAAAGCGCAGGAATGTGCATTGATGTGGTGGTTATCTACTGTTTCCTACTATACTCTGTCAGGGATCGTGTTCTTTTAGTGCAAATCGAGAAGTGGTATCGTTCACATTGTTTCCCGCACAGGTTGCACACACAATTGTCCGCTGGCTCGTGGTATCCTTGTTTGATACACAGCTTGTGGTGGAAACCATGTACCGACAGTCTTGTTAGGGCGCTGCGTAATTCCTGGTTTGGTCTTGTCCAGCTGCGATCGACCATGGCATCTGTGGAGTAAAAGTCTTCCCAGATCTCGGTCTCTCTTTCTCCGTCGATCGTGTAGAACTTCTTCTGATTTTTCTGTTGATGGCAATAGTAGTTGCGAGCGTAGATCCTCAATGAGAAAGGTTTCCCTCATGGTATGGCGTGAACACAAACACAAAGATCATGTCACCGACCGTTATTTTCGTTTGATAAAAGTGAAAGGGTATTCTGCAAAATCTAAACATGTTATTCAATACCCAAAACTGCCCTGACGATTTTATTGCACCTCCTAAACCACCAAGTGATTGGGCCACTGATGAAGGTGAAGAACATGTAGAGATGCTATCCGACAGTGGAAACGAACCAGTAGCCAGAACAGCACGTGTTGATCTACAAATTATAGGTAGTTCTGAATATAGCAGGCAGTCGAATCTTCAACAAAACTGCAATATTTATGGGATCACAAAACAGCTGTTTACAATGAGCTTGAAAATCAACGGCGTAACTTTATTAATATAGCAGGCGAGACCCAACAATTTGGCCAGAATTCTGATACGTACCACAAACCACAAGGAAGACTATAAAAATGTAGTTTATACAATTTTTAATATTTTTTAGAAGAATTATGAATCACTTTGTCATTATTAATAACCGTAAAAATTGCCAAAGACTGCAGCCATATTTTCATTTATTGTCTTGTTTTTATCGCCAACACGCACCCTACTTTATAATTCATCAACAATAAATTAACGTTTGGTACGACCGCGAACATAATTCCATCGACACACACCTATTATGTAACATTAATTTACATTGAAAATCGGCATTAGCACAAACACATGTTCTGTATCGTAGGCCTCCGCTTGGCAGTTAACTGCAGTGTTGCGGACGTATGGCTCCGGCTTGTAACTGAAGTAGGCTCTGCGTTATAATATTGTGAATTTTATTAGTAACAACAATGTAATTTATTCGTCACAACAATAATTCCTTTCTACAATTCACCTTAAACGCTCTCGTCAACAATTGGATCTTCACTCAACACAGTATTCGTTATAGCACTCCACCGACGACAATGACAATTTACTTGGACTATTACGCACAACAATGAACTGTTAATCTTAACTAATATTTACAAAGCACTATTTACAAATCAGAACTACCAGTTCTCAGTTCACAGTTCTTCTATCTCAGTCACTCGAGTTCACGGTATCTCGAACCACAGACCTTCAGAGACAGTTCACTGTACTCGAACTCGGGTCCCTCCAACTGCGGTCCACTGCACTCGAACTCAGGTCCCTCCAACTGCGGTCCACTGCACTCGAACTCAGGCCTTCGGATGCTGACGCAGATGCGGACGCACACTCGAGTCGAACTCCGGTTGGCTTGACTGGCTTGCTTGCTCTGGCTTACTCACTGACTGAAAAACTGAAAACTCTGAAAACTGCCGTCATTCCTTCGCGACCGTAATTTATAACCACAGCGACGTAACCTCGAAGGTTCCACCCGTCTCTAGAGATGGCATTCCAGAGAAATCCAGGGCCCTCTCCTCTCTACCAGCACCAGATGCGCGCGCAAACTCGTCGCGTGACGTAATACACCCTCTCTCTTCTCTCCACCGCGCGACGTCACTCAATGTTCCGTGGAGCCTGTGCGATCTGCTTTCATGCGGGACGCTGGTCGTGAGTTCGATTCTCACGTCGCTGTCACAATATATTGTTACCTATGTTGGGGTAAAATGAAAACTTTCCTGTCACTTGTATCATTTTTGCAGACGACACTTTCTTCTTCTAGTCTAGGATGTAACGAGCCGTGAGATATTAGCAAGTGGATGTTTTGTGTTGTTATTATTTCTACCAGTCCCTGCAGAAACTCCGCTGAGGGACTCATTGGCTTTCCTCTCGTTGATCAATTATTCAGAACTCGCTTATACTTTAAGGAGCGCTCTAGTTATCTCTTCACTCAATGCTGGATTTTCCACACCCTCAGCTTCCCCACTAGCTGGGTTCTACGTGTAGTGTGCAATTCTATTTCGTTCTGCTCTTATACCGATTTTGTCAATATAAGGTAACAAAATAAAGTTTATGTAAGAGGCATTCCTTACTAGACTTTTACTATGCAGAATACAGAAACGAATATTTTGCTATACGTTTTGGGCATGAAGTAAATATCTTTTGTGTTCTGTGTTGTCTCATTCAGGGAACTTGCTTCATGCTTACAACAAAATAAAGTGGTCACATCACGTATGAAAGTCTAGTGTTCTTCTAGAATCTGGATATAACTATTCAACATCATTATACAGGATGTAAGGAGTATAAGTGTCGTCCTTTTCACAGTCGTCGGAGACGGTCTACAGGATCAAAAATGTCCATACAGCATAGGGTCAAAATTTGATAGTTGTCCCAGAAAAAAAAATATATCTTCTCTTATTTTATTCGCGTTATACTGCTTATATCATTAGTAATATTACAAAAACAATTACATCAGTAGGTATATCTGGCAAGGAGTTAATATTACCTTAAATACATATTTGTGTGTTCTATTACGTTTTCGTGAAATTAAATAAAATTGCATGCTTAAATTTGTTAATATTCTGGCGTGAGAGACGTGGCAACGTGTTCAGCAGGCAGTACTCTGCACAGACATACGTATATGTCAGCTGAGTTCAAGCTACCTGTCCATAGGTCTACTTCCGAGCGGATAACAGTTCGGTACCAGATATTCGATAAACAACTTACAATGTCATTCACAGTTTAGGAATATCATATGTTATTAATTTATGGATAAAGTTGTCGTAATTCAAGTGAGGCAAGAAAGTTTTCCGCAAAGAAGGTCATCTAATCGGCGAACTTTTGTAGCGGTTTCTCAACGATTATTTTATTAGAAACTAGGAGTCTCTTACCCCGTTTCGAAAATCACACAAACAGAAATTTCTTTAAAAGCAGTACTGCTTTATGGAAGCGGAAGAGATTAAAATGTTGCATTTAAAAAAAGTGCATGTGATTTTGTGCAGTAAACCAGTATTGTTTATTTTCTAGACGTACAATAAAAATGTACCAATATTACGAATATTGTTTAATAAAATGGAAATTTTTCATAAAATTCTATTAATGAGATTGAAAGTTTGTATTTGCTGTTCGTTTTATGTAAACAACGGTCTGCCGCTGCATTAGAACAGAGCACCTTTTTTTTGCACCGGTATGTCTGTATCCGCTTGAGCTGTAATGTGTGCTTGTAAACTCCCTCCCCCTCATCCAGCAACGTCGCCAAACGCCTAATATTGTAAACTTTAATAATTAGTTAAATATTGCAATTAAAAAAATTGTGAGGACTTTTTTCTTTCTTATGACATGAACAATCATCAGTTAAAATTATGGCACTTATACCTCTTACACTGTATATATCAGACATAATAATAATAATAATAATAATAATAATAATAATAATAGGCCTACACCAATAAATATTACAGATATTGGATCACATTTTGAAAATCTAATCAGGCTCAAAACAAGAACAGGCCAAAGCAGAAAACCCTTCTCAGTTCCACAATGATGAACGATAGCGAAATTTGAATACTTCGAAAATATTTCACAAGATTAAAATTCTGTAGATATTAACATTTTAGGTAACAAGTTTCATATCGATGGTGTTGAACAGCAACCTCGTAAGTAAAAAAATGAACATAAATAAGGTTTCACTTAATTCCCATAAAAGAAATTTTCTGGCATCCTCTTGAATCAAGGCATGGATACAAACTTCACAAGAGATTTAAATATCCTCTTATGTCAGACATTTGTTTATTTTTAAGATATTATTAGCCTAGGTAGCGCAGTCGGTATAGCACTGGCCTTTTGTGCTCGAGGGTGCGGGTTTGATCCTGGTTCAGGTCGATGGCATTTAAGTGTGCTTAAATGCGATAGGTTCATGTCAGTAGATTTAATGTCATGTAAAAGAACTTCTGCGCGACAAAATTCCGGCACATCGACGACGCTGATATAACCTCGGCAGTTGCGTAATTTAAATGTTTTTGAAGATATTAAAATGTTTCTTTGCTCTTCTGTAAAACTGAATTTTTTTATACACGATGTTGCTTCTCAACACCATAGATACGCTACACTTTATCCATAACAGGTATCTAAACTGGTTCTTTCACCGCCCTTAGCCACCTAACAATATTGCTTTATTCACAGAAATGAATTAAATGCTTTAATTCAAAGCAGTAAATTATTTTCTTCCATATCAGTCTCTCCATAACAACCAACACATTAGCAACAATAAAATTCATATTTTTACTCATTTGTAACTTCTCCACAAATACATTACAAAGAAAATGCTTGCTTACTTACTTACTGGCTTTTAAGGAACCCGGAGGTTCATTACCGCCATCACATAAGCCCGCCATTGGTCCCTATGCTGAGCAAGATTAATCCAGTCTCTATCATCATATCCCACCTCCCTCAAATCCATTTTAATATTATCTTCCCACCTACGTCTCGGCCTCCCCAAAGGTATTTTTCCCTCCGGCCTCCCAACTAACACTTCATATGCATTTCTGGATTCTCCCATACGTGATACATGCCCTGCACATCTCAAACGTCTGGCTTTAATGTTCCTAATTATGTCAGGTGAAGAATACAATGCGTGCAGTTCTGCGTTGTGTAACTTTCTCCATTCTCCTGTAACTTCATTCCTCTTAGCCCCAAATATTTTCCTAAGCACCTTACTCTCAAACACCCTTAACCTATGTTCCTCTCTCAAAGTGAGAGTCCAAGTTTCACAACCATAAAGAACAACCGATAATGTACAAAGAAAATGCTACAATTTAAAATTAAATTTAGATTCCAGTAATGAAGTTTAGCTACCATTGATGGACAAAATTATGTATAGCACATAATAAATAAATTTTAATTTCTTATAGGTCCTACTGTACATTATTATTGTTAGATCACAAAATAAATTAAGACGTTTTGAAGAAACTGAAACTGTATCCATTTAAAAAGAAATAGAAAGAAGGTACAAGTAAAACTGGATAAAACATAAACAATAGTAGACAACATAATAGCTTTTGAATCACAGACAGGGAGAAAAAACACGGCTGGGAAAACCTTTACAGCTTCCGACAACTTCATTTTCTGTGCCGAAAAGGTCCACTTGGAATGTCAAGATGGTGGTGGTGGTGGTGGTGGTGGTGGTGGTGGTGGTGGTGGTGGTGGTGGTGGTGATGATGAATAAACTATTATTATTAGCCTACTAATGCCAAAACAGCACAAATTATCAGAGATAAATGGAATTCCCTTACAACAATATTTTCGACTTATACAAAATATCAGTCCGAAATATAACTAGATCTATTTAATAAAATATTCTCTCCATTCAGTTATTGTTAGTTTTGTTGCAATGATAGAAGTGCTTTACAGAGATTTTAGAGCTGTCCGAGAATTATATTAAAAGTTTTAACTAATACATCACAAGAACGATAGCTCACTCCCTTCTACACATTACTGTCTGGTGAAAGGAAATTTTACGTGGCTATCAGGGAAATTAGCTGCCGTCATGCGACATCCCTGCAGGCCGTTATGGGTTAATATTTCACAGACTTTATGGGGATACCGGCCATCAGTCATAAAAGGAGGGAGGAATAATTTATCAACGTTTCGAAATCTCGAGGAGATTGTCATATAAACTTTACCTTTTTTCAACGTCGGACATAGTAATGCACTTTCATGTTATTCTTCACGGCATCTAATCCATCCACCTTATGACGTAGGAAATGAAACTCGCATTTGTGTCTGTCCTGAACTAAAAATGAGATTACATAAAATGAAACTCTCCAATTCAAAGTTATCTTAAGATACAAACCACTTCCGTCAGTGGTCGAAAAGGAGAAGCATTACAATGAAAATAATAAATTATACAGTACTTGGCTTGACATTCAACTCACTAAGATATCCTACGAAATACTAAAGTAATGAAACTAACGTAAACATTAAATATATTTTAAGGAACATTCTGGACAGCTTTCGGATTTTCTCCTTTGCACTTTTGGACTTGTAAGGTCAAGGAGGCGGACCACCTTTACTACCAAAGTAATGGCTGCTAAACACGAAGGCACGAAGGAAAAAATACCATAATTAGCCCAAAAGTTGCACAAATTGACGCGTTCTCGCGTGAAGTCGAGGTCTGATGGGTAGTTATGCCAAATAGTTTGCGATACGAAATAATTTTGCAGCATAAAATCAAAATGCTGACATAATCGTAAAGGGAGTTCATCAGTTGAGCGCAAGAAAATATTTTACCTGAACTGAATGCATCAGTTGAGCGCGGCGGTCAGTTTAACACGAGAAGCAGCAATTTCCCTTTCCATTTTGTAGAGACTTAAGATTCTCTGTACTTTGACACGTATGGTTAAAAATTTTGTTCTCGTAAAAATGCTCGTCCAGATAACTTGGTACTTGACAGAGTTTAAAATATTTGTTTCAGTGCCAATAATGTATTGTTCAATATGTCGGTCACTTTCTTGGATAATAGTAGCCACTCTCTGTAGGACACCAATAAATTCTAGTAATATTTTCGCAAAGTAATTCTTCTACGTACTGTTTCCTTCTTTTATATGTGGGATTGGCTCTAACAGTATTCCCGTTGTCATTCATTTTAATATATGAAGAGTCCACTGCAAGAATGATGGATGTCATTTGGGATACATTTTGCAGGAGAAGCAATTGAAAGTTTGAAATGCTTAGCGCTCAAGGCTTAACTGTGATTTTCCGATCATTACTGGACAATGACTATCAGTGTTAATGCCATATAACTCTCTATGTTCATTCTATATGTTTTAAGCTTTGCATTGACAGTCTTGGTTCATTTTCGACACGATAGTGAAATCCATCATTCTTGAAGTGGACTCTTCATATGTGTTAGTTTGTGTTCCAATAATAACTTGAAGAAACAAATATAGGCTATATGAGGACGAGCACTTAAAATTCAGAGAGAACGCTTTGTGGAACGCCTCACATCCATTAGTTCTCGGAAGCCCATATTTGAGGGGGAAATAACGAATCCGGTTCTATGAAATTTGATGCCCAATAATCAGCAAAGACTGTGATACTTTCATTAACAGGTTGGTTGCTAACTAAATCTTCAACAAAAGCATCTCAGACTTCATTTGAAGGAAGAAATGAAAGACCGAATAGCCAGTGCAATCATTTACCGTTGTCAGTATTCTTATCTTAATACTCATTAGAAAGCCCCAAGGACTGAATTTTTCTCCAAGTCTGACTTAAATGAAGTCTGCAACCTATTATTGATGAAGATGGCCACATATTACTTACGGCTTTATGAATAGCTATTCCGAAGTCAGCGACAATAAATGAAGGCTGAAGCGTGTAGTTCGAAGTACCACAAATGTTTACTAACACACAAAGTAAATTCTCTCGCGCTACGTATCCTCTCTAAGTCTACGGAAAACTGACCACCGCGCACAACTGATGTATACTCAAAATGACCTCGCGCACACTGATGTATATCCAAAACTGACCTCACACTCAACTGATGTACGTACAGTATACCCAAAACTGACCCTGCGCTCAACTGATGCATTTTTTATCCTTTCGTGCTCAATTGATGTATACCCAACATATACTTGGAATTAGGAATGCACCAAGAGTAAGTAGAAACAGACAATAAGCACAAAGCTCGGGCTACAAACTCATATCCGTGTCCTGTCGCAGTCGCACTGTCACAGCGTCATTTTCTTACTACTCCTAGCATTTGGTATTCGAATTTATTCGTTAACTGTTTTTTCCGGTCGCGTCCAAAACTGTCTGCCCTCAAGAGAAACAATCCCTCTTATTAACTTTCAATAACATTTACCCTACGGTCTGTCGAGTTAGCTCTATGGAAGCGCGTCTGCCTCCAGGCTAGTCGATTTGGATTCGAATCCCGGCGGGGTTAGAAATTGTCACGTAAAATATCCACTTCGAGACTAGGAAAGGTGGCGGAACACAACTTCTAATCACTAGACTGTCCACTAACATGCCTGGGTTAAATCCCAAATTTCTCTGCAATGCATATGGAGAGAAGGAATATGTCACTGCCGATAGTGATTCGGACGGGGACGTTAAGCCTGGCGGCCCCCTTGGTGTTATTCGACACGAGTAGGCTACGTGCCGGTACCGGGTTTTCCCCTCTCTCTTCCTCATCAAAATTCTCACCCATTCCCTACACTATACTTACACGAACATTTATACATACACTCACCCTAATTAGCATACGACATAGCTTTTCACGGTTACACATCAGGCACAGCGTGGCCCGCCGAACTGGTGTGCAACTTGAAAGTTGATCACAGTCCTGTCATCTATCCGCAATATGCGGAACCCGAATCACGTAAGTTTAGTGGTAATCATTGAATACACATGTTTACCCTACAAGCCTGCGAGACACAAAATGCGAATCACGCTGGTACGTAACATTGTTAATTGCCAATACTTCAGTGCTAGTAAGACAGACAACCCAACATGAACCTTTTATAATCAGAGAGTAAATAAAGCGCTTTCTATGGATGTAATTTATCTTATTTCATATTATGTAATTCCATTTCATTTAATAATGAATAATTTACACATTGTTACATAATAATTGAAAACATTCCTGTCACGCCCAAGTACAAGAATTTGAAATACTGGTATGTAATTAAACACGGGATTTTCAAACCTGTATTCAGATTTTAGCTACATTTTATGGCTTAAGAGTTTTTGTACAATTTGTTAATACAACTTTGTTTTATTGAAAACTTTCGTAGTCCGCTATGACGTCATCTACACGTAAGACAATCTTATCGGAGCGAAGCATGACTGCGGAATATATGCATGAACTAGTCTAAGTAAAAAAAACGTTCATATAAACATATGTCCAATTTTCAATGGGTGTGCAGATACAGCTGTTTGAATGTTACGCATAACAAGTCATTTGTTAATGAGTGCAGATAACCAATTGTTTGTAGTTCCCGTGGTTACATTGACGAACATGTTCTTCCAGTATGACGAAGACGTCAGATGACACAGCATCTAAATCTCACATTCCCCGAATGGATAGGCCACAGTGGTCATGTATATTGGTCACCAAGATCCCCATACTTAATTCCGTATTTTTTCTGTGGGAGTGGATGAAAAACGAAGTGTATCAAAACAAAGTAAACATAAGGGATGAATGGATAGTACAACGACGAGACAATCTCAGAAGAGCAACACTTACTGTTGTCAACAGAAAAGTGCACTGAAATGTTTAAATGTATCGATACCACGTAACCAAGCAATAAATATATTGTCTTTCCTTCTTGCCATTTGCAAGATTTGTTATGCGTAACATTCAAACAACTGTATCTTCACACTCATTGAACATTGGATATGTTTATATTGATTTCTTTGCTCAGAATAGTCCATACTATCACCCATTAAAATATTTACTATTTCTTATGAATCATCCTGTATATTGCGTTTCGTGAAAGTGAACAAAGTGATCAGCACACCGTAATATGTAACGTAATTCAAGTTCGATATCATTTAATTATGTCAGAACCTTCATTCTTAATTTCACAATGACATGTACAATAGAAATTTCCTTTAATTTATTTCCCCCCCACCCCTCAAGATTCTCTCTTTGTTTTCATTTTAGACAATTCTTTACATGTTTCCCATCACTACGATTCATTTGTTATACTGACAGTAAACTTGTATTCGGGCCGTGTTGCAAAAATCAATCCATTAGTACAATATCCATCAAGTATGACTCCATTGAGATTCATTATTCATTCATCTATGTAATAACTTTCAGAATTTATCCGAATCGAGAGCCTGTTCACAAACACAACAAGTAGCACTCCACATAATAGAGAACAATTGAAGAAAATGTACTTTTACGCAATACTTCGATCGATGTAGACATACATTTCACACGCTACCTTATTCTCTAAGTAGTTACTTCAATTACATTTTTTACTCTCCTAGTATTTTCTCGTCTGGAAGAACTTCTAAGTTTTAAAGCCCTTAGGACGAAAATCATTGTCCCGATAAAATAACGTTATATAATGTAGTTGAACAAAGATATTCCATGTAATATCCTCAAATTAATACAACGTGAAAGTGGAATTCCACAAACATTTATATAAAATAATTGAACAGAGATCTTTTGTGCAATGTGCTCTACAGTAATTAATAACATGTGAAAGCGGAACTTCACACTGCTTTACTCAATAAAATGCTAGTTTTGGTCTATGTCCAGTATTTTATTTTCTCGGTACCGGTACCCTACCATATTTGGTGAGGTTTTACTTATCCACCACTTGGAGAGGTATTACCCGATGGGAGACTAGAATAATTCTAAATTATCAACCAAAATAGACTTTCGGCGGCGAGCAGCTGGAATATCTAGGAAATAGAAAAGTAGGAATAACGTGGGTACAACATTAATGAACATATTCTACAAAAAAAATACGACGGTTAGGCCTATGGATATCTGATAAGAATGTCGGAGGAGATAATACCTGAAATTACACACAAACAGGTACCAGAAAGAAGAAAAGGGGAGTGTAAATCAAAAATAACATGGCAGGGGGGAATTTAGTCAAATCTGAGAGAAGGAAGTCTAAAAAAAATATTCCTGGAAAGATGGGATAAAATGGAGGAAACTTATTACGAGATATTTAACATTTCTGAAATAACTTACTCCTTTCAAAACTGGGTTAGAAAAAATTTAATTATGTTCAATCCTTTACTTTATTTTAGTTTCTTATTTCGTGACATTTGGCAACTGGAAGAATGTGCAATAGATTTTAAGCCGAAAACAACACTAATAATAATGATAATAATAATAATAATAATAATAATAATAATAATAATAATAACTTTAAGAACTATTATTATATTTGTTTTATGTAATTATGACCACTTCGTGATGGACACACTTGTCCCGTTTCTTGACCAATCCTACACACTCAGAAATTACGGCACACACTGTTTACGTGTAAAGGAGAAAATCACCATCTAATACAACATACTGTAACACAGAGTCTGGCATTTGGTTCTGACGAGATTCAACATGCTGTTGTAAAGGAACTATAAGGTTTAAAAATTAAAAAGTAGCTTTAATAATGCAATTTATTGGTATGTCTTCATTTTTGAAAATTACACATTTCAAGTGATCCCCTTGGTATCGTATGACCTGTGCCTCGTCTGACAAATTATTCAACACATTATAATTTTCTTGAAGAATGGCACCAAATTCAGTTGCAAAATGCAGTCGAGAGGCCCGATCTTGTAGTTTCAACTGCTGAGCAACTTGAATCTTGTAGGGATGAAAATTTAGATCCTTGTGCAATATCCGACGAACTGTCCTGTCAGATATGCGCAAGGCCGCAGCATGTCGCACTGCAGATCTTGACGGACTTCGTTGCACAGCCAATCTAACTCTTTGGATATTTTCTGGAGTACGAACATAACGCCCACTACTATGAAAAGAAGGTTGTAAATTGCCTCTGGCATTAAACATGTTAAAACAACTCACTATAGTGTTCCTTGAAGGAATCCTACCGTGTCTCTGAACGTTGAATTCACGGCGAAATCGACGTTGTGTTTGAACAACGGGCTTACTTTCAATATGAGGCGTTCAGAAGTCAACATGATTACCTCCTTTTCCAAAAATTTTGAGATATTCAAGGTTAAAGTTAAATACACAATTAATTCTGTCATGTAGTCAAGAAGAATACTGAATTCTGTGGGCTTTTTATTGAACTATGGAGTTAATCACATTGACCAATGAAAATATGGTCAATTTAATACATTTCCAACTTAGAAACTCTGAAATAACCAAAAGTGGAGTTAATCGTGTTGACTTCTGAATGCCTCATATGTACTGATACCACAAAAATGCGTACGTTAGTTAACTGGCCAAGCATCCACGATTAACAAAATTGCATGTTTGGAAGTTCATGTTGCCTTGACAACATTTGATTTTCGCTACTCTCATTTCATTTTACAGCTCTACCAAACTAATCAGAACCAACTGCCAGACCCTGTAAAAACATAAGAAATGGGATGAGCGTTAAATCCTTGAGGAAGTGAGAATCGAATCCCGGTCTGTTGGAATTGTAGTCCAAAGAGGCTACTATTTGAAACACAGGGAAGAATGCTGGAATATTCGTGAAGTTGGTAATAGTGGAGCAATTTCGTTTACCTCCGTCACTGCAATATAGTCTCTTTTCCATTATCGCCATTCAATCGAGTCTGAACTAACCTTTGAAATTTAAAAGAGTCGTTAAGTAAGGAATTAGCATCTACGAGTCGTTAAAAGTAACACTGCCTTGAGATACTGATTTTCTTGTTGTTTTGTCGACAGTAAAGCTTAATGAAACATATATTCGAACGACTTTTCTCAAAACTCTCAAAGTTTCGAGACTCCATCCTGGGTCACTAAGCATATAACATGCGATTCAAATAGGCCTAATGCTAACGGTGAGTTGGGATTCATTTCTGAATTCTCCTTCAACTCTAAAACGGTGCCTTTCATTCAAGCATTCTCTTCTGGTCTTTTTTGTACATTACATGATGGTAATTTCCAGACGACCCGAATTGTTTCATCTCTACAGTTCCAACAGCGTCATTTGAAGTTGAATTAAATCTGTAAAGTTTTCCAAACCGACAATTGAGGTCTTTAATTAAAAGATGTTTTCCACCTGTTTGTTTTACGCATTCAGTACAGTTACATCCTAACTACAATCAGGTAAATGCAATTATAAGAATTACAGCTGCAGTTTTATGAAAACAAAACCGGTGCTACTGTTGATTGCAAAGTTGATGAGCAACTGTGAAACGATGTGCTGCAAACTGAGCATATGCACCGTCTGTGCGCCCCGTCTCTCTGTGAAAACGCCCTCTCGTAATAATTCGTGTTAGTAATCACTGCTATGTTACCAAATTTGAATTGTTTAGCCTGCTTTCATTGCGTATCACTGGACAGAGTGTGGTCACAGCCTAATTTAAACGAGGATTCAATTAAGTTCTTTTTATGAAGGTATGTTATGAAACGAGTTGGTCTCCTCGAGTTTTTAAGTATGCAGTCATACGCACTTCCACCTCTTACTTCTGTGACTGACGTGAAAACGTAAATAAAATATGGGATTATTATAAAGTAACATAGTAATAACCATTTTTACCATAACAGATAAATTCTATAGGACTATAAATTAAATCTTTACGTAAACATAGTAATAGCACAGTCTAGTACAGGCCTGCACAAGGTTTGCGCTCTCCGAGCCGGCTCACAGCTCATGAGCGGAATGCAGATATTAGCTGAACTCTATAAAAGGGTGGACTGGAAGAAGGGGTGATCTCGTACAAAATGTACACAAAAAAGTAGTGTTACGAGTGTTCATGAAATAAATTCCCGTTCCGTCTTTGCAAAACTATCTTGGACTATTATTAATTAATAAAGAAATATTTATTTTACAGAAATAATAGAAATTCTATAGCTACTTAAATGTACAATATCATTTTGTTATATTTTTATTTATCGGTACAAGAAAACGGGGTTTTATGCTGTTGGCAGCTGAAAGGAACATTAGCCTACTGATCGTAATGAAACATCAGTTAGAGATGTTCGATGTCTGCCTTTATTAAAGTTGATTATAGAAAACAGTTGCTCACATAGCAATCATTTTCACAGCCAGCCTGTGTAGTCGTGGATATTATTGCTAATGTTTAGTCTTGTAAAACTCAACCGGGCTAGTAATATTATTCAAACGATCTTTAGCCCTTAGGTCACATTGAAGATCAATAAGTTCGAGCTGTAAATCGTTAAATGTTAAAAGTTGCATTCCGTCTTTTAGATTCCTCCATACTGTACTGTAGCAGTAGGTAAGCAACGTGAAACAGTTACTGAGAATAGGCCCACACACTGCACTCCACTAGATAGCTGAGTGGTAGTTTCCCTCTCCTCTACCTAAACAAGTCTATGTCATTCTGACGTATCTTGCTCTCCGTTTTGGCGAACGGGAAACACGGCTCTCCCGCTCCCAAGGAGTAGTAAATACGTAGTAAATATGCATCCATAGATAGTTGCTCACCAAAGGATCGCTATTACCGCCTCATTACAGACAATGCAAAATAGTACCGGCACAGTCTATTGTTCCTAGCACCCTCGCTAGTGAAGCTTCGTGACTGTATATACTAGACTGTGGTAATAGTTTAAGAGAACCCGTATCTTAAAATTCCAGATTTTCAGGCATTTATTTATTTTTTAAGAAACTCAGATATTTTAAAAATATGTTGAAATTATTAAAACATATTGTTAAAACTTAAAGAAAACAAACATAAAATTACTTATATAGGGTATTTCAAAAGTCAATTAAAACTTTAAACCGCTATATATACAGGGACATCATTTTATTTTTACTTCAATTTTTATTGTATCTGAGTTTTTTAATGTACTTCACTCTCACTCCTTCTAGTAGCAAACTTCCACACACAACCAAAGTCGTAAATAGTACACAGTGAGTGAGTATAGTATGTTCCAGAAATGCGATGGCATTTTTCAGTGAAGAAAGAGCATTCATTCACTATTGAATTATTTTTCGCAGAGGTACTGTGCATCCGTTTAGTCACGTCGCATCCCGGTTTCCCCCAGCCGTTTCTTCTGGCTGCTTTTTTTAAACGCTAGTGGCTGCGCTGACTTAGCTCTTTTTTTAAAACATTTGCTGTTAGGAATTGAACTTCTACGTAATATTATACAATTATTTAAAATAATTTAAATAAAAGGGTTTAATTAAGGAAATAAGACCCTCCTACATAACCACATGGACGGAGAGTAGATAGCATATTTGAGTAAATTTATCTATGCGGATCGGGCAGAAGTGAAGATTGAATTTACAGTACATAAGGTACTGTCATAGAGTAGGTACAGAATTATTTCAACAGACGTAGGATTAAGGCTCCCTCATGTCGCCTGATTTGAATGATTGACATTATTTCTTTAGGTTACTGTGAAAACAGTTGTGTTTGCTAAACATCCTACAAAAATAGAAAAATTAACCATACATTCAATTTCAGAAGGTGTGCTTGAAAACGTTTTGATAATATGCACAAAAGAACTGAAGCCTGTATCGAAATGAACGACCACCATTTTCAATAATTTGTTTAAATATCCATATTTTGATTATTTTTTAAATTTAAATGCACTGTAAATATTGTATGCTAATATGTTGTAGAGAGAATACTATACATTGCATAATAAATACGTCCGATTGGATAGTTCAGTTAGTGAGTAAAAACACTTACTCTTAATACTGTACTGTATTTTGATTAAATAATAACCCGACGGAAGTGATCAAACTCAAAATTGTAACATTTTCTAACTTACGTAAATGGATGCATTACTTTTCTTCCCTCCTATACCCAGTAAAATTATTTGTATTGTATTTTACACTAGTGTCGTCAAACTTCGGTCGTGGAAGGGAGTAACAGTGTTTCTGCTTCTCAATCTCCAAAGGTATAGTCAGGTTAATATCGGAAATGTTAGTAAAAATAAAATGATGTCCCTGTATTATAATATTTGAGATAGGGAAAAAAACAAAAGAACATCACAGTGTTGGGCAAACAAAGGGGCTTGCAAAACATTGGGAAGATGTCCGTCCTTCTCTTCGACACCATGCACAGCATTTTGCAGATAATGTCTTGGAATATTGGCAATTTCTTGGGAGATAGCATCTTTCAGTTGCAGTAGGGTTGTTGGATGTGTCAGGAAAACTCGTTCTTTAAGGTAACTCCATAACCCAAAGTCGGCCGCATTGAAATCTGGAGCTCGCGGGGGCCACATTGTTGGAAAATGCCTACTGATGACTTTGGCTGGAAAACGAACCTCAATTACGCGTGTTAACTCCACCATTAATTTTAGGTTATTTTACGACGTTTTATCAACATCTTAGGTTATTTAGCGTGTGAATGAGATTAAGGTGATAATGCCGATGAAATGAGTCCGGGGTCCAGTACCGAAAGTTTCCCAGCATTTGATCATATTGGGTTGAGGGAAAATCTCGGAAAAACCCTCAACCAGGTAACTTGCCCCGACCGGGAATCGAACCCGGGCCACCTGGTTTCCCGACCAGACTCGCTAACCGTTACTCCACAGGTGTGGACAATAATGGAATAAGACAGACTGTTACAGTAGACGGGTAGCGCTACTACAGCATGTTGCAGAACTTCGTCATCCCTAGATTGAGGAATCACGATATGGAAAACATAATCTTCATGCAAGATGGCGCTCCACTCCACATCTTTATCCCTGTAAAACAATTAATTACGCAGATGTTTGACAATCGGAACCGCCTTTCAGTAAAAAGAATTAGCACTCTGCTAACAATAAATCTTGAAGGGCCTACTAGGAAAGAATTTTCCATAAAATAACGTATTTTAATATGTGTAAGTAAATTCAGCAGTAATTGATTCTAACAATATCTACATCTAATGATTTACTTACATAAGTAGCCTATATCTAGAGTGTGATAAGATGGATTGAAAGTAATAAAACTCCAAGTAACAAATGACATACTGCAATTTTTTTGTTTCTGCATAGTTTATTAATTTTATCTTTCTGCGCACTTACTTATAATATTGCAAAAGCATTACGCAATTTGCACAAATTATAATATTCCATTTGTGCATTTTTGCGACATTATTTCTAGCTTAAACTCTACTATATAAAAAAACAATGGTAGCTTTTTCATTCAACGGACATAAAGAGGTTCTATCGATCGTTTTGCGAAGCAATCCTAGACATTTCCTTGTAAATGAGGGCATATAAACGCAATGCTACCACCAAATGACGTCATAATGTGGCTGTAAACTTTCCTGCTTTTGAAATACTCTGTCATTACAGTCAAATGCACAGCAACAGCAACATAACACATGCTTGCCGCCTTGCAGTTGTGTATGTTACGAGTCTCAAACCGACTTCAATTTCCAGCACTGAAAAGTCGGTCCTGTTTCAGCGTGCTGACTTTTACTTTGGAAAAGTTAAAGATACATTCTTTCTAAAAATATGAACTAATGATCGGTCCACCGATAGGTCAATCAGTCGGTCAGCTCATAGGTATTGATCTATTGGTCACTTGGTTCGTCGGTCGGTTGACCGAACACTTGGTCGGTCGTCGGTTGGTCATTGATTCGATGATCGGTCTGTCATTTGATCAATCGGTCAGATGATCGATCGCTTCGTCGTTCAGTTTGTCATTTGGTTTGTTGGTCAGTAAGGTCGTTGGATCAGTAGGTTCATCATTCGGTCGGTTGGCCGATCACTTGGTCGGTCTGTCGGTTGGTCACTTGGTTCGGTGGTCGGTGTGTCATTTGGTCAGTCGATCAGACGACCGATCACTTGGTCGCTTCGTCGGTCAGTTTTTCACTTGGTTCGTTGGTCAGTAGGACCATGGGTCAGTCGGTTCGTCGGTCGGTCGGCCGATCACTTGGTCGGTCTGTCGGTTGGTCACTTGGTTCGGTGGTCGGTGTGTCATTTGGTCAGTCGATCAGACGACCGATCACTTGGTCGCTTCGTCGGTCAGTTTTTCACTTGGTTCGTTGGTCAGTAGGACCATGGGTCAGTCGGTTCGTCGGTCGGTCGGTTGGCCGATCACTTGGTCGGTCTGTCGGTTGGTCACTTGGTTCGGTGGTCGGTGTGTCATTTGGTCAGTCGATCAGATGACCGATGGCTTGGTCGCTTCGTCGGTCAGTTTGTCACTTGTTTCGTTGGTAGATAGGGTCATGGGTCAGTCGGTTCGTCGGTCGGTCCGTTAGCCGATCGCTTCTTCGATCTGTCGGTTGGTCAATTGGTTTGTTGGTCGATCGCTTGGTCGGTCTGTCGGTTGGTCACTTGGTTCGACGGTCGGTCTGTCGTTTGACCATTTGGACGAATAACCGATCGCTTGGTTGCTTCGACGATCAATTTGTCACTTGGTTCCTTTGTCAGTAGTGTCATGGATCAGTCGGTTCGTAAGTCGGTCGGTTGGTCGATCGGTCACTTGGTTCGGTGGTTGATGTGTCGTTTGATCAGTCGGATGACTGATCGCTTAGTCGCTTAATCGATCAGTTTGTCAGCAGCAGCAGCAGTAGTAGTATTTTATTTGACGACGTTTCGTACTCTAGATATCATAGATTTCAGAAATTCAACATGAGCGGGAAATTGCCTACAAATTTTGCCTGCTCATTACATGCTGTAAACTGCTACACGGTAGCCACAACTACAGTAGGCCTATACTTTCCTCCCGGAAGAAGCTATGCTGAGGGTTTTATTGCCCTCTAAAATGAATTGCCGTTGGTCGGTTTTGGACCCATAATCGTCTGATCCAAAGGCCAACGTGATCGCAAGATCGTCGAGAACGACTGAAACTTGAGTATTTTATTTTCAGATATCATACATTCCAAGTCGAATTAATATGAAATAGACTGATTTAAGAAGAGTCACATGAATTTTCTATATTATAACATTGCAAGTAATATTCTTATAGCAGAGAAATACATTACCACGTTTTGCTTGAATTGTCAGATGACACGAGAAAGTTGTTTCAGTGACAGTGATAAATAACAGACGTTAAGAGAAGCTGCTTTACTCTTCCATATCGTGCGAATGGATGACGTGGTACACGGAGAATTGGTTATTGAACCTTAGAAGGGAAAGTCTCTCATTCGAATCAGAGAAGAAACATACTATTACATTATTTTAAAACTCTCAAATGTGAAATCTGGAACGCAGAGGAAAATTTGTTTCGAAGAGAATTGAATAGAAGTCTCTTGGAACTGAATAGGCCTACAAACTTACAGACGATTGTTAATAGGCAAATAATTAAACTATGGCATAGATTCAGGAATAACCCGAGAAAACATTCCTCAAATCCATCCCTGTCCACTTGGAGTAGCCAAGATGTGAACCGGATCTTCGAAATGGAGAGCCGACGCTCTAACCCAGTCATGTCAACTGATTCCCATAGGCGCAAGCGCGCGCTTTAAAGCTCAGGAGAGCCTGAGCGCTTTACAGCGGAAAGGAAAGAGATAGACGAGTGAGGTGGTATATGCCGCTTGGTTGAGCTATATACAGGGATGACCAGCAATGGTTCAGTAGATAAAGCGAAGAGAACTTATTAGAACTGTGTCCATGTTAATTTTTAGATCTGTCTGTGAAGTGTAAGTGCATTATAAGAATGTAAGTTTTAATTTTAATTTCATTTTTCACAAGTTTGCTTTCTATTCAAAAGGGATACTTTCTCTACTTTTTTACAGAAAAATGAAATTTTCAGATATGTTTATTTAGTAGTCTTACAGGTACTCAAACAATGTCTCGTAAATTTAATATAACGTAAACAGGTACAGTATTACTGAAGATAGTATATTAAAAATTTTAAAATATTCGCATGAAAAATGTCTGAAGGAATTTAACCCTCAACTGGTATTGCTTTTTAAATGTATGTTAACGATATCTATCCATATGGGTCTATATTGACCCATAGATATACCAGTTGAGGGTTAATTAACAAAGCAACTATTGTTACATCATAAACAGAAGATATGTACCCATGTGTTGTAAAAACGTCAATTTTATAGCTTTAGCAGATTTCGAGAAAATAATTTAATATTCTGATGATAGGAAGTTACGCACCAATATCTCCTTAAAAGCATAATGCGATAAGAGTTTTGTTATGTAATATTAGTTACAGTTAAAACATATACCTAGATAACTTTGCTTTATACTATAATATTATTTTGATTAGTTTATTGATGACGTTTATAAAGCTAAATACACCACCAATATCAATTCCAACTTATTATGTCATACTTAGTCTCTTTCTTTGGAATATCACTTTCTTTAAACATGATGTGTTTCATTCACTTAGTACAGTATAGTTGTACTACTATGGAATTTATGTGAATATTCCTTCTTAAGCCTTTATTATGTTATTAACGTTTAAAACACAACTTCAATATTAAGAAATTAGTGTCAGTACTTCTGTTTTACAGACAATATAATTTATAAAATATCGTACAGAAAGAAGCGACATAAAAATAACGACATAACATTTCACGTTCCGTTTGAAGTTTGTACACCACTGTTTTCTTAATCCAACAGGCTGCCTATTCATATACATAATTCTTCCCCCTTCCATATCTAGCGCTTGATGCCCGCGCACGACGTCAAGGTCAGAAAAATGCGCTTGCTTTGACATCCCTGCTCTAACCCATAGATGTCCAATTATAACTCGTACGAGGTAACCCCTGGCGTACGGAACTCGCAGCGCATAGTCTTTAAGGTCGTTTTTCCTATTTTATATGGAAAGTTATTGACCTTAGCAGAGCATGCTTGACGTGCAATATCTCCTGGTTCTATAGGCTTTTGGGCACCCATTCTCTAACGATAGTAAAGCGACAAGATTGAGTCTCTTTGATCCGAGAGCAACACAGCAAGCTTCAATAGGTCCGTATATTAGGGCCTATCGGACGTAACGGGTAATCTAGAGAGCAATTGATCCCGAATGGGGGTCGACTACGAGAATTCCGGAGCGGGAGACCAACACTTCATATTCCTAATCGAGTTACGTTCCGTACACTGCAGTAAACAACACGTCATGCGGCACAGTCTAAGCTGCTACGAGCTGCAGGAGACACGCACAAGGGATCAGCTTCTCTTTGTGTCTTCATCTGTAGCCCCGTGCATTATACGTATAAAGGAATTTTGGTGCTGCCGCATAATTTTCAAGAAAGGATTAGCCAAGACTCAGCCAGAGCAAAATATCACGTTACACACGAAGATGGAGCTCAACCGTAGCTCAGATGAGCCTAGAATTTATGGTTCTTCTTGATGACGAAGATAGTGAATGAGGGTGAATTGTGGAGGAAATTCTAGAAATTTTTCAAGTAGGGTAAGTCTTCTTTCAGTTCATAATATCGCCTCCGCCTCTCGCCAGTTAGGGTTCTGAGCAAAATTTTGCAATACTAACCCCCTACACTTAAATTATATTTTGTTCATCCATGCATATTTCCGACTTTGAAATTTCTTAAGTCAATAAAATTTGTTGTTCAAGCACCTGCAATTTCAGTGATTCGCTTATATTTCATGTCTAATAACTAGAGACGAGAATTCCATCCAAATGCATGTTTCTATAGGAACATAGGACACAGTTTGAACTTAGTACTTATCCATTTCATTACTTTCCGGTTCCAAATACGTGTAGTCTACTTTTTCCGTGCATATTTCCATGTTTTGCTCTTTTTGAGGATAAAAACACGCATAATGCATATTTAAGAAATTTTTGGATTAATCATGCATATAACATACATTATATTCAGTTTAAATGCATGTTTTTATGGTTTTCAGTGGATACCTCAATTCCTAGACTTTCATATCCCTTATTTTAACTTCAGGAATCAGGATAGAAGAAGGGAAAGAAAAAACTAAATAACAGAAAAAGGTTCATTCAAGTTTGCATCCAAAACTTCTTGCGATGTAGAGAACTCATTCTCTGCCTACAAAAACATATTGACTGACAAGAGCAGGAACCTCACAGAAACAAATTTAGAAATGTTGTTAGTTCTTAACTGTGGGGAAAAAAGTGAAATAAGAAATTTGGAATAAAAATGAAAGTGCACATTTTAATGTATTATTTTTCGCTTGATCGTGTATGTTTCATAGTTTGATAGTGCATGAAAGCATGCATATTTTGGCATTTTATAGTGAATGAAATTCTCGTCTCTACTAATAACAGTTTAATGATGGTCAAGGAAGCTTTAATTTAATAGAAAAAGGAGCATCTCCTGCGGACCTCTGGAAAAATAACCAAGGACGAGAATAATGAAGTCCTTTGTATGAAGTGTGGCATTGTATGGGGAAGAAACATGGACATTACGACGAAATGAAGGGCAATGAATACAAGGATTTGAAATATGGATATGGAAAAGGATGGATCGTGTGAAGTGGACAGACAGAATAAGAAATGAACCTGTGTTGCAAAGAGTGGGTGAATAAAGAATGCTGCTGAAACTGATCAGGAATAGGAACTGGAATTGGTTGGGTCACTGGCTGAGAAGAAACTGCCTATTGAAGGATGCACTGGAAGGAATGGTGAACAGGAGAAGAGTTCGGGGCAGAAGAAGATATCAGATGACAGACGACATTAAGATATATGGATCATATGAGGAGACAAAGAGGAAAGCAGAAAATAGGAAGGATTGGAGAAAGCTGAGTTTGCAGTGAAAGATCTACCCTTGGGCAGAACACTGAATGAAATGAATGATGACCTATTACTGTTTTGTGGAGATTTACTTACAAAATATGGTAGCCTACTGATTTCGTCCCAAGTCCGGTAAAAATTAATGAAAACCAAGAACTATACTTGTGAACCAGGAATTTAATCCAAATTCAGAATGTATATGAATCACTAAAATACTACAGTAGTAGGACCTACACAGGTATAGTAATGCAATCTAATGCATACGAGTATGTAGCACGAATTGTACTAAGAGTACATCTTAACCCTCGCAACTTAGCACCTCTAGAATTTCATGCTACTTATCTGGGGTCTTTCTTGACCCCAAGAGTATTTGTTGTTAATTATGAGGATATATTATAGCTTAATGCATTTTTAGATACAGTACAAACAAACAAAGTTTTTATTGCACCTAGATTTACTCGCTATGTTTAAACAATGAATGAATTAATTAATTTAATTAGTTTAATTTAATTAGTTTATTCTGTATCTGTGTTTTTATTTTTTTAATTATCGGAGAATACATTCATTTTCCTTCAAATAAAGCACAAAAGGGGATTGTTATTGCATCAGATATTAGCTACTATGTTTAGAAAATTAATTAATTAATTTAGTCTTATTGCCTGCTGTAGTAGAAAGAAGAAGAAACTGATTTTTCAAATACAAATAATTACTCTTGAACCTGTAACATTTTAGCAATAGCCTACAGGCAGTTTGTGTTATATCTCTTTCATCTGTTCACTTTTCAAAGTACATCTTCACTTTGCTTACAGAAAAACACTGTCGCTGCAAAATAATTCTAACTAGGAAATGAAATGTTCTATAGCAGAGACCATTCACGAGACCAAGCAATAAACATGAAAAAAATTAATATAGGGTATAATTGAAGAGTTCAGAGCCATAATGGGCCAAGCGCCATACATTAAAAACGGAGAAAACAAGGGTTAAAATTAAGTGAATGTCGTAATTCACTGAAACATATAGCAAGTAATATGATGTGTGCATATTACAACTAAATGATGTCAATCTTCATTAAACTATAGTATTCACTTAATTTTAACCCTTGCTTTCTCCGTTCTTAATACATGGCGCTTGGCCCACTATGGTTCTGAACCCTTCAATTATGAAATAGTAATTTTAATAGTAAAGAAAACTAAAATAACCAAGGATAGCATATCTAGCTTACTGGAACGTTTCAGAGTAAATGGATGTAGATATTAACAATAAAATATAGCGTGGGGTCAGAAAATATCCCATATAAGTGTGAAAGATTAAAGTAGCTTCGCAAGAGGATATATTTCAAATGTTAAAACTCATAAAATTGTACTCTCCATTCAATTCGGGGGTACGAGGCTTTCGATTTCAATGTGTTTAATTAATGGGATGCAATAAGCTAATAATAATAATAATAATAATAATAATAATAATAATAATAATAATAATAATAATAATAATAATAATAATTTAGAACAGAATGTACTATTAAAAGATAAAAATAAAGAACTGTTCTTAAGCCATAGATTTTATTAAAAACTAACTACAGTATTACTCGACCGAGGCGAGTGGAGTCGTGGGCGTAATGTGAACTACAGCGATGACGCTATACGAACGCAGGAGCAGTACAGACCGATTATTTAGTCCTGACAGCTCAGCGACGCGAAATAGGGGAAGTAATAGGAGTGGGGAGAGTTCCGGATTAGAGATAAGGGCGAGCGGTCGGTAAAGGAATGCAGTACAGCTTAATTGTACTGGAAACATACCGCTCTACCGCACGCATGACATCCGATCGTTCCGAAGGCAAGCGAGTGAACAACCCATACACCCATTGGCGTAACTAAATGGACTCGCCTGACCCAGGCGCAGATCGCCGGCGACTGTCAGGACTAAATAATCCTACTGTACAAGTGGCTCTGCGGGCTGCAGGACTCCACCGGGCTCGATCGAGTAATACTATATATAAACACATGAGAATATCCCGCAAACATTGTTATTTATCCATTTGTGAGTAACGCCAAACTTTGACTAACTTTCTATAGATAAACATTATTGTGCACCCATCTGTTTCTGTTTCGCGTCCATGTCGAAGAACAACTGAATAAGATATTTTTTAAATATATTGCAATCTCCTCATACATTACAGTGAACTCTTCCAAGTGGGTTATATTTACTATAAACTTTAAGTGTCCTTTGTGTATACAAGAAATAGACTGGTTTACATCATCATTATACTAGAGCCCTCTATATATGGTTGTGCATTTCATCGGCTATGACGTAAGCATTCTCATGAAAAACAAAGTCGAATTTCGGTTCCACAAAATTATTTAACTTTATATTAGTGTAGCTCTAATGGACTTTAAATGTCAAAACTTATCGTCAGGTCTTTATCTGTGAACAGTTATTTCTCCTAAACAACTTTTTTTTTTTTTCACATAATCAGTATTTATGACTCAATTCAATCAAGAATGATTCGCATGACATTAGTAAAACATGAGTTTTCTTTGTTTTTGTTTTTTTTCCCCCCGAAAGTTGATAACACAAAAGGTGTACTTATCAGCTATTTTATCTTAATTATTTCCATATAACAAAGTGAAAAATGAAGTGGTGAGGACATTATGTTCCGAGAAGTGTTTGCGAAAGAGAAATTATAATTTGCATTGTGCATTCAATCAGGAACTTAAAAAAATAGGCCTCTAATACAAAGATACGAATTGCGCCGCACGGAGTGAGCTATCTAGGGACGAGTGGGGTTGCCTGCTCGAAAACTGGGTACGCAGAAAACTTTAGTGTAGTCACCCGGTGTGGGTTGGGAATGCACCCAGTACGAGGGTTCGCACGTGTTTACCATTGAACACTTGTTAGTTCAATTTCCTTCGCAAGGGCGT
Organism: Periplaneta americana; assembly: GCF_040183065.1. NCBI lineage: Eukaryota > Metazoa > Arthropoda > Insecta > Blattodea > Blattidae > Periplaneta > Periplaneta americana. The sequence continues at coordinate 76,816,863 of NC_091127.1, forward strand.
AGCTCGTCCCGTCCCAAAGTTGACTGACTCGTACCGACACTGTCTTAGAGACGTTAACCCCATAGTCCAACTCGTCCTGGGTTTGTAACAACAGGTTTTACGAGCTCACCTTACCTCAAGATAAAATATTTCCTTCCATCCTCTGCAGACTTCATTGCGTAATTATTTAGCGGATTTATGGAGTTAAAAATTTTGTCTTGATATGTACATGATAATAAATGCAACTGTTTTCTAAATTCTAATTTTCCGCTTGTATATGATTTAAGCTGAAAATAAGAATTTATAAAACAGTTATATTACACTTAAGGGGCTCGAGAATAAGGTGCTTAGGAAAATACATATTTGGTTCTAAGAGGGATTAAGTGACAGGAGAATGGAGAAAGTTACACAACGCAGAACTGCACCTAACATAATTAAGAACATTAAATCCAGAAGTTTGAGATGGACAGGACATGTAGCACGTATTGTTGAATTCAGAAATGCATATAGTGTGTTAGTTGAAAGACACGACGGGAGTAAAAGATTTGGGGGGAACGAGACGTAGATGGGAGGGTAATATTAAAATGGATTTGAGGGCTATGGGATATGGTAGTAGGGACTGGTTTAATCTTGTCTAGAATAGGAACCTCCGGGTTCCTTAAAAGCCATTTGTAAGTATGTGTTTAGGCCTATATTTATATAACGTACAATACAATACATTTAAAAAAAACAGTCAAATAATGACATGAAATGATTTAAAGTAAACTAATATAACATTTTAACCACTGACGTGACATTATTTTCACAAAAATTGTAATCGTGAATAATTTTCAACTTTTGTACTTTTCAAGTTGTCTTTCTAAAAATCTATCATCTTATGGATGTGAAAGGGTCACTTGTGCTGTTGCACTTGACATAGGTATGCTGTTGGACTTCACATAGGTATCAGTTTCAAAATCAAATCAAATCAAATATGGTTTTTACGGACGAATGTGAAGAATAGAAAGCATTGGCAAGTGCGAATGAAATTACTCGCTAGCATTTGTGGTTGTGGTTAATGAGATAGAGGAATCAGCCCATAGTATCAGTAGGAAGGAAGATAGTGGAAAGAAATAATATTCAAATTTCAGCCTTCTTTCGTCATTCCGTAGAAATGCAAGTAAATCGGATGTGAAAGTATCTTCGACTTCAGATGCATCCAAATACAGAAGGCCAAAACACCATCTCAGCCATGTCCCAATTTTATTCATGTCTTTGTAATCATTTTAAAGACCAAGATTTTGAATGTCTGTCCAACAAGCCTTCGTCAAATGATATTTACAACGACTACACCTGCCTCACCTGTAACAAAACCGAGTAGATACAGGAAATCTTAACCGAACAAACTTCTTACAGTGACGAGACAGGTTATTTGTAAACTGATTGGGGTCGAAACACGCAACTCTGCTTCTCAGGAACCACCTTTGTGGCCTACAGCGTCTGATCTCACATGTACAGAGTGTGGAAACCAGCCCGACCCTTGTAATACAACCCCAAATTATGTGTTGTTCGACTTGTACAATCAAGGCCAACACCACACAACTTTGTGCCACGAGTCCTCAGAGCAAATATGCAACGTACACTTCCTATTAAGCGTAGAGTATTGTAAGGCAATACATCTCGAATAGCAGAGGTATATTATTCAGCAAACGATTCTCGGCGTTCGCGTTGGCTGAATTCACCAGTTTCCCCTCTTCTACAAATTTTACCTCTGCACCACGCTTTAATTCACATTCTATTTCCCTTCAGATTTCATAATAAAATATCGTCTCTTTACAAGCAAAAGATATTAAGTCAAATTATTATTATTTCTGAGAAAAAGGTGTATAATGTATATAGGGAGTAAGGGGTATAAGTGCCGTCCTTTTCACAGTCGTCAGGAATGGTCTACGGTATCAAAAAATATCCATACAACATAGGGCCAAAAAAAGATATTTTTCCAAGAAAAAATATTAATTTTTTATTTTATTTGCGTTATACTGCTTATATCATTAGTAAAATTACGAAAACAATACGTATATCTAGCGAAGAGTTAATATTAGTTTAAATAAATATCTGTGTTCTATTACGTTTTGGTAAAATTAAATAAAAATGAATAGGTCTACGTAAATTTGTTAATATTCTGGCGTGAGAGACGTGGTAACGTGTTCAGCAAACAGTACTCTGTACAGACGTAAGTACGAGTCAGCTGAGTTCAAGCTCCCTGTGCACAGGTCTACTGCAGAGAGGTTGACAGTTCAGTACAGGGTATTCGATAAACAACTTACAATGTCATTTACAGTTTAGGAATATCATATGTTATTAATTTATGGAGAGAGTCGTCGTAATTCAAGCGAGACAAGCAGAATATACAGCCAACGTTTTCCTCAATGAAGGTTACCTAATCGGCGACTTTTGTAGCAGTTTCTCAACGATTTTTAGAAACTGGAGTATCTTTCCTTTTCAAAAATCACAGAACCAGAAATTTATTTAAAAATTATACTGCTTTACGGAAGCGGAAGAGATTAAAATGTTGTATTAGAAAAAAGTTCGTGTGATTTTGTTCAGAAACCCATTATTGTTTACTTTTTAGACATAGAATAAAAATGAAGCAATATTGTTACATAAAATGTAAATTTATCATAATGTTCTATTAATGAGATTGAAAGCTTATATTTACTAGGGTATATCCGCGTGAATCAGGCCTAAATCAAGCTTACAATTAGTTGACTCTCATCCCTGTTCTCCATCCTTGCGTTTGTTGTATAGAATTGGTAGTCTCAGACCTTTACAGTCCTTACGAAACGTTGTCATATGGATACACCTGTAACTTGAATCGAGTCTCTGGACAGCAGGAACCCTGTTCACTTAATAAAGCAGGAAACTCCTGAGCAACAATAATTTTGTCTGGAACCCTCTCAATGACGGACACAGGACATAGTTCTTCTGTGTGTGCAATTCTAAAGAAAGCTCTCTTTACGTCTCTTCCTAAATACGTCAAGTTATTGTATCGTCTATTAAAACAGATGGCCGTCGGCTGAATCTAAAGCCGCGAATCCCGGATTTACTTGCAAAGCCAAGACAAAAAAAAAAGTTCTTAGGATAAATACCGTGAGATCCAACGAGCAGTGGAGTTCTCAACCGCGGACACAAGGTCACGAATGTTGTGGAAAGGTGTGACGGGGAATCCCGCAATCAACATCCAGTTTGCTGGAGTGTCGATGTATTGGTCGCACATTGAGTTCATTGTGACATTATTTGTGAATGAGAGTTAGTGTTTGGTACATAAAGAAGGGGAAAGATGAGCGTTCAGTTAGTTCTGGTGATTATGGAAGTGAAAATGGTTGTATTCGTAAGGGATTCCTTGCGGAGATGAATTTTTAAAAGTTAAGGATTTTATAGGAAAATATTTCAAGGAAAGAAAATTGTTCGGAAATGTAGTAAATTACGTGTGAAATGAGAGATATGTGGTTTATAGTGAAGGAAAGTAATGTAGGGACATAAAACACAGGATACCATGTAATGTGAAGAACGCAAAACTTGTCTTAATTCAATGACCACTGTAATACACTGAAGCACAACAGATAATAATGAAATAGACACAAAATTTCTATATTGTAACTTCGTTTCCACGTCGGCCGTACTGACAACATCACTACACAAAAACCACCAGGCTTTGAAACTCCTACAGAGATTCGTATATCCAAGGCATAACAAAAGCCTAAAGTAACCTAACTCGTCACAGTTTAGTATATATAAGACATAACAAAAACCTAACTAACCTAACTTGTCACAGATTCGTATGTACAAGGCATAGTCAGAGTGTACACTAGTGTGAAACTTCAGTATTGTCACCAATGTTATGTTGGTATTACAGAGGAGACACCTGAAGGGTAAGAGGCCCATTGGGTGGTGAAAGCGAAGAGGGAAGGAAACTACCTCAGCGCTCGTTTAACCTAAAGAAAGTAAATTGGCTTTCATTGCTGCACATTTTTTTTTTTTATTGTGGAATATTTAGCGATAAGAATGGTTACAGGAATCTTAAGCGACATTTTAGACGAATATCCCGAAACATGAGTTCTTTTACACTAGTACGTTGATAAACTTTTTCTACGGGATGTGTTGTTATAAAAAATAACAGTTGTAAACAAAAAAAGAAAAAAAAACCTTTGCGACAAAGAATTTACCACCATTCGAGTTTGCTTGGAATCGAGTCCCAAAAATGTCAAATTTGGTAAGTAGGCCTAATGTCATGCTTAAATTATTATTTATTCATTTCTTATATTCCTTTACTTACTTACTTATAGCTTTCAAGGAACCCGGAGGTTCATTGCCGCCCACACATAAGCCCGCCATCGGTCCCTATTCTGAGCAAGATTAATCCAGTTTCTACCATCATATGCCACCTCCCTCAAATCCATTTTAATATTATCCTCCCTCTCAGCCTCCCCAAAGGTCTTATTCCCTCCGGCCTCCCAACTAACACTCTATATACATTTCTGGATTCGCCCATACGTGCTACATGCCCTGCCTATCTCAAACATCTGGATTTAATGTTCCCAATTATGTCAAGTGAAGAATAAAATGCATGCAGTTCTGCGTTAGGGTACGTACACGTCGAAGCGACGATAAACGATAAAAGAAGCAGCGATGCTATATCAGAGAGAATTGAAGCATGTATTGTCATTGAGGTGTGCATATTGGAGTAACGATCAAAGCCAAGAGAGACGATAAAAGCGACGAAAAAGAAAAATTCCATTTTCTTCGCTCTTGTCGTTCATATGATCTCTGATTAAGATAATATTAATCTGTATAATGACCGGTGGTTATCAATATATCCTAATATTAATCGATTTATTATTATTTCGGCATATTAAATTAATTATCATAGATATTGGTAAATTGATCAGTTGTGTATTTATTCGAGATACGTCATGTGATCACAAGAACCAATCAAAACACAATGAGTTTATACTAGCTTTGGGATGAGAATCGAGTTCAATTTTGTATGTATTTAAGTTATACTAATCTTGAACCTAGCAGCTGATATTTTCTATAGCCTATCTTCTTTCATTAAGTGGATGTATAGAATATCTTCTACTGATAAATCAAAATGTTCGCTTCCCGCGTCCTCGTTGCTCCGATATGAACACTTGATTCTTTGATAATACCAAAGCGTCGCTTCCTAAGTCATTTCTTTTATCGTTTATCGTTGCTCCAACGTGTACGTACCCTTATGTAACTTTCTCCATTCTCCTGTAACTTCATCTCTCTTAGCCCCAAATATTTTCCTAAGCACTTTATTCTCAAACACCCTTAACCTCTGTTCCTCTCTCAAAGTGAGAGTACAAGTTTCACAACTATACAGAAGGACCGGTAATGTAATTGTTTTATAAAATCTAACTTTCAGTTTTTTTGAGCGCAGACTGTATGATAAAAGCTTCTCAACCCAATAATAACACGCATTTCCCATATTTATTCTGTGTTTATCCCTTTACTATTGGTTAATTAAATGTATTATCTATTGTTGAATTTATTTTTTAATTTAATAGAATATTTTATATATTAGGTACAGAATACGAGACAGGCAGTGACGAAACAGGACGACTGACTGCAGACACCATTTGTAATTTAATATCCTTGTACCACAGTCTAGTATATACAATCACGAAGCTCAATCCTAGGGAATATGCATCCATAGATAGTTGCTAACCACTAGGATCGCTACTATCGCCTCATCACAGATAATGCGAAATAGTACCTGCACAGTCTCTTGTTCCTAGTACCCTCAACTCAAACTTCGTGACTGTATAATATACTAGACAAGGAACATTGAGTTTATAGATGTAAAAATTCTCCGAGATTTTGCTTCCTGAACAACATGCTAAGCTTATTCAGAACCAGCAGGTGGATCGCTCTCTGGCAGTCATCCTATGTTGTAAAGAAGTGAGTCACAAGGCTTCAATATCCGTACGGGAAACTTGGTTCTTGTTGTGTATAAACTACTCCTGCCGCGGGCAGACTGAGCCACCCTCCACCGTGCGACGAGCGAGAGAGGGCAGAGAAAAAGACATAGGGTGGAAGTAAAATAGGTTTAGCTTCCAACCTTACATACAATTCCCGGAAACATACTGAGACGTGTCACAATTTCTTAACACCATAATACACAGCTCCGTAACGCTTGCAAGGCATGTTCTCGCACACAGGGGATTCCACTGCAGAATGTGAAAATTGTATAGACTTCAATTCCTTTTCAAACTAGTAAAGCTATGCCGTCCATTGTAAAAAGCCATCCATGATATTACATATCGTAAAAGAACTATAAAACAAAAACAATCTACAGTATCATTATTATATTTTAATCGTTTAACAGTTAATCTCTTCAATCCGTTCCACTTATATTTTATCTATTATCCTGAACATTCTTTTATTCTTCCAACTAATCTCATCCTTTCTGGAATAATAATAATAATAATAATAATAATAATAATAATAATAATAATAATAATAATAATATCCTTCTACTCATCTTCAAGATATCGATTCCACGCCTCCGGAATTCTCTCCCTGACCATGACAGACTGTCGGACAATATCAAAATGCAAATTTAAATTAAAAAATCACATTCTAGTTCATGGAATTGCTTGTTGAATACCTGTCAGTTTGCGCAACTTCGGCTTAACCAATGACATATAATAAATATTGTAACTATACTGTTGTAAAATTGACAATTGATATGTAATGTATTTATTATTATTATTATTATTATTATTATTATTATTATTATTATTATTATCATCATCATCATTACCAGTTATCACTATCATCATTGCTATCTCTGTTTTTCTTTCTTTTTTTCTTTTTTCCTGTATTAGCTCGATGAGAGCTCTATAGTGTTCTTTTGACCCTGTTGACCCTCTATAAGGCTTTAATTTAATTCGTATTATTTTCATCAGTGTGTGTATTTCTTTTTTGTATCTACTGTATATGTGCTATCTGGTAGGATGGAAGAGAAGGCCTTATGGCCTTAATCCTGTCAGATTAAATAAATAAATAGCATAGTGATGTTTAAAAAAATAAAAAAATTAATAAATGCTTATCACGCACACAACATATATACAGTACATTCCATTTATATTTAATATTTACTATTTATTTACTTCTTCTTGTAGAAATTGCACTATTATTACCAATAATAATTATTAAATACACATCAAGAATTATAATATGAACACGGAATTAGTTTCAGGTTTTAATGTTGAATACAGAAGTGGTGGTTTTGCACTGATTTTTTTTTTAGTTGAATATTCTAGTATTTTGTTTTCTTCTGCTTCATGGAATTAGGCCTTAGACCTGCTTCCACATCAAGGAATGGAATATTTCCATCTTATTACTGGAAAACCCAGATTTCTTCTTCCTTTTGGATGGTAATTAAAAATACATGTGGTAGGCCTACTCTATCGGGTGACATTCTTTGATTTTAATCATACCAGTTACTTCTGAGATGTTGTATTCTGTCCAATAAATTAAAATTTTATTGTTCACTTCATTTCTTATGTCTGTATTTCGTTTTTTGCCTAATATTGTATAACCCGCTACTGAAAGTAGAAATTTCATTTCTGTTGTTTCAATAATTCTTCAGTCTGATCTGTTAATTGTCTAATTTTCACATGCATACGTTAGCATGGATACTGCCATCATTTTGTAAAACTTTAACTGCGTGGATTTTAGAGTTTTATTTCTTAATGTTCTTATTGTTGCACACATACCGTAAAACCTATTTAATTTCTTGTCTATTTAATTTTCTGGCAGTAAGATACATTAAAGCCCAAATAATTAAAGTTAGTCACTTTCTCTAGGCGTTTATTATCAGTAATTATTTTACATCTTGAATGGTTTGTCCTTTTGAAAGCCATAACTTTAGTTTTCGTTCTGGATATAATTATGTCGTATTTCCTTGCTTCGATATTTAGTTTATGAGCTGTTATTTTGTCAATCCTTTTCTGAGTGCTGTGAAATGGTAATGGTATGAAGGTCGTGGTAATGATGTAAATGTCTAATATTGGAAAGAAGAGCATATGAAGAAAAACCTCAATGCGACCTTTGAAAAATCCCAAGCCTGGCCGGGGCTCGAATTCGCACCACCTGCATAAAGGATGAAGGTTGGACTATTCAATCACGGCAGGGGATCGTCCAGACATAACCAAATCGTTTGGGATGATGATGCGAAGACCAATGTCAGCACTCAAACTCTCAAGTCTTAACAGCTGCGTATATCGCGTTCAAGTTACAATCAATCATAATTCGGGGAAAATTCTCGTAACTTCTACATTTATAGTAGTTATTTTCTGACACATTATGTGTACGTACGTATAGGAAACTAAGTTCTTCCCAATACATCTCCTAACATTGGCATAGGCCTATTGGTCTCTTAAAAATAGTTTGATTAATTTAGCTATTACACAAAATTGACGCTTTCTAGGAGTTGATCAGACTGAAAGGTAAACAAACAATAGTGAAGTAGGCCTACTCACCATCCACTCTCTGCCACTCGGTCAGACGGTGCGTGACATCTGCTTGTACCTGCAACAAACAAACACGAGTCACATGACAGCTATCTGTGACGTCACTGATATGACGGTCGGGGATCAAGCGACTAAATAAACATGAACAGTTATCATACAATCGAAGACCTTCCTCACTTAACGGCACACAGCTAAAATACAACAAAATATAATAAATGCATAACAACACTGTCGTATAGTATTCGGCCAAAGGATAAACAGTCTAAAAATAATGTTAATCGATCAGTAGATAAAGTGATTGGATAAGGCCTGGAAGGAACAAGATTCGATCCGATAATGAGGCAATATTTTTGTCTTAGTCGCAACTAGGACCCAAATGTACCTGGAAAGTGCACTTTAAACAAAGTCTTGTTCATAAAATTATGGCCTGGCTGACGATATTAGGGCTTATCCACATTTCACGGCTATACAGGGTGTAAGGGGTATAAGTGCCGTTCTTTTCACAGTCGTCGGGGACGGTCTACAGCAGGCCTGCACAAGGTTTGCGCTCTCCGAGCCGGCTCACAGCTCTTGAGCGGAATGCAAGTATTAGCTGCGCTCTGTATAGGGTGGACCGGAAGAAAGGGTGATCTCGTACAAAATGTACACAAAAGGAAGTACTATTACGAGGTTCATGAAATGAATTCCCGTTCAGTGTTTTAAAAACTATCTTGGACTTATTAATTGATACAGAAATATTTATTTTACAGAAATAATAGAAATTTTATACCTACTTAAATGTACAATATCATTTTCATATATTTTTATTTATCAGTACATCAAAACGAGGTTTTATGCTGTTGGCAGCTGAAAGGAACAGTAGCCTACTAATCGTAATGAAACATCAGTTAGAGATGTTCGATGTCTGCCTTGGAACCTAGAATTAAATTCATTTTGAATTTCAATTAATATTTGCACATAATCGTTTCACATGGCTTCATCACGAGCAGTTTCTAGCGTTCGAAAGTAAGCCACATTACCTTCCCGAAACTGACTTACGAAAAGTGTAAGTTTACGACTGAAATCCCGTAATTTATTCAACATATCAACAATGAGCTGGCCTTTTCCCTGAAGAGAGATATTTAAACTGTTTAAGATTAATATCTTTAGTTGTGGCAGATAAAGCACTGAGTATTTACTCCAGCAGCTATGAAAAAATAAGCATTTTCCCATGCAACATTGAAAGAATTTGCCTGATCACCACTTTTCTGTCTTTTAGAATCCTTCATACTGTACTGTAGCAGTAGGTAAGCAACGTGAAACAGTTACTGAGAATACGCACTGCACTCCACTAGATAGGTGAGTGGTCGTTTCCCTCTCCTCTACCTATATATAGCAAGTCTATGTCATTCGGCCGGCCCGGATGGCTCAAGCGGTAGGGGCACAGCATGTCCCTATCGCTTGGTCCGAAGGGTTGCGGGTTCGAGTCCCGCCTCGGGCATGGGTGTTGTGTTTGTATTAGTATAAGTAAAAACAAAGGAAAACGAACGAAAATAGAAAACAAAATAGATAACTTAAAAAAAAAAAAAATTCTGACGTATTTTCCTCTCCGTTTCGGCGAGCGGTAAACACCGATCTCCCGCTCCGAAAGAGCGCGCGCGCTCGTTGAGCGCTGTTTGTGCAGGTCTGGTCTACAGGATCAAAAATGTCCGTATAACACAGGGTCAAAGCTTGATAGTTTTCCCAGAAAAAAATATTTCTTTTCTTATTCTATTCGCGTTATACTGCTTATATCTTTAGTAAATTACGAAAACAATTACATCAGTATAGGCCTAAGCTTATATCTAGCAAAGAGTTAATATTATTTTAAATATATATTTGTGTGTTCTGTTACGTTTTCGTGAAATTAAATAATAATATATGCTTAAATTTGTTAATATTCTGGCGTGAGAGACGTGGCAACATGTTCAGCAGGCAGTACTCTGCACAGACGTATGTATATGTCAACTGAGTTCAAGTTCCCTGTCCATCGGCTACTGCCGAGCAGATGACAGTTCGGTACGAGGTACTCTATAAACAACTTACAATGTCATTCACAGTTTAGGAATATCATATGTTATTAATTTATGGAGAAAGTCATCGTAATTCAAGTGAGGCAAGAAGATGTACAGTCAATGTTTTCTGCAATGAAGGTACTTAATTGGCGAACTTTTGTAGCGGTTTCTCAACGATTATTAGAAACTAGGATTCTCTTATCTCGTTTCGAAAATCATACACTTTAAAAATGGCACTGCTTTATGCAAGCGGGAGAGATTAAAATGTTGCATTTAAATAAAGTTCGTGTGATTTTGTGCAATAAACCATTACTGTTTATTTTTAGAAGTACAAAAAAATGGACCAATATTGCCAATATTGTTAAATAAAATCGACATTTACCATATAGTTATATTAATGAGATTGAAAGTTTGTATTTGCTGTTCGTTTTATGTAAACAACGGTCCGCCCCTGCATTAGAACAAAACATCTATTTCGTACCGGTATGTCTGTATCCGCTTGAGCTGTACTGTGTACTTGTAAACTCCCTCCTCCCCATCCAGCAACGTTGTCAAACGCCTAATATTGTAAACTTTAATAATTAGTTAAATATTGCAATTAGAAAAAAAATGTGAGGTCATTTTTTCTTTCTAATGACATGAATAATCATCAGTTAAATTAATGACACTTATACCCCTTACACCCTGTATAAATGTATGTTTGGAAGTAAAAGATTCTGCATTTAGGCTATATTTTATTTTTACAATAAAATGTATACTTCACTGATATTTGTTCCTTTTAGAATTATTAGAAATGATAAATCGTATTCCAGTAATAATTTCTCGAAGAAAATCATAACCACTCTCGATCTCGATGTTAATTCTCATGACTTTGACAATTCTGATCTTTTCCGTTTCACTATCATATGTCCTCTGAACACAACGAAGCCATAACTACGTATCAGAATCTTAATCTATTATGCACTCAACAAGAAAAAAAAACAGATGGCTAAAACATGCTATTTTTTTATCTACCGCTGAACAAAGAATTGTATAATTTTTCGCCACTTTGCCGTACTTGTTTTTTTCTTCATTACGGTAAGAATAGGCTACTAGCACAGTCTAGTATACAGTCACGAAGCTCAGTATGTAGTAAATATGCATCCATAGATAGTTGCTAACCACTACGAAAGGTACTATCGCCTCATTACAGACAATGCGAACTAGTACCTGCACAGTCTATTGTTCCAAGTACCCTCATAAACTCAAGCTTCGTAACTGTATATACTAGAATGTGCTACTAGTATGAATAATTTCGTGTTAGAACCGTAATAATTATAAGCATAACCTCCTCTAATTTTACGTGAGTTTTTTTAAATAATTTCGGAAGTTAAGTAGTTTGACAAGACATTAATATATTTTCTTTTTAAAAAGAGTAGAAGGGGAACGATGCATTCCACTAACAATAATTTTGATTAGATTATAATGTGTGTGACAGGCTGAGATACGAAAAAGACCTAAAATCTGTGAACGTAATTAAAAACTAAAAATAAATATGTTTTAACGCAATCCAAGGGATTTAATAAATTCACAGTCATTTTCTGATATGTAATTCATTTATCAGTCAACAGCATTTCAGTCCTCTGCATCAGTTTAATACTCTGATTTCTATCTCTTACCACTTAAAATACCAATGCGGTAAAATGTTGCAGTTTTTGTGTGTCTTGATATTTGTGACCGAAGCTATATAACGAATAAAGCAAATAACGAATGCTGGTTTCAAGTTTTCCCTACTGTTGTCATTTCATCAAAGCAAATACGAGTAAAGGGAGAAAATAACAAAGTTTTGCCCCAGGCAGTGAAACAAGATTTAATTAGCGCAAGTGCTTCTAAAGTAAATAATTTTAATTATGAGCTTATTTTAAATAAGTAATAAGAGAGCACATAACTAAAAACACAGTTTAATTTCCGCTGTGGCTCTGAGGTTTACATCCTTCCATTGCAGGATTGTCATACATACAGAATGAAAAATCAAGACACGTTACACCCATGAGCAGGTAAAGTAAAATTTTAATGATGAACGGGGGTGGATATTACAAGAACGCACACGAAATATACTTAATGAATATTGTATATATAATAATTAATTGCACATACCTTTATATTTGAAATGCGAGTATCTTATCAGTAAGTATAAATAATTATGACCTTCGATTATTTAAACAATTGTAAAAAATAATAAGTCCTAAGCTTAGTTTATGTTCCGCAAGTGAATGGTCAACAATGTGAAACCAATCATATTTTTATACATTGAAATGTACCTGAACTGTTAATTATTCTTCAATAGCTAACCATGAAATGAAGGGTTCAGAGCCATAGAGGGCCAAGCGCCATTTATTAAAAACGGAGAAAGCAATGGTTAAAGTAAATACCATAATTTAATAAAGATTATCATATCATTTAATTTTAATATGCATACTTTATCTTACTTGTTATATGTTTCGTTAAAATATGGTAATCACTTAATTTTAACTCTTGTTTTCTCCGTTTTAATAAATGGCGCTTGGCCCATTATGGCTCTGAACCCTTCAAATAAAGTATAAGGCCACTGACTTAGCTCAGGCGACGAACATGTTTATTGACCCGGAGCATGGGGAGTATGGGTTCGATTCCCGCTTGGACAAATTATCCTCGAATTTTTAACAATAATCTTTATTGAACACAAATGTACACAACTTTCAACAATTTTTTATTTGTTCTGAAGGCCTGTATTCGGACCTCGCAGAGTGAGGGTGACTGTGAAATATGGTGGAATGATAATCGTCAGGGGAACGGGAAAATCCCGAGAAAAACTGCTCCGAAATTTTCCCCAACTGCGATAAGAATATCAAGTAATCACATTGGTAATTTTCGGCCTGATCCCGCCAAACATATTCACTTGGCGTTAAATAACCTACTAGTTGATATAGCATTGTTCAGTAACCCACTAAAAAACAAAGTACAAAGCATATACTTCAATCTGTTTTCTAGTAATAAAATTCCTTTCAGTGGGGAAAATTTTAATAGGTTTCGTTCACTGTATCATTGCATAGTCATTAGTAAAAACATTCTTCCTACCCAAGCATTATCAGCGGATTAACATAAATAGGATTATCACTCTTAATTTGAAAAGTTCAAAACAAACTAATAATTCCAGCGGTGAACAATGAACACTTACTATTGCAAGTGACGGATTAAAATAGAAGAAAATCATTTGTGAACTATGAACATAGTGGACTGCATATGATTAAGTTATTTCTGAGTACTCTAATTTAAATATATGTCTAAATCTACATGTTCATGTGTACAAATTTTAGCAGGAAATACAACTTAATTTTAATGCAATGCCAATAATGTAATAAAAGCAAGAAAGTCGGGATTCCAAAATGGATAACGAAATATGAACCGGCTTTTCAGGACGTAAAACAACATTTCCACTTAGGACTGAGCAATATTGATGACATGGAAGAAGATCGTCACATCTTGAATACAATATAGTCCTACATATATTTTATACAGAAATTGATGTTAAATAACTGGAAAATAATAAGGTAAAACAGTTATAGAATTAAATTCTTTACTAATACGATCAGCTTCTGTCGTGTCAAAATTTAAAACGCATTTCCTTAATCCTTCTCCGGTAAAAGATATGTAGGCCCTATTTCGTCTCGTTTATATTTATACAGATCCTGAATAAGGCTTACCCCATGGTAATAGTATATTACGATATAAGAATGGGAAGTGCTCTTTACAAATTCGAGGAAAAATTTGAAAAACGAGCAGAGCGAGTTTTTCAATTTCCGAGATTCTGTGATGCACATCACAAACGTGTATAGTACAACATTTTTTGCACGATCATTACGCTGAATACACAGGCATAATAGGTTTTATTATTATTATTATTATTATTATTATTATTATTATTATTATTATTATTATTATTGTCATTAATCACCAAATGTTACCATAATGTATACGTGCCTCAATATATACGCTTATACCTTCCCTTGAATGATAAAATAATTACTACGTCATATCTCCATTTTAATTTATTTTTAATCTTTTGATGATTATTATATCAGTTATTTACTAGTTATTGATTTAATAATAATAATAATAACAATAATAATAATAATAATAATAATAATAATAATAATAATAATAATAATATAGAGAAACTGATTGAATATTACATGCTAGTAATGAAACGAACTATTAAAGTCAAAGAACTGAAATCAGCCTTAAATCATCGTCATGAAGAGGAAGATGACATAAATAAATGTAAGGAAGCCAGCTATCTAGTGGCGAACGAAATAGCTCGTTCTCTTAAGCCTTCCAACGAAGGAGAGTTTTATAAAAGCGTAATGATCAAGGTGGCTCAAATAATTTGTCCAGTGGAAATTGTTAATTAATTTTGAAAAACTGCGCATTTCTCGACTAAATATCCAGAAGAGAATTCAGAAAATATCTCATTGTGTTCATGAGGAATATTTATAAAAAGCAAGAACATTTGTATATTTTTAATTGGTTCTTGATGACAGTAGTGGCATTACTGATGCAGCAAAGCTTGCGTTTTTTATTCGCGGAGTTAATGAAGAACTCAATGTTAGTGCATGAACCACCACTGGTTATAGTTTTCATGCCATGTACCTCTCCCCCGTCTCCTTACTTCTTAGACTGTCTCTTGCGTGTAATCACTCCCATTCGAGTTTTGGTCACCGGTGGGCAAGAGGAAGAAATACTATAAGAGTAGACGTAGCATATACAGTAGGCAGGAGCCACAACTTGTATTTATCAGTAACAATAATATTCTCACTTCCCAATTTAATAGTTCAGGCTTAGGTTAACGATTCATTCAATGGCTAGCAGCTAACAGTTACAAATCAGAGTGTAGTAACGTTTAACTTTTTGAATCTTCAATTCCTTAGAATTATCTAGATCAATTATTGCTTTGCAATTTATAGTACGCTCAATGTTTTTACTTTATTTGAGAAGCAAATTTTACCATAACGATATCAAACCGTACTTGGCATCTGGAACAGGCAAGACCACATAGTTTAGATCTATTATCAGACTACAAGTTTTAAGTATATCGAATTCACTTGATTAAAATTTTACATTTTCACATCTATTGCTTCCTTTCTGAGAACATTACATTATTATTTATCATTGAATTATAAACACCCGATACATTAATTAACAACAGAGTTCACGTTGTGAGCTCAATATGACGCCGACTACCAACAAATAACTGACAAACACGACAAGAAACAAACATCCAGGGATGAAGATAAATATCAATTTTCCATTTCGGGAATCGAATCCCGGTCAGTTTAATTTCCAGCCATAAATTCTACCGTTGGAACCACAGTGGATAATTATGATTAACATGACGGTTAGGCAGTTTTTCAACACCATTCCTACATCATGAAGCCATTATGCAGACGACATTGCAGCAGACATCAGCACCGAATGCATTAAGCCACATTCTTATGGACAGTTTGCGCAATAGAGCTGTGCACAGTCCAAGTCACATCCGGTCGATTTATTTCAGTCGGAAGTGTGGTTAGGCGTGACTCCTCTGCTAATTGTCCAGATCTGCAACTACGAGGCCAGGTTTACTTGAGCCTATTGTGTTTCATTTCGTTATACCAATTATTATTATTATTATTATTATTATTATTATTATTATTATTATTATTATTATTATCGCTGCTTTTGATTCTTATGGCTCCAACTACACAGTTATAGTTATAAGCAGTTTTATATCCCCATCAGTTAGTCGGGTATATTTATTTTATTCTTATAGAAACTGTGTATTTATCTTTCCGGGATATAATTCAAAACTTATATCATTACTTGCTTCAAGTAAAATTCTCGTGTTTTCCCTTAAAGGTTACGGATTTTCTCCTAACATATTCACGTCATCTGCATAAACAAGCAGTTGACGTAACCCGTAGATGTGGAAAAATTCATGCATCTTGGAGGAACAGCAACAAATATAAATGATACTCGGGAGGAAATTATACGCAGAATAAATATGGCAAATGCATGCTATTATTCGGTCGATAAGTTTTTGTCATCCAGTCTGCTCTCACAATAACTGAAAGTTAAAATTTATAAAATAGTTATACTACCGGTTGTTTTGAATAGTTGTGACTCGGACTCTCACTTTGAGAGAGGAACAGAGGTTAAGTGTGTTTGAGAATAAGGTGCGTAGGCCTATATTATACGATTAAATTTCTATGTCACAGAAGTTTGATAAAATATATATGATAAAATCTTTTACAACGTATAACATCTTTGATCACATCTAGCTGTGACATAGTTCTGTGATAAACGTTATGGTCACCACAATACCTTTGATAAATTCTGTGACTGAGAAGAAAGAAAATGGCGGAAATTAAGTACACATGGTCTGTGAAAACCACAAAACTTTTAATATCACATTATGAGTCACATGAAATGTTTCATCTACCATTACTAAATACTTAGTATACTGTACATAGGATTTCACATCTTCATACTGAAGTTCTCTCAGTGGAGTTTGATGAATTATTTTTGTGTATGTTCTCCCTATTCCAATCTCTAACCCAAATCGTGTAAACCTGCTAACTAACAAAAAGGAAATTTTACAGGGGAAACAAAAAAACTGAGTATAAATTCACCACCTGTACTTTGGACTTGGTCATAAAGTTTGAGTTAATTTATACTCAGTCTCCCCCCCCCCTTGTAAAATTTTCTTTTTCTTGTTTAGCACGTTTAGACTCCAAGCCGACGGAATACATTTTTTCTTTGATTTCTTCGTTAGTATTAATGCAATAACCATTACTGCATATTTTACAGCCACAACAAGCATAGAACTATTGTGGATCCATTATTAGAACTGTGATGAAAGATAAGATCAAAGTTTTGACATAGTGTAATATAGTCAAAATCTTACATTTGATCATATATATTTGATAAAAAATTTTAACATATTCTGTGACACAGAAATTTGATAGTGTAATATAGGCCTTAGAAAAATATTTGAGGTTAAGAGGTATGAAGTTACAGAGGATTGCAGAAAGTTACATAACACAGAACTGCACGCATTGTATTCTTCACCTAACATAATTTTTTATAAACATAAATCTAGATGTTTGGTCAGGGCATGTAGCACGTATAGGTGAATCTAGAAACTCATATAGAGTGTTAGTTGGGAGACCGGAGGGAAGAAGACCTTTGGGGAGGCCGAGACATAGATGGAGGATAATATTAAAATGGATTCGAGGGAGATGGGATATGATGATAGGGACTGGTTCAATCTTGCTCAGGATAGGGACTGATACCGACCTTATGTGAGGGCGGCAATGATCCTCCGGATTCTCTAAAAACCATTTGTAAGTAAGTAAGAAACTGTATTTACTTTGTCTTGTATTTATCATCCATTCCCTATTTGTGAACGTGTGCCATGGCGATCACATGACTGACATTTCCAATGTTTCGAAAGCTTGTTAATGAAATTATAACTCGATCGAGGGGAGTGGAGCCGCGGGCGTATTGTGAACTATCACAAGGACGATATACGAACACTGGAGAAATACAAGTGGCGCTCAGAGCTGCAGGACTCCCCTGAATAATACCCATATACAGAATGGAAGTGAAATAATCCTGCAGATTGAAAGGTATGGCAGGGTACACTTAAATGAATAGAAAAGCTGTATTATATTTTGTGATTAAATACACGGTTAATTAGAAAATTAAGTTGGAAGTTTCAGCAGTCTTGGAACATCACCGCCTCTTTCTTTTCGTAATACAGATGTAAGAAACCAACGAATTCAAGTTTGTTTGCCTTAGTGAACTATCTCCCTTCTCCCTTTTTGGCTATAATGTTGTAAGCTGGTCGCATCGGTCAGTGGCTTCAAATTAGTGGTTTTTAAATTAAATAAACACGAAAACCGTCACGGATAAATGATTCTTTATTAGATTTTCTATTAATACAGACAAAAATCACGATGTTACTCGTAATAGTTATCGAATAAGAGGGTGTTAAACATTTGGGAAAAGAAAACATTTTTATAAGAAAATATTAACTTTCCACCAGTATCGTATTATACTTTTTTGTTACATACAACAGGAGCTATTTGCTCCGAAAATCTGCAGGGTTATTTTACTTCCACCCCGTATAAACACGAAATTATCCGATTTTGCTCCAAAATACCTTCTGCTCCGAAAATAATGACAATGAAACATGCAAAACAGAAATATGAAATACTTGGGCACCAAATTACATATTAAGTTTAAAATAAAAAAACGAAAGTTCCTGGCACTGAACCCGTAACACACATTGCTTCTCGTGTGTTTAGTTGATTTCATTATCTCTTCGCTTCAATATCCTCTTATGCTACCAATGCTTCAGTTTTCAGCCTGTTCCGGTGGGAGGTATTCGAGTTCTTTAAAGCACTAAGCAGTCTTTGAACTGAAGGATTAGTAAAAAGAAGACTAGGGAGGAAGAAAATGGCTTTCTGTAAATTTGGAAAATTGGAAATATTGTTGGAGATTTTATATGGAAAACGACCTCCAGTTTTCTTCAGCAGGTTTGGTTGGATCTAGGTGCTGGAGTGAAAGAACATAAGGTAAAGTTGAGGGCATAGAACAGCGGTAGTCAACTCAGTGCACTCTCGGGCTAGCTGCCTCTCTCGCTCGCTGTGTTCGTTGCACTTGTCTTTCGAGTCTCGTCTCGTAACTCTCTTGCGCTTCGTGTCTCGCTCATCATTCTCGAAACAGCATTTAGTCGGCGTGGAAAGATTTCGTAACTCTGAATAATATACATCATTAAAATAAATAACATTAGAGATGTTTAATTGATACAAAAAGACAAACAAAGAATATCTTAGTTATAAAAATGTTCTGGTTCTATTATATATTACCTATGACTATATAAATAGAACAAAATTCTCATATAAATTTTCATTTCTAAGAAACATAAAACATAACGTTATATAAAACGTCAGTATTTTTTTTTTTACTTGAGATTATACACTCGATTTCAAACATAAGGAAAGAAAATTCCTAGTCTTTTAATAAGGGCGTAGTAATTAAATAAAGATTGGGGAATGGATTATTATACACTGAAAGGTAAACGATGGTGTTTCAAGGCTAATGGATTGCTTATACTGTACATACATAAAAGTTGCCGAAACAGATAAACGTTCAGTCTGGTATAAACAACTGTGACGATTCAAGGCTGCTTGACGTTCGAGAGTTGACCATTCCCGATGTCTTGAAACACTCACAAGCAGTCTTTACGTCAACGACTCGACGTAGGATTTTCGGCTTTGCGGGCGCTGTTAGTCTTGCTTTCTCGATCGTTGTTCAACTCTGTGTGGTTATCGGGGCAAAATATTAAGACATCTGTCTGTACATTTAAGTGAAGCAGGCATCGTTCCCCATCCGTGGTTTCTTTACACTACTGAGGGAGCTCTTGCACTTCTTCTATGGAATTTGGTTCAGAGGGGAAAGTTAAGTCTTCTAATTCGTCTCACAGTTCTCTTTAATGTTCTTAAGAAGCTTTATTGCAGTCTAGTTAGATGTAGTTGCAAGCGCATTCTACACGATGCTAGATGTAAGTTCAATAGAGCTCGAAGCTATATTCTTTATGTTCCCTTTTAATTCCGCAGCTTTACAGCGGCCCCAGTCAGGAGCATGGCTGTGTTTCGTTTCTTCCAAAACAGATTATCCATTTCCAACACTAGATATAGTAACCGTCGCCGCACATCGATCTCTGTCTATACATCTTCATTTAATACCATTCCTCGTGGATCTGTGTTACAAGAAACATGTATCATTTAAAAATAAGCTTCTTACCCCCTTTTGAGTTAGAAATAAACTTTACATGTATATCCATTCTATTTTGCAACTGCAAATTTTATACTATGTTACTTAATTGTTTTCACAGAAGCGATTCAGATTGTTGGCATGTACGAATTGAAGGGTTCAGAACCATAGTGGGCCAGGTGCCTTTTACCAAAACCGTAGAAAACAAGGGTTAAAATGAAGTCGTTACCATAATTCAATGGAAACAGCAAGCAATATAAAATATACACATTAAAACTAAATTATATGTCAATCTTCATTAAAATATTATGGCAATCACTTAACTTTAACCCTTGCTTTATCCGTTTTTAATAAATGGCGCTTGGCCCCCTATGGCTCTGAATCCTTCAATTGTTTCTATTGAAGCAGATTAGATTGTTGTTCGATGAAATGTGGTATGTGTAAATTAAAAAAAAATGACATGTTTGACAAAAAAAAGTATCCTGTAAAGCGTGACAAAATATCCGTGTTGCAATGTCATTTTTATGATATTTTGTCCGTGGTACATTTTGGCTGTGACAAAAAGTCCGGATACGACTTTCACTACTTCTTCTACTGTAACTTCACAGTACTTTCAAAATTATGAGTGCTGAAATTAGATAGACACAAACCGAAAAAGGATGCCGTAAACTTAAACATAATGTTCTCATGTTTACCAAACACAGAATCATCAAAAGTGGGACAGTGTGGTTTTGTGATTTACGTGATAAATGTAACTCATTGCTAACAGTAACGCGTGATGGAACAAGGATCATAAAGGAGTCTTTTCACATCGTCGAAGATTACGAACAATATAAGAAGGAAGGAAAAATTCATTTCATTTAGTGTTCTGCTCTAGGGCAGGTCTTTCTCTGCAAACCCAGCTTTCTTCAATCTTTCCTATTTTCTGCCTGCCTCTTTGTCTCCTCGTATGATCCAAATATCTTAATGTCATCTATCATCTGATATCTTCTTCTACCCGAAATGTTCTCCCTTTCACCATTCCTTCCAGTGCATCCTTCAGTATGCAGTTTCTTCTCAGCCAGTGATCCAACCAATTCCTTTTCCTCTTCCTGATCAGTTTCAGCATCATTCTTTCTTCACCCACTTTTTCCAACACAACTTCATTTCTTATTCTATCTGTCCATTCACATGTTCCATTCTTCTCCATATCTACATTTCAAATGCTTCTATTCGCTTCTCTTCATTTCTCGTAACGTCCATGTTTCTGCCCCATACAATGCCACACTCCATACAAAGCACTTCAATAGTCTCTTCCTTAGTTATTTTTCCAGATGTCTGCAAAAGATGCTACTTTTTCTATTAAAAGCTTCCTTTGTCATTGCTACCCTCCTTTTCATTTTCTGGCAGCAGCCTACGTTATTGCTTATAGTACACCCCAAGTATTTGAAGCTGTCCACTTGCTCTACTGCCTCATTTATAATTATTCGCAAGACAGTTTACCTTCTATATTTTTCTTTCTATGACCATGCTCTTTGTGTCTTATTTGCATTTATCATCCCATACTGCTCCGTACCGTAATATAGCAGGAATCTTACAGTAAAATAACAGAAAATTTACTATGTGACTAACTAAATTATTGTTAATTCTCGTAATTTAATAAGAATTCAATTTCACTAATTCAAATTGTGACCAATGAATGACCTGTGACCACTTCAAATTGCTACAACTAAATTACCTGTGACCAATTCAAATTGTTACCAATAATTCATTTGCGACATACACATGTGGTGAATATGAATGTTACGAATTAAGGGTGACCAATTGCAATGATGACCAAAAATTATTACGAATTCCCATAAACGCAGATTATACAGAATGTAAGGGGTACAAGTGCCGTCCTTTTCACAGTCGTCGGGGACGGTCTACTGGATTAAAAATGTCCATACAACATAGGGTCAAAACTTGATAGTTTTCCCAGATAAAAATATTTACAGTATTTTATTTTATTCGTGCTATACTGATTATATCGTGAACAAAATTACGGAAACAATTACATCAGTAAGTAGCCTATATCTAACAAAAAGATAATATTAGTTTAAATAAATATTTGTGTGTTCTATTACGTTTTCGTGAAATAAAATAAAAATGAATGCTTAAATTTGTTAATATTCTGACGTGAGAGACGTGGCAACTTGTTCAGCAGGCAGTACTCTGCACAGACATAAGTACAAGTGAGCTGAGTTCAAGCTCCCTGTCCATAGGTATGCTGCCGAGCGGATGAAAGTTCAGTCCAGGGTAATTTAATTAACAATTACAATGTCATTTATAGTTTAGGAATATCATATGTTATTAATTTATGGAGAAAGTCGTCGTAATTCAAGTGAGACAAGAAGGATGTACCGTCAACGTTTTCCTCAAAGAAGGTTACCTAATCGGCGAACTTTTGTAGCAGTTGTCAATAATTTTTAGAAACTAAGGGTGATATTCATAGACATTTCGCAGAACGCGCTACGAGCGTACTAAGCTAGCCCCGACTATCCACTGGTTACTAGTACAGAATTCAAATCATATCCTATCGCTAACACTGGTTTATGAATACGAAAAACGCTGATCATCCACCGGAAGCCCGCGCTAAAAATGTCTATGAATACTGCCCTAAGAGTATCTTACCCCGTTTAGAAAATCACACAACCAGAAATTTGTTTAAAAATGATACTGCTTTACGGAAGCGGGAGAGATTAAAATTTTGCATTAGAAAAAAGTTCGTGTGATTTTGTGCAGAAAACCATTATTGTTTATTTTTTAGACATACAATAAAAATGGAGCAATATTGTTACATAAAATGTAAATTTATCATAATGTTCTATTAATAAGATTGAAAGTTTATATTTACTATTCGTTTTATGCAAACAATAGTATTATCATGTTCCGCTCCTGCATTAGAACAAAGCATCTGTACCGGTGTCTGTACCCGCTTGAGCTGTAGTGTGTACTTATAAACCCACTCTTCCCTATCCAGCAACGTTGTAATATTGTAAACTTTAATAATTAGTTAAATATTGCAATTAGAAAAAAATTGTAAGGACATTTTTTCTTCCTTATGACATGAATAATCATTAGTAAAAATAATGGCACTTATACCCTTTACACTCTGTATAGTTAACACATTCACTCATACTAACATACCGCTGCAGTGTTTGAAATGAAATGTGCTGTTGAAAATCAATTAGAAAACTGAGGGACGCAGAGAAAGTTCCGAAACTTTCATTTTACGAACTTGTTTGCCACAAGTATCATTCCAATGAATGCCGGGATACAACCTGAATCAAGTGGCTAATAAGCTCGTGCTCCAGGGCCAAAACCCATATGGGCCTGCTTGCAAATGGCTCACCACAAGCTCTGATATTTGTTTCACAATAATTTGAAGCCTAGTCTTCTACATTGGAAGCTCGCTCTATTTGTTCCACTAACTGTGTTAAATTTCGTATCTTTAAATGATGTTCGACAGTCTCCGTCATACGTTTTCGTATTACAATAAAATCCCTCTTATCCGGCACCAAAGGAACCAGACTAGTTCCGGATACGAGATTTTGCCGGATAATTGAATAAAAACCGGTATATATAAAAAAGTTTCTGTTTCATGATGCAAAATGTTGAAAGCTTATTTCTTTATCACTTGCTCTTAACTGAATAAACATAAAAACTGTGTGTATTTTCTTTATTAAAACACATCACACAACGCAAATAATACACTAATTTTAGGTTCGAATATTCACTGAAAAACAAAAGTTTGTGCTAACTTCCTAATGTGGCAACACTAACGGCCCGAATATAATTAAATAAACATAAAAACTGTGTGGATTTTCTTTATTAAAACACATCACACAACACAAATAATACACTAATTTTAGGTTCGAATATTCACTGCAAACAAAAGTTCGTACGAACTTCCTAATGTGGCAACACTAACGGCCCGAATATCTATACTAATAATAAATCTGTAGCCAAAATGTTTCTGGTAATTTTCGATTTTCCAAAAATAATTGGTCCTAACATATATAATTAATCAGCCTGAAACCGAAAATCGCTTTTTTGAAATTTTTGTTTGTATGTCTGCCTGTCTGTCTGTCTGTATGTTTGTTACCTTTTCACGCGATAATGGCTGAACGGATTTCGATGAAAATTGGAATATAAATTAATTTCGTTGTAACTTAGATTTTAGGCTATATGCCATTCAAAATACATTATTTAAAAGAGGGGTTATAAGGGGGCCTGAATTAAATAAATCGAAATATCTCGCTTATTATTGATTTTTGTGAAAAATGTTACATAACAAAAGTTTCTTTAAAACTAATGTCCGATACGTTTTATTCCTTGCAAAATTTTGATAGGACTGATATTTAATGAGATAAATGAGTTTTAAAATCAAAATAACTGCCGTCTAAGGCCGTGTAATGAATTAAAAAACAAATGACTTCGTTTATAAGGGGCCTTGGACAGCAACAATCGAAAGCTATGAAACATAGCCTACAGATAATGTTTCTGTGTTGGTATGAAGTAATATCGGAAGCTAAATTAACCGATTTGTATAATTAATTATAAATTCACCATTGGAAAGTGTAGTTTCTCTAGATGGACATAATGCTATAATGTTATTACAGTAACTTGTGAGTGAATCGAGGACAGGTAAGATTAAAATAGGTTCTTATGCACAGAAAACTTGATAGGCTATTCTGTACATTCGTTTCCTGTATTTCCTAAAATAATTTTTATGACCAAATGATTGCTCTCTGGATCAAAATGATCGCATTTTAATTATGCAAATACAATTTAAATTAAGTAACATAATAAACGATTTATCCTTATATCAAATATGAATGTTCCCTGGATCAAATGTCCTATTTTAATTATGTAATTACTTTATATTTATTTCTAACGGGTGCAGCGGAGCGCACGGGTACGGCTAGTAATTAAATAAACATAAAAACCGTGTGGAGTTTCTTTATTAAAACACATCACACAACACAAATAATACACTAATTTTAGGTTCGAATATTTACTGAAAACGAAAGTTTGTGCGAACTTCCTAATGTGGCAAAATTGACGGCCCAGACTGTGACAATGTGGCAGGTTTAAACATTTCTTTCTTTTTTTTTTTTTCCTAGCTAAAAGTGCTGTTTTTGTATTGCCGGTTATTTGGGTGCCGGTTACGAGGAATTTTACTGTATTTGTCTGTACTTGATGTAGTGATAGTTGTACTTGTTTAATTTGCCACCTTGTTCTGAAGTGCAGACACTGTGATATAATATATTACACACTGTCAAACAGCAGCAACTTGTATTTACAAACAGATGGCATCGAGCGCCTTTGAACTCACCGAGCTTCAGAGACTGTCATCAAATTGCAAAGCGCTCGTGAGTGCGAAGAGTCTAATTCACGCACGCGCGTGTGCACGCACTTCAGTTACTGTTTACCCAGATAAAGTGAGGACAATTCTGTTGTGCGCATTGATGCCAAATATAATAAGAGAGTGCCTTTCAATCATGGCAAAAAAATTTCCTTTCACATTAGCAATTTCACTACATGTCACTTGAGTCTTCTGTTCCATCTCCATAAGTTTGAGGTATAATGTAATATTCGGTTCCTCCCAAATAATCTATCGGAATATCTTCACACTGACAAGTAGACACATACGTACAAGTCACCTTTTTTATAGCAATGGTTCCCGAATTTTTTACAGGGGCGACACTTTCGTTAGCGACTTCCCATCCCCACTATCGTACCGGCACGTAACCCTGTAAAATCTGAAACAACTATAATTTTCCTCAAAACCAGTGGAGAGCACCAAAAACAACCACAATACAAGCATATGGTACACAATGACACGAAATATTATGTAAATCTAATTTCTTTTACTTATAATATTACTTCCGTAAACCTGCGGTGATATTTTAATACAAAGCGAAAATGATGCTTGCGCTGTTACCAATAAAATTACACTAATTTGTTTATCTTTGCTTTCTGAAATTTCCACTCTGCTAGCGCACGATATTCGTAGCAACACCCCTTACTCCAGAAATCCACTCTTCCACAGTGCTTTGAATTTGATGAAATCCCCGTAGCTTATAAAAATTCCTCATACGTCGCTCGACGATCTTCTTGAAGAGCATCAGCCACAAGTTTCACACTTCGTTCACATGTTGACGTTTTCGCATTTCCCGGTCGTGCATCATCGTCTAGCTGACACGGAAACGAATAACACAACGAGAAACTGTACTACGGTCCACAGTATGCTCACCAAAAACTCCGCCCCGCTGTGGATTTCTGTGAGGTTTTGCTACATAAAGATTCGATCTTTGATCTTCAATCGTCATAGTACTCGAGACACGTGTAGGCTCCATTTCTAGCTCTCGTTACCTAAACACAGATAATGCTATGGAAGAAACGAACACATGTGCTTCTTCCTCAATACTTCAACTGCAACTGACGAAATGTCCACTGGTGTTGCATAATCCACTTCACAGTTCTGTCAACCTGTGCATTATTTATGAAATGACTCTCGTTCATACATAACAATACGGAACAATAAAATAAAATGCATACATTGTATCACATTTGCATACATACGAATTGTGAGCGGTTGTTGGCAGGTTTCAAACGAGTACTACCGTTTACCCTTGCATTATTATTTCACTATTTCTCTATTATGACTAGAGACCGGAATCTAGCCACTACTATTTGAAGTTAAGCGAGTACGAAGTTTGTGCACTGAAATGTTACCGTTTCATAGGTACCGCTCTTAGGCCTATTTCAATGTTTAAGCCCACACTGCGATGATCTTTCTTGTAAAATTTTAACTTAAAGCACCGGTACAATAGTAACACAGATACTGCTCTGAACGAAATGTTTAAACCTATATTACAATAATCTTTGCTCTAAAATTTAACTGCATAAACATTGCCAAACTGAAGTATAGTGTACTTGTTTAGGAGTAAGGAATCTCTTGCAGAGTGACCATGTAGCGCGCGTTGCTTGTGTTTGTGACCAGGGTGTCTACTGAAGGACACGAAACGTAATGTATATCCCGCGAACACTTATGCTCATTACATTTTTGTGGGAGTAAGCAAACGGTTTTTAATTATAACCATGTTATTAACTAAGCGTCTGGAGAATGAATGGTAGCAAGTAAACTACTTCCATCTTGCTCTGCTTAACATCAGCTTTTATTACACTTCTTCATCTAATATGAAAATGAAAGAAAGATTTGGACTGGTCTGGTTCAGACTAAGGATTTGGAGATTAAGAAATAATAGAGGTAATATACCTCAAGGCATGTGCTCATTATGTGGACAAAGAGAAGACGACATTCATATTGTTCTTGAATGTCAACATACAGAAGATATACGGATGAAATTTATAAATAAAAAGTTCCTACAAATAAATAAAGAAATAGCTATAAGAAAACTTATGAATAATAATAGCACAAAGTTACAAAAGCAATTAAGACTTATCTATTTTTTGGCTAAACAAATTATAATGGAAAGAATAAATGAAATAGCTAGAAATGAAAGAAAAAGTAATAATTATACAAATATGTTTATACCCTTGTTTTTGTGTTATACTGTAGATGTATGATTATGCATGGAATAATGTACCAAGTGTTGCAGTATGCAGAAATTGGAGGAAAGCCAGCATCTCTTAATAATGAACAAATACACTGAAACTAAAATACCGGAGAAAATTTCTAAAATAAAAAATAAAAGGAAGGAATTATTAAATGAAAGTAAAGTTACTGATAAGAAACGTAAAAAATTATATATTACAGTTATATGAACACTAATAAATATGATATAATTCATAAGGAAATTAGTAATAGTCTGACATGTTTCGGAGATGCTTCTCCATCCTCAGTGACTATTTACTACGACTGCTGGTTCACGTGATCGAACCGCGTTGTTGCTTGGCTTAAAGGAGACTGATGTCACTGAGGATGGAGAAGCATCTCCGAAACATGTCTGACTATTACTAATTCCTTTAATAATTATATTATATTTACTAGTGTTCATATAACTGTAATATATAATTTTTTACGTTTCTTATCAAATCTATGAACACTGTATAATTGGCCAAACATGTGTGGTTTATGTTTGAATATTAAGTTACTGAGTTAACAAGTAAATTCAATTTTGGCAGGTAGGCCTATGCATTTTCTAGACTCATCGATAACAACATTTTTGACGTGGTTAGGAACTACTTAGCTGTATCTTTTATTTCTAAATTTAACAGTTTTGAAGGTGCAACAAAAAAATAATATGAAATAAAATTAAGAAATGAAGGCTTACCGACGAGAGAGAGCTTATACGAACTATACAAGTATTTCTCTAGCGAAAGAGGAATAGAAAAAACTAGAATAATGGAAGATTTATATATGCTAGCTGCACATTGCAGATTGAAACGTGAAATACAACTTAGGTAAGTGAACAAAGACTAATTTAACAACATACTAAAATGGGTTGAGTCTTGCACAAAACTAGACGCAAGTGCAAGATAAAAATAATATATTTTATTAAGTATTTAAATTGTAGAAATTGTATTAAAATGGTATATCTATGTGTAAAATTATAAAGTGTGTAATGTAAGGTTTTAAATGATTATATGTATGTACTTTTCTGTGAACTATGATATAAAAAATATCATAGACTTCTACATCGCCACTGGCAGGGGATGGAGATTAATTTTAACAAACACTAGACATCTCACAAATGCGAGACTATGGTCATGGGTTCGGCATGACGCAGGGCCACCACTGAGACATTACAGGACAATCACAAGACAACGGTCAGTCCCGTGAAGAGAAGATAAATATCTTCAATTAACCATGTCACCGCTTGCTTGGGAACAGGAACAATAATTGCATATAGAGTGCACAATGAGCCTGTACGTGAGCGAGTTGCATGGATCTATTGGCAATCATAAACCCGGCGCTGACAAGTCTATGTGAACAGGATTGTATGGATCCTTATTGGGGTGCTATTCGTGAATCCGACACTAACAAGTGCGTAAACCTGCTTCAGCCTCTTACAGAGTCAGGTCCCATTTTCCGGACGAGTAGCTTGATATATGTCTCAGGAACCTGGAGTCCCAAGCACTTCCTAATCAGCTGACAATGACAGGTGGGCTATCCTGCCTCAGTTCCTGATAGAGGTAGTTTCCTTCCGAACATGAGTAGCCTGATATGTCCCAGGGACCTGAGCCCCAAGCCCGTTCTATATTAGCATCGGAAGACTTAATCCAGCCTATTTTTACTACTAAGTATTATACAGAATGTAAGGGATATAAGTGCCATTATTTTAACTGTTGATTGTTCATGTCATAAGGAAAAAAAAATGTCCTCACAATTTTTTTCTAATTGCAGTATTTAACTAACTATTAAATAAATTAAATTAATTATTAAAGTTTACAATATTAGGAGTTTGGCAAAGTTGCTGGTTGGGGAGGAGGAAGTTTACAAGTACATAGTATAGCTCAAGCGAATACAGACATACCGGTACAAAACAGATGCTCTGTTCTAATGCAGGGGCGGACCGTTGTTTATATAAAACGAACAGAAAATACAAACTTTCAATCTGATTAATAGAACTTTATGGTAAATTTCCATTTTGTCTAAAAATATTGGTCCATTTTTTAATTGTAATTCTAAAAAATAAACAATAATGCTTTACTGACAAAATCACACGAACTATTTTTTTAATGCAACATTTTAATCTCTCCCGGTTCCATAAAGCAGTACCATTTTTAAAGAAATTTCTGTTTCTGTGATTTTTGAAACGGGGTAACAGACTCCCAGTTTCTAATAATCGTTGAGAAACTGCTACAAAAGTTCGCCGATTAGGTAACCTTCTTTGCAGAAAACATTGACGGTACATCCTTCTTGCTACATTTGAATTACGACTTTCTCTATAAATTAATAACATATGATAGACCTATTCCTAAACTGTGAATGACTTTGTAAGTTGTTTAGCGAATACCCGGTACCGAACTGCCAACCGCTCGACAATAGACCTATGGACAGGGAGAACTTAGCCCACACGTACAGTTTCCCTGGAAAAGAATGAGACGATTGAATATTCCTAAGTCTTAGATGTAAGACACTGCGCATGATCAGAGACCAGAGCACTGATACACAAGATAACGAATATTGAGTTACTTAGATTCAGGCTATTTGGTTTGTTACTAGCATCGTTCCGAAATTCCCTTCCAAAACTGCAAAAAATATGATAATATTACGTAAATAAAAGATAAATATATACATAAATCGTGTAGTTAAATCGACAAGGACCTTCATGACTAGATCGACACTCCACACAGAAAGGAAAGCTTTCGTGTCGTTGCAATAGCTCAGAGACGCTAAGACTTCTGCGTGTTATGTGGAAGAGAGCGAGTTCGATTCTTAGTCTATATCAACGATTTTTTGTCTAAATAACGTTGAAATAGCTAAGTAACGTTGAAATAGAGTTTTACAAAGTCCTCAGATTAAGTGTTAATGATCACAGACAATACAAAATTACAAGTTATAATATTATAAACGTTAATCTAATGAATGCATACATATATATAGACACACACAAATATACAATGTAAATGCATATATATTAAAAATTAACAATTAAAATTAAATTAAAAAATATTCCTAAGCCACACAGACAAACTTTTACAAAGGTTTAGAGTCCTTAGGCTATGTCATTTGTTGAGTAATTATTACAATATTTTATTAATAGCTTTCCCATATATGTAATAAATGCACTCGCACAAAACAATTTTTGTTAAGTGTGGCTTTGGATTATTTCATTCTCACCCCTTCAGTTGATTTTAACTATTTTATCTACGTGTTTGCACTAGTGTTTAATTTAATGTACATTAAATTTCATTCATGTTATGACTGAATGAAAAAGCACTTGAATGTTTAAGTTGTCAATAATACTTCTGTACTATATACTGCAAGACGTTAAAAGAATTTGCAATAGATTTGGGATCCTCTACTTTATAATCACTGGTTTTAATGAACAAATATTTTCTTTCTTAGGATATCTACAAGTTTAACTTTAATAATATTCCGAATAGCTTTAATTGCATTATCTGAATTTTGTACTTTTCTATTCAAATGTGTTTTATTTCCCTCTTTCATAATTTTTTATAAATTACACTGTACTCCTTGTAGTATTTAAGAACAGGAGGAGCATTACATTGCAACTCATTACATATAGATTCTTCTGTTTAATACATGAAATTTTAAGTCCCTGCGTTATCTACATGTTTTTACTTTTGAATTTTTTCACAACATTGAGTGGAGAACATCCACTGAAGTGATTCTGAAATTAAGTGAAAAATACAATACATTTACTCTTAATATCAGTAGTACCAATAACATATACGTTTTTCCAAGATTCATTTTGTAGACATAAACGTAAATAATCACTAGATACAGCATTTACGACCCTTTTTTAGTTTTAAAATTAATATTTTGAAATTGTTCAGTAACACTGGAAATAGGATTTGTTTATCATGTTCATAGAAGCTATTGATTATAGGTTCTGTCAAATAGGAATTCAGTGTAATTCTGTGTACAAAACTTCTACCAATGGCTGTGCTACTTCAGCTTGTATGCTGGTGGGAAAATGATTCTACGACTAAGGTTTCCAGTTTCAAGAAGTGAATTTAATTTACTTTTACGGTAAAGTTCCGAGAGATAATCTATGTTTATGTCACTACAGATCACAAATTCCATATGAGATTTCTAAAGCCTTTTCTTTACAAATTCAATGTTGGCTATAAATATTAATAAATATTAAAAAATATGAATGATTGTAGTTAGAAGTCTGATTTACATTATAAAAAGCAAGGAGTTACATTCCTTGGCAAGATTCGAACTTTCGATGATTGGTTTTGCCGTCCAACGCATAAGCACGGACCTATTCAATGCTTATGTTAATAACCTACAATTTAGCTGTAGCAATGTGGTGTCATAACTTGGGATTTGTTTACTTAATGTAATTGGATTTAATTTGATTAGTTTCGCAACAATTGGACTTCCTGTTATATCATGTTATTTAAATATTTAAGTTAGGATTAATTTATTAATACTTACTGTGCAAGATGCCCCTTATTTCAATAATTTTATATCACGTTAAATAGTCATTGTCTACACTGAAGTATTATCGTCGTCCCTCATTTCTCATCTTAATGGCGGACCGACGTGACATGAGACAGCGAGTTATAGCTCTAGTTGAGGCTGGATATGGGGCTAGGTCTGCTGGCCGTTTGGTCGGTGTTCCTGGAAGTATAGCCGCGAGGTGGGTTCATCGTTACCAAAATTCAGGGGAGGTCGAAAATCGCCCTATTCCTGGGCGTCAACGGGTTTCTTCACTGGAAGAGATGCTCTCTTATTCGAGACAGTTCGGCAGGACCCCATTCGGACTGCAACGAGTAGCATCTAACTTTCCCGGTTGTTCACAGATTGTGATCAGCAGGTTGAGGAATCGCGGTATTAGGAGCCGGAGGGCTGCGCAAATGGAAATATTGGGGGAAGCACAGGCTGTCGACCGTCTTGCCTTCGCTACCAATCGAGTGGATTTCGATTGGAGAAATGTAATTTTCTCCGACGAAACAACCATCTCCGAGTGATTACGAAGATCCTGTCTGTATCTATCAAAAGGATGGTCTTCGACATGATCAGCGCTATGTGCACCGACGTGAAAGATCGGGGCGTTTTAGCATATCGTGTTGGGAGAGGATGTCTTAGGATGGACTTGCGTTATAGAACGCATCGATGGCCGGTTCAATGCGGGAACTTACGAGCACATTCTGGAAAATATATTCCTTCCTTCCGCCCCTAGAACGTTTTTCCGAAGGAACATTGCTGTTCCAGCAGGATAACCATCCCGTGCATTATGCCGCTGGCATTCAAAGATGGTTTCAAAGGAGACCCGACATCGAAATCATTAATTGGCCTCCGAAGTCACCTGATTTGAATGTCATCGAAAATTTATGGGGGGAATTGAAAAAGAGAAGGATAGCCACCTATGCTTACCGAAGCCCTCGAAATCGAGACGAATTTTGGGATCAAGTTGTTCACACCTGGCAAGATCTCGCCGGGGATTAGAACTTATTCCACAATCTCGTGACATCCATGCCTGGCCGACTTAGAGCTGTAATAGAAGCTGATGGCATGTGGACAAGATTTGAAGTTAACAGGTCTCTTTTTGTTTCTTATGATTTTTATTTGAGGAAGAATACTTTTAACTTCCAAGTAAGATTTATTTTTGACGAGGTTCAGCCCACTTGTAAGACCCAGAAATTGAGCATAAATTATTCATATTTTTCGACAAATTAGACAGACAAGGGACTTTGAAGAAATTAATTACACCTCAATAAAAAAAAGTTTTACCTGGGATCGAACACGAGACGTTTCGGTTAAGCAGTGGAACCGACACACTACTATATGAGCTACCGAGACAAGACAGTAACAGCAGCAGTCTAGAATGTAGATCCCATAGCAGGCATTTACCATTCGGTACAGAGAAGCAATGATATTTTGTGACCCGAGCTATGTTGTGAAATCGTGGCCTTAAATGGCTGTCTTCTTCGTGATCCTTATTCTGGTCCTTTCCTTGTTGTGGTCCTTATAACAATTCTTGTGTATTTGTCATGGTACGTATCGTTACGTCGATATCGAGTGAACCGCGCTGTAGAACTTTAACTTCCGACGACCAAGAGTCGTCTCATTCCTTTTAAGGGTAATTGTACGTCTAAGCAGAGTACTGCCTGCTGAACACGTTGCACGTCTCTCACGCCAGAATATTAACAAATTTAAGCATGCGATTTTATTTAATTTCACGAAAACGTAATAGAACACACAAATATGTATTTAAACTAATATTAACTCTTTGTTAGAAATACCTACTGATGTAATTGTTTTCGTAATTTTACTAACGATATAAGCAGTATAACGCGAATAAACTAAGAGAAGAATTTTTTTCTGGAAAAACTATCAAGTTTTGACCTTATGTTGTAGGGACATTTTTTAATCCTGTAGACCAGCGTTGTCAGAGACTAAACGGAGCGGAGTGCTCCACTAGACTCGTTGCGTGCTCCGGTGTTTCCACAGACATAAGCAAGTTCACGCTCCGACTCTAGCTCCACAACCGGTTATGGAGCTTACAACTCTGACACTACTGCTGTAGACCGTTCCGGACGACTGTAAAAATGACGGCACTTATACCCGTTACACTCTGTATACGATAGAATGTTATGTTTTATTTAACGACGCTCGCAACTGCAGAGGTTATATCAGCGTCGCTATACGATAGATAAAATAAGAGGGAGGAGGAGTGTGTTCGTGAAATAATAGAGTGAAACGGGAGTATCCCGAAAAAAAAAAACAGTCTAACAGCTCATTTGTCCACCACAAATTCATTGCGACCTGGTCGGGAATCAAACCTGGATGAAAGATCAGCGCGTTAGCACTTCAGAGTAGCGGCCGCATGAATCCATCATGGATCGGACTCTATAAAAGCCTGCCAAGCTTTAAATTTACAAATAACAACGTAAATATGCATTTTGTTGTATAAATAGCCATTAGAATAGTGTACATATGCAAGATGTTTTTCGTCGATACATTTTATTATAGTGTGGAATGTAGGCTACATAATCGAATGCAAGTAAAACATTCGATCCGGTTATAATAACAATTGTAAAGGAATATAGTTTTCATTCGACATTATTGCAACAAACATTTGGCGCGCATATAAATCCGACCTGTAATGATTGTGCTACATCCCTGCAGGACGGGACAACCTGTCCCTGCGAGTGAATGTCACCGGAGAAGCAGTGTTGTCATTACGCCTTGGAAAAGTCTGTCTACAGTCTACACCGTTACGAGACACCGGGTTGGTGTTTGCTTTCGTTCTTACAGAGCTCCCCCACCTCCAATGTATAC
Source organism: Periplaneta americana (assembly GCF_040183065.1). NCBI lineage: Eukaryota > Metazoa > Arthropoda > Insecta > Blattodea > Blattidae > Periplaneta > Periplaneta americana. The sequence continues at coordinate 76,852,232 of NC_091127.1, forward strand.
ATAGTTCTAAAAACAAAGTTTGTTGTGAGGATCTGAAGTGGATGGAGGCGCCTGGGGTTGGATTCCAGGGGCACTTGTACGGCGACGGTGCCCGTAATCAACACGCAATTCAAGGCAAAATTGCTCGACGAAAATTGTTTTAGAACAATCGATTGCTTCTACTCTGTTTAATGACACCTATCGAAGACAGTGGATGTTGGTGAACGTTTGGGAAGAGAAGTACTGAACATTGGAAAGAGCAGTAAACTAATTGTAAGGCACCAGTAGTGCTACGTAGGCCTATAGGCTATTTAACGTTCCATTTCAACTTAGAGATGTGGAGATGATGGGATGAATATGGCGCAATTACAGACGAGTACTCTAACCTCTAACTCAAAGAAATGGAAGAAAATATAACGTACCTAGGCCTACTGAAATTGTTTTTTTTTTAAGTCCGCAACTGAATGTCACATGTTTCATCAGGGGAGAATAATGAAGGCATCAGATGAGCTTATTTGTCTAGAATAACCGGCAACAGTGCATGAATGAATGAATAAATAAATAAATGAAATGAATGAATAAATAAATAAATAAATAAATAAATAAATAAATAAATAAATAAATAAATAAAGGATTTTCTATAGCACGCGACACTGAAGGTTCTTTTGACGAAAAAGTGGAAAAACGGTATAATTTTCAGATGGAAAATAGCTTGGAATATGAAGAATTCATAAAGGACGTCAGTGGACTTGAAAGCATATTGTAAAATAGTTAAAAATTATAAAGAACAGATCGGTGTAGGTAACCTAACACACGAGATAAAATAATGTAGAACACTTCAAAATGGACTTAGTATATGTAAGACTAACAACCTAAACTAAACTAAACTAACCTACCCTAACCTATATGCAAGGTATACCAAAAGTCTAAACTACAGCCTGTCACAGATACGTATATGCAAAGCATAAACCAATCTAATCTAATCTGTCACAGATTCCCGCAGTGTAAAAACTTAGAAAAATGCAAGTTGGAAGTTTCAATGTCGCGTGCTATAGAAAATGAAAACAAACAAATAATTAATTAGTTAAAAATAACGAAATAAATAATTAAATAAGTAATTAAATACACATAATTAATTAAACAAATGATTTTAATTAAAGAGATAATTAAACTGAAAAGTAAATAAACAAATAAATAAGTAAATAAATGAGTAAATAAATAATTAAATATGTAAATAAATAAGAAAGCAAGTAAATTAACAGATAAATAAATAAAATAAAAAGTAATTATTTGTATAATATATTATAATGTAAATGTATGTATAAATATGTATCTACACAGAATGCCTAATTTTTTTCCTGTAAAGAAGAGCATGTGGACCTAAATTTAGTATAGAAATTTATCCCCTGTTTAGCACTTTAAGTCCCTTAGTCAAATGGGGCACAAATATTTGTTGGTTAACGTACACACAGAATGTTCAATTTTCCAACCCATGACGCACTTCAAATAATAATCTTGAATAGAGTAATTTGTAGTGAATAATAGAATTAAGCGATTCAATATGAGTAATTTACAATAACTGATTGAGGTTTTAGCTGTTACGTAATCTATTATCAGGCAGTACATCCCACTTGACGATGGGTGTCAGTGGAAGAACTTATTGTGTATGTATGTATGTATGTATGTATGTATGTATGTATGTATGTATGCGAGTGCATATATGTACATATGTGATCTATGTATGTATTTGATTGTATGTACTGTAAGTACGAGTATGTATCTTGTTTCAATGTCCTTTAAATATTCCAGCTCCTAATGATGAAATCGTTCTCTCACTCAGTCGATGATCTTATAGGACTTGAATTATTCCACTCGACAACAAATGAGCCACCGGGGTAGCTCAGTCGGCTGAGGTGTTTGTCTGTCGATCCGAAATTGCGCTCGGAAATTGTGGGTTCGACTCCCGTTTGGGCTGATTACGTGTTTGAGTTTTTCTGAGGTTTTCCCCAAACGTAAGGCGAATGTAGGGTAATCTATGGCGAATCCTCGGCCTCATCTCACTATTCACCAATTCCATCGATGCTAAATAACCTAGTAGTTGATACAATAACCAAGTAAAAAAACAACAGATTTCATCGCACTATTTTTTGGTTTTCAGTTCTTTTTTTCCCTTGAACCCAATTCACTGCCTTCTTGGCAAACCCTTTGAACCAGCTCAAGCCAGGTTCATAAAAAAAAGTTGAGGGAGAATTAGAAACAATCTGGTTTCAGCAGCTCGTCCGCCGGATAGCACTCACCAAGGACGTTTATCCCATAGCTATACAACCAAGTCTCGCACATGAACTTTGGTTTCTTAAAGGCTAGCGAGAAGAAAAGGAAGAAAGTTTAAACAACATTTCACTAGTCTACCAGATCACCTTAATTTCAGTTTAAGAATTCAACCATGATGAAAAGCCTAATAAGAAGCGGGGTCGATTAGTTAAAAAGATGGATGACAGCTAAGAGTCATGGCTCTAATGACCTACTATGAAAAAATGTCTCATTCCCAAGTGTACGACACACTTCAAACTGGAAAATATAATGAATAGATGTGAGGAGACTAAGGAAGATATGGATGGTTCAGGAAACATATAACAACTATCCTAAATTACTAGAAGACAGGTATGTCATCCGGCAGACCCGGTTCGATCCCTGGGTTTGGCTTAAGTGATGAACCAGATCACATATTAACAGATTGATCAGCCTTATAGATTTTGAAGGCAACAACTTTTATCAATTTCACTATGCTGCCATCTAGCAATTGCAGAAGAAATCACGTTATAACTCTCAATTGAATTGCACGGAGCAACTGTACTTCCATCTAGTGGTCGTTACCAATCGACAGTGGCGATCTTAATGGTTATCCTCTTCCACATGTTACCATTTTTAACATGGGGATGGCCAATCTGTTATAATGTGATCAGAGATGATGGACAAATCTGAAAACTAGGCATTTTCTTGAACTGTCCTTTTTCTTCTATTTCATAGCTAATCTTATTTCATTAACATTCTTCATTTGACCTTAAATTTTAATTCAGTTCATATAGCCTATTTTCGAATCGAGATGTGGTATTAATGGACTGACAATCCATCCGTGTGGATCTTTTGTCTCTTCCAGAGGCTGATGATTATGATGAGATAGATGATGATGATAATAATAATAATAATAATAATAATAATAATAATAATAATAATAATTTACATTGTACTTAACATTTTAGGCCTGTTAAAACTTCAATGAAAACTGAATCTATATATGCCAAAATTTTTCTAACGATCTCCTTCCATATTAGGCCTAATTGCAATTACGTGATTTCTCTTAATAAAATTTTATAATCGCTGACATAATTTGTCCTATTTTCTCCAATTATTATTATTATTATTATTATTATTATTATTATTATTATTATTATTATTGTATTTGTTATTACTTATAAAACGTTCGGCATGTCCGTGTCAGTCTGTTTGCATGTATAGCCTGCAAGAGATATTGAAAAAGTCTCATTGCTTTTTATCTCCTTTCCTTAACACATGAACACACTGCAAGGTAAGCAAAGTCGGAGGTTTATAAAATTTTAATACAATTTCTTTACGGATTATTTTGCCTAAAGTTTCGAGGCTATGTTTCGCAAGAATGTTAATTAAAATTAAAACATTAATTTGTCGTCCATTTCTAAACATTTGTGTATTTATGTCTATATACGTATTTACATAACATAACATTGCAACTACCGTATTAGACGTGATGTTTATCATCATCATCATCATCATCATCATCATCATCCTCCTCCTCCTCCTCCTCCTCCTCCTCCTCCTCCTCTAGTGTGGTTAAGCGATTCTGGCATTTTTTTCGGGGTACAGGTTTGATTAATGGAAGGGAAGATTTACTTTTCCAGTTTTTCTCACTTTCATAACGACTAAACTTACATTTTCTTGTGATTGTGTGTGTCATCTTCTTAATCTGCATTATAGTGACCACATTACCAAGTAGTCTACCTACCAATGAATATCTAGCTTTTAGTACAAAATATTCAGTAAGCTTGGAACTGTACTGAAAGCCCTAACATTCAAAATTAATAATGACATTATCTACATACTTTATTTTCAATCATAAATTGACGTATGTAATTATTTACAAACAATATTAATTGATACTGAATAAATACTGTATTGTTACACACTTGGGAGCAAGCGTTATTCGGTTTAGCGAGTTTCTAAGACGTTTACATACCTGGGTCGGAGAGCTTATCAACAGCAAAACAACTGCACGCGGCCCAAGTGGCCTTGATACTGCCTGACAAGCGTGGAGGAAATTCCTGTCACAAGCGACGTACTTTGTACGTCATAACATTGCGTCACACACACAGCGGGGTAGTACAATTTCCCATTTTCTCTCGGACATAATATTATTATCACAATGTCGTCATAAGTTTACTTCTCCACGAAGAAACATTGCATGGTCTGTTTTGAAAAGTTGATCGATTCTCCTTCAGTATCAGAGATTGGTACCGGCGTATTTTTCGAACCTCAAGGGTCCCGAGCCCCAAATCCAAGCTCTTCCTATACATCAGCATCGATAAACTGTGGAGTGATTGTTAGCATGTCTGGCCTTACAATACGTGGGCCCGGGTTCAAATCCTGGTTGGGACAAGTTACCTGGCCCTGTTGCATTGTAATCTACAAACTAATAATATTAGTAGCCCTAAATTTAGTTGTGATTTTTGTACTTTGTAGAATATTTCTGTTACATATTGCTAAAAAGAAAACTAACAAATTACAGTAAAAATACAACTATTATTATTAGTGAATTTTACAAGCTCTTGTTGCATAACTGAAACCAATACTAATTATTAGTGTTTAATAATATTTTTTCTACAAGTTTGTATTCACCAATTCACCCACTATTACAGATTATTACTGAGTTCAGTTTGTTTGTAGTCTATTATACAAACTACTAGTAAACTAAATCATGAATTCATGATTAATCATCTCGTTTAGATTCTCCAGGTGAAGAAGACTTACCAAAGCCTCCTCCTAGACTACTACACAAACGTCTTACTAATGAACCGTGTATAGTTTTTATACGAGGGTAATGTAGAGTTGAGACAAAAAACTTTACTAATAAACCATGCGTAAGTGATGGATGTATAAACAGTCTGTAACTGTACAATGGGAATTCCTTTGCAGTGGTTATATACATGAAACCCCTTGTTCAAGCGTTGTATATAGAGAAAAAATGGCCGCCCCTCTAACAGCTGTTCGTATCAACTGTCATTTTATGATGATGCTTGCCTTGTAACCACAAAAGAACAAACCAAAGAGCACAGAATAATATTGCTGTAGCTTGTACTCTTTGACCAAAATATAGTGTGGTAATCGATCAGAGCCGGTTGTACTATCGATTCTTAACACGGCACACTAGAGCACTCTACCGGATGCAATAGAGAACCTCAGATATTCTATTACCTTTGGTAATGAAGTGATGACGAAACTATGACGTAGCTGTGTAACAGATACACCCTAGATTCTGTGCGTGTGCGTGTGCGTGTGTGTGGTTATGCATGACGTATGTAGTGATTATTAGTACCGTAAGGAATTTACACACGACTTATAAAGGAGCTACTCATGGTATAAGACAATTAAACGTCTGTATATAGAGTTTTTATTAGTAATACCGAAAGTGTATAACTATAACTATATAATGTTCATAAAATTCTTATTTCTTACCACTGATGTCCGTTGTGTCTTTGGCCACCAAATATCTCTCAATATATGTCCTTTCTTTGTTCTGTGGCATTGCTCCAATTGATTTTCCATACTCACACATTTCTTTCCAACTATCAATTTTGTCATCTTTAGTTAATGTGTCCCTAATTCGACCTATATATATTTTTTTTTATTGGGTTATTTTACGACGCTGTATCAACATCTAGGTTATTTAGCGTCTGAAAGTTACCCAGCATTTGCTCGTATTGGGTTGAGGGAAAACCCCGGAAAAAACCTCAACCAGGTAACTTTACATACATACATACATACATACATACATACATACATACATTCATTTAATTTTATTTAATACGCAGAATGTTAGTTTTCGTTGCTCTTCCCTCTTTTCCATTGCCAAAAAATTAGTCATAACAATACTCTTTATTTTTTAATTTACACGGTATTTACACTCACTGCCACTACCACTGCCACTACACACTTTTAGTTGCCACCGTGGTTATCATGACATAGCTATAGTTCAAGAGACCGTGACATGCCTACGCTTTTCTGATGAACTTGTAATTTATAAAGTTTTTCTAATGACCATCATTAATAATATTGGTAAACTGATGGGTATTATGCAACATAAATTATTAGTATTATGTAATTTGTAACTTGTAATTTATAAATGTATTCTAATAACACTGTATAAGTAAATCAAGCAACAGTGTCCTGGTTGAGGTTTTTCCTCAACCCAATAAGTTCAAATGCTGGGTAACTTTCGATGCTGGACCCTGGACTCATTTAGCTGGCATTATCATCTTCATTTCACTCAGACGCTGGAGAACCATCGTAGTTGATAAAGCATCGTAAAATAAACCAATTAGAAAAATTACCCAGATTTCACTCGTTTATATTACTGTTTCAGAGGATTAGATGAAATGATGGGGAGACGGAGAGTCTTGGTGAAATGATAAAGGGAGCACCTCGAGAAAATCCTCTCGAACGATTACTTTGTCCACCACAAATGCCATCACGACCTAGCCACGTTGGGGCGCCTGGTTGGAAGACCAGGTCAATATGACTTGAGCCACAGACTTGGTCAGTAAGAAGAGTGGGTCTGAGGTTCAGACAAGTATTTTTTATGTGATTACTTACATCTTTGAAATGTATTATTTAAATATACAGAATACAGAATATAATTACAACAGAAATAGAAATAAAATAATATAATCAATATGAAAAGAGGATACAATAATATTAAGTGGGGAAACAAGTGAAAATTGATCAATTCTGACCAAAAATCACATTCTTCATTTTTCTTAGAAACAAAAAATAACTTATCCTTTAAAGAATGTATTCCCAATGTTTCAGGTAGTTACGTCATCTGAAACCACTCATAAAACAGTCATTTTTGAATAGCTACACTTTAAATTCCACATGCATAGAACTTAAAAAACGTAATTTTCCACTCTACATTTTTTTAAGATTATATATTACAAAAAAATGTTAAAACTTCCACAGACATTGTGTAAGAAAGCTGATTTTTTGTGCATAATATTGAAAGCATGATAATTAATTCTGTGCATCCACTTGCTCTACTCCTTAAACTACATTGCTCAGAAATTATTAAATTGAGGTGTGTACTATAACACTTGGATTTTTATAAAACTCATGAAGTAATATTTTTTTAATGAAAAGTAATAACAGCATTGAACTGCAAATGCCAAGTTTTACTTAACATACAATACTAGATTGAAATAAAAAAAGACTTAAATGTGAAAATTTGTAAACGTTTTAGGCTTTTTTGGAAAACACTTCTTTTTCAAATTTCAAAAGTAATCCCTGAACTATCCAAACAAATGGGACCAAATTTTTCCTAGTTGTTTGACACATAGAAAAGAAGAGGAAAATAATTGATTTTCACATTTTTAGTTTCCATATTTCCTAAAATTTAATTTTACCTGTCTTCTTCCTTAACAAAATTCGAGGACCGAATGAGCAGCGCTCGTGTTCGGTCACAGTTCAGATATATTACTAATGTAAGAGGAATATAGAAAATAAAATAAAATAGGAACTAAAATTAAATTTACAGCTACAGTGAAATTATATAATACAATATATTTAATACAAGAGGACTATAGAAAATAAAATAAAATAGGAACTAAAATTAAAATTACAGCCGCAATGCAATTATATAATATAATATTAACATAGAGAAGATTGATATCGTACGTGAATAAAGTAGGACAATTTATGAAAAAATATACGTACAGTGTATTCCGAAATTATAGAATATAAATATAATATAAGCTGATTAATTCATACACATAGGCTTTAAATTTATTTAATCAAATTGAAGATATTAACACGTTTCTAATTTTCTTGTTATATGTTAAATGTTATGTTTTATTTAACGACGCTAGCAACTGCAGAGGTTATATCAGCGTCGCCGGATGTGCCGGAATTTTGTCCCGCAGGAGTTCTTTTACATGCCAGTAAATCTACTGACATGAGCGTGTCGCATTTAAGCACACTTAAATGCCATCGACCTGGCCCGGGATCGAACCCGCAACCTTGAGCATAGAATGTTATATGTTAGTGGGTTACATGTTAGAAGTTCTGGGTGTAATTTAGCTAAAGAATTAGACACCCTAGGGCCAAAATTAATGCTTTAGACCAGCAGATATGAAATATTTAGGTTCTATTAATGTTGAATTATTATTTCGTCTTGTGTCATGATTATGTAGGCCTACATGTAATATAAACTTATTACGATTTTTAAGATAAAATTTTAACACAATATATTCATAAATCACACCGTCATACCTATGAAGTACGAGGACGGAAACGGCGATATAATGTTTGCATTGTGACCTATTCCGATACTAACCAGCCTATAACTTCGTGACTAATAAAACGATTGAAATAAATGTGATCTCATTCGATCGGGTATATTACTACGATGCGAGCATGATCCTGAGTTGGAGCCTCACATGCGCGAGGAACAAGTGGGGGCCATTTTGGGTTTGGGCGAAAATTTCCAGGCACTATATCTCGTGATTCCGATGTGCTAGCACGCTGATTTTGGAGCCAAATGAAAAATCTCGTCTTAATCTGTGGATTTAAATGAGATGTATTAACGTAGATGGGAGGATAATATTAAAATGAATTTGAGGGAGGTTGGATATGATAGTAGGGACTGGATTAATCTTGCTCGGGATAGGTACCAATGGTGGGCTTATGTCAGGACGGCAATGAAACTTCGGGTTCCTTAAAAGCCATAAGCATTATTAGAATATTTAATTAGTTGTCACATTAAAAAGGAGGTGCATATAATGTTTTAAAGTTTCGATACAATTCAAGCCTTTCAACAGCATTAAGGAAATTATTTTCATTTTTTCTGTTTTCGTTCATACTTTTTTTTCGGCCATTCTTGGTCACTTTTGCTCTTCAACTATTTAACAATTATTGTGATGTACCGAAGCACATTTTACAATATTGTTTACGATATTTAATTGTACCTAACCATAAAAAGGGGGACAAGAATGAACAAAAGTGACCAAGAATGGCCGAAAAAAGTATGAACGAAAACAGGAACAATGAAAATAATTCCCTTAATGTAGTTTGAAAAACGTCAATTGTAGTGAAACTTGAAAACATACATGCATGTTTTTAGTTCGTGCTACAATTCAGCTTATGGTATTGTTTGGTTTTGTTTTTGAAAGAATTTTAGGTAAGAGTGCAAATAACCGTAGTACCTGACGCGTCCTTTTTAAACTCCATTAACTAACTATGGAAACGTGTAAATAAGAAATCACATGTTATGTTTCTGACTTAACAGAAAAATGTAAATTCATTACAATATTAGCCTGTAGGCTCTGTCGATATAGGAGAAAGCCAATGTGTACCTAGTTATATATCCTCTTCAGTCCCGAATTTATATATTTTTTTAAAATCGAAAAAAAAAATCGGTCACATAATCATTCTGGGGTTCCAAAAATCGCAAATCAAGTCTTCACAGAAAATCAAATTTTGGGACAATTTTGACTCTTGGTGCCCCCAAATTTTAAATTCTAATTTATAATTCTGGTATAGAAATGTTGCAAAAGTGATACTCTTCATTTCTATCAAATTTAATTTTTCAAAATTTTCAAAAGTATCCAAGACACTGCTAAAGAAAATAACATCTTGATTACACTACTTTTAACACTATATCACTGCGGAAAACGTATTATTTGACTTTCTTGTGTTAAATGTTACATTACCTCGTTAACATGTTTCAGCCTGCTATTGGCCATCTTCACAACTGGTTATTGTTGAACGTGGCGCCTTTTGTTTGTGTTTCCTGTGAGGGTGTGTTTGTGTAGTGTGTGTCAAACGCACCTTCACAGGAAACACAAACAAAAGGCGCCAAGTTCAACAATAACCAGTTGTGAAGATGGCCAATAGCAGGCTGAAACATGTTAACGAGATAATGTAACATTTAACACAAGAAAGTCAAATAATACGTTTTCCGAAAAAAATTAAAAGAAAATTATGTATAGCATACACTACAACAGGAGTGAAGAGGTCATAATACTCGGAGCAAGTTCCCTGCAATCGGCAAATATCAGGTTTAGTTACAACATGTAAATCCAGGAATATTATGGACAGTAAAAAATCGATAATACGAGAATGGGTATTTAAGAGTTGTTAATTCATTTTTAAAAAGTAAATCTGATACATTAATAAAAATTAATTTTATTGAATAAGCAGTCGTGGACAGCCGATAAGGGGTGGTCCTCCAGCTTGGGGGTTGGGCGAAGGGCTAACAACCCATCACCGTAAAAAACAGCTTGTTACGAATTCCTACAGTAAGCCTCGGAATAGGACTGATTCTCTGGCACGACCACAGCAAAGGAATAAGGTTTTGAGATTTGGCACTTGGAATGTAACTAGTCTTTATAGAACAGGAGGGGTAACATTAGTAGCAAAAGAACTAGCTAGATATAGAATAGACTTTGTGGGAGTACAAGAGGTTAGGTTAGATGGGAATGGCATATCACAAATAGGAGATTACTTGTTGTATTATGGGGAAGGAAACAATAATCACCAATTAGGAACAGGATTCTTTGTACATAAAAGAATAAAATCAGCAGTAAAAAAGGTCGAATTTATCAGTGACAGGTTATCATATTTAGTACTTAAGGGTAGATGGTGCGACATCATGGTTATAAATGCTCACGCCCCTACAGAAGAGAAAGACGACTATATAAAGGATAGCTTCTATGAAGAATTGGAACATACTTTTGATCAGTTCCCTAGATATCACATGAAAATTTTATTGGGGGATTTCAACGCTAAAGTAGGACGGGAGGAGATTTTTAGACCAACTATTGGAAAAGAGAGCCTACACGCAATTAGTAGTGACAATGGAGTTAGATTAGTCAACTTTGCCACATCGAAAAATTTAATTGTCAAAAGTACAACATTCCCCCATAAGGATATACATAAATATACTTGGACTTCTCCAGATGGATTGACACACAACCAAATTGATCACATCTTGATAGATAAACGGAGACATACTAGTATAGTAGATATTCGAACTTTCAGGGGTGCAGACTGTAATTCTGACCATTATTTGGTGATTGGAGAATTAAGAGAAAGATTATCAGTAGCCAAGCGAGTAGAGCAACAAGTTAATATTACTAAATTCAATATTTTGAAATTAAAGGACGAGGAAGCTAAGCAAAATTATCAGGTCGAAATTTCGAATAGGTTTGCCACTTTAGAAAGTTCCGACGAAGTTGAGAAAGAATTAGATGTTAATAGCGTGTGGGAAAATATCAGAGATAGTATCAAAATTGCAGCTGAGCAGAGCATAGGTTATTATGAAACTAAGAAAAAGAAACCGTGGTTTGATGAAGATTGTTGCATGGTAGTAGAAAGAAGGAAACAGGCAAAATTGAAATTCTTACAGGATCCAGTTGAGGAGAAGAGAGATAATTATTTCAATGAAAGACGGGAAGCAAGTCGTACACTTAGGAATAAAAAGAGAGGTTACTTGAAGGAAAAACTGAATGAGGTAGAAACAAATAGTAAGAATAAAAACATTCGAGATTTATATAAGGGTATAAAGGAATTTAAGAACGGATATCAGCCAAGGGTAAACGTGATCAAGGATGAGAATGGTGACTTGCTTGCAGACTCTCCATCAATCCTAAACAGATGGAAAAACTATTTTGCGCAACTACTAAATGTACATAGGCCAAATAGAAATGATCGGGACGAAATTGAAATACAAACTGCTGAGCCATTTATACCCGAACCCACGCTTTCAGAAGTCGAAATTGCGATAGAAAATCTGAAAAAGTACAAGTCTCCAGGTATCGATCAGATTCCAGCAGAATTAATACAAGAGGGTGGAAGTGCATTATATAGCGAAATTTATAAACTTGTACTTGCTATTTGGGAAAAGGAAATTGTACCAGATCAATGGAAGGAGTCCATAATTGTACCTATTTTTAAAAAGGGGGACAAAACCAACTGTGGTAACTTTCGAGGAATATCACTTCTGTTGACGTCGTACAAAATTTTGTCCAATATTCTTTTGAGGAGATTAACTCCGTACGTAGATGAAATTATTGGGGATCATCAGTGCGGTTTTCGGCGTAATAGATCGACTATTGATCAGATTTTTTGTATTCGGCAGATAATGGAGAAAAAATGGGAGTATAAGGGTACAGTACATCAGTTATTCATAGATTTCAAAAAGGCATATGACTCGGTTAAGAGGGAAGTATTATATGATATTCTTATTGAATTTGGTATTCCCAAGAAACTAGTTCGATTAATTAAAATGTGTCTCAGTGAAACATACAGCAGAGTCCGTATAGGTCAGTTTCTATCTGATCCTTTTCCAATTCACTGCGGGCTAAAGCAGGGAGATGCACTATCACCTTTACTTTTTAACTTCGCTATAGAATATGCCATTAGGAAAGTTCAGGATAACAGGCAGGGTTTGGAATTGAACGGGCTACATCAGCTTCTTGTCTATGCGGATGACGTGAATATGTTAGGAGAAAATACACAAACGGTTAGGGAAAACACGGAAATTTTACTTGAAGCAAGTAAAGCGATCGGTTTGGAAGTAAATCCCGAAAAGACAAAGTATATGATTATGTCTCGTGACGGGAATATTGTACGAAATGGAAATATAAATATTGGAGATTTATCCTTCGAAGAGGTGGAAAAATTCAAATATCTTGGAGCAACAGTAACAAATATAAATGACACTCGGGAGGAAATTAAACGCAGAATAAATATGGGAAATGCGTGTTATTATTCGGTTGAGAAGCTCTTATCATCCAGTCTGCTCTCCAAAAATCTGAAAGTTAGAATTTATAAAACAGTTATATTACCGGTTCTTCTATATGGCTGTGAAACTTGGACTCTCACTTTGAGAGAGGAACATAGGTTAAGGGTGGTTGAGAATAAGGTGCTTAGGAAAATATTTGGGGCTAAGCGGGATGAAGTTACAGGAGAATGGAGAAAGTTACACAACACAGAACTGCACACATTGTATTCTTCACCTGACATAATTAGGAACTTGAAATCCAGACGTTTGAGATGGGCAGGGCATGTAGCACGTATGGGCGAATCCAGAAATGCATATAGAGTGTTAGTTGGGAGACCGGAGGGAAAAAGACCTTTAGGGAGGCCGAGACGTAGATGGGAGGATAATATTAAAATGGATTTGAGGGAGGTGGGATATGATGATAGAGACTGGCTTAATCTTGCACAGGATAGGGACCGATGGCGGGCTTATGTGAGGGCGGCAATGAACCTTCGGGTTCCTTAAAAGCCATTTGTAAGTAAGTAAGTAAGTACAATATATCTATCTTTAAAATGCAATAATAATAATAATAATAATAATAATAATAATAATAATAATAATAATAATAATAATAATAAATAAATAAATAAATAAAGACATAAATAAATATTACCATAAACGTTCGAACAATATCCTTAATATTTGCGTCGTTTTCTAAGCGTTAAATAATACATAATTTGTGAGAAGCACTCAGACGTGAAAGTATTTGTGACATGATGCCTTATCGATATGCGGGGGCTTGGATTCTCGTCACAACAACATGTGTACGTTGTGTTGTTTTTCTTTCTTTAGACTCAAACGCATTCTACTAAATCGGCGGAGCTGTGTATAGGCCTATCTGTATACATACGATATTTGTACTGCGACAATGGATCTAACACTGGAGCCACTGCAAAGGCGGTCGATCTGGAAGAGGAATTAGATTATTCGAGGAGTATGTAAAGACTATAATTACCTGAAATTAGTAAGGAAGAGCTAGAAGCTTCAATGAACAGTGTCGGCGATGGTATAGTTATAAAAGTATAAATGAATTTTCGAAATGAATTATTATGAGAGACAGAATTTATATCATTTACAAGGACTAAAATCTGTTGTTGAGGGTAACACTAACTGTGGTTGTTAATTAACGTTGCAGGTTACCCCCCTTCCCGCTGCTACGTAATCAGTCGTATGAACACACAAATCTGCAACAAGACACCATCCAATTAATTAGTAATAGAGCGCGTGTGGGATTCAGACACCCGAGTGTGGGCTATGTGTAACTCGCCCGGGGAATAAAAGCAGTCGTTCTTTTTATTCATTTCGGGTCCTGTTACACAATATTCTTTGTTGTCTACGACATAACAGAGACAGAGTTTACCATAATCTACTTCTTTTTTTTTTTTTTTTGTTACTCTATTAAATTGGGTTCGTATGACATTATTTTATTTACAACCCTTGAAGGCATAAAACCATGATAAAATTGAATACAAACGCCAGAAGGTCCGTTGGACAGTCATGCGCATGCTACGCACAACGTACTACAAATCCATAACACTATGTTTTGACAGTCTCGTGCAGAAAATGTATAACTGATTAATTAGGCCTGTTCGGTCGACTCCAATGGTTCAAAATAAGCGGGTTTTAACTATTTCCGTCCAAAATGATTGGGCAGGATCTCAGAAACTGCGCTATTCCATTAAAATAGGTCTAATAGGACGTTCAATTATTATAAATTTCTGCCAGCCCCGATAGACTAAGCCGTGGTTCCCAACCGGTGTGTCGCGCAGCCCCATGGAGTGTGTCGCGAAATTTTGGAATTGAAAATAGTAATATGCGTTACAAGAGCGGTATGTTGAAGTTTTCATGTTCGAGGAAAAGTTTGAAAAAGCGAAACGTAGTTGAGCTTTTTTAATTTCCGAGAATTGAAAGAAAACATACCGCTCTTGTTTCGTACATTATTTTGTGCGAAGATCGTTTATTACATACCTGAAAGAGGAATTTCTAATTACTTGCAATGAAATCTCCATCTTGGTTTCTGTTCAATGACGGCAAATTTGCAAAACAAAAATATTGTAAATTTATTTTAACTCACAACAATGAAATTTTTTATTCTTCCAACAATAATTCCTTTCTACAATTCGCCTTAAACGCTCTCGTCAACAATTGGATTTTCACTCAACACAGTATTCGTTATAGCACTCCACCGACGACAATGACAATTTACTTGGACTATTACGAACAACAATGAACTGTTAATCTTAACTAATATTTACAAAGCACTATTTACAAATCAGAACTGTCAGTTCTCAGTTCACAGTTCTTCTAGCACAGTCCCTCGAGTTCACAGTATCTCGAACCACAGACCTTCAGAGACAGTCCACTGTACTCGAACTCAGGCCCCTCCAACTGCGGTCCACTGCACTCGAACTCAGGTCCCTCCAACTGCGGTCCACTGCACTCGAACTCAGGCCTTCGGATGCTGATACAGTTGCGGACGCACACTCGAGTCGAACTCCGGTACACAAGACTGGCTTGCTTGCTCTGGCTTTCTCACTGACTGGCTGACTAATCAACTGAAAACTGCTGTCGTTCCTTCGCGTCCGTAATTTATAACCACAGCGACGTAGCCTCGAAAGTTCGAATTCGCGAGTCTTCCACTTCGACGGATTTCTCGGCCTCTCTAGGCAAGCAGAAGATGAGCGCGCAAACTCCCTCTCCACTCTCTCGCCGCGTAGGCCCTTTCCCCTTACTCTCCGCCGCGCGCCGTCCCTCTGTGCTCCGAGCGATCTGCTTTCTTGCGGGACGCTGGTCGTGAGTTCGAATCTCACGTCGCTGTCACAATATCTATCTTCAACATTGTTGCTTTAAATTATTTTCTGTGTTTACTATACTCCAGCAGGCCGTGATATACGTCTGTCTTTTTTTTTTCCCCCAGTCTATAAATGCGAACTTAAAACAAACGGTAAGGGTTATGTAATGATTTAGAGTTTACTTAATTTTTGCAAATATTTAAAAACAATAATTATTAACAGTGCAATTTAGGTGAAATTGCAGTGGTAAGTTTCCAATTTATAATAATTACTATATTGAACGTCTCTAAAAATAGTATGTTAAAAGACTAAAGCAGTAAAATCAATATGTCACTTAAGCGGTAAGAAGAGGGAAATTGTTATATGTGTTAGGTTGGGAATACTGAATGTGGAATTTTAGACTTTCCGCGGATTGGTTTTTGCGGAAACCAAGCAAATACGCACGATCTCGCACAAATAAATTTTATGCCATCCAGAAAGTCTCTTTGCGACACATTTTTAAATTTATAACGACGTCTTTGTTATGGTACATTTTATTTTGAGACAGACTTTACCAATGAAACGTGAACACAACAATGCTCAGTTTATTATTATTATTATTATTATTATTATTATTATTATTATTATTATTATTTTTTTTTTTTTTTTTTTTTTTTTGCGTGGCGATAGTTCGAATGAAAGTGAACAGCTGCAACAATGCTTAGTAATTCGTTCACTCTTCCCACTTGGTAATAAACTGAGTTTAGAATCGTCAGAGCATATTGGTCTGTTTCAGTACAAATGTGTGAGCGGGTGATAGTGCGACTATTTCAATAAAAGTGCTTTATTTAGATTTTATCATGGACAAATGTTTAATTCGAAAAATACAATCTGAATCAAGTTCTGGGTTAGAGGACAGCAGTGCTAATTCAAATAATGTGAGCGAAGAAACGTACTGCGTTTCGTAAATACAGTGATGAATACTTGCAATATGGCTTTATGTGGCGCGGAGAAGAATATAAACAAAATCCCGAGTGTATTATATGCGGAAATGTTTTGTCAAATCAGTCGATGGTGCCGAATAAACTAAAAAGACATTTAGAACTGCCGTTTTCAACGTCATACTTGTGTGATTCAGCATTTTCTACCATGAAAATAGTGAAATCTAAGTAAAAGAATAGACTGCTGATTCTTTAAGATTATTTACGTGTTGGCCTGTCAACAATAAGGCCACGTATAGAGAAACTCTACGAAACCCACCAAGAGCAAACTTCGCATTAATTTAAATACGTGAGTTTTCAAAAACGATAATAAAAATCTTTTATCAGACATCTAGTAGAGATAGGTTGGGATTTTTGACACATACCTTTGCTTTTTCTAATGCCACTCAAGTTTCTGCTTCTTTCTTAGAATTTTCGATTGCCTGTTAACATCGACCTATCTACAACACTACATAGAAATTATCAGTGTTTTTTTTTTCCTGGCGGGACGCGCTGGAACGGCGTTCCGGTAACTTTTTGTTGCATTTTTCATCATGGAACCGGAATATGTGTGAATAACTATGTTTTAAATAAAATTTTTCTTTGAATTCCGCTTACATTTTGAAAGTCTTAGTAGGCCGAAAAGGAAGTTAAAAACGACAAAATTCTCGTGCAGTGAACAGTAATCCCCCGTCCGCTATAAAATATTTTACACAGAGTTCCACCACCTTTTTCTCCATAAGAAAAGCACTGATTGTTATTAACTGTCCATATTATTAATAAAAACAAATAAGTGTGTCGCGATATCATGGGCGTTCAGTAAAATGTGTAGTCAGTCAAAAAAGTTTGGGAACCAAGTGACTGTATTAATAGACTCAATATAGATCTCGAATCTATTTCAGCTTGGACTCAACAATTCGGACTTAACTTAAATGCAGATAAATCATAGGCTATATTATTTGCGAATAAAAGATTAATCCCCGATATTAATAAGCTAAACCTTCCTCCTGTGGCTCTGAATAAAGCGATCATTTCATTCAGTTCAACTGTAAAAAACATGTAAAAAACCTGGTAAGTCATTTTGAATCTAATCTTACCTGGGACACGCATATCAAACACACATGCAAGAAAGTATTTTCCAACCTTCACACATTAAAAAGATTGTACCACTATCCAGCTAAATTAAAGCATACACTTGTACAAACTCTTATTATACCTCATTTCGATTATTACGGCGCTTTATTCAGTGATCTCAGGGTGGATTTATCCCAGAAACTGCAACGTGTTCATAATGCGTGTGTTCGTTTCATTTGTAATGACCGCTACTACTATCACATTTCACTTTCCTTGGATATATTATCGTGGCTCAGGTTATACGAGACGAGAAATTTACATTCTCTTTCTTCCTTATACCGAATTTTGCACACCTCTGTTCCCTATTACTTATTTGTTCGATTCCACAATCCTTCTCGCTATCATAACTTAAATACTTGGTCACAACACGATAACACGCTAGAAATTCCATTTCACACATCATCTCTGTAAGTATTCCTCATCTTTCACTGTTGCTACTTCTCGTCACTGGAATTCTCTGCCGCCTGAAGTCAAGGGCTGCCGAACTTTGATTTCTTTTAAATATAAATTAAAAGAATATCTTACGATGAGTTGCCAGACCTAATGTGTTGCAAATACTTAAGGCAGTGTATTCCACTGTGTTTATATTTCATTTTTTATTTCTTATTTTTATTGTGTACAATTAATTCAGTCATCTTTTTAATATATCTTTATGTAAATAGTATTTTCTTCTAATTTAATGAGGCGTTCAGAGCTAAAGTGGATCAAGTAGTTTTGAGATAATAGGACTTAAAGTTAACCTGCTCTAGTGGATTATCTAATTTCACTAGCAATATTTTTATTGCTCCATTCTCAAATTCTAGATTTATAAAATATAAACAATTGTGATGTTAATTGATGCAACGCTTTGATGACTTGATCCACTATGGCTCAGAACATCGTAAACAAACAATCTGAGCCAAAAGTGACTAGTGTCACCTACCGGCGAATGCTTGGAAATTAAGACTTGATCCATTACTTCTCGGAAAAGACCCAACTTCAGACAATCAGAAAATGAATTAAACTCAATGTATGAAAATTTGTGACTTAATCCACTTTAGCTCTGAACGCCTCATATGTTTACCGCAGCGTTCATTTTTGTGTATTCTTTACTCAAATGTTTGATTATCACTCTGCTGTACATGTTTGTCATTCTGGTTCACTGACATTGAGAGATGCGATATTACGTACTTTTCATTCGATAGAGATATAGTCCAAGATCACACAACTTTTTGCAACAGTTTTGGTACTAACTTTCTAGCTCTGAATATCACACAGACAGAATCAATGAAGAAAGATATTCTAAGCAAATAATGTCGTACAAACGAAAAGGAAGGCGAAATGTAGGCAAACCTAGAATCTATGGGCTAGGATTGGAACTGATCTAATGGCCTAATCCATGAATGATGATAAAAACAAAATTATATATTATACTTAGCTATCTTGTTGAAAGGCAATAAATAACTATGTACAAGATCACAATTTCAAACGGAACCCTTTTTCCCCTTTGTTAGACAATGCTTGTATTTAGGAAAACTTCACTCAAACTCCAAGAAGTAAAACTGGTTCCCGCGGCGATATTACCAATGAATCTCCCAGTTACATCTGCTATTCCATGTGTGAAACTCATATTTTCTTATCTGCCATAACATCCCTTATATAAGTCAAAATATCTTCATAGTAGGTTGCAAAATGATGTTTACGCAGTGTTATTGCAGAAGGAAGTTTCATTTTAAAGTATTTTTCTATAAAATAATATCTTATAATGACGATTTTCCACTTTTTAAAACAAATATTAGCTAAGAACATACTTTTTCACAAGCCATAGTATCGTCGGAGAACAGTGACCGAGTAGCATCAACCAAATTTGAAGAGAAACAAAATCTGTTTCGCGTCTTCTTTAAAAATACTTGTACATTTTTAAAGTATGCTTAATGTTTCAGTGTTTCTGTGTGAAACATCGTTTATCTGCCTGATTTCAGAATGACATAATGATATTTAACCCACTCGAACTAAAATATTAATTCCAAACTCTTTTTTCTGCAAGTTATTCGTAGTGAACAAAGCAGACATTACAAAGGGTTTTTCTCGGGGTATTTCCGTTTCCTCTTTCATTCCACCAGCACTCTTCACCTCCTCTAATTTTATATCTTGGGAGTAGCACGAGTTCCTATCTTTTCCTATGTCATACGATTCCCTGCCATCCTATAGTAGATGCTGACTGTAAATCAGGTGAATACGATCCAAGAATTGTCTTATATACAGAATTGAAAATTTCTTAACATGGCAAAAATAAAACAAATCCGAAGGAGAATAAAAATTGTCAAGAAATTATTAGAAAAAGTTGAATCATTGCTGAAGTTACGTACTTCATAATATTGAAACTAATTGAAGAACTACAGCACTTCTCTTCATCTTGATTACACAACTTTTCACACTACTGTATATCACTTCGAAAAACGTATTATGTGTCTTTGTCGTGTTAAATTTTACTCGTATATTACAGTAAAACCTTTCTAAAAACGAACCCTCTATAAAAAGGAAACCAGCACAAACAAAAAATAAATTTGGGAACGGAATGATTTCCTATGTAAAATAATACTTTAAAACGGAAAACTGCCTAACGCGAAAACGAAATCATTTTTGGCACCATTTAGGTAAGAAACATGACTAAAACGGATAATTTTCAGCGTAACTGTTGCTAAATTCTTTCAAACCATTTTTAAGTTTGCGATAATACTGTACGAAGTATGTCATAATTGTTTTGTATGACTGTACACGCAATGATCTGGAAGACTCGCTATTCTTTTTCAGGTGTTTGGGGTTAAGCTTCTCTAATCTTGTCTCTATTCTGTGCCTATTGTCAAGGACCAGGGCAGGTTACCGACTTCCTGTACCGTCATTTCTTCCAACGCTCTTGCATTTTCTTTAATTTATTATTCTCAGTTTTGTGCTCACACGCCAATACAGTGATAAAGGACAGTGCGAGTAGAACAAAACTTTGAATAAATGTAGTGTAGTGTCAATTTCGTTTCACATTTCCGTTTATTTATTCTGAGTTTTGTGTTAATATGCCAATACAGTGTTAAATAACAGTGCGAATAAAGTAAAACTGTGCGATTTAACAGAAAAGCCTAGATGACCAGTTCTATCATGGAAGAGTGACTTCATAATTTTAATGGAGCAATGAAAAGTAAAGGTCGTAAGATCATATGTTTTTAGACAATGCTAGCTGCCATCCAAGGATTGATTTGTCTAACGTGAAGTTAATCTAATTTCCATTAAACACAAATTCAATTACACAACCGATGAATCAGGGCGCAATTCACACTCTGAATTGAGGACGCGAAGGAAATCCTACAACGTTCCCTTCAAAAAAAAAAAATTGCGACAATGCACTTTAAAAGAAATGTGGGAGCCAAGAAACTAGGGCGCAGAAAGAGGCTGCAATTACGTAAGTTAATAATTATGAAAACAAAAATTCACTTTGCATGTATTGTACTAACTTTTATTTCAAATTATTTCTTCATTTTGTTCTTCCTAGAGTGAACATATTGCAGTAGTCTATTCTTAGTTTTGCCAGAACTCAACCCTTTGTAAAACGAAAACCTTTGAAAACGGAAAAAAAATTCTGGAACGATCGCGTTTCGTTTTAGGGAGGTTTTACTGTGCCTCACTAACATGTTTCAGACTGTTATCGGCCATCTTCAGAACTGGTTGTTGCTGGTCTTGACGTCAAGAAACAAGTAGTTCTGAAGATGGCCGATAACAGGCTGAAACATGTTAACGAGGTAATATAAAATTTAACACGAGAAAGACACATATTACGTTTTCCGAAGTATAGCACTTTGTTGATCCTGAGAATCGTGACTTGCATTGAATGTTTATACTGCACAGTTCATGTATATTAAAATGAATTAAAAGACTTCGCTAATGTGCTCCATTATCAGTAATATCGTCTGCCATTGCCGACGGCCAATCCGTAGAAAATTATTATCCAGTAGTCGGTTAGCACAGGTAAAGGTGGACTCTGCACTAGATTACAAAGTTTTGATTGCGCAGAGTCCCGTCTGCAATATTTCACTTGTTCAGTACAACTACTCAACTCCGTGTATGCTAATCAGAATCAACGATAACTTTACCAACAAAAAAAAAAATACTTTTTCTGTTATCCAATAACTACCACTTAACTCATCTGGACTTTAAATCATCCTGTTCGTTTGTTTATCCATACATTAAAATTCACATGATACACTCTAGTACTACAAAATGCTAATAATTGCAGTCTAATGGGATTAGAAGGGGATGTACGGACTGTTTTCGGAGGCCATTTATACTACATAATGCAATTTTCCTTTCATTTATGTGTTTTCTGTTTGCAATTGCTGGCTGTGTATACCTAAGACCTGAGGTAGCATTAGGTATGAATATACGTCACATGGCCTGCATCTGAATGGTAGAGGCAAGGAGCACCTTTCGGTTCTTATTGCTAATAGCATCAGAGGCAGCCATGTTAAAAAGCAGAGTTGTAATATTCCTGTGTTAGTTAATGCTAGGGCTTCTCCTTTTTTAGGTTAAACCTCCCACCGGTAAGGTGTTTGAAACAAGTTCAACTAAATTGTAAATGCTCTGATGTTTCTAGTAATGAACACAGTAACTTCACTATTTTCCATCAAAATATTAGGGGATTAAAACAAAAAACTGATGAATTGATCACTTCTTTAGCAACTCAAAAGCATAAACCTCAGATATTATGTATAACTGAACATCACATGAAGCAACAAGAAATACTACAACTGTCTTTACATGGATATGTATTAGGTTCCCATTTCTGTAGACATGTCTTCCAAAAAGGGGGTGCCTGTATTTTTATCAGAGAGGATCTATTATTTAGTAAAATTGATATATCTGATTTTTGCCTTGAACAAGATATTGAAATCTGTGGAATACAAATTGGTTATGAGATATCAAATTTAATTATCTTATGTGTTTATAGGGCGCCAATGGGAGATTATAAGAAATTTACAACTAACTTAGATTCATTATTGAAAAGACTTTATAAACCACATACCGAATTTGTAATCTGTGGTGACATAAACATAGATTATCTATCAGAAAGCTCACGTAAAAGAAAATTAAACTCACTTCTTGAAACTTATAATCTTAGTCACACAGTAAGTTTTCCAACCAGAACACAAGCTGGAAGTAGTACTGCCATTGATAATATATTTATAGATAAAAGTAGATTGAATTCCTATTCAACAGTACCATTAGTCAATGGCCTGTCTGATCACGATGCACAAATTCTAAGTGTTTTCAATATGAGTGAAAAATTCCAAAGTGTTAATCTAAAAATAAAAAAAAGGATTATAAATGCTGAATCTCTTCATCATTTAAATACATGTCTACAAAATGAATCTTGGGAAAATGTATATAGTACCGATACCATTGATATTAATACTAAATTTAATGCATTTTTCACTACATTTACGAATTATTTCAATGAATGTTTTCCAGTCAAGGTGGTGAAAAAATGTAAAAGTAAAAACACGTGGATAACTCAGGGAATTAAAATATCATGTGCTAGAAAAAGGAATCTATATTTAATGAGTAGGAATAGTGATGATCCTCATGTTCTTAATTACTACAAGAATTACTGTAAAACTTTGACAAAAGTTATAAAAGATGCAAAGAAAATGTATCTGAATGAAAAAATACAAAATTCAGATAATAAGATTAAAACTATTTGGGATATTATTAAAAATGAAACTAATCGATATTCAAAGAGTGAAAATATTACTTGCATTAAAATCAATGATAGTAAAATAGATAACCCAAAATCAATTGCAAATCATTTTAACGACTTCTATATAAATATTATTCAGAACTTAAACATTCAAGATTGTGCAGAAGATGCTGCACTTGGTTACCTAACTGATGCATTTAACACTGAGTTTTTAGGTCTCAAATTTATTCCCACTACCGCAGCAGAAATCATGCATGTGATAAAACAACTAAAAACAAAATATTCCTCTGGATATGATGAAATTCCAAGTAAAGTTCTGAAAGCTTGTTCTGAAATATTATCCCCTCCGTTAAGCTATCTATGCAATTTGTCAATGCAATGTGGTATTTTTCCAGAAAGACTCAAATATTCAATAGTAAAACCAATATACAAAAAGGGAGATAAATGTACTATTGCTAATTACAGACCCATATCATTATTAACAACATTTTCAAAAGTGTTTGAGAAAGTTATGTATAATAGATTATATCATTACCTGGAGTCCAACAATATATTAGTTTTAGAACAGTTTGGATTTAGAAAACAAAAATCGACAGAGAATGCTGCTTTTAGTTTGGTGGATGAAATACTAAATTCATTAAATTCGAAACTACATGTAGGTGGGATTTTTTGTGACTTGGCTAAAGCATTTGATTGTGTAGACCATAGTATATTAGTAAAAAAATTGAAGTTTTATGGCATTAAAGATGAGATGTTGGGTTGGTTTACATCGTACTTATCAAATAGGAAACAAAAAGTAGAAATAAATGTACCAAATAGTCATAAAGTTACTTATTCAGAATTTAAAAATATTAAACATGGTGTTCCGCAGGGGTCAATTTTAGGTCCATTGTTGTTTCTAGTTTATATTAATGATTTAGCCTTGACCATAAACAATTCATCCCATGTAATTTTATTTGCAGATGATACAAGTGTAATTATTTCAAGCAAACAATACGATCATTTTATAAACACTTCTAATACAGTGCTGAATCTAATGAATGAATGGTTCCATGCAAATAAACTAGCACTTAATGTTGATAAAACCAGTGCAGTCAAATTTAGTACACACAATAGTGCTCAGGTTTCCTACAGTATTCGATTAAATGGAACTCATCTCAAAGAATCTATAAGCACAAAGTTTCTTGGTTTAGAATTGGATAATCACTTGAACTGGAAAACGCATATAGAATGTATTACTCGTAAATTGAGCTCTGCCTGTTATGCATTAAGATCCTTATCTACTATTGGTGATATAAACTTACTCAAAATGTCATACTTTGCATATTTTCACTCTGTAATGAAATATGGCTTAATATTCTGGGGTAACTCGTCTGAAGCTAAACACGTTTTTGTTTTACAAAAGAAAGCTATAAGAATAATGGCCGGTGTGCATAAAAGGACCTCATGTAAAAATATTTTCCGAAACTTAGAAATCTTGACTTTACCTTGTGAATACATTCTTTCCGTAATGATGCTGTATATTAAGAACCAAGATAAATTCAGTACTAATCAAGACATTCATCATTTTAATACAAGACATAAATCAGATCTTCATCTACCCTCTGTTAGTCTAAGCTGTTTTAAAAAAGGAGTTCGCTATTCATGTATAACAGTCTTCAATGCACTGCCTAATTATCTTAAAGATTTGAAGAACAACGAGAAAAGGTTCAGAAAAGAATTAACCAAATTTCTACATACTCATACCTTCTACACAATTGATGAATTGTTTATGCTTGTGAATTGAATTATTCTACTTAAATGACATGTACAATTTTATATAGCTCAACTAAAATATGTTTTTATATTGACTTAATCTGTTTACTATGTATTGTATTTTTTGTTTAGCATAACTGATGAATTGTATGTACTGTAAATTGAATAGTATACTGTATAGGTCAACTGATGAATTGTTTAAGCTTATAAATTGAATTAATCTACTTCATATGAATTGTATAGCTTAACGAAAATAAGTTTGTAAATTGAACTAATTTGATTGTATATGTTTGTATAGTTTGGCTGATGAATTGTAAATGTTCTTAAATGATTACTAGTCAGTGTAGCTCTACTGATGAATTGTATACAGACCTACTGTAAATTGAATGGTAATATGTATAGCTCAACTGATGAATTGTTTATGATTATAAATTGAATTAATCTACTTGATATTAATTGCACAAATTTGTATAGCTTAATGAAAGTATGCTACTTTGTATTGTATATATTTGTATAGATTTGGCCGATGAATTGTATATGCTTTAAATTGAATAGTAATCTATATAGCTCTACTGATAAATTGTTTGTTTGTAATTTGAAGTAGTTTGCATGATATGTATTATCAATTTCTGTATATCACAACTGGTTGAATTGTTTATGCCTTAAATTTAATTAAATTGTTTTGTATTATAATATAGCTCAACTTATGAATGATCGTTTGCGTTTGTAAATTTAATAATCTGATTGGCTATGTATTGTATACTTTTAGTAGAGCCATCGATGTTGGTCAGTCGACAGACTCGCTGGGCTGCTGATCCGGAGCTGCGTTCGGGCTTGGGTTGGACCCCCCTTTGGACTTTGGTTTCTTCGGAGGTTTTCCCCAGCCGTGGGACTGAAGCCGGATGGTCTATGGCGAGTCCTTGACATCAACCCCTTTGATTTGATTACCCCCTTTGATTTGATTACCTGGTTGGGTTTTTCCGAGGTTTGCCCCACCGAAAAGGCAAATGCCGGGTAATATTTTGGCGAATCCTCGGACCTCATCTCATCTCACTACATCTCGCCAAAATGTAAAAAAATGTAAAAAAAATGTAAAAAAATGTAAAAAAATTGTACAAAATTGTAAAAATTGTAGAAAATTACTAAATTGTAAAACTATAAAAATTTGTAAAAATTGTAATTGTAATATTGTAAAATGTTGACATGTTCCACATCTTAAAGCTTCATTGCTCATGTAAGATCTATGGAATAAAATAAATGAATGAATGAATGAATGACTGAAAGTGTCAGCCGTGGGTTTTAATCCTAGCTGACACAGGATTGTGTACTATATTCTAAGAAAGGCACCTGAAGAATTGTACCGCAATTGTAGAAGTAAAAGTAGTAAATAATGTCAGTAGTACTAATTCGTTGACGTCGAATTTAGGCCCTTTAAAACCAAAATTTAGGCATCTAAAACAGGCTAAAAAAATATAAAAATAGGCACTAAAATGTTATTTTAGGCATTTACAAATACAATTTAAGGCAGCTAAAAATATGACTTCATGTACCTAAATGTGTTTAAACCTATTTAAACTACAAAAACTATAAAAATACAATTAATTACTTAATATTGCAATAATTATTGTGGTTATAAACTTAATGGGGAGACTTAGGCTCAAATATACTGTTATATATAATTTATCACTGATTCCACAATTTTTTAGCTATCTATCTGAAATTTGGTACAGGTATTTACAAAGACTGACTGTAATACGATACTTAATTACAATACCTTAACATGTAAGGAAGCTTAATTACGAACTCATCTAAGTTGCTATCACAAAATATAAGGAACATTCTCATGATCTATTGAAGATATGGTTCTAAAATTTTGTACACATTTACTCTGTATTCTACGTAACAAATCCCTGCAGACAGAATTTTTAAACTTCAATTGGTTTTTTCCAAAATAAATTTTCATGAATGTAGTAGTAATTTTTTTAATATAATTGCTTTGTCAAATTACAGTAAAGTTCTTTAAATATTCACCTAAAAACAAAGTTTCTGCAGGTAAATTTTCATTATACAATAATAAAGGCGTGTGCAAAATTTCATTACTTTATCTCAAATAGTTTCTGAGAAAATGTTCCTTATTTATTGAAAATTGTGTATTGCGGATAACAAGTCGTAAAGTTTGAATATGCATGCTACACGATTATTTGTTTTATCTCTCGTGGCCCACAAGAACTATAACAACAACAGACACTGATTATAGCACACGAAAGATAAATCAATTATTCTAAATCCTGAAGAAAAATCATTTATAAAAAAAAAAATTCAAAGAAGCTGAGTAGGCCTAACTAGTACACAGAGAAGGGGCGTGGCACTCAACAAGCCACGGCTCTTTAAACTCTAAAACCCATTTAGGCTAACATTTGGGCCGTAAAATTTTGTGAAACGATTTCCAGCACAATGTAATTATTTTTTAGAGTAGTTTTTAAAAAATGTGATTTTTGGTCCATCAACCTTTATGGAATACGACAAGCTAGGACGTCATGACTATGTTCCCGACCATTGGACGATTGTGAGGTGGGCAAAACAGTTTCGTACCACTGAATCATGTCGTGACAAAAAAAAAAAAAACGCTCTGGTCGCACAAAGACGCAACGAACGTCTGAGCTGGTGTAAGAGGTCCAGAACGCTCTACCAATGTTGCCAACTCTTTTCTTAAAAATCGCTATGAAACAGTGCAGAGACCACTAAATTGCTATACTGTCAATTATTTTGCCGCTGTGAGTACTAAAAATACCCGCTAAATCCCCATATCAGCAATATAAATTTCATACATTTACCCTCTAAACTAACACAGAAAACCGTCAGATCTAGTCGGAAAATCCCTGAATTAGCAACACTGCGTTAGACACGTCTTGGCACTGGGGATATCGGCACTTGCAGAGCATGGTATTCGCTACACGTCCTCAAACATTGTCTGATCTCAAGGATCCGATAAGAAAGGCCGTGCGAAAAAATTCCATGGACACATTGCGTGAAAGCTTTCATTCGACGGCTGGAAGAACATGTTGCCTTTAGGGTGTTAGGTACAGCTTACATCAATAAAATTTTTGAAAAAATTCAATATTTTTTTCCTCCATTACTGTATCTTGTACAATAATGAAAATTGGTATGTGTAAAACACTGTTCTTCTGGTACATGAAAAAAATATTTTTACGATTAAAAAGATATTTATATACTTTTTTCAAAATTCAAAATGGTAGTGGATTACTGTGTAGTAATGAAGCGTTTCCCTCATAACTCACAAACTTGTTAACTTGTTAACTTTTTCATGTTCTCTCTTTTATTTTATTGCTGAAAGTCACGTTTACAATATCATGCTCTTTCAACTACATTCCTTAATAAATAATATATATTTTTTTAATTTTGTGTTAGAAGAATATAGGCCTACCCATACTTGACCATTTTTAAAATGAATTTATTTTTATCAGACAATCTATCAAAGGTAGAGAAGTGGTCTTGCACCATATTGTAGATATTACATGTATAAATACACACAAAAAAAATTCATCACAGAATATTGGATAATTTTTTACTTATGTGGGAAACGATTCACCATTGCACAGTGAACTGAATTAAAAAAAAAAACATGTAAATAACTTTTTTAAATAATAAAAATATTTTTTTTCATGTAGCAGAAGGACAGTGTTTTACACATACTAATTTTCATTATTGTACAAGATACAGTAATGGAGGAAAAATTTTGAATATTTCCAAAATTTTAGTTGTACCTAACCCCTTAATGGTGAATACCTATCAGGCGTAATATTCAAAGAGTGAGATTTGTTGCCTAAGATATCAAAATGGCATATTTCTGTCTGTGTTATGTAATATATTCTTCCATTACTTACGCCATACTGTAGAGCACTGGGACGAGAGTATGTAGGCCTAGTTGTGAAGAGGATATGTTGTAAGTTAGTAGTTCTAAATAATATCTTTAATGTTTGTTTTATAAGAGTATCATTCTCATTACTATATTTTCATTTCCCTTTCGATCCAGTTTCACTTTACATAATTTTCAACTTCCACGCCACACGAGTCACTCCTGCACCCAGACGCAATGTTCTCTCAGCTGTATTCCCCATACGACCGTACTAATAAGCTAATTGGTAATTAGAGATATTGAAACTCTACCACGAATCGGAAATACGCTATTTTATCTCTGATATTGAAACTACGTTTAAAATCACGCAGCTTTCATTGCCATGGATTCCATGAAACGTGTTTCAATATGCTATATTTCATGGAGAGCAAGGTTTGCTTTGGTTAAATCAACCATTTATTCGCAGAGAAGATTTTAGCTGTTTTTTTTAATTAATTTTCTCACAAATACTTCCACAACCACAACTTGTTTCTAGACTGAGAAAATAATAATAATAAAAAAAGCTTCGATAACTGTTGTTACGTGAGTCTGTTATCTGTTTATACACTGACCGAGGTTTCATTATAACAAGTTGTCTTCTGAAATAACATGGTACACTAAGAAAAACAAAGGCTTAAATGGATGGACAACAGCAATGCATCAGTGTACTGTACATTCGACATCACAATATTATTTGAAGTATAAAGTGGAAAAGTAGTATCTTTTCTCATAGCATTTGCACCCATACGTATGTTCTCCGACGGTAATGAATTAAAAATCACAGTAATCAACTTACAAATTGCTTTAAGGAACCCGCAGGTTCATTTCCGCCCTCACATAAGCCCGCCATCGGTCCCTATCCTGTGCAAGATTAATCCAGTCTTTATCATCATAGCCCATCTCCCACAGATCCATTTTACTATTATCCTGCCATCTACATCTCGGCCTCCCTAAAGGTCCGGCCGCCCAACTAACACTCTATATGCATTTCTGGATTCGCCCATACATGTTACATGCCCTGCCCATTTCAAACGTCTGGATTTAATGTTCCTAATTATGTTAGGTGAAGAATACAATGCGTGCAGTTCTACGTTGTGTAACTTTCTCCATTCTCCTGTAACTTCATCCCACTTAGCCCCAAATATTTTCCTAAGAAACTTATTCTCAAACACCCTTAATCACTGTTCCTCTCTCAAAGTGAGAGTCCAAGTTTCACAACCATATAGAACAACCGGTAATATAACTGTTTCATAAATGCTAACTTTCACATTTTTTGATAGCAGACTAGATGACAAAAGCTTCTCAACCGAATAATAACACGCATTTCCCAGATTTATTCTGCGTTTAATTTCTTCCTGAGTGTCATTTATATTTGTTATTGTTGCTCCAAGATATTTGAATTTTTCCACCTCTTCGAAGGATGGAACTCCAATTTTTATATTTCCATTTCGTACAATATTCTGGTAAGAGACATAATCATATACTTCGTCGTTTCAGGATTTACTTCCAAACCTATGGCTTTATTTGCTTCAAGTAAAATTTCCGTGTTTCCCCTAATCGTTTGTGGATTTTCTCCTAACATATTCACGTCATCCGCATAGATAAGAAGCTTATGTAACCCGTTCAATTCCAAACCCTGTCTGTTATCCTGAACTTTCCTAATGGCATATTCTAGAGCGAAGTTAAAATGTGAAGGTGATAGAGCATCTCCTTGCTTTAGCCAGTAGTGAATTGGAAAAGCATCAGATAGAAACTGGCCTATACGTTCTCTGCTTTAAGTTTCACTGAGACACATATGTACGATCGCACTAATGATAATGGACATAGGACTGAGTAGTTGTAGCAGATGGCGTTCCCAGACCAAAGGCAACCGAATCATAAAACCACCACATTTTAGCAGCATTGTTTGAGATGCTCTCGCTAATATCTATCATTACAGATGGATAGGTACGGGAGGACTAGTTCCATGACCTGCACGTTCGCCCGACTTTACTTATCTGTGGGGACACTTAAAAGCCCTAGTTTATGCAACAAACATTCCAAATGAAGCGGTACTTCATAAACGTATTGTAGCAGACTGCGAAACTACTCGACACTCTCCTGGGGTTTTCGAAATGATGGGACAGTCCATTTTGAACATTTACTATGAACTGAGAGATTAAAACATTGTAAATTGTAATTTAAATGTATTCCATCAGAGTTAAAATACCTCTATTTGTCTTTGTCTTTGAATAACTAAAAAATCAGTGATTTCCTGACGTAACTTTCTGGTTATGATGTGAAGAATTCGTTCGAAAGGTGGTCACAGTATTGTATATTAATAAATAACAAGTCTGCATTGTAACAGAGTTTACAAGCATATGAAATCATTCACTTTCGATTTTTGAATTTATAATTTAAACTTTCTTAACATTATGAAACGGGCGTCTGGTAGTGATCAGTAAGTTTATTACAATTTAAAAGGGTTCAGAACCATAGTGGGCCAAGCACCATTTATTAAAAAACGGAGAAACAAGGGTTAAAGTCAAGTGAATACCATAAAAAAATCTGAAATTTCCTTCCGTTGGTTCTCAAGAAGAATTTAGTACAGTCGGTCTTGATGCCTCATTTTGTTTACTGTGACACTCTCTACACTGATCTTAACATGAGACTGACAGACAGACTACAGCGTGTTCATAATGCATATGTCGATTTATTTGCCACGTCCGCAGATCTAACCGTATCTCACCTTCACTAAATATGCTGTCCTGGGTCCGTCTCAAAGAGCGAAGAACTATTCACTCTCTCATGTTACCCTTCAATATTCTTCAGAACTCTAACCCTAGCTACTTAGCTTCTCGTTTTCAACATTTGCCCTCGTATCACGAAATAGATACTCGCTCATAACACCACATCACATACTCCATTCCTAAGCACAGAACATCCTTCTACTCTTCATCTTTCATCGTCTGTGCAGCTCATCTCTGGAACTCTCTACCACAATATTTCAGAGACTGTCGGACATTATCTAGTTTCAAAAATAAACTAAAACTGTATTTTTCAATTCAGATTCCTTTCAATTATAAGCCCTTTTCTCTGCGATTGTTTTGTAAAAAAAAAAGTCTTTAAAACTTAACTGAAGAATATTGCTGCAAAATGTTTAGTGTATTGTAAATATTCATAATTTAAATATGTATGTCGCTGTTGTATTGCCTAAGGCTGGTTGAGTGGAAGAGAAGGCCTTACGGCCTTAACTCTTCCAGCGAAAATATAACATTCTATTCTATATTTATTTTTCTTCCTTGTTTTGTTCTCTTGATCACCAGATGACTTTATTATCATACCCTTTTATTGTGGATTTTATTTATATTTCGTATTTTTCCTCTTTTTTAATTATTTTATTACATTCGATTTGTTGTATTCTTCCTTACGTTTTCCTTGTTATCTATTTGTACTAACTAAGTTGCTTTTATTATATTCCAATTTTTAGATCTGTATTTTACTTTCTTTTTTCTATTATGGTATTATTTTCATATTTTTTTACTGTTGATTTTGTTATGCTACTCTTTTTTGTAATATGTTAGTATTCTGTTCTTTAGCTTTTTGTTAAATTTCACTGCTTGTATACTTTGTGATCTGGTAGAGTGTAAGAGAAGGCCCTATGGCCTTAACTGTGCCAGTATAAATATATTATTATTATTATTATTATTATTATTATTATTATTATTATTAAGCTTAATGAAGATTGACATATTTACTTTTAGTGTGCATACTTTATATTACTTGCTATATGTTTCATTGGTCCCGCGCCGTGGCGTCGTGGTCTAAGGTATCCTGCCTAGGACTTGCGTTACGGAATGCACGCTGGTTCCATTCGTCATGGGGGAAGAAATTTTATCATGAAATTTCGGCCAGTGTATGGGACCGGTTCCCACCCAGCAACGTGATGCACTTGAGGAGCTAGTGAAATCCGGTTGCGAAAGCCAGCTATAACGGCTGGAAGGACCATCGTGCTCACCACACGATACCTCCATTCTGGTTGGATGATCGTCCACCTCTGCTTCGGCATGTGGGCGTAAGCCCAGCAGCTGGTCGGTCTAGGCCCTTCACGGGCTGTAGCGCCACGGATTATTATTGTTGTTATTATTATTATTATTATTATTATTATTATTATTATTATTATTATTATTCATTGAATTATGATACTCGATTTTAACCTTCGTTTTCTCCGCTTTTAATATATGGCTCTTGGCCCACTACGGCTCTGAACCCTTCAATTTTTAGCATCTACAAATGGCCACACTATTCCAGACGTCTTTCTTCTAGTCTATCGAGTACAGTTACTGTGTCCTCTTTTAATATTACTCATTTTAATGTAACAAGGAGATTCTCATAATGTACTTCGTCGGACGCCGTCCATCTCAACTTACTCCATTCTGCGGTGAAGAATAATGAGAAACTAAAGTTAGAGTTAAATCCTCAAGTTCATATTAAAAGTAGACTCTTTCAAGCAACACAGATTCAAACTTAATTACTTCCCCACTCGCTGACTTACTTCTTGCATAGTTTCTCAGAGATCGAAATGGGAATCTCTGAACACGAAGTCGTGTACACTTCGATACGATTCGCTGTGTGTCGACAAGAATACTGCTTCATGCATGAAGCAGAGTGACGGAACACGCTACCACCCATTAGAGGGGCTCTTGAGGCGTATTAGTGAGTGTGTGGCAGTACGCCATTGAGAACTCGCGCCACGTTGAGCATGCGCAGTCTCGTTATGCCCATCAAGCGCTGCCCTAAGTGGCGGAAAGAAATATCACTCACTTCAAGCGAACACGCGTGCAAAGCTGCTCCCGATTTTTTAACAGCGTCAGTTGGTCTCCGGACCACACTGCATTTTCTCAGACATTAATTATAAATACCATCTATTTAGAACAATAAAGAAATACAATGTAAATTTAATGGCAATGACGTATCAGTAGAATGGACGACAACATATTCAGAATAATATTCTTCTTCCGGTTTCATGACTGCTGACTAGGGTGTATCGAAAAAATTAAATTACGAAATTAAAAAAAAAAAAAAAACATGTAGTGCGGAAAAGTTGTCATTATATGTAACAGCTATGCACAAAAAAAATTAGAGCTCTAGATTCAATTTTCACTGAGGCGCAAAGCCCTTTAAGTTTTATGGAACTCACCAAAAACTTGAAAAAATTACATTCTGTAATACTGAATTTAAGAACTTTCAGCTGTTATAAATGTTTGTATAAATGACTGAATAGACACTTTCAAACTTACAACGCAATGTACTTCAAATCAGGGTGCGTACTGCGTAGAGGGAGGGAGCGGGTGAAGATAAGGGATGGTTAACACTTCTGCTTTCTGTCACAATTTCCCTGTTTACTGTTCGTCGGTTTCTCCCGAGCCTTTACTTGTAGTGCGTTGTTTGTGTGTTTTGAGTGTTGTTTTTGCCACTCAGCGCACACTGCTCATAGTTCAATAAACTGTCTGCGAAACATGTTTCCAGGACGAATAATTTCACGATTTGGAGACATTGCCTGGCCGCCAAGATCTCCTGACTTGACTGGAGCTGATTGCTTTCTATGCGGTTATCTGAAAAATAGGGTGTATCGCAACATGCGTTGCACTATCATCCAGCTGAAACAAAACCTAAGGAACGAAATTAGTGCCATCGAACCTGTTTTGTTAGGGCGAGTTATGCAGAACTTTCATAGAAGATTGCAGGAATGTATTCGTTGCTATGGAAGCTACTTACGATATGTAGTATTTAAAAGTAATCAAACATTAATAAATTGTATTGTACTAGATTACTTCCAGTATACATATCTTTTTTCTTTCAATTCGTCCTGAGTGTCCCACAACAAAGCGATAAAAACCGCCACATCCCAATGCCGCACTCTATATAGACGGTCTGTAGGCGGAACTCGAAGCCACGACCAAACTCTGTATTGCACCAGAATTGTACCTTAGTGAACGTAGCCACATAAGGAAATTAGTGCTTGTAATTATACACGGAATAGATTGCGAATCTCGTCATCATTGCTGAATAATACGCTACTTAAAGTCATTACTCAATCTTGTAATTACAAGCTCTCAATTTTCTCGCAGAGTTAAATACTTCATAAAACAAATTACAGTCATGCCGCGTAAACTCATTTCTTGCTGATTCAAATACTCGGGCTGAAAAACAATTTGATAGAAAACGAGATGGGGATGGACTCGTAAGGCTTCCTCCAAATCTCTGCGGCTTACACCACAGAAAATTAAATTATGCGCCGGGACGCAATCAATGAACAGACAAATTAATGCAGTTTACATGAGTCGGCATATAACTGGAGGCGAACCGCACAGAGAGCACTTAAATTGATGACTATTTAATGTGAATCGCGAACAATCAATTTGTACCTTTCAATATGCATACTTTTCAACGCTTGTGGCCGCAGGGGCTTGCCGCGTGGACCTAAAATTTTAGTTCAGAGTCCTCTTTATTTGGGGAATCTAAAAGGTCCAATAAATATTCATCTCGCTTTCCGTCGCGAATTAGTGGTTTTCAACCTGTAGGTCGCACCCCTCCAGGAATTATGTTTGTATTTTGTATTCATTTATTTTGCTAATAATTATAACATCTATATATAATTTGAACTGGTAATGGAAATTACGAGACAACGGCTGAACGGATTTTAATAAATGACGCTTCATTTTGAAGCTTGGAACCCAAAGTTTTTCGGAAAAATAGTAGTTTTCAGTGAAATGTCTGTTTTCCTATATAATTTTCCTATTTTCCAAAATCCATCTTTTGTCAGTTTTGAGAACTAATTGCATTTCAAAATAAAACAAAACACACACTACAATTAACAATAGGCTATTACACGAAGGCTATTACACGAAGACCTGCAGGATTGCTAGAGTTCAAATGGAATTGGTTATGGAAAGCTTCAAAACTTACTAAAAATTATTTACAGGTCTGATTCTGCGGTGTGTAATTTTCTGAGCACAGCTGGTATTGGATATTAAAATCTACAAAACTAGAGGTGGTTTGAGGACATTATTACCATTAAAAATGAATTATCATTATTATTATTATTATTATTATTATTATTATTATTATTATTATTATTATTATAGTTAATGCCATGAAGTTAATATATAAACTACAAAACTTGCGTAAGATATTATTATTATTATTATTATTATTATTATTATTATTATTATTATTATTAAAATCAAATATTTTATAGTTATTAATCAAGTGGGTTGGGTCTTTTTCATATATTTAATGGCGGTGTGGTGTAGTTTCAGTATTGACTCGAGAGAGCGCAAAAATTATAGTTCCTAAGGAAAGACGGTATTACTTATCGATAAAATAAGAGGCCTAGAAAATTTTGTAGTATCCCGATCATTTCAGCAAGATCTCTTAGCAGGATAAAATGATTTTACCCAATACATTTCAAGCTCTACATGCATCAGCTACACCAAGATGGTATGTCTACTGTTCCAAAGCATAGCAAACCTGACTTTCTTTAACTTTCACCTAAATCCACAATGATCTGAAATAGCTATTGCTTTACTCCCACATGAAAACCTCACTGATCGTCCTGACATTTTTACTTATGTTTTCGCGTTGAAACTCAAAAACTGAAAGTGGATAGGTTCAAGAAAAAGTATTTGGCATACAAATAACATTCAGAGGTGGTATGTTTAATTATTATGGAAGCAAATAATTTTTCAAAATGTCTGGTATTTTTCGTTGAAAATAAATCTGAAAAATTTTTATTTGAACGTCTAACGAACTTAGTTTGCAGCGTTTGCTGCACAAGCCACTAGTAAAATTTAATATGGACAGATAAAACTTTAACTCATCTCTGAAAGAGTAGAACTCGTGCTCAGGGGCGGATTCCTGGCTTTCAATTAAGAAGTATATAATAAAATAAGAATATATAAATCTAAATTTACAATTTGTCATTATTTATAAAATCTATACATAACTTTATTAATTTAATACTGGAAGTATTAGAATTGACAAGATTAGGATATTTAAATATAAATCTGTTATATATATATATATATATGGGCCTAAATTACTCCTATGATTAAATAATGTTGCAGTGTTACATTTAGGTTCATACAATCTTAAAGAATTCATACCTTTTGTTTCATAACTATGAGAATTCAATTCAAAATTATTTAGATTTTTATGTATGAATTTTATTAATACAATCCTAATAAATTTGTCTTATTTTAAGAATATTAAAGTCTAAAAACAATTTTTGAGATGGAAAATCAATAGGTTTATGAAGACATATTTCAATGTTTTTCTTCTGTAATAAATAAAGAGGATTAAAATTGGTTTTAAATAAACTACCCCAATCTATAATCCCATACATAATTACCGGTTGTAATAAAATTAAGTATATTGTGCGTAATAAACTTATTGACAAGTAATTCCTCAATAAAACAAAATAATATATTATTGTACGTAATGTATTACAAAGGTAATTAATGTGTTGGTTCCATTTAAATGACTGTCGAAAATTATGCCTAAATATTTAACTCCAGAGGACTCCTTAATAATCGGACATTTACACTGTATAAGGCAACAATCAGAGTTATGTAATTTAATACTTAATATAGATGTAGGAGGATGTTACATTTTTAAGATAATGAGAATGGAATAATTATGGTTTCATTTTCGTTGACAGAAAGATAATTTATGTACATTCATTGACACATCTGTTTCTGTATTTTTGTTATTATTACTTGGTTGTAGGATGAAAACACAGCTTATTTTGTGTAATTTCCTAAGTTTAATCAACTAGGATGATTTATGTTCTTTCTTAAAGGTTATACACCATTTTAAAATAATTTAATACACAAACGTAACTATTACATGAAATGCTCAATAAGTTTTTGTAGCTTTATTCTCTTCAGTTCTAATCAACTATAACACAGTCCTGGTTGCCAGGCGACGATAGAAAACAAAAGATTCGAAAACAAATTAATGAAGTGTATAAACAAGTCAATCTTCTTTCATATTTAAGTATAAAAATATAGGGATGCGATCTGAAATTTCAAAGTGGGGATGGCTGGGCGTGGGGGTGAAATCTAAAATGCAATTAAGCCTGGTTTCAGACTTTCCCCTCAATATCTAAATTGACTTGTTTTTTGTTTAAATTGTATAAGTTAAATAATTAGTTATTTAGACTGGGAAGATTTGAAATGAAAGCCCTGTATACTTAATGGTTATGGAAAAATCGAGTTTATTTTGAGAGACTGGAAGTGGATAAGTTGCAACAGAGTAATGCTTCATTCCCCATAAATTAAAAGTACATCGAAGTACTCACGATTAATAAATTTTAGCATTGTCTTTAATTGATTTCACCATTAGAATTCTAGGAATAGACCGGTATAAGACTTGCTACTGCTGAGAACACAGATGAACAGTGTACACTTATCGAGCAACTCTTAAGTGTAGCGATGCCAGATTTCCCTGAAGATTCCGTCACACTGTAAATGCGTTTTAATCAATTAATTTTGTATGTTATTACACAAATGAATCGTTTTTCGAAGAAATTACAAAGGAATATTTCTTTCGCCTTGTTCTTCGCGTTAGTATCTTACCACTCATACGTGTCAATACCGAGTAGTTTTACCATAAATGAGATTCAGACTTCAGACACAAATAATTTCTTTCTCGACTAAAACGTTATTCGAATACTAAAATGATATTTACTTTTTGCTTACTTACAACCTAAAGATTTTGTTCTTAAGATTAATGCAGTTGTACCCCTTTCACCGTGTGTCTACTGCAAATTGTCATCTATACAGAGGGAAAGATCAACATACAAAATTCACGTAGTAGGCTACATAAAATAAATATTCTCAACCAAAGGGCGTTTTGTGACGGTTTTTAAAAGATTAATGGCCAATTTCTCCAAGTAATGTTTAATTTGGCTTAACAAATGTTAAATTAACAGCTGGTTTATTTTTAACGTTTTAATATGTTTTCCATTTTTTCAACATAATTTCCTTTAAAATAAGCAACACTTAACTTTAACTATCGTTAAGACTATTCTAACTAACTTAATTATTTTTCCAAAATGGCATACGTGGGATCATAAAGTGTGTGTCATCCGCCATGTTTAACTGTTTGTTAAATGAGTTAACTGCCTGAAATCCTACGAAGTTAACAAACAGTTAACAATATGTTAAGCCAAACTAATGTTGAAGACATGAAAAAACTGTATTTAACAAATTAACAGTCGTTAAGTGTTCTAAAAATTCTTGGAGAAACCGGCCATAAGATTTTATTAATACTTTATGGATGTCTGTCGCAGCACATTTCCATCTGAGTGGTAATCATTTAAGAACGTCATTTTCAAGAAATAAACAGCAGACTATGTAGTTCAAGACCCCACGTATGTCATTTTGGAAAAATATATTCTTGAGTTAATAACAAATTATTTATAATCGGAAGTTCCTCTGCTGGACCCTGTATTTGTGAAATTGAGAGAGTATTTAGACCCACACCGATTGTCGCCATTCTTAGTTCTAATAGCAATAGACCCTAATTATGTTCTGTGAAAAGTCTTCGTAAGTACGGACTCACTAGTAGCAAGAAATGAACAGAATGAATAGAGGATGTAGTTTATGGGCAGCCAAGAGGGAATAAAATATGAAAATATAAGTTCAAAATATGAAAAGTAAGAATGATGTAGGCGTACAAAGAAGCTGAATAGGGTCTCTCTTCACTCCTGGCCTACCGGTATTATATAATTTCTTCGTTATTGGCTACCACTCACAAACAATTTAGGAAATACAGAATTTTTTATGTATGCAGTGCATAAAACCTCCTTAAAACATTCTTGTAACTGTCTAAAATTTCGATCAGAAGATCTGAAGAGGAAGATCAAATACATTCTTCAAAGGCACATTTCAGCGTAACAACGTTTAAACACAAGAAACATTATATTTTAATATTGGGAGATATTGTGTTATAAATGAGGGTAATATTCGAATTAAGGTTGAAGACTGCTTGTTTTATCGTCACTTATTTCAAGGATTAGTCCCATTAGTTTATTTTAAAACGTTAGGTCTGGAGATCACGGTGGTTAGTAAATGAAAACTCCCTCATTTTATCCAGCAGTCATTGATGAGCTAAAAAAGGAAAAAGACTCGAACACAATATTTCCTTGCCGAATAGTCATGTTTTAACTGCTGCAACCATATTCAGACGCTTTTTTGGTGCTAATAGTGATAAACATTTTTCAACCTATACCTAAGTAGTGAAATACATCCAATAAACGTATCGTAATACAAATAAATCAGGTTTTTGTAAAACTACAATGGTTACAGAGGTATTTTTTTTTTTTTAGAAAAATTGAAAACAACTTCCATAATAAATGTTACTTCGATTGAGAATTTATGACGTTTGAAGGACAAATTAGCGCTCATTATATATCTAGTTCGTATATATCATCTAATCGATTTCCTACAAGTATAACTTTTCTCTTTTCGATTAACATGAATAAACGAAATATAATTCTTCACTCAAATACGCGTTGGAAGATTTATTTTATTGAAAGTTTGAAACTAATTTTGACACACAGCTCATCAATCAAAATATATATCAATAAGTATACTAAAATTAGTATAGGACAACAATATTCGAAGTGGAATGAAAAATAATAACGTGAATTACAAGACTTACGTGGTTTTGAAAGGGTGTGAAATTATGAAGCAGTTACATATAAAAGGAGGAGAAAATGTGCTGATTCACTGAACAAAAATTTTTCTCCGACTTAAAACAGTGTGTTCCTTATGGTATGATGTGCGCTGAATCCGAAAGTACATCTCTTTTCTTCGTATCACGTAAGAGTTTTCAGATATACTGTGATTTAACTTTTCGATGAGCGCTTTCCGAAGAAACATCTGGCGCGAGTTGAAGGTTGTAAACCAAAACAAAAACTAATGCATTTTATGAGTTTATGACCTATTCCCGGTTTCTTATGGTTATTGGCACGTTCTTTTGTACTTATAATAAATAAACAGATATTGGGCCCTTCTATTCAGTAAATTTCTCTACAGTTCAAAGTGAGGTCTACGCAATGAACAAACAAGGGTGTGGTTTTCAGTATTTAAAAGAAAAGATTACCAATTTGAGTGAAGGCAAATTAAAAGAGGGCATTTTCATCGGTCCACAAATTCAGAAAGTTATGGCTGACCCTTTGTTTGAAGAAAAACTTTCCGTTACAGAAAAAATGACATGGCGCGCTTTCAAAGATGCTTCCTCAAATTTACTTGGAAATTCTAGGGCAGACAACTACACCGAACTTGTGGAAACAATCTTAAATGCATATAATAAAATGGGGTGTAAAAGTCTCTCAAAATACACTTTTTACATTCTCATTTGGATTTCTTTCCTCCTAAACTTGGATCGGTAAGCGATGAGCCTGGGGAAAGATTTCATCAAGAAATATCTAATATGGAAAGACGATATAAATGAAGATCATCATCCACTATACTTGCAGACTATTGTTGGTTCCTTATAAAAGACAGTCCCGGGTCTAGTTATAAACGGAAGTCATCCACAAAATCCTTTTAAATGGTAAGTTCGAATTTTGAGATTTTCTCATTATAGGATATGCACGACATTTTTTTATTGTTGTGTTTTTTGTGTTTTAATCTATATAACATCATTTTTGTATGCAATACACATTTTTCAAGCATTTTGAATCCCTAGCATGTTGTAGTTTTATAAGTAGCAGTGAAAAATTAAAAAAGTATTAAAAAAAATTCAATTCACTTTCCGCAGAAAATGTTACGTGATGGGGCAATTTGGATTTTAAATTCAGATTTAGGGCACACATATTAGTAATATTCACCTATTTTTATTTCGGAGCAAGACGAAAAGTAAAAATGTTTTGTTCAGGGGCTGATTTCTGACGAAAAGGAAGGAGTGTATAACACTATTTTTATACGGAACAGTTTCAATTCATATCAGTAAAAATATTAACTCGTATCGTTCCCCAAATTACAGTTACAATTATTTTCCATCTCAAATTTCACCTTTGATCTCAATGAGGTTTAATTCGGTGTAAGTGTTCAATATCAAACTCTGCACAAATGGATGATTCGATCCTTTTGCACCAGTTTCACATACAGTTTCGTCTGGACACACAGAATTTAAGACACGCTACTCAAGGATCGTAAAGGGATTGAAAGTCAGTATATAAAGCTAAGGAGCTTACAATAGAGACGGTCTTAAATCTCTGATATGCGGAAAGATTTTTATGGCTTCACTCATTGTACAGACGAGGATCTCAAGATGAAAATTCGACATAATCCAGGGTCAGATTCTGCCAGATCCGTCATTGTCCATTGTTCGTTACCATTATCTAATAACATTAGACAGAAATTAATTATATAGAAAATTA
This sequence comes from Periplaneta americana, assembly GCF_040183065.1. Classification (NCBI taxonomy): domain Eukaryota; kingdom Metazoa; phylum Arthropoda; class Insecta; order Blattodea; family Blattidae; genus Periplaneta; species Periplaneta americana. Next base: position 76,895,053 of record NC_091127.1, read on the forward strand.
TGACTAACTTACACTAAATTGCATCACTAACAAGTAAAAGTCATATTGCAGGGTTAACATGTAACAAACATTATTTTATCACAGTTCCAGACACTATGTCAGCTTTCCATGCCAGAAATCTAGTTAAAATCTGCATACTGTCTGTATGTTGCAATTTTATTCATGTTGGATGAAGACAGTTCTGAGGCAGTTTTCTCTGTTTATTTCATTTTCTTTGCCATATTTCACGAATACATATTTTCATCACCATAACCATCATCGTCGTCATCGTCGTCGTAAAAAAATAGGCAAGCAACATTTTAAACCTGTAGTTTGCATAGTCCATATATTGTGGGTCCCTATCACCTATCCCTATCATCACGGCATGGCGCGTCATTAGGTTGCGGATCGAGGAGACGGACTCCAGATATGGAGAGTAGCTGTGAATATATTGAATAAGCAGTCACGGACAGCCGATGAGGGGTGGTCCTCCAGCTTGGGGGTTGGATGAAGGGCTAACAACCCATCACCGTAAAAAACAGCTTGTTATGAATCCTTCAAATAAGCCTCGGAATGGAACTGATTCTTTGGAACGACCACAGCAAAAGAATAAGGTTTTGAGATTTGGTACTTGGAATGTTACAAGTCTATATGGAACAGGAGGGGTAACATTAGTAGCAAAAGAACTAGCTAGATATAGAATAGACTTTGTGGGAATACAGGAGGTTAGATTAGATGGGAACGGCATAACACAAATAGGAGATTATTGTTGTATTATGGGGAAGGAAACGATAATCACCAATTAGGAACAGGATTCTTTATTCATAAAAGAATAAAATCAGCAGTAAAAAGGTCGAATTTATCAGTGATAGGTTATCGTATTTAGTACTTAAGGATAGATGGTGCGATATCGTAGTTATAAATGCTCATACCCCTACAGAAGAGAAAGACGACCATATAAAGGATAGCTTCTATGAGGAATTGGAACAGACTTTTGATCAGTTACATTAAGGGTGTTTGAGAATAAGGTGCTTAGGAAAATATTTGGGGCTAAGAGGGATGAAGTTACAGGAGAATGGAGAAATTTACACAACACAGAACTGCACGCATTGTATTCTTCACCTGATATAATTAGAAACATTAAATCCAGACGTTTGAGATGGGCAGGGCATGTAGCACGTATGGGCGAATCCAAAAATGCATATAGAGTGTTAGTTGGGAGGCCGGAGGGAAAAAGACCTTTAGGGACGCTGAGACGTAGATGGGAAGATAATATTAAATTGGATTTGAGGGAGGTGGGATATGATGATAGAGAATGGATTAATCTTGCTCAGGATAGGAACCAATGGCGGGCTCATGTGAGGGCGGAAATGAACCTCCGGGTTCCTTAAAAGCCAGTAAGCAAGTAAGTAAATTTGCAATTTATAACGAAGGAAGGCGATTTTGAAACATTTTTCTCAAAGTATTCCATTCCCTCTGCTATTTCATAAAATCATCATAATCATCATCAAGACTGAAGAATCTGAGGTGAGGTTTCAGTTCCTGCTTGGGTTGATTATCTGGTTGGGTTTTTCCTCCGAGGTTTTCCCAACTATATGGTGAATGTCAGGTAATCTATGGCGAATCTTCGGTCTTATCTCGCTGTCACAAATACCATCTCACTATCACAAAGACACTAAATTATCTAGTAGTTGATACAATGTAGTTAAATGACAAACTAAAAAAAAAAGAATGAGGAAACTACACCGTGGTAAGAAGTTTGTTATTTAGTCAATTGTCCGAAGAAAGGTTTGAATCTCATAAATGACACCAATAAGGCATCACTCATGAAGGAACTAAGCCAGGAGATAATTGGGTACAGTGACCAATTCCTTTCTCCTTTCACTGTATACAACGCTGACTATTAACATTACACTAATCAGACTTCAGATGTTGTTCAGTCAACTGTCCGAAGACAGGCAGGAATCATTTAAGCCTTGGTTTTTCTGAACCAACGCATGCGACGTGCGAAGTCTGAGCACCTCGCACGTCGCATGCCTCGGTTCAGAAAAACCAAGGCTTAACGTAGCGCCCTGTCTGACATACCACTCTGTATGACCGGAAATAATGCTCGACAATAAACACCTTTTCCTCTGTTGTGAGAACCACAATTGCAGAAATCAACACAACACTGAATTCACAATATATCAAACTATCACACACAATAAATAAATACTTCGTTACTAGGGGGACATGTGGACAGCAGATGAGCAATAATTTCAGTAATGTTTGTTTTGGAGCATACCATAGATATAGCCTACAGATCGGCCAGAACCTCAGTCAGAGGTAAGTAGGATAGCAAGTTTATAGGTTGCAGTTGTTTTGTGAAGAAACTGAGAGAGTTGGAAGGTTTCCTCTATATATTCTACTTTTCTTCACTGCTATTTTATCAATTATTAATTATCATCTTCAAAAACGTAATATGTGTCTTTCTCGTGTTAAATTCTACATTACTTCCTTAACATGTTTCAGCCTGTTATCGGCCATCTTCAGAACTGGTTGTTGCTGCTCCAGGTTGTTTGTGTTTCCTATGGAGGTGTGTTTGTACAGTGTAATGTGTAGTCAAAGAGTGTGTGTTCTGAAATTGAGTTGTGTGTTGAGAATTTCATTTGGATGTGTTTTTGTGTATCTATATATTCCGTATTGTTGTAGTGTGTTTAGTTTCTGGCTTTTTGGTTGAATGTGTAGAATTTCCGTGTCTGGTTGATGTCTCTGTAGGTGTGGTTAGCATTTGTGATGTGTTCTGCATATGTGGAAGTGTTTTGTAGTTTTATTATGACTATGATGTGTTCTTTGTAACGTGTTTGAAATGATCTGCCTGTCTGTCCTATGTAAAAGTTGTTGCAGGTGTTGCAATTGAGTATGTATATGCCTGTGTGGTTATATTTGTTTGTGTTGTTTTGTGTGTCGAGATGCTTTTGTATAGAATTATTTGTTCTGTATGCGATGTTGTAATTTAATTTCTTGAATGAGGTTGCAATCTTGTGTGTGTTTTTGTTTTCGTATGTTAGTGTGATGTATTTCTTGTGTTGATTTGTTTGTGTTGCATTCTTAACATCTCACCACACAAACAACATAAACAAACAAATACAACCACACAGGCGTGTATAAAAACTCAAATGCAACACCTGCAACAACTTTTATATAGGACAGACAGGCAGATCATTTCAAACACGTTACAAAGAAAACATCACAGCCGTAACTAAACTGCAAAACACTTCCACATATGCAGAACACATGAAAAATGCTAACCACACCTATAGAGACATCAACACAGCCATGGAAATTCTACACATTAAACCAAAAAGCCAGAAACTAAACACACTACAACAATACGGAATATATAGATACACAAAAACACATCCAAATGAAATTCTCAACACACAACTCAATTTCAGAACACACACTCTTTGACTACACATTACACTGTACAAACACACTCCATAGGAAACACAAACAACCTGGAGCAGCAACAACCAGTTCTGAAGATGGCCGATAACAGGCTGAAACATGTTAAGGAAGTAATGTAAAATTTAACACGAGAAAGACACATAATACGTTTTCCCAAGTCATATAGTGTTAAAAGTTGTAGAATGGAGATGTACATTATTTATCATTATCGTAGTAGTCATCATCCTCATATTGATATTCATATAATAGGAGAAAGCTAGACAGAATAAAATACTTGTGTATGTTACAGTGTTACATAAAAATATATATGTGTTAATTGCACAAAGATGTGATATGGGAAAGCAAAACTAATTAGAAAAATGACGTAGTCTGTCATTTTTCTTCTAACACACTGTGTCTCTTTGTTCAGTCACTGTTTATTGGTGCCAGAAGTTTACATTTTGCACATATTGTGTGCTAAAAAAAAACTAAATCGCGGGCGTACACAAAAAAAAAGCAAAGCTTTATTAATGAAATTCTGTTATATCAGGCTGAGGCAGAATTTCTGGGCTAGAAAGGTACTAACTACCAGTTACCAACATATACATAATTACACTAGGTTATTAATATGCATGGTGACCTGGCCAAAGCGGCGAAATGATATTACAGCCTGGCAATTTCTACGCTTCATCTACCGCATCAGCAGATAATAAAGGTGCAAAAATTCACCAGTAATGACATACACACAACGTATTGGTTACCACGGCCTGCCTGATAATCTGGCGTGTTCATAAACACAACTCAATATTCATATACTTGTTTCCGCAATTATTTTAAGCTGCTGGATGAAAAACTAAACAACTCCAAACGGCACCGTTCCAATTATGTAAAGTGAAGCAACAATATAATCCAGCCATATTCTTCCGTTTATATTAATAATAATTTACAAAACTTGGTTGACTGATGTATTTCATAACCATCTGGTAGTGATTTGTTACACAGAAAAGCAGGAGAATCACACAATCTGATTGTAATAGATATACATGAGCAACATTTGTGGTGCATTCGAATATCAATTTCCGAGATTCTGTTGATCCACAAGTTTTATATAGCTAAATAATTTGCAAAGCTGGGCAATTACAGCAGAGCTGACTCGTTATTTAACGTTGCCTAGCAACAGCCTGGAATATGTAAATATATGGAGAAAAATGGAAGTGACAAAAACACACCGAGTGTTGTTGTGTTAGGAATTACGTGGAATTAGCCATAAACCCAGTACGCATAGGCTACGTGCGTTCCAATTATAATAAACACAGTGTGGTGGTTTATAGAAATTCAAAACTCAAAAACTAAAAATAAATTCAATTTATAAAACTAATAACTTTATTGATATCTGTAACATTTGGCATGACATTAATCACTTATTAATTAAATTACGTAATTCTATAATGAAAAAACACCGAATCTATTGAAAAGTGCGTTTTAAATTTATGTGGAGTAAAATAAATATAATATAATTATGTGTAAATACATAAAACGATTGGGAATATATTGCGATAAACTGAAGTATTTTAAAGAAATCTAACAGGCTAATTACCTTTTATACTTCTTCTTCACATCAGAGTTTAGACGGTTTGCCTGTTCCGTCGTCACACTGTTCCGTCTTATTTCCATCTCTTCCTCGGGCGTCCAATGCTTCTTTTCCCTATGGTTTGTAATTATCTATAATCAATAGTAATCTTCCTGCACTCATCCGATTCATATGTCGTATCCAATCTTCTCTATTCTTTCAAAGTGTTCTGTCCAAAGACAAGTCTGTCACTGCAAACCAAGCATTCTCCAGTCTTTCCAATTTTCTGTCTACTTCTTGGTCTCTGCATATGAACCATTATCTTAATGTCGTCTATTATTTGATATCTTCGTCTGCCCCGAACTCTTCTCCCGTTCACCATTCCTTCCAGTACATCCTTCATTAGGCAGTTTCTCCTCAGACAGTGACCCAGCCAATTCCTTTTCTCTTCCTGATAAGTTTCAGCATTATTCTTTCTTCACCCATTCTTTTCAACATAGCTTTGTTTCTTATTCTGTCTGTTCATTTCAGACGCTCCATTCTTCTATATATCCACATTTCAAGCGCATTAGTCGCTTCTCTTCACTTCATCGTGATATTCATGTTTCTACCCCATACAACAGCGATGTCAGACAGGGACTAAACGGAGCGGAGCGCTCCACTAGACTAGTTTCGTGCTCCGGTGTTTCCACAGACATAAGCAAGTTCAAGCTCCGATCTAGCTCCACAACCGACATTGGAGCTTACAACTCTGACACTACTGCCATACAATAATACACTCCAAATAAAGCACTTCACTAGTCTCTTCCTTAGTTCTTTTTCCAGGGGTCCGCAGAAGACGCTCCTTTTTCTATTAAAAGCTTCCTTTGTCATTGCTATCGTCCTTTTGGCTTCCTGGCAGCAGCTCATGTTACTGTTTGTAGTACACCTCAGGTATTTGAAGCTGTCCACTTGTTCTACTGCCTCATTTAAAACTCACAAGTTTACTTTCTTTAGTTGTCTTCCGACAACCATAGTCCTTGTCTTGTTTGCATTTATCTTCATCTCACATGCTCAAAGCTGTCGTTTAGCTCCAGTAACATATCCCTTAGTAGTGTCTCTTCTTCTATTAACAAAGCCGTATCATTGCAAATCTTACGCATTTTATTCTTCTTCCTCCTATTAAGCTTATCACTCCTCCCATGTTCTGAAAACAGTTATCTTATTAATTTCTTCTATATTAAGGTCTTCCTTCCCGTATGTATTCGTTTCGTATGAGATCACTCGAGGCGTGTAGTTGCAAAATCAGATACATCATTTTTTCTTTTTAGAAAATGAGTTAATGTTATATTTCATATCTTTATATTATCCTACAACTGCTATAGCACTCTTATGCTCCAAAGCCAGATATATCACATGGATTTGTATGATGAAAGAATAGTATTGGTTGCAAATCCTTGGTTCTATGCAAACGTTTTTCCTTCATACTGAAAAATTATGTTTTAGTGATGTATATGATTTTGCAACTAAACGCCTTACTTGTCGTACATCCTTAACTTTCCTCGCAAATCTCATCTCTGCTCCTTGTATTTTACGTTTATCTTTTTGATGAAGAATGGGTAATACAGAGAAAAATTCTCTCCGGCACCGGGACCCGAAACCTTTATACATTGAGAGAATTCGATCCGGGATCAGAACTGGAAGCCAGTGTGGCTTAGTGAATAAAGCGATAGCACGTAGAGCTAAATACTCGGGTTCGGGTCCCGGTGACGGAGGGAATTTTTCTCTGTTCTATCCATCTTTCATCATATGGTAACGCAGAATTCCTGTACGGAAATGTCATATGACTTCGGTACATCATAATAATATTTTATCTTTTTTTGTTTTAAAATCCAAAATTCGCTGCCATACTTCTTGTTGGAATTTATTTACTTTATTTTCTACATTTTGGCTTGGTTGCCTCATAAGTGATATCTTATTGGTGTTACTTATGAGTAAAGGATAGGGAAACAATACCAACGTACTCTGTTTACGAGGATACAAGCGCAGCGAGTCTGAGCTGTAGGCTACATCGCAGTGCAGGTAACGGGCAAACAGGACACATGTGCTGTACAGTACGTACATACATAGACTTCTGTAACCAGTGAGTGCTAATACCACAGTCTAGTATATACAATCACGAAGCTCAATACGTAGTGAATATGTATCCATAGATAGTTGCTACCCACTAGGATCGCTAATATCGCCTCATTACAGACAATGCGAAATAGTACCGGCACAGTCTTTTGTTCCTAGCACCCTCACAACTCAAGCTTCGTGACTGTATATACTCGTACTAGACTGTGCTAATACCAGTCGGTGTTCGTAAGTTGGTGAGTGATTTGAATTGTATTATTCCAAAGCCGTTTCAGTGGTCACAATGCCAAAGACAAAAAATTCTAAAAAAAAAAATAATAATAATAAACTGGATGTACTAATACAGGAAATGGGTGCTGAATATTTCATCAGTAGAGATGATAAAATAACATGTACTCTATGTATGTCAGAGTTAAAGAACACGAAAAGACAAAACGTAGAGCAACATTGTTGAACCAAAATGTATATTAAAACCTTCTATGACGTAGAATTCTGTAAGGCAAAAGAAAATCATCCAATATTTGGATTAAGTACGAAGAAGCGAGAACATCAATATGAAAAAAGAGCAGAGGAGATCTGAAGAAATGGACACGAGTTCGCAAGGTACCAATGGACAAACTGTTGGAATTACAATCGTGAGGAAGAAGAATGGTCAAGAGAAAAATAAAATGAAGCCACCGTAGTTATCGCACAAACTGGTAAGTACGGAAATTGAAAAAAAATCATTGGCATGGATTAATACCGACCAGCCCAACTAAATAGAGGTTAAGCGAAGATCGCAATTGGAACTGGGACAAAATATACGTGACAGGTGATGGACAGTCTGTTCAATCAGCAATAATTTGTGGTAGAAAATAACTATCATAACAAGACCGATGACCAGGTACGTGTAGACGACAGAGAATTGGCTGAACTGCAGATCGCGCCGGAGGAAGCGAGACAGAACCAGTAAATGCTGAGATCAAGAATACAGATGAAGAAAACATATGTGAAGACATCAGATAAGAGCTGCTTCAGTACCACAAATTCAATGAAGTTTAGTGACACGAGTAAAAATTCAAGTTATTCGGGAAGTGATTTAACCAGATTAGTGGGAAGGAAGGTCAGTGCCGAGAGGAGAAGTGAAATTATTTCTGTGAGTGCAAGGGCTGAAATGGTGAGAAGTGAAGAGAAGAAAAAGAAAGACGAGTTTATAACAGAAAAGGGTGAAGTGGATGTTTCTGGTGCAGAGACGGCTAAGGACATAGTAAATAAAATAAAATATGAATTAGAGGAGTGGAATAGGAAGTTAAATAAGACGATAGAGATAATGAAAATAGGTAAGGAATACGGTGGAGGAGGCTAGCTAGAATAGCGAAGCATAATATGTAGAAAATTAGTGAGATCTGAAAATGGAATATACACAAGAAACAGACATAATAACGAACAGATTGGACAATGGTATAGAATGTTTTAGTAACAAGTATTATTAGAAACAGTGTGTGTTTGATATAAGTGAACAGAAAATCAAGATCATAGTTGTAAAACTGTCAATTCTGAATGATCTAAATTAAGTTAGGTTTTAATACTAATCAATTTAAATGTGATCGAAAGTTAAATTATAAGAGCGTCTACAAGTGGTATAGCCTATCTCTAATGAATATAATAAAATTGTGGCAACGGATACAAAATTGTGAGGTCCACATTACATGGATGTAAATGTTGACATCAAATATATATCACATCACATCACATCATGTCATGTCATGTCATGTCATGTCATGTCATGTCATGTCATGTCATGTCATGTCATGTCATGTCATGTCATGTCATGTCATGTCATGTCATGTCATGTCATGTCATGTCATGTCATGTCATGTCATGTCATGTCATGTCATGTCATGTCATGTCATGTCATGTCATGTCATGTCATGTCATGTCATGTCATGTCATGTCATGTCATGTCATGTCATGTCATGTCATGTCATGTCATATCATATCATATCATATCATATCATATCATATCATATCATATATCATATCATATCATATCATATATAATATAATATAATATAATATAATATAATATAATATAATATAATATAATATAATATAATATATTAAAAACGTTTAGCATGATAAACAAAAAAATACTGATGTAGATACATTCCCGTGATAAATATAAGATTACAACGAAATTGTAACAATAATTAATAGTTTTAGTAATGAGGAGGCATCATCAACTAAATTTGCAAAAATATAATTTCTAAAAATTTATCAAAACATGTAACATTCATTCAAAATAATTTTGAAAGTTTGCCAAATTTTTCATTCTATTCGTGTGTCAATCATTGCGTAAATTCGCAGTGTTCCTACACAATAAACCTCTGCATTGGAGGAAGAATCTGAAAAGGTACACTGATAGCTCGGTAGTATAACATGGATCTGTCGAGTGCAGGATTAGTCCTGTGGCAATCAAAAGTTACATACTAACAATGTCAGTTAGTGACGCTGCGGTGAGCTCTGTTAGCAAACAAAACCAGTCCTTTCGCTACGTTGACTTCAATCAACGGACATCGAACGCATAATTCCATCAATTCATTTTCTTGGTCAGCTGCATCACCGGTGGGTAATAACGTTTGTGAAATCACAAATCATAACTACTCACTCCTGATGTTGATCGAAAGCTAATTTATAATATTTCAATTCTACGTAACACACGAGTGAACGGAATATTTATTTTATTTATTTGTTTGTCTGTAACAGGGCAAAATTCCAATTAGAATAGACAATACAACATTTCAGTGGTTGTTCCATATAAATGAAAAAAAAAAAAAACATGAAAGAGAGATAAATGCAGATATACATACAAGTAAACAAAAAAAAAAAAAAAAGGAAATACATAGACGCTATCATAAAATACAAGATGTAAAATGTAAAAATAAAAACTAAATAACAACAAAACCGATTGTTCTAGTTCTTTCAGAAAGTATTAAATTCGTGTGTCTATTCCTGTATCTATCATAGGATTCGAGGTTCGACTCGAAGAAAACAAATTGTGAAAATAGAGATTTCGCGAGATTTCCAAATATGAAAACATGGACAAAAATTACAAATCCCAACTGAATCTTCCAATTCCTAAAATAAATAAATAAATAAATAAATGAATGAATGAATGAATGAATAAATAAATAAATAAATAAATAAATAATATATATATATATTAAATTCATGCATATTCACACATATCTATCAAAAGATTCATGGTCCCATGCAGAGGAACAAGTTTGTTCGTGTATAACTACGAAATGAGGAAAAGTATGTTTCAGACGACAAAAATGAGATTTGTATAAACGTTAATAAAACGACAAATTTCAACCGATTGTGCTAATTCTTTCAGAAAGTGTTAAATTCGTGTGTCTACTCCAGTATCTATAAACAGCCAAATTGGGTATTACCGTTTCGTGCCTAGACTTCTATCACTTATCCTCCTAGTTGGTACCATCGCGTTTCTCCTCCGGATCAGGTCGCTGTACTTCTGCCCCTCCCCCCCGTATGTTGTAGCTAATCAGTTACGTCCATTTTCGGCTTTCCCTCTCGAAATTTCTAGCGCTCCTTCACTGGGGCGGCGAAACCCGAAGTGAGATAAGTGGCCAAGAGGCTTGGAGCTCACATATTCAGTTTTTCACAGCTCCAACTCCCCCCTTGCAAGGACGTGTTTTCACGTACCTTTAAAGTTTGTCCTTCCACTTCTCCTTCATTCATTCATTCATTCATTCATTCATTCATTCATTCATTCATTCATTCATTCATTCATTCAGTATCTATAAAAGGTTTCGAGTTTCGATGCAAAGAAGAAAAATGATGAAAATTAATTTTTTGCGTGATTTTTAAATATAAAACATTAATAATAATTACATTTCTCAACAGAGTCTCCTAATTTCTTAAACAAGTGTTAAATTCATGTGTCCGCACGCATATCTATCAAAAGTTTCACGGTCCCATGCAGAGAAACATAAGTTTGTTAGTGTATAACCACGAAATGGAGAATATGATCGTTTTAGGCGACGAAAATTTGTATAATTTTTTAGTAGGTTATTTTACGACGCTATATCAACATCTCAGGTCTGAATGAAGTGAAGGTGATAATGCCGGTGAAATGAGTCCGGGATCTAACACCGATAGTTACCCAGCATTTGCTCATATTGGGTTGAGGGAAAGCCCCGGAAAAACCTCAACCAGGTAACTTGCCCCAACCGGGATTCGAACCCGGGCCACCTGGTTTCGCGGCCAGACGCGCTACCGTTACTCCACAGATGTGGACGATTTGTATAAGGATTAATAAAATCTATAAATTCCAAACGATAGCGCTATTTCTTTCAGAAAGCGTTGAATTCGTGTGTCTACACCAGGTTTCGATATTCGACGAAAAGAATAAGAAATTGTGAAAATGTAGCTTTCGAGAGATTTTCAATAGATAGCAATGTTAATTTAAATCGACTGTCTTCAGTATTTTAATAAGAAAAAGCCAGTATTTCACATAATTCATTGGATTTAGAACACATTTTACAATTAATTTTATGCGATGAGGTGTTTTATTTTTTGTAGAGCAATAATGCAGACTTCTTAAATCTGATCTTCGAGCGTTAAGCTGGATTTGTGACAGTATTTCGCTATAGTGACCGTTGAATATACTCGTATTTTTATACAGTAAAAGTTTCTCAGCAAGTAATCTGCGAATAGAAAGGTAGATTCAGTTAAATTCAGTAATGAAGGATGAGTGGAACGGAGAAAAATTCTCTCCGGCACCGGGATTTGAACCCGAATTTCCAGCTCTACGTGCTGACGCTCTATCCACTAAGCCACACCGGATTTCCATTCCGATGCCGGATTGAATCCTCTCAGTTTAAGTTCCACCTCTTAGGTTTCCTCTAGTGGCCACCTCTCATGCACTGCGTCACAGATGTGTGACAGTGGCACAATGTCCAACACATTAATGTACAGAGGTGCACTCATTGCAAGTGACTAAGCGGCCGGGATCCGATGGAATAAGCGCCGTCTGAGAGGATTCAATCCGGCATCGGAATGGGAATCCGGTGTGGCTTAGTAGATAGAGCGTCAGCATGTAGAGCTGAAAACCCGGGTTCAAATCCCGATGTAGGAGAGAATTTTCTCCGTTCCACCCATCCTTCATCATATGACGCAGAATTTCTGCATGGAAATATCATATGTACTACAGTACATCGTAATAAATTCAGTAAGCAAGAGCTATTGTTGTATGAAATTTTGTTGTGTTGCACAACAATATATATACATATATATATATATATATATATATATATATATATATATATATATAAATCGTAGGCTTACTGCCCTACTCAAAGTGACCGAAGACATGCGAGAAGCAATGGACAGAGGCGAGGCGACCATACTAACTCTACTTGACTTCAGTAAAGCATTCGACTCAGTTGATCTTGACCTACTAGTTGCAAGACTTAGAACGTTATATTTATCTGACAGCTGCATTAATTGGCTGGACTCTTATCTTCGTGATCGTCAACAATGTGTCTCAGTACAAAATCGGTTTTCCCCTTGGCGATACACGAAATTAGGAATACCTCAAGGTACAGTGCTTGGACCACTGCTATTCTCCATTTACATAAATGACGTGACTAAAAACTTACACTACTGCAAGTATCACATTTACGCAGACGACTTATAACTCTATATACATTCCTGACCAAACGAAATTGATGTAACTATTGGCAGACTTAATCGTGACTTGAATCAAATTTCTTCATGGACGAATAAGTTGAGACTTAGGTTAAATGCTAGTAAGTCACAAGCTATAATAATTGGACATAAGCGACTACTGAACACAATGAACAACATACATATCCCAATCGTTACAGTAAATAATGCCATTATTCCGTACCACTCTGTCGTCAGAAACCTTGGCGTTTACTTAGACGAAAATTTAAATTGGGAATGCCAAATAAAGGAAATATCCAAGAGAGTATGCCTACCATGCATTCTCTTAATCCGTTCAGAAACTTCCTCCCGCCAAAATTAAAACAAACTTTAGTACAAACCCTCGTAATACCACTGTTTGACTATTGCGACATAATACTTACAGATTTGACAACTGAACTTTCGAACAAGCTACAGCGTGTGCACAATATGTGTGTCAGATTCATCAGCAATGCTCGCAAATTTGACCATATTACACCTTCATTCAGATATTTATCCTGGCTGCGACTCAATAACCGTAGATCACTTCATTCGCTTTCTCTTCTGTTTCGAGTTCTCCACACTTCTACTCCAAATTATCTTCGTTCGCGGTTTAACTACTTATCCTGCAATCACAATCTAAACACCAGGTCACAAGAGAGCCAAATCCTAATTCCTCCCCATAGAACATCCCACTATTCATCCTCTTTCACTGTCTCCGTCCCTCGCGAATGGAATTCTCTACCTCAGAAGATTAGGGGCTGCCAGACAATAAGTACTATCAAGACAAAGCTAAACAATTTCTTACTGACGCAGACAAATTGAAGTTGTAATTACAATCATAATCGAGTTTAATGATTTAATTATATTTAGGTATGGTTATTATTATTAATGTTAATATTAGTACATAATTATTTCATTGGAGTGTTGGGAAGGTAAAAGAATTGTTGTGTATTGTATTGTATTGTATTAATTATGTTTTGCTCCTTAGCAATATAGTAATTTTGTATTTTTGTATCGCACTGGTTGAGTGGAAGAGAAGGCCGAATGGCCTTAACTCTGCCAGTTAAAATAAACCATTATTAAAATAAACCATTATTATAAACGAATAAATAGTGAGACAAGCGACTGGAATTAACTAAGAATAAGTGATATGAATTATTATTGAATGGCTGGAGAGAATAAAAAACGAATGACATAATTATATGAAAGAACAATTGTAATGTTTAAAATAAACAACTGGAATTTTAATTCGGTTAGTTAAGAACAGTCTGTCAACTATTAGGTTATTAGCGTCTATGGCAGCCATTTTCAACCGGTGTGCCGCGAGAAAATGAAAATAGTAAAGGTCGTAGCAAAAATTATAAAAATAAAAGTGAAAAGGGTAGTAACAAAGTGAGTTCACAAGATTCAACTTTCAGCGACCGTGGACTAGTCAACATTCAGTAAACACAATATAGTTGTGCGAGCGGCAGAGAAGAGAATTATTACTGACGCGCAGCTAGGGTTGTCAGATCAGTAAAGTTAGAATATGGTACCAACCTTAAAAAATGTCGTATTTTACATGTTTTAATTTAAAAAGAATATAGATTAAATACCTTGGCAAACCATGTAATAATACTGCATGTTTACATATTTCCTAAAATAAGAAAATAAAACATGCACAATACATTAATTATCACACTAATATTGCATTGCAATAATTTTCTATCATTCAATTTTCTATTTCTGTCGTAAACTTCAAATAAAAATACAAAAAAGTGTGTTACATCTATTTGTGAATAATGTGTATTTTGCTTCTTTTCTCAACCTTTTTTTGGCCCATGCGTCATTTCACCATTAATTATATCATAATCCCCCCTCAAATGTTGACTGAAAAATAAATGCATATAAAATTGAAAAATATTTTATGCTCGACAATGCCGAAATGTAGTAATTATACATCTGGTAGCAGTCCTTTAATGCATGTCATTAAAGTATACCTATTCATTAAAGTTCAGGTTTTCGATTATTCTCGGATATGCAATCGAAAGACGAGGGAAACGTCACGGAGGCTGGAAATCCAATACTGTCGCAGAAGGTTATGTTCTGTTACTATAATAATTAGCTTTAATTGTAAATAATATTCAAATAAATTCAATTTGTCATCTCGTTTTTCAATTCTAAATCAATTTCCAGGTTATACATTCTCTGCATTACATCAATGTCAACGACATTATTGTTCCTCGGAAAAAATCAATACTTTCGCGTCTGCGCACATCTCACAATTCACGGTGAGCTATGAACAAGGTCACTTCCGATCTTCTGTCAGATGTAAATAAAATGTATACTTCTGAATAATTTCAAGTTAGAAATATGGTCGAGCATAAAAAGTCGTATGAAACTTACCTATAATGGTAATTAAGACGCTCGTATGAAAATTATGAAACTCGCTTGCGCTCGTTTCATAAACAAACATACTTGCGTCTTAATTACTATCATTATAGGCTCGTTGCATAATGTACTATTATATCATATATTGAGGCATATGGATTTATTTCATTTATTTGTATTTTATAGTTCTCATTTCCTCGTAAAATCCTCAAAATTCCCTCATGGTTGATGACCATAGCTTTAGATTATATGAATATGACGCTGGATTTTAAATCACATCTTTAGTGTACCATATGTTGAATAAGTTTGAAAAACGCTGGTCTATGGCATCGGTGACAGGGATAGTATTAATGGCAATTCACATTTTATACGAAGCAAATGCGTGGAGAATGACCTTCAGTGCTGCGTGAAACTGGAATTATATCTTAAATTCAGAGATGTGTAGGTAGACGTAGACTAGGTCGAACTAAGTACGATGTAATAGGAGAGCATATCTTCTGTAATTTGTAATAAAAGTGAAATTTGTGCGGAACATCTGACATAAAGTGTAGTACCGAGCGTAGTTTATATTGTTAGTTCCCGCTGACTCACGCCAGATGTCACAGATGTTCAAAACGACTATCGAACAGGTTTGAAATCACCTGCTCGCTGTTACGAATGTTTCTGTCTGCCACAGACCCTACCAACATAACTTATAACTAATTTCCCAGCTGAATAATATTTCTGCTTATGAGTACAACTGTAATTGGATCTGAAATGTCGGTTCAGGTAACGGAGCGAGCAACAAGAAGCAAGGTAAAGCAGCCGTAGAGTTCCTGCTAAGTAGAGTTCCTGTTTCATCCATATAAATAGTTACATCCAATGCTGCACACAGTGAAGACACCAGGGATAGATAAATAATTACCTTACAAATTAATGTATTGTCGGATATATAACTTCACAAATTGACTATGGAGAATTAAATAAATTACTTTCGAAATAATAAAACAAAATATTACACATATACAATTAATATACATCTATGTGTAACACTCCGTTTTATTATATGTATAGGGTGGTTCAAAAGATTCTTTTGAAATGCTAGGTGGTAAACGATAATCGGCCTCACAACGGATGACAGTGGACGCTGCGTCAGTCTCGCGCTCCGTTCATCCGTCAGTAAAATGTCTTTTTATGCTGGATCATTTCCTTCGGCCGGGGGTCAATAGAGCATTTTTTATTTTCTTCAGTCGCTGCTCAATTTTCCTGTCATCGTCTTTTGTAAGTCTGATAAAATGTTTACGTCATACAGTTCGACATTTTCCAAAATGAGTCAATCTAAACAATATTTTCATTGAGACGTGAAACAAAGCAAATTTAAAATAAATTCGGTGCACTCTTTCGGATGTATTTCGACCAGACGAATCCGACGATACCGTGTTGGTCGACGTATGATCACTGAGGCCGTGACATCGGTATATATGTATTACTTTCAGGTTGATTGAAGGTGAACACAAGACGCCAGACGTATTTCAAGTACAGGCAGCGGAAGCGAATTTGACACACGCCTACGCGAGCACTTTCGGTGTTTTCTATACGATTATTGCGTATTATAAAATCAGATAATACAACAATTGTATATAAGAGTAAAAGGAGTCATACAGATGTTTGACGGAAAAGATGGAGCTTCCATAAGTAATGCCCAAACTCTTCTTGGTGATACAAATATTAAAAACAGTGTGAATATACGTATTTCATCTAATTTTCGATTTATCCCCAATACAATTGAATGTCTCGAAAAGACTGGTGTGAAATTGATGGAGCAAATTTCGATACTAAATTTGATCTCAAAAGTGAACTATCTGCAAGATGATATCAGCAAAAAGGCGTGAGTGAAAATGCACACGATAAAAAATAAATAAATAAATAAAAACCGATGGTTTCAATTCATTATGCAAAATTGCAAAAGTTTTGTCAGATGATAAGTGCGATTGTTATCAACTTGATGTAGAAATGGATGATGTGAAATTTGTTACATATGCGCCCTTGGTTTCAGCCGATGTTGAACGCAGTTTTTCATCATAGGAGGTTATAGGCCTACTACCCGACAATCGGCGGTCATTTTCATTTGAAACTTTGAAAATGAATGTTGTTGTTTACTGGGGCAGGGGATAGTTACGCCCCACGGTCAGGTAAGCTGCAGCAGATAAAAAAGGGTCCCTGTTTTGTGGGCACAGTTGCGCCCCCTTCCCATCAGGTAGAGAAAAGGGGCATGGCATAGTTGCGCCCCGATGACATAGGTAGAGAAAAAGACACTACGGAAACTCGAGCCTCGTAATCAACCAACCTTACAGATTTCTTATTCGATTTAATAGTTGTTAAAATGAACACCATGAAGTTGGCAGTACTTTATTAACTACTGTTTTTCTAATGTTCATGCAGTGATTATCGGTAGCCTACCGTAAAAATGAACACCATGAAGTTGGCAGTACTTTACTAAATGACATATTCAAATGAGTGAGCCGTTGGAATATGGAGCCTTAGCAGTCTTGACATTTTTATTAGTGATTTTCACACCGTCTGTGACGTTTAGTGAGGTTAATTTAAAATGAATGTTAAGTTTAGTGAAAAGGGTAAAGAGTTAACAATTTACAATGGTTCCAAATTTCAATTTTCGAAACCCTGTACCGTAGGGTTAAGATATCGGTGTACAAACAAAAAATGCAGTTCATTTATTGTGTGTGATCGATAAAAAATGTGTTATTTTAAATAGCAAAATGAATCACAGGCTAGGCCTACCTGATTTCAATGCAGCTACCATTAAAATATTTTTAAGTAATTTATTTATTTTGTGTACTATGTCCATCGGGGCGCAACTATGCCATGTCCATTCTGCTACCTGATTTCTTCGGGGAGCAACTATGCCATGACCATTCTACTACCTGCTTTCTTCGGGGCGCAACTATGCCATGCCTAGGCCTCCCGATTGAAAGCGGGGTGCAACTGTGCCATACCGGTTTACAGCAGCAGGAACCGAAACCAGGCGAACAACATGCAAAGGTACGGAATAGATGTGATAAAAAATTAATGTAACAGTTAAACGTAGGAAAAGCAAAATTATACGCCATATACTTTTTCGGCATTCTAAAACTGTAATGCAAAACTCTAAATAAAAAAAAAAATCTTTTCAGACTTTTTACCACATTTGTGACAATTTAAGTATAATTTCCAACAAACATTCTCAACCTCACCAGCATTTTAGGCCTTTCCGATATTAACCCTTAAATACAATGATTATATTGTCTTGATTTTATAACACGCAATAATCGTATACAAAACACGGAACGCGCTTGCTTAGGCGTGTGTCAAATTCGCTTCCGCTGCCTGTACTTGAAACACGTCGACTACATTCTGACTGGTATCGTATGTTCACCTTCAATCTAATACAAATATATACCGATGTCACGGCCCTAATGATCACCCACTGACGAGAAACGGGTCCCTGAACCTCGCGGAACTCGTGCTACAAGGTCATTTTGCACAGGCGTGTAGTGACTCACAATGGCGTCGAAGGGTAGTGGGATGTGATGCATAAAAAACTAGCCCATTGGTTACCAAACACCTACATCACCATTCGTTTCGGTTTACTGGTTTACAGCAAAGTAAAATCACTAGTAAAATCATGGCATTAGTTTTCACTACGTGACACCCAGTACGGGCGTGATTTAAAGTAATAAATTAGACCTCGAATTTTTAGGCTCGTTAAGCGTAGACTGAAACATAAGTTCTTGTGCCTTGTTAATGCATCTATTTTAGGCAATATCATCGCTCCAAAGTTTCTCCTGTTGGACAAACTTCGGATTTTTTACTTAAAATTTTTACAACCTATCCTATTCGAACCTAAAAATCTGAGGTCTAGTAATAATTATATTATCGATGATTAAATATGACGAAAGAGAATACTAAGTTCTCAAGTAACTGAATATGAATTTAAAGGATTACTTTTGTCATATAATCTGCTCTAAAAAAAAAACTGAAAGTTGGAATTTCTAAAACAAGTTATAATACCGGAAATGGAAATGTACAAATTGGAGATTTCTTCTTCGAAGAGGTAGAAACATTCAAATAACTTGGAGTAACAGTAATAAATATAAATGACACTCTGGAGGAAATTAAAAGTAGAATAAATATGGGAAATGCTTATTATTATTCGGTTGAGAAGCTTTTGTCATCTAGTCTGCTGTCAAAAAATCTTAAAGTTAGAATGTATAAAACAGTTATTATATTACCGGTTTTTCTGTGTGGTTGTGAAACTTGGACTATTACTTTGAGAGAGGAACAGATATTAAGAGTGTTTGAGAATAAGGTTGTTAGGAAAATATTTGGGGCTAAGAGGGATGAAGTTACAGGAGAATGGAGAAAGTTACACAAAGCAGAGCTGCTTGCATTGTATTCTTCACCTGACATAATTAGGAACATAAAATCCAGACGTTTGAGATGGGCAGGGCATGTAGCACATATGGGAGAATTCAGAAATGCATATAGGAATGTTAGTTGGGGGTCTGGAGGGAAAAAGACCTTTGGGGAGGCCGAGACGTAGATGAGAGGATAATATTAAATGGATTTGCGGGAGGTGGGATATGACGATAGAGACTGGATTAATCTTGCACAGGATAGGGACCGATGGCGGGCTTGTGTGAGGGCGGCAATGAACTCCGGGTTCCTTAAAGGCCATTTTTAAGTAAGTTAATTATATTATCGGTTGTTCTGTATGATTGTGAAACTTGGAGTCTCACTTCGAGAGAGAAACAGAGGCTAAGGGTGTTTGAGAATAAGGTGCTTATAAAATTATTTGGGGCTAAGAGGGAGTAAGTTACACAACGCAGAACTGCACGCATTGTATTCTTTACCTGACATAATTAGAAACATTAAATCCAGACGTTTGAGGTGTACAGGGCATGTAGCATACATGGGCGAATCCAGAAATGCATAGACCTATGGAGTGTTAGTTGGAAGGCCGGAGGGAAAATAACCTTTGGGAAGGTCGAGACGTAGATGGGAGGATAATATTAAAATGAATTTGAGGGAGGTGGGATATAATGGTAGGGACTGGATTGATCTTGGTCGGGATAGGGACCGTTGGCGGACTTATGTGAGGGCGGCAATGAACCTCCGGGTTCTCTACAGTTTACTCTAAATTAAATTTCACGAGTATGTGTTGTTGATGATCACATATCTGCGAATGAAACTATTATTTTTCCTTCTCGAACGTGTTCATTCATAACGTAGCACAATAAAACTAAATTCACTACTGTTCCGGTAATGAAAACGGAGCGGCTAGAGAACTCAACTCTGGATCATTAAATAAAGCTGCAAAATAAACTTCTATTGAAAGAGATGTTAAAAAAAGGCATTATAATCTATTGAATAAGCTGCCATTTGCACGTATAAATCATTATATAATGAATAAATAATTACTTAATTATAAAACGCTTTCATTGTTTATTCTGCTTTAATAATTGACAATGATGTCACACACTTTAATTATTTGCTCAATTTATTTGAACTTGCTTCCATTTTTCCGTCCGTTATTAATTTACAATAATCAGTACACCACGTGGAAAACGATTTCAAATACAGACTAAATAAAAATTCTGTCAGCAATATTCTTCCCGGTGGTAATGGTGGCTCCATTATCACCCTCTTGAACAGAAGCATGCCTTCAACTCGACTGCACATAACAAAGATGGAATCATTAAAATCTCGCCGGAATAATAACGAAATGTTATAGTAGAAGCTGTACAATAGCACGTTCAGAAAAAGAATAGCTGAAACCAGCAGTGCAATTACAGAACGCGCCCTGCAGCAGCTTCAAGAATCGCATTGTTGCACAGGATCTAATTACTGACGTCATTGTCGTGTCACATCCAAGCACACGCCAGTCAAAGCCTTCTGTCTAATTAACACAGTTTCCGTGAATCGTGGCAAGTTTAGGCAGGTAATTAGGAGATTTCAGACAGTCAAGAGCTCCAACTGGCTCTGGAATCCGTGCGAGGTTGCAAGAGTGCCTGCAATATGATAAGCCCACATATTTCACTCTTTCTAGTCATGAAAAAAATACTAGTAAGATATTCAATGAACTTATGACATTTTAATTATGATTATTGTCACAGAACAATGAGTTTTCGAATCTGACTAAGGATATTGTGAAGGATGGAAAAATCTGTATCCTCATTGCGGATATTGAAATCGAACAATATCTCTAAGGAATGAAATCAAAGGAAATCAATAAAAAGGAGTTACCGAATAAATTTTTAAAATAGTATTATTATCAAGTCTATGCAGAATTTGTGCGTAAAATTTACCGATGATATGGAGTTGTTAGCAGAAGAAGAGATGATACTAATGGATATACTACTGGAGCTAGATGACAGCTGTGAGCAGGATGGGTTGAAGATGAACGAAAACAAGACTAAGACTGTGGCTATCAGCAAAATAAAGAAGATAAACGTGCGAATTCGAATTGAGGCAGTAGAACGAGTGAACTGCTTCAAATACTTGGGATGTAGGTATTACAGGGTTGTTTACGATCTCTGATAACGAATTTGAATGACATCATGTGCGTCAGGAGTCGCACGACAGTTCAACTGTGGTGCGAGGTGACAGACCAGTAGTGAGTGATCTCACAGAGTGCACGGCGACTCACAGCAGAAATTCCTAAGAAAATCGAGCCTTTTGGGAGGGGTATATAACAATCCTTTCCGATGCCAAGTACAGTTAAGTGAAAATAAAAGAAGCCTGCAATAAATGAGGTTTTGTTATTTCCAAGAAAGGCATCTTCTGTGTACTTAATAAGATTGGTAAAGCTCGAATGGAATTAATTTGTATCATCTCGTGGAGTGCGGCGACAATTGACGGGGGGTGGATTTACTTGCTTTTTCCACTCTGGAATTAATCCCATCCGAGCTTTGCCACTCTTATTAGGTGCACACAAGATTCCTTTCTTGGAAATAAAGAAACCATGTTTTTGCAGGTTCCTATGATTTTCACGTAACTGTACTTGGCATGGGAAAGAGTTGTTATGTATCTCTCCCAATTTTTTTTTTTTTTGGGAGCATTGCTACTGTGATACACCGTGCATTCTGATTATGAAATGACTCACTATTGGTCTGTCATCTCTCGCCGCAATTCAGCTGTTGGTGTGATTCCTGATGCACATGACGTCATTCAAATTCGTTATCAGACATCGGAAACAACCCTGTATAAGTAATAACATGAGCTGCTACCAGGAAGTCAAAAGGAGGAGAGTAATGCCAAAGAAAGCTTGCAATAGAAAAAGGAGCATCTTCTGTAGACCTTTGGAAAAAGAACTGAGGAAGAGAAAAGTAAAATGCTTTGTGTGAAGTGTGGCATTGTGTGGGGAAAAACATAGATACTGCATTACGACGAAGTGAAAAGAAATGATTAGAAGCATTTGAAATGTAGCTATGGAGAAGAATGGAGCATGTGAAATGGAGAGAGAGAATAAGAAATGAAACTGAACTAGAAAGGGAAGGTGAAGAAAGAATAATGCTGAAACTGATCAAGAAGAGCAAAAAAGGAAGTGGGCTGGGTCACTGGCTACGAAGATATTGTCTACTGGAGGATGCAATGGCGGGAGTAGTGAATGGGAGAAAATTTCGATGCAGAAGATATCAGATGACAGACAACTAATATATAGATCGTATGCGAAGATAAGAAGAAAAGTGAAAAGGGGGAAGATTGGAGAATCGTATGTTCGTAGCAAAGTGCATGCCCTTGCACAGAAAACTATGAATGAATGATATATGATGCTTCAGCACTCAATTGACAAACTGGATGGAGTAGTTGGGGAGGCCAGGACAAACATTTTCTGTCAGACAACATGGGGTTGTGGCTATTCCGCTCCACGGAGATGAAATCGTACTTGTAAACAAAATGAAAAACACTAGAAGTACCGGTATATTATTTCTTAAATTACAATCACTGTAACTCAATTTAATAAAATTATTGAAATTGTCTTCTAGGCACCTGTAAACGAAGTATCATAGACTGTCTCACTCTTTCCTATAGGCCTATTCCTGGAGTATCACGGATTGTCTGTACTGTTGGCATGATTGTTTGACGGAGATTTTCCCCGTCAGTGACTCTCATGACGAAACCAAATTGACCATGTGGTCTAAAAAAAGTTGTTCAAGCAGATAATATATGGTGTTTCTGGTGGCCAAGCAACCAATCCAGCATGACCAATTCATCGGTTGAAGAAGGCTGAACTCGGAAAATGACGAAAATTAATGCGTCAATGCGCTAGATAAAGATGTTGCTGATACCACACGGCCACATACACATGAAGCAAGGTTGGGAGCATTTCTCGGAGAAAGTGGAGGTAAATGTCACGTTTAGGCGCTGTGATAGGAAGATTGGTCCAACCGCTGGTAAAGGTACAAGCTTATAAACTGACTCACGACTGATACATTGCCCAGGACGAGATTTGGTTGCACACTTTCAGGCACTAGGCTGACAACTGGATCATCGCGTAGCAGGATAATGACAAGTTGCCGATCTCATGCCGTCTGAAAAAAATTTTTACCTTGGCCTTCCAAACCATCCATCCCAGTTTTTGTATGAAGTTCTTAAACATTCTGTATAATCAAAATAAATAAGGATGGCAAAAAGGTGAGAACATTTGGTACAGTGTAACAGTATACACTTTCTCAGTAATTGAGTTCTGAAAGATATTTAGGGTTTTTAAACAGTGTGTTGAGATTAATTTTCTGCAGTTATCCCCCTCACAAGCACTTGGAAAAATCATTCCAGAAACATCATTTTATATACAAGGAGCTCCAACCTTTAGGGTTAAAATTATACAGATGGTAGAGGACTCTAAACTGACCATTTTGACACCAGGAACCAGTGGTCGGAAATGCTTATTTTAGGAGCAATAAGGTCTTGAACAAGTAATAAGTTTGAAGAACATTTTTGCAAGCTGCTTTAATTTTTTACACACATAAACAACTTACATCTCATAGCAATTGTTCAAAGCGATGATCACCAGCCTTGATACATTCAGAACAATGCATGACATTTCGAGGGTTCAGAATGACAAGGTTCTATCTAGTGTTTAGTAAATTTTACAGGAGAGCGTTTTAAAAGTTTGGTTGTTAATAAAATCAATGCAATAAAAC
Organism: Periplaneta americana; assembly: GCF_040183065.1. Classification (NCBI taxonomy): domain Eukaryota; kingdom Metazoa; phylum Arthropoda; class Insecta; order Blattodea; family Blattidae; genus Periplaneta; species Periplaneta americana. The sequence continues at coordinate 76,919,413 of NC_091127.1, forward strand.
TTTTTCAAACTAACTTTATCACGAACAATAATTGAGATATCAACATATAATTTATATGGTAGATAGCTGTGAAGTAGCAGAATTCAATGCAACAAAAATATCAATTTCAGTAAAAATGTCAGATAGAACCTTGTCATTCTGAGCACGCGATTTTGCTCCACTCTCTTAAAATATTCCTGGTGACTGTTGTACAATGAGACAGACAGGTAAGAATATGTTGCCCAGGTGATCATGGATATGAAATGGGCAGTGTTACAACCATATTCTCTTGCAAACAAGAAGATATTTAATGTTTTATTTTCAAAACAACATATAACTCATAGCAACAACTTAGAGCTCAGAGCTGTTGATGGAAGTGGCGAACACCTGTTTCAATACATGCATACAACGACCCATGAAATTTTGTAAACAGTAACAAATAAATATCATGTTATGTTCTTTAGCAATATAAATAATTATCAAGTTATCATTTATATTATGTTCTTTAACGATGTAAGTAATATTCAAGTTATCACTTATATTGTTATGTTCTTAAGCGATATAAATAATATTCAAGTTTTCATTTGTACTGTTATGTTCTTTAGAGCTATCAATAATATTCAAGTTATCATTTATATTGTTATGTTCTTTAGCGGTATAAATAATATTCAACTTATCATTTATATTATGTTCTTTAGCGATATAAAATTCAGTTATCATTTATATTATTATGTTCTTTAGCGATATAAATAATATGCAAGTTTTCATTTGTACTGTTATGTTATTTAGTGCTATGAATAATATTCAAGTTATCATTTATATTGTTATGTTCTTTAGCGATATAAATAATATTCAAGTTATCATTTACATTGTTATGTTCTTTAGCATATAAACAATATTCAAGCCAGTCAGTTGTTTGTTATGAAAATTAAAGCAGCTTACAGAAACGTCCCTCAAATACACTTTCAAGATCTCGTGGCGTCCGAAGTATTCATTTCCGACCATTGGCTCCTGGTGTCAAAATATTCAGTTTAAAGTCCTCTATCATCTGTATAATTTTGATCCTAAAGGTTGGAGACATCCTGTACGAAGCTCTGAAGGCGGAGTAGCCCATATGAAAGTAAGTATTGATAGAACGAATTATACAAAAACTGTGGCTGAAATAAAATCATATTCCTTATGAAAAACACTGCGAATGTTATTTTCTTTTTAACTGTATCTACAGTGGCTTCGTTGTCTACGGTCTAGCAACAGGACACCAATTTTCCATATTATGGTTGTAACTTTAGTTTTCTATTGCTATATGCTTTAAGACTTAATGTTCCATGAAGCGGGTAACTGCCGATTTGCAGTAAATCAATAAATCTACTAATAAATATGTGATCACTGATCACTCATAGAAGAACTCATTGTTAAAAGCCAAAACTTTTACTAAGCTGAAATTTCCGACCTGCAGGCAGAATCTACGGATATACGAACGTACACACACAGTTTTGGGTCATTTTTATTCAACTGCAGGTCTAAACCTTTCGACCGCCTGCGTGTGTACGTATGTCGCAATCTTAACTGAAAGCCAGATCTGTCGCAGTTCGGAACTGCAGACGGATGTATGTATGGGGACCATTACGGAAGACTGCGAAGCCAGAGGAAGCTGCGCTGTGTTGTGTGAAAAGTCCTGCCATAGGTGGATATGAAACTCATGGACCTGGTTTTCACGCAGTTTAATTCGAAAAATACATAATATGAGTTACGCTGCACATTACCAATGTCCAAGTACTCAATATGGCAGAAAGCATTCAGATGCGACAGATAAATCATGAATAATGCAGTATTCAAATTGACTAATGAGATGTCATAAGTTTGCAAATTTGCGGATATTCTTCGAACCGAAGTTGTCAATATTTATCTGGAAGTGATTAATTAAACCTCTAATTCGAAATTAATTCATGATTCTATATGTAGGCCTATCTACTCGATAAAGCTAGTACGTTTGCAAGATTGGTTAAAACCCGTTTATGATGGCCAACAGAGAAAGTGATGTAAATTATGCGCAACTTTGAAATCATTGTGTTACATAAACCTCAAGAAAGTTCACAAAGCTGATTTATTCAACTAACGAAGGTCACATTAACTTGAGGTTGAAAGTAATCTCGTGTGGAAACGGAGGTTCTTATGCTCATTTTCGGTACCAAATAAAATGACTGTATTTATTCACACCTATTCTGTAGGTCTATAATATATTTCCCATTGTGGCTCGAGTGGTAGACTTTTCGGTTACAAATACATATCACTGACTTGTAAGTCGATATCAAAAGAGAAGGAAGGTAATATAACAATAAGGCATAATTACTTAAGAATATCAAGAAGCGATATTTGACATCTATTATACCTCCTTGCATTTGTATGGAGCATAACTAGGGTCACCAAACGTCCTCTTTTATCAGGACATGTCTTCCTTTTTAGGCCTTTGTCCGGGGTCGGGGTGGATTTTTAAAAAATCAAGAAATGTTCTCCTTTTCGTAACTTGTATGCCTGATATTTTGAAACTATCTGATTTGACGCATTTTTCAAGTAATTTGCCGTTAAGTGGCAGCAGCATCGACGGAATACAGTGAAACCTCTCCTTACGGACACTCCCAAGATACGGACACTCCTCATATACGGATAGATTTTTATGTCCCAACTGAAATAATATAGAAATAATGATAAATTTAACTCTCGTCTATGGAAACTCTCAGACACAGACACGGACAGCTGTTTCACAGTCCTAAAGCTTGCTTTACCTCCTGACTGCGGACATAACTTGGATTTCAAGACCTAATGTGTTATAAAAATGGAAAATTTAGTTTTGAGAACTGTACAGGAATTCCTTACCATGAAACATAACATAAGGGTCTCGTAGGCTACCCCTTGTTAGCTGGAAGTGGGTGGGTAAACAAAGTCATTAAAATTTAACCCGTCTGATGGGTCCAAGGTTTCCGCGATCGTGAAATTGTATTCGACATATGATAGGGTTAGTAGGATTATTCTCTTCACTTCAATCAGTTGTTCTGTTTCCAGAGACATGGCACTTGAACGTAAAGGTTATGTTGAAAACTGTAAATTACAGTACTGCATAACTGTAGACCTAGAATAAAATTGCATGGCACGGTACTGTATTTTCCTTTTTCGGTCTTGTCTAATGTAGTTCAAAGTTGCAAAGAATTTACTGTAGTACAGTATACTGTATTTAGAATTAAACTACAGTAATACATTTCATTTAAAACGTGAAGGGATACATAATGCATATTATAAACTTACTGTTAGATTGGGTAGCTTCCCTCCCAATAAAGGACACCTTCCAGATGCGGACAGATAGTTATGTCCCTTCGATGTCCATAAATGAGAGGTTTCACTGTATACCTACTCTTTTCCAACGTTCTTAACTCTCTTTGCTCCTCCTTTCCATAATAATTATAGTTTTATCATAAGTATGCTATAATAAAATAGATATTGACATAATTTTAAATGCAATATACGCCCAAGTCTAAATATTATCAGATATTTTCTGTCATCTTTAATAATTACAGTTCCCTTGACTTTCATATGTAGCTAACTGTAAAACTATTATTATTATTATTATTATTATTATTATTATTATTATTATTATTATTAAGTTTCATCATAAATATTTTATAATAAAACAGATATTAACCCTATTTTTAAGTATGATATAAGCCTAAACCTGTACTGTATATTGACGTAATTTAAAGCAGAATATAGGCCTAAGCCTATATCAAAATTATTCAGAAAAATGATTAAAATTTGGAAATTTCAATCCATTACAAATAATGATATTACAACAAGAAATAGTCCTCTATAATTTCAATAAATGTCTCAAAGAAACTGAACTCCCAGGAAAACTTATTTAACTGCAGGTTCACAGTGCAGCGATTCTTCTAATATGACCAATTAATAAGAGAACCCTTCTCCGACGCAATTTACCTAATAATAATACTCACTCGCAATTGGCTTTTAAGGAACACGGAGGTTCATTGCCGCCCTGACATAAGCCCGCCATCGGTCCCTATCCTGTGCAAGATTAATTCAGTCCCTGTCATCATATTCCACCTTCCTCAAATCCATTTTAATATTATCCTCCCATCTACGTCTCGCCCTCCCCAAAGGTCTTTTTTCCTCCGGCCTCCCAACTAACACTCTATACACTCTATATCCATTTCTGGATTCGCTCATATGTGTTACATGCCCTGCCCATCTCAAACGTCTAGATTTAATATTCCCAATTATGTCAGGTGAAGAATACAATGCGTGCAGTTCTGCATTGTGTAACTTTCTCCATTCTCCTGTAACTTCATCCCTCTTAGCCCCAAATATTTTTCTAGGAACCTTATTCTCAAACACCCTTAGTCTCTATTTCTCTCTCAAAGTGAGGGTCCAAGTTTCACAACCATACACAACAACTGGCAATATAACTGTTTTATGAATTGTAACTTTAAGAATTTTTGACAGCAGACTAGGTGATAAAAGCTTCTCACTCGAATAATAAGTTATCAGGCATTTCCCATATTTATTCTGCGTTTAATTTCCTCCCGAGTGTCATTAATATTTGGTATTATATTAATAATAATAATAATAATAATAATAATAATGTCCCGCGCCGTGGCTTTGTGGTCTAAGGCATCCTGCCTAGGACTCGCGTTACAGAATGCACGCTGGTTCGAGTCCTCATGGGGGAAGAAATTTTCTCATGAAATTTCGGCCAGTGTATGGGACCGGTACCCACCCAGCATCGTGATGCACTTGGGGAGCTACGATAGGTAGCGAAATCCGGTTATGCAAACCAGCTATAACTGCTGGGTGGCTCATCGTCCGCCTCTGCTTCGGCATATGGCAGTGAGGCCAGCAGCCGGCTGGTCGGTCTTGGCCCTTCGTGAGCTGTACCGCGACGGATTATTATTAATAACGATAATAATGATGAAAAATATGAAGAATATTAATAATAGCAATGATGATAATATTTATAACAGTAATGTTAATATTAATGTTATTAATAATGATAACAATAATTATAATAATGAAAATAATATTGGGAATAAGAATAATAATGATGATGATAATAATTAAGGTAATATTAACGATAATAATAATAATAATAATAATAACAACAACAACAATAGACTATATAAATGTAATACAGTCTTGTGATATCTTTATGTTAAATTTTACATGCAAGAGAACTAACGCTGGAAATTATTTTAATTTTTTTATTGGGTCATTTTACGACGCTGTATCAACGTCTAGGTTATTTAGCATCTGAATGAAATGAAGATGATAATGCTGGTGAAATGAGTCCGGGGTCCTGCACCGATAGTTACCCAGCATTTGTTCGTAATGGGTTGAGGAAAAACCCCGGAAAAAAACCTCAACCAGGTAACTTGCCCCGTCCGGGATTCGAACCCGGGCCACCTGGTTTCGCGGCCAAACACGCTGACAGTTACTCCACAGGCGTGGACGTTGTAAATTACTTTTATAATATTTCAGCCATTGAAAGTCGAACTTCAAGTTCGGTAACCATGAAAGCATCAAAGATTTGAGTGAAGTGCCCTGAGGTCCTTAGTACAGAAATTAATACCCAACTGTCCGTACACATTGAATTACGCGATAGTGATATTAACTGCTTAGCGAAGTGTGTTCGACATTCCAAACTCAGTCCGGACTTGTGCAAGAAGGAGAGAACAAGGAGGAGCTGAGGGTTATGCTGTAAGTGGCTCTGGAATGCAGGCGACGATGGCAAAGTGGGCCACATTCCGCTCTTTAGCCACTCGGCAGATAGTTTGTGAACCTCTTCACAGCGAAGGGTCTTTAAGCAGTTGTCCAGAACGCAACTGCCTCTTTCCACGACGCTTCAATTTGTATGTGTATCATATATAAAGGCACTCCTAGAATATTATGATACAACTGCAAAATATATCTTACACGAATATATCTATTATATAGAGTGGAAGTGACAACTGTGCAGATTTGAGGAGGTAATAGAATACATTAAAATAAATCAAAAACCTATTATGTATTTTGTAATTGAGTGCATGTGCTATTCCATATGAAATCGATCAGTAAAAAACCTCGCATTTTTATACTCTAATTTTTTCCCTATTTATACAAGGTGCTGAGGAGAGTGCATTTTCAAAACTATACTATCGAAAGTCAAACGGTTTTCGAATTATTGAGCGACAAATTTAGCGTATTTTATAAAAACAAGTCTCTTTCAGCGCTCAGAACTCTGGAACCATTTACTGCAGAACATTGAACGAGAGCTTATTTTGAAGCTGACATTTGGTAGGCTATGTTAAGAAGTAATCCTTATTTTTATTGTACACAGGGAACAGATAATCTGATTTTACTTACTTTTAGGCTTTTTATTAATTTGTAAAAATGTAAAAAAAAAAAAAATTGAGAAAAAACCTTGAATTATTAAGAAGGATTCGGCATTGTTTGCTTAGTGGTACGGCAATAAGTTTCGAGGGTATTAAATAAATTATTTTCACACGCCTAGACTTGAACGGCGCAGTACCGCACGAACTGGCTGAGAGCTGAAGATAAGCGAGCGTTGGGCGTCATTGTACTCCTGTGTTTATGAAAACCTGTGATAAAGCTAGCACAGTCATGACGACACATCACGTGTTTATATCTCCTGGCCTTGCTTACCTCGGCTAGCTCCCGCCTCACAGTCAGCTGGTTAGTTCACGCGCGTACTATTTATTTTCTTTATTTGATATTTTCAATACTTTCTTATCAATGTGCCATCAGTAAAAAAATATATGTTTATTTGTACTTTCAATGCGGAATCTAACTATATATTTTTAAAATATTTTTTCCTTGGCAAATGCGTCTTAATGAGGAAAAATCTAAATTTCTCCATTTCCATAAAAAGTAAGAAAGTATGTTTATATGTCAATATAAACTTTAATATCTCAGCATCAAAATAAACCATGATTTTGATCATTGGGTGAAAGGGTTTCGGAGCTACAATAGTTTAAAGTTGCAAATTTTATGAAAATACGATAAATGTAAATCTTTTTAATTTAAACACTATGAAGTTCTGATGCCTCAAACTTTGCACAAAGCATTGTATCACAGTTCTCTACGTACAAAAAAAGGTTTTATTGTATTTATAAATTGCAAGGTCAATTTTCTCTATATTTCGGTCGGTTTGAGATGGAATAGCTCGCATGGTAAATTATAAGATTAGACAAAGTTTGCATAGTTTGGCAACAGCGCATGACCGATTCATCTACGAATACACGCACGAACTCAGGGCTGAAGAGCAGCATTCCGTCCCTTAGTCAATGCAGCGAAGTTGCGAGACTTCCTAATGAAAAGAAATTAATGATGCTTTTATAATTTTTTAATCTATACTAATAATAAATCTGTAACCGAAATTTTCTGGTAATTTTCGCTTTTCCAAAAAAAATTGGTGTCGACACATATAATTAATCATCCTGAAACCAAAAATCGCTTTTTTGAAATTTTTGTTTGTATATCTGTCTGTCTGTCTGTCTGCCTGAATGTTTGTTACCTTATCACGCGATAATGGCTGAACTGATTTGTATGAAAATTGGAATATAAATTGACTTAGTTGTAACTTAGATTTTCAGGCTACATGTCATTAAAAATACTTTATTTATAAGGGGGTCTTAATTAAATAAATCGAAATATCTCGCTTATTATTGATTTTTATGAAAAATATTTCATAAAAAAAGTTTTTTTAAAAACGATATCAGATAATTTTTATTCTATGCAAACTTTTGATAGGACTAATATTACTGTGATGTAGCGAAGTACATAATGATATTTCCGTGCAGGAATTTTGCATTACCATATAGCGAGATATACCTGTTTTAAAATAATAATGCTTATTTATATCATTGCCAAGTCAGATTAATATACGAGTAATAAAGATAAAACAAATGACTGCGTTTATTTAAGGCGGCCTTGGACAACAATCGGATTAATATACGGATGATATGATAAGTGTTTATAATGTACCAAATATTATTATATTATAAAGAGAGAATATTTTGTGTTTGTATGAGACAATCTCAAGAAACTATTTAATAGATTTAAATAATTCTTTCATAATTGGAAAGTGTAGTTCCTTTAGATGGACGTAGGCTTTATGTCATTACATGAGTGAATCGAGAACTGAGCACAAATGCATATAAGTTAGGACTAAACAGAACCTTACGCACAGAAAGCTTTATATACTGTCGAAACTCATTAGCTATACTGGGTGTTCAGTTCAAAGTGTGTCATGGCTCGCTGTATGCCGTCATGTGGCTAGTCGATGAGCCTAGAGAATTCAATCTTCCTACACTTCCGCAGAGGTGTATTACTTATGTGCCAGAGAAGTTCCCTAGCAAGTACGGCGTTCATTGAGAAGAGTACTTACCGATACGTACAGTAACGCCGGTAGTGGCAGGAATGTGAACTGTTTCGAAACATGTACTGAGGTGAATTTTTTCTTACTGTCGGGATATGTGGAGAGGGTTAAGACGAATACTTACGTATTTGTTGACATTAATTTCGACGGTTAACATGGACACGGAGCATTTGACTTGTGTTGTGGAATGTTGCCGTACTCAACCGATGATAACAAATACCCTGCGTACGACTTGCCCGCGCAAAACACAGTTCGAAAGAGGTTATGGAGCACACAGACCGTACAGACCGCCATGTGTTGCTACGACGTTCAAGTTATACCGTACACGTTCTCAAGTTCAGATTGAACACCTTGATTAATAGGCAACTTCTCTGACACAAAAGCTGAAACTCGCTTCAAATCGCTTCATCAAGAGTGACGTCATGACACACTTTGAAATGAACACTCAGTATGTACTGCAGTTAAATTTAATGCTATTTGGAGGTACCGTACTGAAATTTGATGTCTGATTTCCGTTGCGTTTTTTATGAAAGAATGAAAGCCAGAGATGGAATAATTTTACAAATATACACGCGGCACATATTAAGTATTAATTATTCAGTAACATAACAGTACATATTTGTATTGCTTAACTACGTATTTGGGTGAGCTACGGTAATGTATACTTAATAGGTAACAGTTCTATGTAGTGTAGAATAAGTAACAAACCAACATCTTCAACATGACCTGTGGTTTGTAGGTCATCTCATACCCTAAACTTCACCCCACCGAACGCGAGATCTTATATACTCGGTCAGTTTATGGCCGAATGTTACAATAAAACAATTAACAACATAGGTATTTCAGTCATAACGTCATACAATACCAGATTAAGCTATGAAGTAATTACATAATTTTATTGAAATACGACTATTTGGTCTAAGAAGCACCCGTTTTCGTTGCAAGAATAATTTGTTTAACATTTTTGTAAATTAGTCTTGAATATGTTGCGCTGCTGGAAAAGTTTTTCTTCCTGAGATTCAAGAGCCCTGACAACCAATTAAAAACTTAGGTAGGTACTTATAGTAGTACATCCGTTATCAACACACGTTTTAAATAATATAGGGCAGTACAGCACTTTATTTCAAATGGTATCGTTTGGTGACAAAAACCTTCTTCCAGCTGAGAGTAACAAATTTCAGTTCTTACAAATATATTCTATTTCAGACGCTGTTAGGTCTAATATAATACCAAGCTTAAAAGTAGAATTAATGGAACAACTCCAGAACCTATTGGATGGTAATAACAGTTACATTCATAGTTCTAAATATAACTTTGAAAGTAATTCAGGAGCAAACGATTTACAATTGATAATAAATTAATTATTAAGTAACAATAACAAAGCTGTATTTGGATATATAACAGATTTAAGTCAATTATATTTATTTATAACAAGTGCAGCGAAGCGCGCGGCTACGGCTAGTATGAAATAAAACAGTGCATTTTATTGAAAACTGGAAAGGATAAATAAATAATTCCTTATCATTTTCTCTAATGATAGAAGCAAAAATTAGAATGGTACTTACCGGGCAAAAGAGTGTTAATCTTTTGTACTTTTTGCTGAGAAAAGTATTCATTTAGGACTAAAATGATATTAGAAATTTTTGTTGTACTCTAACCATGGATGTAAAACCTGCAGTTCTCTTAACTTACATCCACTCTTACACTTAACTGTGTGTATGTGTGTGTGTATTATTTTATTATGTCTCCTAAGAGAAATTGCATTTACACTGCCCTGTAAACTGGATGTAAAAGGTAGCAACGGGTGAGTTTCAATGTGAAGAAAGCATGGCATAGGAACGAAACTGGAGGTCTGTATCACAACAACACGACTCGATGCTTACAATCTAAGTAGTCCTAAGTAGTCGGCTGCTCAATGAGAACTTCTCATTGAATAAGGTACATGGTGAAACCCATTTAATTCCATCATCATCACCGTCGTCGTCAGCAGCGACAATAAGAAAACAAGGGCTTTCAACTTCTTGGTCCGTTCTCTCCAAACACCTCATACTAAAGCAGATTTGAACAAACGCAGGACATTTATAAGGAGAATGGTCTCCATGGTCATATGATCAGCATGGTTTTTTAGTAGGTTATTTTACGACGCTTTATCAACATCTTAGGTTATTTAGCATCTGAATGAGATGAAGGTGATAATGCCGGTGAAATGAGTCCGGGGTCCAGCACAAAAAGTATCCCAGCATTTGCTCATATCGAGTTGAGGGGAAACCCTGGAAAAAACCTCAACCAGGTAACTTGCCCCGACCGGGAATCGAAGCCGGGCCACGTGGTTTCGCAGCCAGACGCGCTGACCGTTACTCCAGAGGTGTGGACATCAGCATTGTCTTACGCTGTAGCATAGTGGTGTAAAGTGTCATGCCTGAAGTTTGGTTACGGAATTAGGACTGATTCGAGTCCTTATGGAGAAAGAAATGTTCTCATTTAATTTCGGCCAGTGTATGGGATGGAATAGGAAGCGAAATCCGTTTCCACGAATCATCTTGGGGGATCATAGTACCAAAAACATCTTTGATGATCGTACACCTTTGCTGAGGCATGTCGACATGAGGCCAGCAATCGGCATGTTCGGCCTTGGCCCTCTATGGGCTGTCACGTTGAGGATTATGGTTTTTTATATTTTTTACTTGGTTATTTAACGACGCTGTATCAACTATTAAGTTATTTTGAGTCGATGGAATTGGTGATAGCGAGATGGTAATTGGCGAGATGAGGCTGAGGATTCGCTATAGATTACCTGACATTTGTATTACGGTTGAAGAAAATCTCGGAAAAAAATCCGAACCAGATAATCAGTCCAAGCGGAAATTGAACCCACACCCGAGCGTAACTCAGGAACAGCAGGGAAATGCGTTGTCACCTGAGCTACGCCGGTGGCAGGATTATGATCAGTATGACGCAAGGGAATAAAAAAACTAACATAAGGCACAGAACGCACATTGAATTCTGGTACTCTGGATTTATGGCCAGATGTATAGTCCGGATCAGCTTACTTAATACCCGAAGGGTGAAACCTAACCATTTTCCCACTATTACTAAATATACTAGTGAATTATAGTGATTTTCTAGCTCTCAGGCTGAATTTTCTTTTACCAAGTTCGTTTCGAATTTCGGGTACTGACAAATACTACAACTGGCAGTTATTTTCTAACTGTTATGTTGGCAGCAATGATTTTGGTTTACAGTAAAGCAAACTGATGAAAATGCAAGTAAGTAAATACATTTTTAGGTTAGGTCTCATGAATCGTAAACTCTTTAGTCAAAGCAATAAATTTCACGTTGCCTGACAAAATAAATTGTAATATTACATCATATTAATCCTAATTACCAACATAATATGCGAGAAGTCCAGGAAGAAAATAAACTATTTCATAAATAAATTATTGAACCATTTAGGAAACACCTCGCAACATAAGGATGAGATGGGTAAATAAGGAAGACATTGTTATTGTTAACACTATATTATTATTATTATTATTATTATTATTATTATTATTATTATTTCAGTACGTAGCACTGTGATTTTACCCTCTTTGGTGATATCAGGTATTAGTTGGCAACATTGAAGAGACGGCCAAATTAGTCTTTTAGGAACTACTCTTACGTGAATCTCACTATAGGCTGCTACCAACTTTTTGGATTTAAAATTAAAAAAAAAAAAAACAGTTTTGAAGCCGCTCAGATTGTGACGTTGCGGTAATGTTTGTGTTACATTATCTGAAAAAGCAGGGAATAAATGTGAGATTACGTGGTTACAGGATTTTATGAGAATCGGAATATAGATGTAGATGGAAGGATGATGATATAAATTAATGCATGTAATATCACTAAAAAGGTTTGTAGTCAGTCTTCACAATAAACAAGCAATACACCTCACAGCAACATTGGGGAACGTTAAACGAGAGAAACATCATTTTCCTCCTCTTTTGTTAGAGTGATTATGGTTTATGATGGAAAAGGAGGCAGAAATATAATGCCATCAGCCGTCAGCCTGAGAACAACCCTTTTATCACTTTGCAGTTTTTTTTGTCCGCTTCTTTTAGTGCACTCCCGATGCCAACAAAGGTTCGCTTGCCTCCTAATGGAACTCAGTCTCGCTGGCGAGGCGAATGCGCTCAGAAATCAAACCTAGCTCATCGACCCGAGATCCATCCATCACAGAAATCACACTTTTTGCGGACTGTTCTCCGTTCATCAGTCCTAGAAGCAATATCGTACGATTTATTTGATTCTCGAACTAGAGACTTGTAAGCACCAATGATTTCACTGTTACGACTACCTCAGGTAAAAGTGTTATACAGTATGTTGAAATATAATTTTGAAATTACAATTAAATCATAGTTATTAGTAAGGTATTATTCACTTTGTTACTTCTCAAGACTTCCTTTTATAGTACAGCGAACCATTTCATTGGGCGCCCATACCTTAGTTATAATCCAATTACGAGTTTAAGTCGTGTTTTATCGTAGTTCATTTAGTTCGCAACTCGCTAATCGTTCGTAGAATTTGTAACAAATGAATAAAGAAATACATCTATTTACTTCCAACAGTTTGAAATTTAAGAATGTATGAAAAATTAAGAAAATCTATTTTTTCTTTTTGTTTTTGTTTTTATGATGGTAATTATATAATATGAGACCACTTTAAATGAACTAGTCATATAATCAAATGTTGACAAACATATGGTAAGAAAGTGAGTTGAGAGAATTTATTTTTATGATGATGTTTTATCGACTTTAAAATTTTAAGTAGTTTCTTGAATATAAAAAGCTCTTTGCACAACAGTTATTATCCGATTGATCTGAAATTTCTCACAAGACACCAAGAAATTGAAAAAAGTCCTACACGAACAAACAAAAATGAACAATTGCGTGAATAACATATATAATTCTCAAAATTCCTTTAATCCTATAAAAAAATAAAGAAAAAAAACTGAATTTTTTAGTTTCTAAAAAATTCCACGTGCCCTGCATTTATGGAATTCCTGCAATTTCCTACAATTCTCTGTAACTTATTGCCACTGTGAAATGTACACTGAGCACTGGACGTGTGGAATTTTTGCACTATTTGAAAGGCCTATGGGCTATGGATGAATATTACGACCATATGAAAAACCGAATTAGAGAAAAAAAATGTGACTTGTGGGGTTTCTCTAATTCACGATTCAATTATTCTTTCTAATAGACGGTCCACTTCTTGTTATTGTGTCTTCCTCTTTTTAGGGCATCCGCCGATATCCAGGCGAAGAATTTGCTTCCTAATTTTTTCGCACTTTGTTCCATAATGTTATTTAAATTTCTACTTTTTGTAAATTTCAACTTCCTACTTCTGCCTTCTTTTCAGAAACGATTTTGATCGTGTTCTAAATTCGCAACTGTTCTTAAGAAACGCCGAAAAATTGTGCGGAACGATTTAAAATTATTTCCAATTAATTTCTGCCTTCTTCTTACAAAAGATATTGTGATGAGACGAATTGTCATGGGACGAATATGTTTCTTGGGACGAACTGACGTGATATGAATTATCGGGATACCTGCAGGAGTTGCTGACTTGGAAACATGGATACTCAACTAACCTTAGCGTAGTCAGCTGGTGTGATTTGAGAATGTGCCTAGCTGGGGGTTAGAACGACGTAAGTCAAATCAACAAGATTTTACAACAGATGAAAAAAAAACTTTGCAAATAGATATATAAGTTAATGAAGCAAGTGCATTCAATTTTTATATTTACATCCTATCATAACAGGCAAACCATATACTATGGTTGACTTGAGTTTTCTTGGTAATTAATTAATTTCTCAATTAAATAGGTATTAATATTACTTTATAAATATTGATCACATATTAAGAGAATTGAACTTACAATATATTTTGTACAAAAATTGAAAACCAAAAGCCTTGCCTATATTATTTCAACACGTTGCTTCTTCAGTTAATCAAGGAAAAAAATACAGTTGATTCATCTTCAGCAAGTACTTCAATCACTGAATGAATATTTCTGTTGAATGTAGGCCAATCCATAATACTTTAATAAAACTCCTGATTTTCTGCTGGTGTGTATTGCAATATCTTTCCTATATCCGAATTTTATCTGCCAGTATGGGCACTTTAGTGCGACCATAAGCTAAGGCAAGAGCTGATGGAGCTCACTGTTTTTGTCTCGCCAGAGAAAATATATGTTTCCGCAAAGGATTGTCAAAGTATGTGAAAGTTGTTACAGTTCCCGAAATTCCTTCATTATGCACAAACAGAATATGAAATTGGCTTCAATGATATTTTCGTATTCCTTAGAACCGATCTGCCAAGACCCTTATTAGAAAGTTATTGTCTTTTGTAGTAATTTGGTTACCAGCCCTTGTAGACAAGAATGTCTTCTGTCTCCACCATCTTCACTGTAAATTTCTTACTTGCTTGACAAATCAATCGAACTATTTCTAATGGATGATTTATCCTATCACGACGCTTTAAAGACTTCTTAATCAACCAAAAATCCCTATCGCAAGACATAAAAGAGTTTGCCGAGAAGTAAAATTCTTCTCTTTATAAAATGTGTTACTCAATGTTCACAATATTAATGAAGATTAAAAATATATAAATATTTGTAATTTGCATGAACTGTCCTTAGTTAAATAATTATCTCTTGATTTTACAGCCATAGGTCAGTTTTTACTCCTTCAGGGAAGAATTAAGACTGTATTTTTGTACATGTTATTTTACTAACAATAAACAGCAACAATAATAAAAAAAAGAAGCAACACTAGTCAGCAGACTGACGGTATGTACAGAATGTACAGCTGGATGAGAAGTGACATAAGTCGGTGACTTGTGATATTTCTCAACTCAACAAATAATTCAAATCTTAATTGAAGGGACTAGGACTGAATTTTTTGCCAAAATGACAAAAAAATGTCAGTTATTTTTTTTTACATAAATGATGACTTTATACACTTGTCTACGTTTTTGTTCTACATTTAGCATCGTTCTGCTATTTTTACAGGTCTGGCGGACATTTTAAAAATGGCGCGTGCAGAGGTTTAAAACATGGAACGCCCATTTTTCCTCATTTGTAAGTAATATCTTTACAATAATTACCACGTAATCAACCCAAAATGAAAATATGGCGAAAATGCCCAAAGGAAAATTTTAATTTTAAAAAGAGGCTGGACATAGCAACCTGCAATGCTGTTGGAGAGTACAATATGGGATGCAGTACCATGCAATACCGCAGGACCACCGTCAGATAGAAGGATCTTCCAAGACTAGCACAAGAGATTGCAGAGAGGAGAAAAAAAAAGGGGGGCGCTGTATGACAGTAAGAAGTCTAATACTGGTTCCAATAGTGTGGCCAGGATGTCAAAAACGAGGAAGGAGAGAAAGCCAAGAAAAAGAAGAAAGGGAAAAGCTATGGTGCTGGGGACTTCTGAAACACTGAAAAACAAAACAAATTAACATTTTAAAATAAATTGCGTTTTCTCAAAACAACATTTTTCATCATATAAATGGTCCCTCGCGGTTTTCATTTGCTCCAATTCGCATTAAAATTTTGCATGAATGTTCTCTTTATATCATTACACAAAACCGTGTATGGAATTTGTTCTTGGTTAAATACTTTTCGTGTAATGAATTTTTAACTTAAAAAGTCGGAAATTTAACGAAAAAAAATTATGTCGCAAATGAAAATTGTTTTGTTCTTCACCAGTGCTCAGATATGAAAATCAATGGGCAGTTTTATTAATTTTGGCATATAAATCCTTCACAACAAATTTTAAAACAAAATTTGAATTACAGTCCCGCGAGGGGCATTTTGAATTTACGATTAAGTTTGGTAAAACAACAAAATATATATATATATATTTTTTTTTTTTTGAATGAACTTACTTACTTACTTACTTACTTACTGGCTTTTAAGGAACCCAGAGGTTCATTGCCGACCTCACATAAGCCCGCCATTGGTCCCTATCCTGAACAAGATTAATCCAGTCTCTATCATCGTATCCCACCTCCCTCAAACCCATCTTAATATTATCCTCCCATCTACGTCTATTGAAGGAACTAATGTATGAAATTTGTAGAAATTTGGTACAAATATTTATATATAAACTGTAACCTATATACATAGAACCAACCATAAAATTTGAAAACTATTAAACTAAAATGATAGAAAATGTCAAATTCAGTCCCAGTGTCCCTTAACCTAGAACCAAAGAACTACCTTATGGCATTCCCCCCTGACCCAATGATGCATAAAACATGGCTTTTGGGAAATCCTTGACTTATGACGTTTCAATTGTCCCAGATCGACGTTAGGATTCCCCCTCCCCCTTCACGATAACAACATTTGGATTTCAAGTCCATGACCGCGAATTTTGTACAGATTATTATTTTATAGGAAAAAGCGAAATTTTATTACGTACATGAAATTCATATTACACGTAACGGTACTAGTACTCGCATTAGAATGCCGTTATAGTAAACAAATTTCCCTTTCTAATTAGATTTAAACTGGCACGTAAATTGCAAATTTATTCGCTTGGAGCCACATACACGGCTGCTTTCCTTCGAGAGTGAAAAGAGCACCGAGCTCGGAGTGCGTTCAGACATGCACCGCTGACTCACTCTTCCACTGAGAAGGCGCAACGCGGCCACCAAATTTCATTTTCGTTATTCCTACGCGTTTGCTAATGCCTTGTTTGTACCGCCCGCCATTACTTGGCCGAGGGGATTTCATTATACTTGACAAGTGTCACACCACCATAGAAAAATAAATTTCTCTTTAGGAATGGAACAAATTTCCTCCCCATCCTCCACCCTCATCTGTTCTGATTAGCTCGCATTTACGAAGCGGGAAGTTTGTGCCGCACATTTCTCATCGCTGAAAAGATTCCTTACAGCGAGAAGCAAGAGACGTCAAGTTTAAAATACGACCTAAAATTATCGTTCGACATCGCGTGATGTTGGGGAAAATAATAGCTGCCTCTACCCACGTCGCACAGGATTCAATATCATTTTTCGGATTTGAAATTCTTGTGCAAGAATGTAATTAGTAATTACTATACCTACCAATTGTTCATTCTATCTAGGTTATCTGTTTGCGTTGCCGCTCAAACAGTTTTTTTTTTTTCAAGAAGAATCTATCATAACACATATTGACAGATTGTTTAGAATTAAATAAGGAAGATATTTGATGACAAGATAATTTTTAGAGAGTTATGGCCAGTATGTTCACCAGACCTTAACGTGTTGGAGGATTATTTGTGAGTAACGGCACAAATTAAAGAGACTACAGAAATAAACCCCACATTAAAGAAGAACTTAGAAACAATATAAAAACAGAAATTAGAAGAATTACGGAACGAGAACTTTAGCTTGCGAATTAAACTTTCATCATAAGATTCGGGAATGTGTGATGCATGCAGACATCATTTTCAACATCTCCTATAACATATTGTTCTCGAATGACATTTTGGAAGTATACGTGAAATCTAAAACACACAAAGGCAACAGTTATTGGGATTGTACCGTTTCCATAGAAAAGCTGAAATTTATCTCTAAATTTTAAAGTGAAAGTTCCTAATTGTCGGTAAAAATTACTCTTGGAGAGTTACATAGGCTATACTTTAAATCTAAAACACATAAAGGTAATACCTATTGGAATTGTAGAATCTACGTCAGAAAGAATGCAAGGCCCGGGCCATAACAATATAATTCAAGGTGCACGAGAGATAACTATATTGAAGGAACCATGAGTCTCGCCACACAAGCATCCATCAAATCATGAAGAGGCAGAGGCAGAAATGTATTGAGAGGTTTTATAGCGAGCAGCCAAAGAACATTCAGAATTGCCTCCTGCTCGCATAATTCACAATGAATTACGTGATGTTCTGATCCAGCTTCTCGAAAGGGAAAATTTGAAGAAATGCACGCGGAGAGAATGCCGCCGTAATTTTCTCCCTAGTCTATCAACGCTAGAGGACTTGGAAGATATTCCCGACCGTTACCAAAAGACACTCATGGGCGACATCAAAACATTGTTTGAAGTCATCTGTGGGAACAAACGCAAGTTCCAATAGCATGTGTGTCGATCTTCAGAATTATATACTTCTTGTAAACCTAAATTCTGAATTTGCCTGTACATTGATTTTGCACAAATGAAAACACAGCAGGAGACTGACACTCCTGGAAAAACTCTTAAACTCCCATTAATTATATTCTTCTCAAAATCACACATATATTTTTGAGGCGGGTACGCTTGGATTCCAAAATTTTGAGAAGCTGACAACACTCCTCGGAGAAAGGTGACGTACTGTGCCGCCTCTTTATAGGACAACAAGGCATAGACGAAAGGCAAGGGTAATATTTTTTTCATCATCTTCAGGATATTGTCTGATTCTTTCACTATACCCATAACAGTAAATAATTGGGTATATTGAAGGACATACCTTGAAAGTACCATCGAGATACCAGATATCCCTTTCCGCGAGGATCTCAAGGTTTCTGCGAGTCGCAAATACGAGAACTCTACCTCTCTCTACTTCACTGTTGGGATCTTCTCTTGAGTCGTATATTAGAAATCGTTCAATATGAAAATTATCGCGAAGAAGATCGCATCATGGACTATTTAAGAGCAATTGCCCTCAATGTAGTGATTTCCTCGGTAAACTACCTTAAAAAGCTTTTAGTCTTGTAAACCAAATAGAATTCGGGAAAAAACATTCGTGAAATGGGATTCGAGAAATTTGTTTTCGGGAGAAAAGCATTCGAGAAACTAGATTCGGGAAATGTTGAAACGAAGGAGTGGGACCGTAACAGGTCACCAGGCTTAATACATAATAGGAAGAAGAAGAAGAAGAAGAAGAAGAAATTTGTTCAACATCTCGAGATATTGTCCTACATAGTTTCAGTGCATGTCTGAGAGCGTGTGTTTGCACTGCATAGATATTTAATAATGTTTAATATATTTCAGTAAATTTATCTGAATGGTTTTCTCATTGCATGTGAGGAGAAAAATATGGTGGCTTTTGATGCTAAATGGGCTGGCTCCTGATTTTTTTTTAGTTTTGTCTATCCCTAGTAAAAATTATATTTTATTGCATATAAGCTGCCTTTAAATAAATACTTTGTTAATGTTGTTATTAAATCCAAGTGATATTTTGTACATGCCTAGGCCTACTACTGCTGTTTTCAACGTATACACACAAGTACACGAAAAAATAGATATAAACACACACTACTCTAGTACAGGGCAAAACATTACAGGACAAACAAAAACTAGCCACTCATACCAGCGTATCTGGAAGAGAAATATACAGAGTGAATCGTAAGTAATGTCAGTAATTTCAGGGGGTTATTCCTTGAGATATTTTAAACAAAAAAAAGTTTAATAAAATTTTCCTCTGTTTTTCTTTCTTTCCGAGATAAAATTATTTTGTATGAAACAATTCATAGCGTGGTTTGAGAAAGCTATTGATTTAATTCCCAATATGCTCAGTCAATTTAAGAGAGGAGTGTACTTATTATGATAATAAATGATTGAAAGAATAATTTTAGCTTTGCTCTTTAAATGGCAGAAATTTGATCCAAACAGATGTAACAATTTTAAATTCCTTTTCAGGACGAAAACTTACATTCGTTCGGATCAAATTTTTGCACATCTAAAGGACAAAACTAAAATTTCTTGAATCATTTATTATCATAATACACTGCTTAAACTGATGGAGTATATTGGAAATTAAATCAACGGCTTTCCCAAAAATGTTATCAAATATTTCGTATAAAAGAATTATTATCTCGGAAAGAAAGAACAAACGACCAAATTGTATTAAACATTTTTGTTTACAAAGAATAACCCCTGCTTATAGTTCACTCTGTATAATTATCTTCACAACAGTGAATATAATATACAAATAATGATTAGATCTCGGATTTTTAGGCTCGAACAAGATAGGTTGCAACTACTTTATGTAAAAATCCTTAAATATATGCAACACGAAAAACTCTCGAGCGATTATATTGCCTAAAACCACATGCATTAAAGAACGTATGTTTCAGCCTACGCTAAACGAGCCTAAAAATCCGAGGTGTAATTATGATATTGTTACAAGATCCAACGACTTGTAGCTAGGTTACAGATAATGTGAATACAACAATCTGAGTATCAATGCGAGAGATAATAGCGAAAATAAAAGGTAATGCGAACACACCAGAGTCTGCGTGCGTGATCGTCTGAGATATAATACCTACTTGTGCAGTTGACAATTAATGCGGTGCAATGGCAAATGCTACCTTCTATTGTAAGGGGATTTAATGACATTTCCTCTGTTATTGCACTGACTGTTCTCTTTCAGAATCCACCTTCGCCGGCACAATGTTCTGTCATTGTCAATTGTACACGCATATTGATTGTATTTCCTAATAAGCCTATGCGTCGTGCGGTCAGCAGGGGTCAATACACGCCTGCAGCAGTCCACTGATTGTCCAAGTGGCTGAACAGAAGGCAACTCGCCATTGGACCATGAGGCGTGTCTGCACAAAGTATAATGCTTAATTTCAGGATACAATTCAACAACACGGAGTCGATTCTAATCAGGAGAATAGAAATTTCATTTTGATAGAGACTGAATCTATTTCTTGTTGCTCTTTTTCCTTCCTTTTTTTTTCTAGCGGCAGTCTTGTGCTGCAAGAGGAAAATCTACTGGAAAGAATAGCCGGCCCGTCGTTGTAAACTCATTAGCTACGCGCCAGTGAAGCACTGAAGCAAGATGCAGTATATTTTAACTTCGAACTGGGATTTTCGTAAACATAAAAATAATACTGGAATTGACTGCAATAGACATGCTATACTTGTAGTTATTTCAAGGGAATTTGTGAAAACAATTATTATGTATATCAATTTCCATCTATCTATGGCTCTTCGGCCTGTTTTCGAGCCATGACCTCTCCAATTCTTCCTCTCCATTCTTCTCTATCCCTTGCTGCCACCTTCCAGTTCCGCAATTGCAGCAAACTGGTAGTATCTTCTTGAACCATGTCCTCCCATCTCTTCCGTGGTCTTCCAACAGGTCTTTTTCCTCCATATTTCCCCTCTGAAGTTCTCCTTGGTATCCTTCCCGTCTACATCCTGACTATATGTCGTATTATATTATTTTGTAATTAATATTTAGTATGTTTGCATTATTTTACTCAACTTGTGCTTGTATAACTACATCAACCTTTGAGTGTTCTTTAAATATTAGGCTGTAACTATTAACTTGTATATTGCAACATTGTATTTGCTTCTTTTGTTTCTGGCTGAGTGGAAGAAAAGGCCAGATGTCCTTAACTCCGGCAGAATAAATAATATTAATATTAATAATAATAATAATAATAATAATAATAATAATAATAATTATAATAATAATAATAATAATAATAATAATAATAATAATAATAATAATAATCATAATAATAATAGTAACACTTGCTAAGATCAGAAACAATAAAATCAATAACGTTACATTCAAGAATGCAGTTAATTAAGCCTAATAACGATTTTCTAGTGTTAATATGAAAACCGAAGTGATGTATGACCGAGTTGACTAGTTTCGATTCTAGTTACAATCATCATCAGAACAGTGAGGTCTTTGCTTCTTCCGGATTCTTCAATTGTTTTTCTAGGGGGTCGTTTGTATTTGATAGTGTGAAGTCAAATAGGATGTGTGTTCTGAAATTTAGTTTTATGTTGAGGAGGTATTTGTGTGTGTGTGTGTGTGTGTGTGTGTGTGTGTGTGTATTTCATACTGTTCTAGCGTATTAAATTTGTTTTTTTTTTTAATTGATTGTGTAGGATTTCATGTCTGTTAATACAGTATGCTGTTGTAACTGTGGTTGTCAACTAGGCAATATACTGTACTAGGTAGGCCTACTTAACTTCTTCTATTAGCACTAGAAAATCGTTACCGTAATTAACTAGATTCTTAAGTGACACAAAGTGTTAAAAGCGTGTAATCGAGATGTACAGAGTAGCACAAAAAATGTATATACTGTTTGTCCATAAATAATTTTGGAACAAATTGAGATAAAATTCTTGTTTCTTTTGGGGGAAATTGGAACTTAATGTAGGCTTTGTCCTGATGGATGTGCCGATTTTCGGGGGTCCAGTACTCGCAATTGTGGTGGTTTGCAATGCCATTCGGTTTGAATTGTGTCTCGTCAGACCAGACATTGTTCTCTGCAAACTTCCCATCCATGTTTCCAAACCACTCATAGTACTCAACTCGTCGATCAGGGTCGTTCTCATTCATTGAATGCAGCAGTCTTGAAATGTATACCTTCCACTTTGCAGTCTTCAAAATTCGCTGTACACTTCATCGACTGACTCCGGTTTCACGTGCACAGTTTCGCAGACTTCTGTAGTGAAAATGTAACACTGTTGCGGAGGTAGCTGCAGTTGTTGCTGTTACAGGTCGCCCGAAACATTCTCTATGCACATCGTTAACAGTACCACTGGCTCCGAGTTTGTGCCGAATACGCGCAATTGTTAAGCCTTGGTTTTTATGAACCGACGCATATGACGTGCAAGGTGCGAGGCCCGCAATCTCGCAGCTATAGAAACCACTCACTATCTCTCGTGTAGTCCGGGTTTGTGCGAGGCGGGCCTCGCACCTTGCACGTCGCATGCGTCGGTTTAGAAAAACCGCGGCTTAAGACGTTTCGGCGGCATTGTTTGAAACTCGTTCCGCTGTTGTTATTGCAGTACCTCGCTAATGTTTTCAAATTTAATGTACCACTTCGAAATCGCCTTCAGTTGCTCGAACGACAACCTTGCATCCGCCATTTTGTTTTCACATTACACCTGTGGGCTCATCTGGTCACTGCCAAACATGAAGTTACAATTTCCTCGAAAATGAGAATTTTATCTCAATTCGTTCCAAAGTTAATGACGAATAAAGAGTATATACAATTTTCTTAGGCTACTCTGTATAAGCAAGACAAGATAATAACAATGGCAGTACAGTAATACTAGTAAGAGTAGTAGTTATAATAATGTGAGTAATAATGCTTGTTTTATTGCAGTATTAATCACTACCTATATTAGAAGTGATGGTGATAATAACATTTGATCTTTTAGCAGTGTTGGTTAACTTTCGACTCTGGACTCATTTCGCTAGCATAATCACCTATGTCTCACTCACAATTATTAAACATTCTCATGGAGGCAAACAAAAAAGTTAATTTTTTCCTTCCACCATGTTAATAATGTTAAAAAAGTATTTGTAAAAATTCTGGCTACTCGAAAGCCGTAAAAAATCAATTTCCCTAGGGCCGTTTACAGAAAAAAACAATTTAATGGAAAGATTTATTGGAACAGAATACAGCAATTGTTGAGCTATTTTTCAAGAAATTCCTCACCGGAATTGACACATCTATAATTCCGTGGGGTTATTTTTATATCTGTGTTGCAAAAGTCTACCGCCTTGAATCGGAACCAATGTGTAACAACCCTCTGGAGCTCTCTGTTGATTCTACGGTATGAAAAATGTTATATCTGTTCCAATAAATTTTTCCAATGAAATTGTATTTTGTTTCTGCAAACGGCCCCAGAGAAACTTATTTTTAAGGCTCTCGTAATTGCGTTCGAATGGCCAAAATTTGTACAAGCACTTGTTTTGATATTATTAACATGGCGGAAGAAAAAATTAACATATTTTTCTGCCTTCAAGAGAATGTTTTCTTGTCAAACGCTAGAAACCATTACAGTTGATAAAGCGTCGTAAAAATATCAATAACTTCGTAGGAGTATTAGTATTGAGACATGTCATACCTTGGGATCAATTTTTATATCCCTGTGTCGTAAAATTCTACCGCCTGGAATCGGAACCTGTGTGTGACAGCCGTCTGGCTGAAAATGAAAAATGCCTCAATTCCAGAGGAAAATATGTTGAAAAAGAGCTCAACAGTTGTTGTATCTGTTCCAATAAATTTTTACAATGAAATTGTATTTTCTTTCTGTAAACGGCCCCAGGGAATGTTATTTTTACGGCCCTCGTAATTGCGTTCGAGTGGCCAAAATTTGTAGAAGCACTTGTTTTGATATTATTAATATGGTGGAAGAAAAAAAAACTTTTTTGTCTGCCCGCATGAGAATGTTTGCTTGTCAGACGCTAGAAAACCATTATAGTTCATAAAGCATCGTAAAGAAGACCAATATTTTCTTAGGAGTATTAGTAATTATAGTAACAGCAGTTGAAATAGTCTGAAATTACTCTACATCTCACATTGAAACATTCTGATGGGGGTAGATAAAAAAGTTAAATTTTTCCTTCCACCATGTTAATAATGCCAAAAGAAGTGCTTATACAAATTTTGGCCACTCGACTGCAATTACGAGGGCCGTAAAATAATAAGTTCGCGAGGGGCGGTTAACAGAAAGAAAACACAATTTCATTGGAAAAATTTATTGGAAGAGACACAGCAAATGTTGAGCAATTTTTCAACATTTTTCCCACCGGAACTGAGACATTTGTCATATCATGGGATCAACAGAGAGGTGCAGACGGCTGTCAACCGCTGGTTCCGTTTCCAGGCGGCTGATTGCTACGGCACAAGAATACAAAAATTGACCCCATGGTATGACAAATGTCTCAATTCAGTTGAGGATATATTGACAAATAGCGCAACAATTGCTGTATCTGTTTCAATAAATCTTTCCATGCAATTGTGTTTTTTTCTGTAAGCGGCCCTAGGGAAAATCACTTTTTAGACGGCCTCGTAATTGCGGTCGAGTGTCCAAAATTTGTATAAGCACTTCCTTCGACTTTATTAACATAGTGGAAGAAAAAAAAATAACTTTTTTTATCTGCCCCCATCAGAATGTTTGCTTGTCAGCTCTCACTACACAGTGAGCGACAATAATTTCATCATAAATACCATCAAAATCGCCATCATCATCGTTGTAATTTTTGTTATCGTTGTCTTCATCGACGTCATAATTCTTCAACACGACTCTATAAATTATAAAAGACTGTCGTTTCGACCTCAATGTTTAATTCTGTTTATCCTATAACGTGTTTCATTCTATGAAATTCTTACTGTATCGAATTTTGTGTATTATTTGTAACAGAGTTCTGCATTTACATGCAGTTCAATTAACTGTTAGTGTGCTGGTTTGGTCAGCCCTGAACCACACAGTCATATGCAGTCCCCTCCCATATTATTTATGAGCGATCTCTATATTAGAAAATACAATGCGGTCCCCCGTAATTACAATTTGCTGAACACACCCGCAGTCCCCATAGGGGGCCACGCCCACGTCACACATGCTTATGCAAACAGACTTAAATAATTTTATATCAGCACTGCCAGGCCGCCATCAGCCTGGATGGAAAGAGGATTCGAGGACGGAGTCTGTGCTTCTATGCGGTGGTCGACATGAAGTATTCATACTGTGCCACATGCATTACACATAACTGCTGGTACAGAAATATCATTTTGAAACTCACTGACCTCTGTACTTTTTCCATTTTTCATTAATTTAACTTTTCATCTCTAATTATTATTAATCTCTTATTGTTAAGATACACATCAGCCAGATTAAATGTTTCCGATGAAATATAACTTAAATAAATTTCGAGTCAGCGGAGTTCCAGCATACAGATCGAATCATATTTAAGTATGTATATGCGCTTTGCTTTCAATCTGCAGACAGTAAAATATGCATATGAGTAGCGTATGTACAGTTACTTCAGTTCTACCCAATTGTATATGCATGCATTCAAGCATGCATATATCCATAAGTCCACCCACTCATCTGTCAACTCACTCACCCACCTACTTACCTGCATCTGAGTGTCCATCTTTCCGTCCGTTCGTTTGTAAGTCCATTAATACGTCCATTCATCTGTCTATCTCCCTATTCATCCATCCTATCCACCCTACGCATCCATTCTCCATCATCTATGTTTCCACCTACCATCTATCCATTCAGCCATCAGCTGTCTGTACATCCATCCGTCGTCTATATATAAATTCGCCATCAACCCACACATTCAACTATCACTCACATGTAGGTCCATGTATTTTTCTTTAACTTCTTTCTTCCATTTTGTATCTGAAATCTAGTATTTTCCCGAGGCTTTCTAAAACTTAAATGTTAATATTACTAATAAGTAATATTTATTTATTTAATTAGTGATTAATAATTATTTATTTAATTAGTGATTCATAATTTTTTATTTAATTAATAATTATTTATTTAATCTGGCAGAGCTAAGGCTAGTAGACCTTCTCTTCCGCCCAGCCAGAGTCTAGTGCCCTAGGTCGTTGTTGTCCCCTACGGTGGCTGAGTGGTCAGACCTCCAGCCTGTCACGCAGGTGATCCAGGTTCCAGTCCCGGTCAGACCTGGGATTTTTCATTGGTAAATCCATAGTGACACTTGTAGCGGACAAGGTCGCATTTGAGGGTTTTTCTCGGGGTTCTCCCGTTTCCCCATATTAGGCATTTACATCATTCCGTCAACATTTCTCCATTCCTTCATCATTCCATAGCATTCCCCGAACGCGTGCTGGCGACGCACAGAGGAGGGGGTGGCTAGGGTGACCAGCTTCACATTGATAGAAAAGAGGTCACAAAGCTTAAAATAGGAGCACATTTTTCGAAAAAAGAGGACAGAAAATATGTACTTAGATTTAGGCTTAGGCCTATATTATACTATAAATTACGTCAATATCTATTGTTTTACAAAATATTTACAGTACAGATTTAGGCTTATATCACACTTAAAACTATGTTAATATTAGAAAATAATTTTGATAAAACTTGATAATAATGATTTTACAGTTAGCTACATATAATGGCAAGAGAACTATAATAAAATTATTAAAGAGGACAGAAAATAGCTATTTAAATTTAGGCTTAGGCCTATATTATACTTAAAATTATATCAATATCTATTTTATTACAGCATACGTATAATAAAACTTAATAATATAAAATGATTTTACAGTTAACTACATATGAAAGCCAAAGGAACTATAATTATTACCAAAATACATAAAAAGACAGCACAAAATGTGAATTTAATATTACTTTGTAAGCAAAGAGAGTTATAATGTTGGCAAAGAGTATATTCCGTCGATGCTGCTGCCACCTACAGGCAAATTACTTGAAAAAGGAGTCAAATCAGATAATTTCAAATTATCAGGCATACAAGTTACGAAAAGAAGGACATTTCTTGATTTTTTTAAAATCCGCCCGGACCTCGGACAAAGGCCTAAAAAAGAGGACATGTCTGGACAAAAGAGGCCGTCTGGTCACCCTAGGGGGGAGGGGGCTGATCTAGGCACGTGTGTGGTTGTCTGCTCGAAACCTGAGTATGCAACGAACCTTAGTGTAGTCAGCCGGTGTGCGTTTGGGAATGCGCCTTGCTTGAGGGCTAGCCAACAGATCTTGAAAGATCGCAGCGCTGGATCATAGCGCCCCCCCTCTCAAGAAATTCCATTGTATTCCATTCATAAATAGGGTTGTCAAATGACATATCTTACCAGAAGAGAAAAGAATCTAGTTGTGAAAAATAAGTGATATCTTTGACGACCAAAGTGACCGTAAAGCAAATTTTCTACGACTGCTTCGGTTTCCTGTACTCTTCTTATCCATCATGCCATCGTATCTGACTGTTCTCTATAGTTAGAAAGGGATATTTAATACTGTACTACAAAGCGGATTTTAGTCATACCATATTTTAATTAGCAACTCAGCCTAGCTTACAAAACTCGCTGTGAAATTTGAAAATAATTAACTTACCGTACATTCCTTTTGCTCTATAATTTTCCATAAACACCTAGACTATTGGTTATAGCAGCTGGCTTTGTTCTTATTTGACGACGGTAGCTGTTGTGACGTGATGCAAAGAACCCAGACCGCTTCAATGTACGACATAGAGATTGCAATTACAATAATTGGGTTTCCTTAATGTAAGTTGATGAAGCTAACGTAATAGGTTTATAAGTACAGGTAATAGGTTTAGTGTGTTTAGGACATTTTGCAGAAAGCCAAGTTGGAGGAACAAGACACGAACTTCAAATAAGGATGTTAAAAGGATATGCGTTGTATTTAATTAATATGCCTGACATAGCAACGCTTCATAACATAGTGGAGATCTATAACCGCCTGTCGAGTCTTGAGAGGAGAGTAAGTTTAGCCTCGGAACTGTCTGATGGTGAAAAACACGTAGGATATAATCATACTGTAAATGTCAATTTTCTTATAACAAGAGTTTTCTACTAATTTGTCATGTTTTGTCAATATCACTACAATTTAACACACACTAATTCTGTCCTGTAACTAAAGTTCATTATTCGTCGTTAATGTAGAGAACAGATCTTTTATTTCCGAAAGTAAATTTGAGCTGTACCTCAAAACCATAGAGAATGGGTTTTATTTTTGTATTGCCTTAAGCGAAAGCCGATTACCATGATGGCTACATGACCAGGAGAAGTAATTTTCGTTTTAATGATAACCAGACTTCGGCCCACGGTACCGAAACGCATTAAGTTACGAACGCACTGACCACTGTGTTGTGTAGATCGAGGGGAATGGGAGATTGAAAGTGCAGTTACTCCTTGTCTCAACAAGTAAACATTCAGTCACAGTAGGACACGAAATAAATGTTCACGTTTACAAATATAATATATACAGTGCATTTCTAGTACGAAAAAAAAATTGTCTAATAATTACACGTTTCAATTTACATTATACTGTGCAAGCTTTAATAACATAAAATAATAATTTGTGTGCGAGCAGAAGAGGAAAAAAATATACAGTACTTACATAAAATACATTCCTTCACAATTCAACGCACCGAATTACAAGGTACATTCGCAAGGTTTTTTTAGTAGGTTATTTTACGACGCTTTATCAACATCTTAGGTTATTTAGCGTCTGAATGAGGTGAAGGTGACAATGCCAGTGAAATGAGTCCGGGGTCCAGCACCGAAAGTTACCCAGCATTTGCTCATATTGGGTTGAGGGAAAACCCCGGAAAAACCTCAATCAGGTAACTTGCCCCGACCGGGAATCGAACCCGGGCCACCTGGTTTCGCGGCCAGACGCGCTAACCGTTACTCCACAGGTGTGATCCATTCGCAACGTATCAAAAGAAAAGTATCTCCTACTTTCACTCAAAATAGCTTTTTTCAAGATACGCTTTGAAATATTGTTTAAAGGGATGTTGGCATGTACCAACATTATACACAAATCTCGATGAGATTCTTTTTGATGTCTAATGTCTGATTTTGATGTTGAAGGCCAGTTTTGACTGTATAGTTAAATATTTTCCATGTACCTTTTGCTATTACAGTGCTTTCGAAAGATTCGTGTTCTATCTGTCATTATACTTTTTTAACAATTTGCAAAATTCAGCGTATTTTCCTTTAATAAGAAAATATTCCTTTCCGAACTTCTCTATAAGTTCCTTCTGAAGGGAAGGCTTGGTGTTCTTAATTTTCGAATAATTATAAAACAGCGAAATTAAGACAAACACAAATATGCATGTATAAATAATAATGAAATAAATAAATGAAAAAAATATATACTTGTTTACAGGATCTCAAGTATGTATGGTGATTGCAAGGACCCACGCCAAGCAGAATAAGAAATAAACCGACCGTATTCTCACAGTGCTATCCCACCCCCATGGATCGTGACGTCACATATACTTCGTGCGTTCCGAACTTAAGTCTCGCGAATCGGTGGCCCTAGACCACAGTCTGATCATAACTGACAAGACAGAAGTTAGTAACCACGCAGATGTAGTGCCACTAGATAACAAATGGTGTTAAGGAAGTGATAAATTCTTTATTATTATACGTCGTAATAAATCAGTTTTTATGTTGAATAACTTTTTTATCGAAATTAATTCAAATAAACTTTACAGGGAAACTTTACCTGAAATCTTGATTTGCAATTTTTATGTTATCATATTGCTTATTTTCTTGAATTATTATTCAAAGGTCTACTTATAAGAAATAATTTAATAACACCAAAATAATAAGATGTTATTTCATTTTCCGTGTTACATAAAACGCGTTAAATTTATGGGAATCCTGAAGAAAATTGGTGTCATTTGAAAGAGAGGAATTGAATTGAATTGAACTGAACTGAATTGAATTGAAAGAGAGGGGAAATGGGAGGAGAAACTTTAAACGTACGCGAACACACGTCCTTGCAAGGGAGCTGGGTCTGTGAAAAACCATATATGTGAGTCCCAAGCCTGTTGGCCACTTTTCTCACTTGGGGTTTCGCTGCTCCACTGATGGAGCTCCAAAAAAGCTTGAAGGACGAAAACCGAAAATGGACTTAATCTATTAGCTACAACATACGGGGAGGGGGGGGCAGCACAACGAGATGACTGCAGGATCGGAAGAAGAAACGTTGGGAGGTGTAAGTTTGCACATTGAAAGTCACTTAGTCCTTTCGCGGTGCAAGTGAATTATTCGAATAAACTCGCTCGTGTAACAGGTGAAGTGTTCGAAGGCTAGACCAGATCGCTGGGAGTTGTAAGTCTGCACATTGAAAGGTGTGTCCTTTCTCAGTGCGAGCTGAGTCGAGTAACCTCGCTCATGTAACATAGTAATAAATGTTGATATTTAAATTTGCTAAAGAGAAGTTGCTATTCAGTAATCTTTATTTGAAAGGAGTAAAAGTGAGGAGAGGAGAAGAAATTTCGAGGGAAATGGAATATGGACATGAGTAAGACAGAGATGCCCTTTATCACCTATCCTGTTCAACATCTACTTATATGATATGATATGATATATTTATTCATCTATCATATATCTGTAAGACAAACCTGTTACAATTCTATATTACCCCAGATCTGCTCTTACTTTACAATTTTAATCACCTATACAAGTCTTACAACTAAAATAAATAAATAAATAAATAAATAAATAAATAAATAAATAAATAAATGAATGAATGAATGAATGAATGAATGAATAAATAAATGAATAAATGAATGAATAAATGAACACATAAATAAATGAATAAATAAACAAATACACAAATAAATAAATAAACAAATAAATAAATAAATAAATAAAACACACACATATAGGGTGCTAGTCACAGACAATTCGCTAGCCTGCGCTACGAGCGTGCTAAACTAGCCCCGGCTTTCCACTGGTTACTTGTACAGGATTCATATCACATCATATCGGTAACACTGGTTTATGAATACGTAAAATGTTAGTTCGCTGATCATCCACCGGAAGCCTGCGCTAAGAAGTTCTATGAATATGGCCCATAAACACTACAAGATCAATTTAATACACCATTACTTTTAACTTTCTCTTCCCATTTCATCTTCACTATCATTAAAAATTTGACCAATTTATTTTAACTCTCTTATATTAGTTATATTACACATTTTATTATGTGCTACATATCTATTCATATTCAAAAATTTATTATTTATCCACTTTTTCCTTGTATTGTCTGTTTCTTGACATTCTAATAATACATGGAACGCATGTTCTCCCATGCCGCAAAGGCGGCAGATAACCTTCTCTATGGTACTCCTTCTGTTTTTCAATTTCCATATTCCTAGTCTACTTGGAGGATTTAGTAAAGAACTGTTTTAAGACTATGGGAGAGGTGATAGTAGGAAGTAGAATAAAGTGCATCAGATTTGCTAATAATATGGCGTTGCTAGCAGAAGAGATGATACTAAGACACATGGTAATGGAGTCAAATGACAGCTATGAGCAGTATGGAATGAAGATAAATGCAAACAAGACGAAAACCATAGTTATCGGAAGAAAAGTAAAGAAGTTAAATTGGCGAATTCCAAATGGGGTAGTGGAATATGTGGATTATGGAATAAAGATAAATACAAACAAGACGAAAACTATAGTTATCGGAAGAAAAATAAAGAAGTTAAATTTGCGAATTCGAAATGAGGCAGTGGAACAAGTGGATCGCTTCAGATAGCTGGTATTGAGCTATAAGTAGTAAGATGAGCTGCTGTCAGGAAGTTAAAAGGACAGCAATGGCAAAAAGAACCTTTTAGTAGAAAGCGGAGCATATTCTGTGGAACTCTGGAAAAAGAACTAAGGAAGAGACTAGTGAAGTGCTTGTATGCAGTGTGGCATTGTATTGGGCAGAAATATAAGCATTACGACGACGTGAGGAGAAACGATAGAAATATGAAGAAGAATGGACCATGTGAAATTGATAGGCAAAACATGAAATGAAGCTGTGCTAGAACAGGTGAACAAATAATGATCATGAAGGGAAAAAGAAATTAGCTAGGTGACTGGCTGAGAAGAAACTGTCTGCTGAAGGAAGCACTGGAAGGGATGATGAACAGGAGACAATTTCAGGACAAGAAGATATGAGATGATAGACAACATTAAGATATGTCTATGGATCGTATAAGAGGACTAAGAACACGGTGGGAAAATAGGAAAGATTGGAGAATGCTGGTTTTGCAGTGAAAGACCTGCCCTTGGGCAGAAAACAATTAGTGAATGAACGAACGAATGTATGAAACGCATTCTCTACATTCCCTCAATTAATGCATTTGACAGTAGACCACCTATTATCCACTTTCAAAGTAGATAATATGAAATTTCATCAATCATTATATACTAACCAAAGCATTTCGTTAAATTAAATTTTAAATAATGATTTTCATACATAGCAAAATTGTATTAAAAGTCATTACGACTTCTGTACTCATATTTTATTTGAATTTGCTCAAATTAATTTCGTATACCGTAACATCTTAAACTCTACAATTTATGATGTTAGTTAAAAATCTTACTTGTAGCACAATAGTATATTACGATACAAGGTTGGGAAGTGCTTTTTACAAAATCGAGGAAAAGTTTGAAAAACGAGAAGAGCGAGTTTTTTAATTTTCGAAATTTTGTAATGCACTTCACAAACGTCTATTGTACAACATTTTTGCACGAGCATATTTTTAAAATTGCAAATAGGCCCTACAATTTATTTTACACTGAAAATTTAGAGCAATATTATTCTAAACCCTTAGCAAAACTGCACTGTAATGGTAACCAAGTAACAATAAATGCACTGTAATGGAGCTATTTCAGTATAGTTTATGATATGAAGAATGGTTTCTCTAGCAACAATTTCTCTGTGGAAATTCTAACTTTCAAACCCTGACAACAATAGCTGTAAATACAGCAAAAAACAGGATCGTGCAAAAAATAATATTTTTTGTGGAAAGTATGCAAATCAGTTAGGGCCCATCTGCAGAATCATCATAATATGCATTAGAAGTGGATTGTTACTGAACGTTTCAAACATAAAATGAGAAAATGTCCCCCTTTATGGCAGTCATTTTTACATCTACGTATGTTTAATTAACGCCCTTTGTAATTATAAAATCCATTCAAAGCGTTATATACTGTTAATCCTAAGAGATCTGAGCTCATTATCGAACTTTTCAGAGGCCGACAGCTAACAAAATTTTGAAAGGTAATACATTTTTACCATTGATATTAAATTAATTTTGGTCACTGTAATAATTGCGTAATCTTTCCATAATTCATTATTTATGCATTATTTAGGCATTCTAGTAAAGTGTTATGTGAGTAGTGTATGTGACTCCAGCGCTGTTGATCTCCCATTCAGGACGCCCGGGTTACATCCCCGGTCAGTTTGTGATGGAATTTTTGGTAGAAAATCAGACATTGCAGAGGGTTTTTTCTCTTGGTAGTCCCATTTTCCTCTATAATTTCACTAACACTTTCCACATTCCTCTCATTTTCATCTATAATCTTTAAGTTCTTAATAGTTAAAAACAGTCTGTGGTGAAGTTTTGGGGTTGAACGGGTTTCTAATGTCTATATAGGGATACGTTGGGACTCCGGGCCCTGAAATTTATAAGTTACTCATCTAAGGATGGGATATGGCTCTGTCAGAGCTAAGATAAGATGGTCTACATGTCCTCATCGGCTTCGCGAATGCAACCCTAGATGAAGCTACCTGTGAAACTTGCACAATCATATCATGGGGTAGAACTATTGTACGTGTACAGATTTTAACAGCTTATTATTTGGATACAGAACAATAATTTGTTGAAAATTGATCTAAAGAAATATGGTGGTAATGTATTTTTTTTTTTTGCAGATGGTACTGTACTAACATTTAATGGGGAAAATTGGAATAACACTTATTTAAATTCTAACAATGGAATTAACGTAGTGAAAAATTGGCTTGACTCTAATCTCCTGTCCTTAAATACTAATAAAACTACCTATATTTCATTTTCTTTAACAACGAAAAGTTCACCTCCACCTATGAATAATTATCACTTAGTAATGCATAATATTTCATATAATGAATTAACAAATAATTATTGTAATTGCCCACATCTACCACCTTTTACACAAATCAAATACTTAGGAATTCTTATAGATCAGCATTTACGTTGGAATAAACAAATTGATTTAAGTGTAGAAAGACAATTTATAAATTCATAAAACTTCGAAATTTTATCACTAAGAAGGCACTGAGAATAATATTTTTAGCTTTAATACAATCATTAATACAATATGGTATAATAAATTGGGGTGGAGTAGCATCATCTGTACTTAATCCATTAATTTTATTACACAAAAAATTAATAAAAAATTTGTCTAACCAAAATTATGGATTACCCAACAAATTTAATTTATACAGATTTTAAAGTATTGACTACTGTCATTACTATTCTCATTTTTACTCTTATCATTAAAGAAACTGACAAGGGATGATTTATTTCTTTGCAGTTTTTTAACATACTGAACAGTTTTCTTGCAAATTAAATAAAACCCTACTGCAGTGACTAAGGGACGGAATGCTGCTATTCAGACCTTTGGTCGTGTGTATTCCTAAATGAGCCGGCGATGCTTTGTTGTCAAAGTACGCTGGCTTTCAGCCTAATTTTATAATTAATTGTGCTCTTAATTAAAAAACGCGTAACAGTTTTTTATTTATTGTAATATATTCTATTGTCCCGTTCATTCTCCACAGTTGTGTCACTTCCGCTCTGTATAGGGCGCACAATGGATCAATGTAAACAAAGTTCCTTTACGGGTTCAACCCTTTGAAAACTAAGTCAAGTTAGTATCTTAAATGAAGGCTCGGCATTATGCTGATCCCACGTCACGTCACGTGACTAGTCTGTTGGTCTGCAATATGGTTTTGGTAAAGGAGTGGATGGGAGTCCTTGAAGGGGACATGAGATCCTGTCCAGAAGTTATATTTTAGAGTATTGACACTACGAGTATACTGTATTCACTCTTAAAATGATCCGCGTCAAAACAAACCCATATGACCAGCTCGCGTTTCATTGGTTATGACACCGAAGCGCAATGTAGAAGCAATATGCGCGCGAAAAAAGTAGATCCCTTCATTAACTTAAAAATATGCCCCCTGAGTATACTTGTTATTCTTCCACAATTGAAATAATGATATCCAAAATACAGAAATGATTATAAAATGTAACTAATCACTCTGGGAACACTAACTGAACTAATAATAGTTTATTGCATATGCATGCCGCATTTGAGAGCGGCAGCACTTCAGTCGCTTGTGATGTAACAAAATGGCTGGCGGTACTGGCTGGGTCTTCTGTTGCTGTGTCGACAAACTGTTGCCGAAATTCGAACCCAATAGCGTGATAATCATGGACAGTGCTCCTTACTACAGCGTTAAAGCTGATCGGCTACCAAATAGGTAGTGATTAAAGAATGACATTATTGCCTGGATTGAAGCAAAAAATATTCCGTGTGATAACATGGTAAAAGATGAACTTTTGCAAATAAGTCGAGAGGCTAATGTCGCTAATAGGCAAATGTCGCTAATAGATATGACAAATATATTGTGGATGCCCTTGCGCTACAGGCTACAGTGACGTCGCCAGGATCAGGGCAAGGGATGGGGTGCGAGATTTAAAAATGGGGTGCGAGTTGTAAAAATGTGGTACATAAAAAATCCAAAATGTTCTCTCATGCACTTGCGCGTATACTATACATCTGTTTATTAATATTACTATGTATTATTATTATTATTATTATTATTATTATTATTATTATTATTATTATTGGTCAGCATATCCATAACGATATATTAAGGGACGTAGTTTTTCACATCCAAGAAATTGTTTGTTTTTGTTCTTCAAAATAACTTATGCCTAGTATTTTTTTTTTAATAAATTGCCCTTTGGGGTGCGGAAAGGGGTGCTCCGATTTTTATGGGGGTGCTTGCGCACCCTTTTGCACTCCCCTAGCGACGTCCCTGACAGGCTAACATGACAGTATAGCGACTGCCTCCTTATCATTGCTTATTACCAGGGAACGGATTTATATGGACTAAAAATATATGAAATATGTAAATATATATGTAGTTATTTTTACCAAAATATGGAATTAAATATGGATTTTTACCAAAATATGGAATTAAATATGGACTTAAAATTATAAAAAAATGACTATGTACGTTAAATATTGGTACATTTTAA
This sequence comes from Periplaneta americana, assembly GCF_040183065.1. Lineage (NCBI taxonomy): Eukaryota > Metazoa > Arthropoda > Insecta > Blattodea > Blattidae > Periplaneta > Periplaneta americana. The sequence goes on from NC_091127.1 coordinate 76,956,396, forward strand.
TCAAACTAAACAAAAAATATAATGGACGTACCTTATCTTCCAATGTAGTTTCAACAAAACACAATTTTTATTGTCTGTTACCATAACAATAGGTTACAAACATTTCTTTCAAGTGCTGAAAAGTGAATCTTCTTCTATTGTCTCTGAGGATAGATTTATACTGACTAAAAGAGCGTTCGACGTCACAAGAAGTAACTGGTACATAATTCAATTTCACAATGTCTGCTGGGGATAAGTCCAAGTTAATCTTCACTGTTGATTCACCACTCATCACAGCAACAACCTTTTGTAGTTCTTCATATCCAGGGTTTTTTGAAAGTACAGTGTCCACCTTAGCTCTTACTGCATCTGCAACTTTACCTCTACCACGATTCAGTTGTTCCACAGTACTATTTATAATTTCAAAACTTTCAGATAGTGAAAGGTGCCTATTTTGGAGACTTTTGAGCGTTTTTATGATGCATGAAAATGTATGCTGAATGTGAGCTAAGTCATTCTTCACACTTATGTCACAGGTAACTGTTTTCGCAGTATCAATTGAGACTGCATCTTCAGAGTCCAATGCAAGGAGAACATTGTTAATAGAGTCTATATGTTCGGCATAATATTCAACTGCTTCTAGCCATGTACCCCATCTAGTTAAAATTGGCTTTGGTGGCAATGGAATTTCAGGGTACATTTCTTTCAACACGTTAACTCTACTGGGAGCTTTGAGAAATACTTTTTTCACTGATGAAATCAACAAATCTACTTTAGGGAAATTGTCTCTGACCACTTCTGCCACACGATGAAATGCATGCGCCACACAAGTAAAATGAGTCAATTTAGGATATACAACAGATAATGCTTGTCCAGCTTTGACCATATAAGGGGCAGCATCGCTAATAAAGAATAACACATTATCGTACATAATACCCTTTGGCCACAGGATACCCATAGCTTCGTTGAACAGTTTAACTATAGTTTTGTTATTGCACTTTTCTAGAACATCACAATGTAAAAGAATTCGTTCAGAATATTGTTCACTTAACAAACCGATAACTACATTACCAACAAGTCTACCTTCTTTGTCGGGAGTCTCATCAATGGAAACCCAAATTGAACTATCTTTAATTTCATCTCTTATCTTCTGTATTGTCTCATCGTAGATGGATGGAGCATACGTCTTCCTAAGTGTTGACTCATCCGGGATTGTATGTTGAGTATATTTTTCAAGGAATTCCCTGAAGACCTTATTCTTTAGTTTGTAGAGAGGAATATCAGCAGAGATGAGAGAACGGCACAGGTCGATGTTAAACTCAGATCTTACATTCGATGTTGTTGGTTGTGTTAAAAACAATTGTCTCTGCTTGGAATTTAGTTGTTTGTTGGCCTGATGTTTACTAGTTGTAATGTGTTGTTGCACCAGGAACTTTTGTGTAGATGATACTGCACACTGACACAAATTACAAAATAATATTTTATTGTCAGTTGATAAACCATCTTCTTTAAATTCTGAAATGTAACTTGTTAGTTTTGATTTTAAATTGACTGAATGACGTACTTTTGGCATATTTACCGTCTTTATAGTATGATTTACAAAACTGAACCTATGTGTACTCTGACTGGCATTTAACTGTTGAGCTGCACAACTGAAGTCTGTTAAAAATTTTAAATTAAATTAATACAGTTTTGTAACTTACTTTCCCATTGTTGATAGGACTGCTAATTTTCAAATAACTCTGATGTTAAAGGGATTACTGAACATGTGTTTAAATCTCTATTGTTGAAATGTATTTTTAAAAGTTAATGGAATTTTGTTTTGTTTTATTGTTAAACCTAATATAATATGGACTGTTTTATATGAAATATGGAAAATATATGGAAATTAACGAAAATATGTACTAAACTCTAAAATATGGAAAAATATGGAAAATAAAAGTAGGATTTTTCAACCTTACACATTGTGAAACATAAAGATAATGCAAAATATAAATTATATTAGCTTTATAAGTAAATATGTATTTACATATAAATCCTTTCCCTGCTTATTACTGTGCTCCAACCACGAGAAAGTCTTTGCGGAATGAAACGGAGCGGGGTAATGCTGTGAATGAATGTTGATGTCATAAGATGTCATAAGGTCACACACATGGGTACTCGTATCTATATTGGCTCGCTCTCACAGCACAAACAATAACATTGTTACACATATATTTATACTACCCTAGTTACAAAATTAGATCACTGTTAATCTCCTAGGGCCGTACTCATAGACATTTTTAGAGCGGGTTTCCGGTGGATGATCAGTGTTTTTCGTATTCATAAACCAGTGTTAGCGATAGGATGTGATTTGAATTCTGTACAAGTAACCAGTGGATAGCCGGGGCTAACTTACTACGCTCGTAGCGCGTGCTGCGAAATGTCTATGAATAGCAGCCCTAGACTTTTTAATCCCTATATACAGGAAAAACATCCTATGCAGGAGAGCGCATGGTTTTTAAACTGATGTTATAACGATAATATTATATATCTACTTCGCTCCAATAGATGACGCAATAGTAAGCACATTCCTTTCACGGTTGATCTCCTGGTTGGAGAACAGTAAATTATATGGAGTAAGGTGAAGGGTTACGTTATATACCGCAACACAACGTTCAAATTAGAGATGTCAAGGTCTTGACTGAGAAACCAATTAAACATGTGACTGCAGATGCATGGAAGAAATGCATCGTACACATTATGAAAGAAGAAGCTTTATTCTGAGAGCGGTACAATTAGAGTGATTCTCTTATTGATAAATTAGTTATCAGTCTTGGTGACGAAAGCAGCGGTAGTGACAGTGACGAAAGAACGGAAAATGATACAGATATGGATGGGATAGAACCACTTTCGGAATCGGAATAAAAGGTAAGTGTTGCAAGTCTAAACTTTTTAAAAGTATGGCCTACTTAGTACTACGTGTAGGCTATAATATACTGTATAATTGATGCTTAGACTACTAATTATTCTGCTAAGACTAAAACTCTTAGTATTATTAATACTATTAATAGTAATTAATTACATATTTAGTATGTCACATTATATTTTACTTAGTTTATTACGCTAATATACTGCGTACCGTACTTATATCACATAATTATGTCCTTCACACATGCTCCCTGTCAATGTGACAGTAATTGCGGCGTGAATGGCGGAAGGATACAATTGGGGTTTGTTTATGTTACGATCACTTTAAGAGTGGATGGACTTTAGTCCGAAGTTTTGGTCAATGTTCAGAATCATTGTGTTTCTTACATTAAGAGAAGCATATTAAGTCTGATTGACTAATTGTGAAAATTTACTGAACGAATTCAGCTTTCTGTATCACACAAGCTGTACCGTGTACGTGGTACTTTTCAAACATAAATACCTGCAAACCTCATTGTTATTATTATAATAATAGCTTCATATGCACCTGTTATTAACAGCATTTAATTCACCACCACAAGTATTGTTATCATAACTTTAGTGTGGGTGATTATTATATTTGTTAAATTCGGACACAAACACATTTTCCATAAATTTGCCTTCACGTAGTCATTCAAACTCCCGTGCGTAATTTTGCATAAACCTTGTATTTTAAGTATGGAATATGGATATAATTATCCCCGAACAATACAACTTGTTCACACAGCAACACAATAGAATGATCGACATAAAGGTAGTAGGTAATCAAAGTCTGCATATACACATACGGCAAGAAGACAAGGCTATACAAGTTTAATAGAATGGCATGTGGAGTAATGTGAAGAATAAGAGATAAAACAGCAAACACTAAAACCGAAATTTTAAGATTTTACAATATGATAGTGGTGTTTATATATATTTAAGCAACATAAAATTTTATATTAAATTAAGCAGATAAAAAAGGCCAACAGATATATCAGGCTATTATTTTTCATAGCAGAGTTATAATTACTTTAGACCAAAAGAGTTCAGATGTAGCCTATATTATACTTCATACATGATTATGATAGAAGATATATGTGCAGAGATCTGACGTATAGTATAATATACCAGCATTTGTGCCCGAACTGTAACCTGCAGAATTTTTTCAGCATTTTTTCTCATGTCAGTGACCTCTTTTTAAGTGTACAATTATATTGAAATTTAAAAATAGAACAAAAATGTCTCAAGACTCAGGAGGCTATAGAAATTAATAATCAGAATAAAACCACAAACACGTTTTAAAATGGCAACAGAGGGATGTCACAAAATAATTATAAATTATAAATCCACGGAGAGGAAAATGCCGGACATTCTCTGACTAGAGAAGGGAGATTCAATTATCTTCAAGATGAGAGAGATCAGCTTATAAATCCACGGAGAGGAAAATGCCGGACATTCTCTGACTAGAGAAGGGAGATTCAATTATCTTCAAGATGAGAGAGATCAGCTTACCTAGAATCATGAAACAGTTAACAGCGATGATGGTGATGATGATGACGACGACGACGATGACAACGATAAATTAAATATTTATATTATCTTGAATAGGAATTAAGTCCTTTTCCCTCGCTTTACGGACCAGAACTTTCTATCTGAAAGTTTTCCCGACGTAACATCGCGACTTGGGGTCGACTGAACTTCATGCAAGACATCAGAGATATAGCCTACTGACAATTGATTAGAATGAGAATAAGCGATTCTGGTTTCTACTGATCTTTAAGAACTGTACAAATACATACATAACATACGTATATAACGTACGTATATAGCCTACCTACATTACATACATAACATACATTACACACAGACATAACATAACATAACATAACATAACATAACATAACATAACATAACATAACAATACAGCTCATGCATTATGTCCAGACATTCCCCCACTCTTCCTACAGAGCTGCGCACTAGATCGGATGAGTCTACTTACGAATTATAGGGGAATGGGTTAGTATTTGCCTTGAACTTGGTAGATACATGCCCGACCTTCCTTTCTACTCCTACCCCCTCTGCAGAAACGATGTTCCCGTACTGCACATCGCGAGTTTGACAAAATGCATGAGCTGTACATACCATACCATAATACAATTTAAATCTATGCACGTCCTCCATTGACACGCTGCAGAAGCAAGAAGATACAGCAGCCGTACTTTCTTGACTTGAGAGGAGAGTAACATGGCCTCGGAACTGCCTGATAGTGAACAACACTTGGGACATACTGTAATCATATTTTCTTAGAACGGAAGTTTCCTACTAATTTATCTTGTTTTGTCAATTTCACTACAATTTAATACACACTAGTTCTATCCTACAACTAAAGTTCCTTTTCGTCGTTAATGTAGAGAACAGATCTCTATTTCCGAGAGGAAATTTGAGATATCTCCAAATCGTAGAGAATGGCTTCGGCACTAGAAGGGGATGACGTGATCAGCACCACGCTATGATCTCCTCTTGTTCTGGGAAGAGGACCAACTACAGTCCGCCCAACAAATAAGAGAGACCCGGGAGGGGAAGTACCGCAAGTTCTCTCTCTCCCTGCCATTTTCCCCTATCTAAGTAAAGGCAACTTCTTTTGACAGCTTCTTTCACTCCCACATGCCACTAGAACTCGCACTAAATTAGACAGGAGCTCCATTGGTGCTCTCCTAACAAATAAAGACACCCGCTTAGGGTTTTCGGTGTTGCTTACAGGTTGTACAAAGCGGTAGATGTGGAAGAAATTCAAGTGTGGGGAGATGGTATTTTAAAATCGACAGTACTGTTCCAGGTGTCAAGAATGGTTAGACGAACTGTACTAAACTTTTCTCACTGATCTCAAAGAATCTATGAACACTAAGTGACTGTATAAATCATAAAATGCTGCTAGATAAATTAGATTATTATGGAATTAAAGGTGTTGCACACCAATGGTTTCACTCATATCTCATAGATAGGAAACAGAAAGTTGAAATCAATACAACTATGAAATCTGCATCGACATGGGGAACTATTAATAATGGAATTCATCAAGGATCAATATTAGCTCCCCTACTTTTTCTAGTGTTTATAAACGATCTTGCCCCCCTAATAAAAGATGTAGGTCATCCCACATTATTTGCAGATGACACAAGTATAGTAATTACAGCCAATAACTCCAACACATTCCAATCTTCAACAGAGGAAATTCTCTTCAAAATATGTGACTGGTTCTCAGTCAATAAATTAATATTAAATTGTAACAAAACTAACATAATGCAATTTAAACCATGTCCAAATTCAACGTCGCAAATTTCTAGCGCAATAATTAATAATAGATCCATATTAGAAACAACAACCAAATTTCTTGGCTTAAAAATTGATAATGTATTAAATTGGAAAAATTATATTAAAGAAATTCCCCCCAAATTAAATTCAACTTGTTTTGCTATTAGATCTATGCAAAAGTTAGTGAATATCAATACCTTAAAAACAATATACTTTGCATACTTCCACTCGGTAATGAGTTTTGGAATAATATTCTGGGGAAATTCCACAGATGGTAATAATATATTTCTATTACAAGAAAGAGTAATTAGAATAATAGTAGGTGCCAAATCTAGGGAATCGTGTAGGACTATTTTCAAGAAACTACAAATAATGCCCATGGCTTGTCAGTATATCTTTTCATTAATAACCTTCCTCGTATGTAATCGTGAAAACTTTGTAACTAATTCAACCGTTCATAGCATAAATACACGTCAAAAAATGACTTTCATACTCCATCGGCAAGTCTATCGTGGTATCAAAAAGGAGTGCGTTATATGGCAGTAAAAATTTTTAATAGCCTCCCTATTGATATAAAAAATGAAACTCAAAACATAAAATTATTTAGGGCCAAATTAAAGAAGTACCTAATTTCTCACGCCTTCTATTATGTAGGTGAATTCATGACATTCATTCAATAACACTTCATGAAATTGATACTAAAACTTTGTGTTGTACTAGTAGATTATATTTAAATCTCTTCTGTATATATTTAATCTAGACTGTGACTATAAATTAAGATTTTATAATAATATTAAGTTTTTTGACTTGTTCCATATTCTAGCTGTAAGCATGTATGAATACCATGGAATGTTAATAAATACAATACAATACAACATAAAGCCGCTCAGAAGGTTGCAAAGACAGAAAAATCCCGCCTCCAATGGAAAACATATAAACAAGAAAGTGTTAACAAATCTCGTAATTGATCTTGAAACTGGCACTATTGTCCATTTATAGACTTAGCAGTACGAATGTAAAAATGGCCTCTTTGATTATTATGGTCGTCGTTACTTCGAGACACAAGGTACTTGAGTTCAAGCAAATTTTTAGGCTAATGAATTACTCACAGGATGATAAATGTTAAACATAACATTCCCCTGGGATCAATTTTAGATCCATTTTTGTTTCTAGATAATATGAATGATTTAACCTAAACTATAAATTTATCCCAGGTGATTACCTGAAGTAAACAATTCGATTACTTTATATAACACTTCTAATTCAGTGTTCAATGTAATGAATGAATTGTTAATGCAAATAAACTAATACTTAATGTTGATAGAAACAAGTGTAATTAAATTTAAAACACATATTAGTGTTCAGTTTCCAGTTTTCCTAGAATATTACATTATTATATGTCACTGATCTCAAAGAATCTATGAACACTAACAAGGGAAGTACCCCAGCTCGAACGGCTAAAACCGAGTGTAAATGCGTTTAAAATACAGAGCTGTGCTTGTTCTACCACTCATCAAGGTTATTTATCTGTAAAACTCCGCAGTCGTGTACAATCAATGATTGAAGAATAACGAATCTAATGACTAGAGAAGCACATATCGCTGAAGAAACAACACCGTGTAACAGACAGTTATGACAAGGAGATCCACAAAATACATAAATCAGGTATTATATGGCAAGAAGTTACACGACATTTGCTTTAAATAATATATGAGTATAGGGTATTTCAAAAGTCAGTTCAAACATTAAACCGCTATAAATATTATAATATGAGATAGGGAAAAAACAAAAACATCACAGTGTTGGGCAAACAACGGGGTTTACAAAACATTGGGAAGATTTCCGCCGTTTTCTTATTCAACGTACAGCATTCTGTCTGCTACACCATGCACAGCATTTTGCAGATAATATCTTGGAATATTGGCAATTTCTTGCAAGACGGCACCTTTCAGTTGTAGTAGGGTTGTTGGATGTGTGAGGAAACTCGTTCTTTAGGGTAACCCCAAAGCCCAAAGTCGGCCGGATTGAAACCTGGAGATCGCGGAGGTCACATGGATGAAAAGTGCCTACTGATGACTTTGGTCGGAAAACGAACCTTAATTGCGCGTGTTAACTCCACCATTAATTATTTTAGTAGGTTATTTTACGACGCTTTATCAATATCTTATGTTATTTAGCATCTGAATGAGATGAAGGTGATAATGCCGGTGAAATGAGTCCAGGGCCAGAACCGAAAGTTACCCACCATTTTCTAAACCCCGGAAAAACATCAACCAGGTAATTTGACCTGACCGAGAATCGAACCCTGTCCACCTGGTTTCCCGTCTAGGCGCGCTAACCGTTACTCTAAAGGTGTGGACAATAATGGAATAAGACAGACTGTTACAGTAAACGGGGAGCGCTACTACAGCATGTTACAGAACTTCATCATCCCTAGACTGAGGAACCACGATATGGAAAACAATCTTCATGCAAGATGGCGCTCCACCCCACATTTTTATCCCTGAAAAACAATTAATTACGCAGATGTTTGGCAATCGTGTCATCAGTAGGCACTTTCCAACAATGTGACCTCCGCGATCTCCAGATTTCAATCCGGCCTGCTTTTGGTTGTGGGGTTATCTTAATAAACAAGTTTTCCTAACACATCCAACAACCCTACTACAACTGAAAGATGCCATCTCGCAAGAAATTGCCAGTATTCCAAGATATTATCTGCAATATGCTGTGCATGGTGTAGCAGACAGAATGCTGTACGTTGAACAAGAGAACGGCGGAAATCTTCCCAATGTTTTGTAAACCCTCTTGTTTGCCCAACACTGTGATGTTTTTGTTTTTTTCCCTATCTCATATTATAATATTTATAGCGGTTTAATGCTTGAACTGACTTTTGAAATACCCTATACTCGTATATTATTTAAAGCAAATGTCGTGTAGATTCTTGCCACGTAATACCTGATTTATGTATTTTGTGGATCTCCTTGTCATAACTGTCTGTTACACGGTGTTGTTTCTTCAGCGATATGTGCTTCTCTAGTCATTAGATTCGTTATTCTTCAATCATTGATTGCACACGACTGCGGAGTTTTACAGATAAATAACCTTGATGAGTGGTAGAACAAGCACAGCTCTGTATTTTAAACGCATTTACACTCGGTTTTAGCCGTTCGAGCTGGGGTACTTCCCTTGTAAGTGTCTAGGCTTAGAATTGGATAATCATTTGAATTTGAAAACACACACAGAATAATATAGGGCTATAATAATATTACTCGTAATTTGAACTTTGCCTGTTATGAATTAAGATAGATAATTTTTATGGCTATATAAACTCCCTTAAAATTGCATTTGTTAGTATGTTCTTTTCCTCATGATGTTTTATATTAACACCAAGATATATTTAATAAAGGACACAAATTATACCTGAATCTACACTCTATTAATCTCAGGTTTTATATAAAAAAAGAATCATTATTCATGCATCATGATCTTCAATGTTTTGAAGGACCAAGAGAAAAGGTTCAGAACAGAATTAACCCTCTGCTGATAGCATGAATAATACAGCATTTGTTGGTAACTGGGGTTGCATGCCACCCCAGGCATTTAACATACAGATAAACAAATACTATAGGTATTTTTATATATGTAACCATTTTCCACTATTAAAGTAAGGCTTTCCTGCACATGAAAACAATATATTTATCACAATAAAGTACACGATAATATAGTTTTAAGATGCCAAATACAGTAATTATAAATGTCCTTCTGTAATCACTACAAATGATCTGCCACACTTAGAACATTGTCTTCATTTTTCTGTATTTTTCTCGAGAGTAGAAATAACAGCTAGAATATGTTCGTCGCTTGGTGGATCTGAGTTCGATCTGTCCCTGCCTCGTTTCAATAAAGTAAGGTAATGTTCCACAAATTCTTGTCTTAACGTCGTTTCATGTGAGGAGACAGCCTACAAGATAGAACGCCAGATTCTTAAAAAAAAATAATTTATTTTCTGGTTTCGTGGTGATTTTGTTGACGTATGTAGGATCAATGAATTTAGAACAGCTAGACTGATAATTCCAAAGAACATGCGGACTGGTCAACAGAGCGTGTATCTTGAAACGGTATAATCATGTACTGTACCATTTTGTCGAACATATCAATCTCGCCTTTTGCATCATTATAAAATTCAATGATTACTGGTCTCCTTGTTTCCTAATTTACATCTGGAGCACTATGCATTGTTGAGAAAAGTATAATTTATTACCCCTTTTAGGCATGGATGACATGGGATGTTTTTGTCATCGACAGAAAACTGTGAGGGCAATACTTTATTTTTTCCATTCTATGCGTCATCGTTTACAATGTACATATCATCATCATCATCATCATCATATGTAGGCCTACTATTCACGAAATCTGCAAAGTTAAGACCTTTCACAATCATACCAGATGACGTTTCAGACAAATCGACAAAGAACTGATAATTTCACTACATGCGGTCGAAACCTGACACAGTGAATACAAAAAATAATGCTTTTACACAAAAGATAATAAGAAATTGACTTTCAGTACAGTATAGATGACGTAGACTATGTATGACGGTACAATTCAAAGAAAAGAGAGAGGAAATATTTGCTATCGTGAAAGGTAACAGGAAACAACTAAATCCGCTTAAAACCGAAAATAACGCGACTGTCGCCAGGGTAATGAATATTCTTAATCTTTGTCCAATCAAGTGAGATTACATAGATGGGCATAAAACAGTCAACAGAAATACTAATGTAACATACATAAAAATATCTCGCTAATACCATATTGTTTGTACATACCTGAAGTCTGATTAGTGGAATATTTAGCTAATCGGCGATGTATGGAATGGAGGGGGAAAGGAATTGGCCACATTACCCCATTATTTCTTGGCCTACTTGCCTCATAAGTGATGCCATGTTGGTATCACTTGTGGGGTTCAAACCTGTCTTCGGACAGTTGACTAACAACAACAAACAACCTTCTCCTCAACTGATGAAATTGTTTATACTTATAAATTGAATTAACCTGTTTGCTATGTATTGTATTTAATTATTCTAAATCTAAAAACTGATGTAAGATCTAAGGAATACAATAAATGAAATGGATAATGAAACAGCAGCTGAAGAAATATGTGATACAAGTTTAATACTGTGAAGTGTCGCCTCACCAAAAGGTATATTGCTTAAAGACAAATATATACATACATTCATGTGATACAAGCTATTGTTCAGGCAATTCATTGACGGAGACGTGGTGCATGAAAATAAACGAAACTAGCCAAGAATGGACGTTTATGGCCTTCATATGTTATACAACTACAGGATAGAAAATGTCAGAGATAAACTGAAGGGTTCACAACCATAGTGGCCCAAGCGGCATTTACTAAAACCATAGAAAACAAGAGTTAAAATGAAGTTATTAACATAATTCAATGGAAACATATAGCAAGTAATATAAAGTATACACATTCAAACTAAATGATACGTTAATCTTCATTAAACTATAGTATTCATTTAACTTTAACCCTTGCTTTCTCCGGTTTTAATAAATGGTTCTTGGCCCACTATGGCTCTGAACCCTTCAACTCTGCCTAGGTATCATCGATTACAATGTTTTGGATGAGACTAGTAGTTGTAATATTGTAAACTTGAAGTACATATAATTTTTTCTCAAATTAAATTCTCCATTTAACAGCGATTTGTAATTCTCAATGTGATTATCTTTAGTTTCTTCCGTATTGTTAGGCATCATTTGAATGTTTATTTCGTGTGACAATGCTGATTTGTGTACTCACGTTCGCTCATTCATTTCATTCGAAATCTTTTCTTCAACTTCGAGGAGTGTAACCTGTTTACACAGCTGCTTACAGAACGTTATCTTGCGTACATGCACCTTCGTAACGACGTTTATCATGGCATGAGCATCTGTTAATCTAGACATGGAGCAAGGGGCAATTGTGAGACTACATATCATGCGCTCCCTTGACAGAAGTATGAATTATATTCAGTGCACTGGCATAGTCTGTTCACTTCGCACCCAGCAGCATGCCAAGGGATCGTAGATTTGACGTGATTCAGGAATTTTAATTCAGCGAAAATAAATTGTTACGAAACTAGTTTCCCCTCAAAAATAGATAAAAATATAGACTAACTTTCGAAAAAAAATTATTCGAAGATTATACTTCCAATATTCAAAAGTATGTACAGAAAACAATAAATTATACCCTGGTGTATATCAGACAGTCACATAAAAAATTATTATGTAGCAACTGTCGTCGTGATGTAAAATTCGAATAAACTACAGGGTAATTCACGAGGAGTTAAATTACAATTTTTGTTACAAGCTTATCACAATTATTGTTACAAATCACGCCACTCTTGTAAACTCTTTAAGACTGTACATTTGAATGCAAAATTCAACTATAAAGAATCAAGTTGTTATAAATTGTGTGATTTGTAACAATTGTTTTGATAAATATGCAAGAATAACGTAATTCGTAGTTAAAAATAGAAACAAATCTGTCCAAAGCAACTAAGAAATTAGCAACATACATACAGCGTCACAAAATTAGTCAATTATATAATTAATACTTCTGAATAGTTCATTGTCTATTTGTAATATAAATCCCACAGGGGTAGCTGCCCTTCAGTAAGGGTTGCCAAAAGACACAGCATACTAAATAAATAAAAATAAACATTTGTGTTATCACTATTTACGATTTTTATTTTCAAATGGAAGCTACCCTTGGGAAAGTACTGTTATTCAACAATTATTAGTAATCAGATAGAATATGAAGAAATTTTGGTGTACAGGTGATTACGTAAAATCTGAACAGAATATTTCATTACGTCTACAGCAATAATTTTCAAAATTTGTAAAGGAATTCCAAAAGACTTAAAATATTCAGCTGAGAATTTTGGAATTGTTCCCCTTGCTCCGAACAATAGGCTAAATACTTCAATCTGTCCTTGTATATGATAATAATCCCTAAAGTATTGCATTGTAGGGTCATAGATGGTTTTCTTTTCTTCATGTACTGCTACAGGTTGTTCAACTGGTGTTTCAAAGCGCACAGTGGGATCGATAATAATATAATTGCTCTGTCATTTCTTCTATCAATGGCAATGATGTCAACTTCTATCTTTTGCAAGGCAGTGGACTTCTTGGTGAACCTCGTAGAAGGAAGGAAGACTTTTAGCAATAAGATCTCGTATTGCATGGTGTCTAGTATTACGGATCATAGTTCCATGCTGGCAGAATCCCAGGATGTGGTACTTTACAAACAACTTCAAATTAGTGTAATTTTGAAAATATTAAGAATAGGACCTATGCTTATGACATTTTCTTTTTTTTTTTTTTTGCTCAGAAGGCCTTCGGAAATAAGCTCCGTAAGTGAAGGTAACACATCGTGAATCACCTTGTTTATACACAAAACATTTGTAGACGAGGAAAAGCGTGAACAGACATGAGAAATAAACTTTGATTACTCATACAACTTATCGGACCCAACATGGTTATTAAAGGTTATAAACTTACGAGTTATGTATTCCATATATTTTTATACTCCGTACAACCTATAATATAATCTACAATATAGGTGTCAATAAATTATAAGAAAATAATTTTTGCACCGATTTTTATATTTTCCATTCATTTGACTTCATAATAATGTGTTAAAATATATGATCTAGGAAAGAAATGTAATAAATCACAGGCATACTTTTGGTGGAGATGATAAAATAAACTAAACACTATATTATTCTTCTCGCATTTACAGAATGTTGTTTTCAGATAGCAGAATACGCTTATTTTCTCCTGTATTCTTTGTAGTTCTTCAGAGATATTATATATCTGCTGAGTATAAAAAACTTCATTTCTATGATCAAAATTAAATAACTCGGTGTTGAAAAAGAAAGTTACGACCGTTGAGGTCGTCTGTCCTGTTTGTCGCCATTCACAGCGAAGACCGAGACTCACCATAAAGTCGCTTAGCGGCGATGTGGAACCATTCCAGAATGTACAGTACTAAAGAAGCGGTTTTTATACCTTAGGTTTATGTGATGTTGAATTTGTGAGATCATATTTATGTGTTGGAAGCATAGTTGCTCACTCTGCTACTTCCTTGCGTGTTATACTAACGTACGCTTACAGTCCACAGTTATACTGGGTGTTCAGTTCAAAGTGTGTCATGGCTCGCTGTATGCCGTTATGTGGCTAGTCGATGAGCCTAGAGAATGAGTACTTACCGATACGTACGGTAACGCCGGTAGTGGCAGGAATGTGAACTGTTTCGAAACATGTACTGATGTGAGTTTTTTTCTTACTGTCGGGATATGGGGAGAGGGTTAAGACGATTACTTACGTATTTGTTGATATTAACTTCGACGGTCAACATGGACACGGAGCTTTTGATTTGTGTTGTGGAATGTTGCAGTACGCAACCGATGATAACAGATACCCTGCGTACGACTTGGCCGCGAAAAACACAGTTCGAAAGAGGTTATGGTAGCACACAGACCGTACAGACCGCCATCTGTTGCTACGACGTTCAAGGTATACCGTACACATTCTCAAGTTCAGATTGAACGCCTTGATTAATAGGCAACTTCTCTGACACAAAAGCTGAAGCTCGCTTCAAATCGCTGACTACACAACCGATGATAACAAATACCCTGCGTACGACTTGGCCGCGCAAAACACAGTTCGAAAGAGGTTATGGTAGCACACAGACCATACAGACCGCCATCTGTTGCTACGACGTTCAAGGTATACCGTACACATTCTCAAGTTCAGATTGAACGCCTTGATTAATAGGCAACTTCTCTGACACAAAAGCTGAAACTCGCTTCAAATCGCTGACTCATCAACAGTGACGTCATGACACACTTTGAAATGAACACCCAGTAGTTAAGAAATCCAGACTTAGCTCTGACAGAGGACCGACTTCTCATCAAAAGACGCTGGTTTGATTTCGAGCCAATTCTTTCAAGATTTATGGCACACAGCGATTCATTTATTCATTCATTTATTTAGCTAGCTAGTGAGTAGAAATTAAAATTATAAAACAAAAAATGTTTCTAGCCACTATCGTAAGAGCCAAGCTCGTGTACGGTGTGGTTTTAGCCAATAATACAACATAAAATTTACAAAGACAGTTTACTAAATACAGTAATTAACTTAATACAAACCGATAAATAACACACAACAGCAGAAAAAGAAGAAAGAGAAAAAGAAAGAGAAAAAACACATTTAATATAAATTGACAATCAGACAGAAGTCAGTGATATTCAATAAAAACATGAATGTAGTCGACAGATGTAAAAAGGTAAAAAATACACACATTTGTTAATATTATAGATCAGAGCAATTCCACGAAAATGTCATATTGAGGTGAATTTCTTGAAATTGATGTAGGTCTATTTTTGTTGAAGAAATATGTTTCTTTATACTTTAAATTGCCTTATTTCGTAAGATAATGTTTAAAATACTCTTCCTTTTAGTATATAACTTCCTGCAGATCTTGTCATATTCCAAACACTTAAAAAACACGTATAGATACTTATGTTTCATGTCACAATTTGGACACGTAAATTTCTTTTATTTCGAGCCGTCTTTTTTGTATACTATATTTTGGTGTTTCCTGAAGTAAATATGAAATTAGTTGAAGTATCCTAAGATCCTAAATAACTTAAAATATTTGTACTGTAAGTTACGGTCAGTCTGTCACAAGAAACATACAAAAACTCTTCCACACAACACAATAATTGACAGATTAAAATTTCCTTTGGTATTCTCCGTTATTACTAAATGACCAATAAAAAGTATTAGAACATTTTCTTCTAAAGTGATTTCGTTTTCCGCAACGACATTGTGAGTGACTGACATGTCGCGCTCTCAGCTGTTATGCTGTTCATTCTCACAGCGTGCTTAGTTACTTGGAAGGCCTTGGTGAAGTTATACGTGAACTGGTGTTAAGTGTGCAGTAATTACACCTGAAAAAAAGCAAAATGAGATTCAGGTAGCTCATTGGAGCAATAAGCAGGTCTCAATATTTGCTGCTGTTGCCTGGTTTAGACAGGAAGATGACAGGGAAGTTCAAAAGAAATCCTCTGCATTAGTGTCAGATTATGTAGCGCATGACAAATAGGCTATGCAGTGAATGTTTGTCTACGAAAAGTGTTTTCGGAAATTTTGGCGATTCTTCCGAACATTGAGGTTGTAAAAATATTTTCAGATGGAGCAGCGAGTCATTTTAAACAGAAGTATACATTAAGCAATGTGACATTGCTTGCTTGTATATTTAGATTTAACATAGAATGGAACTTCTTTCAGTCATATCATGGCAAAGGGGCCATGGATGTGATTGGAGGCCAAGTAAAAAGGATGGCATGGATGCCTGCGAAATCGGGGAAGAAGATACAAAGCACTACAGAATTTTGTGAGCAATAGAAACATCCAAATTATTGTTCAGGAGATAGACGAAGGAAAAAAGTATCTCGAAAAACGATTTGAACATCTTGCACCTATTCCGGCAACTAACGGAGTTCATTACGTGAAAGTGTTAGATCCCTATGTAATAGAATATGTACAACTGTTTTGTGAACAATCAATGCGAAAGATCCACAGGTTCCGTGTGTGAAAAGAAACTAAAGTTTGTTCAGATAACAAGTGACATATTGACAGTGTTCCTGCAGTACATACTTGTTAGACTAAATAAGCGAGTCAACGAGTGCCGTGGAGTGCTTCTACGTGTGTAATTCCAATGGTTCAAATTCAATCTAAAAGAAGACCTCAACATTCAAATCTATTATTATGAACATAATATATAACAGCCATAGGCATGGGAAATATAAACTGTGATCTGCGTCACCTTATCGTAATCGATAAGGAGGTCGTGCCAGATGATTAGGAACGCGCTCGAATAACGTAACATACTGTCTTAAGCTGGGGACTTGATGCCATATAGAGTGATAAGCGCTGTTAAGGTTGCTGTGACACTCTATAGTCCTAATATTAAACACCAATGCATATGGCTTGTATATACAGTATTTAATCACAGAGAAAGAACTATATATGTTATTAAGTAGGCCTATGTAATACTTGTATGTGTATTAATTTGTGTCATGTAAGATGCATGGTTAAGCAAACTAATTTTTGTATTCTGGAAAACATATTATTCATTTAAATTAATCGTTATCTTAATTTACTACTTATTAAGTTACATATTATTTTGTACTATTTACGGTTCTGTAAGTGCAACTTCATTTTAAAATTCAGAGATGTCAGTCAGTTACAGAATGAGGTCAGTAAGTTACACATCACTTTTTCGGCCATAACTCCATTACTAATCGTGGTTTAGAGGTCGTTTTCAACTTAATCTGAAGATTACAATTTCCTTTCCGAACTATATTTTGCAAAATTGTATCAGGAATGACAATTTAGAGAAATCTGTGGAGAACCATGTTCACCCGAAGAGAGAGTTGACATTTATGTCAGTCAGTTACACACACTTTGGACGTAAATAAATAGTATACTTTTCCTATTAAAGACGTTTATTTTATATGTATCTTAAGTGTACACTTCCCTCTATAAAATTCTGCGGTGACACAGCCTAATTTCAACCCATTATACAATTTAGGCAGACATTTTGCTGTCAAAGTGTATTGTAAATGTCAGTCAGTTACACGTGGAATTGCTCATCATGAATAATTTTAAAAATTTGTTTTTTAAAAAGTTCAATTTTAAAATATTTCAAATTTGGAAAATGGTTTGCAATTTTATTATAAAGTCATGGTCCGAAACTAGCACCATGTTTAAGAGCTGTACTTGTATGACATTTAGGCTCAATTAATGGGAAAGTAGACTTTTGTGTTCGAGTACGAAATTCATGTCGATTAGATTTATGTTTTATTTGATTTCTGTGGTAGTAACTTAGTAAACTACTGTATATTTGTACATTTCTTCAATAGTTAATACTTTAAAATCTGTATAAATTAAACTTGTTGGGTAATCCATATTTTTTGGTTAGACAAATTTTTGTTATTCTTCTGTGTAATAAAATTAATGGATTAAGTACAGATGATGCTACTCCACCCCAATTTATTTGTTCTAAAGGTAAAAATAATACTCTCAATGCCTCCTTAGTGATAAAATTGCGAAGTATTATGAATTTATAAATTGACTTTCTTATACTTGTACGCATAAAATCAATTTCTTTATCACAACGTAAATGCTGATCTATAATAATTCCTAAATATTTGACTTGTGTGGAAGGTGTTAGATGTGGGAAATTACAACAATTATTTGTTAATTCATTACATGAAATATTATGTATTACTAAGTGATAATTTATTAGAAATAAATACAGGGTGAAATAAAATATGAAATACTCGTACAAATAGAAAGAAATAATGAAAATGTATAAGAAAAAATCAAGAGGATATAACATTTTTTTCGTCTACATCTGAGGACCGAAAGAGCAGCACTCGTGTTCAGTTGCAGTTCTAAAACCATTATTAATTACAAGATGAATATAGAAGTACTCTAGAAACTAATATAAGAGCTACAATGAAATGAAATATCACAAATACTGTATAAAAATGCAGAAGAATTTACATAATTTTGTACGTTAATGAAATAAAACAGTTTATGAAAATAAACTAAATAAATAAATGATATACGTAATGTTTATAAAATTTATTTCCAAGTTTGGAAATACAAATATAATATAATTAATTTATACAAACATATATTTACTTAATGAAATTGAAGATACTAACCCATTTTTAACATTCTTATTATATTTCAGTGCGTTGCATGTTAATCATTCTGAATGAATTATAAAACCAAAGGCTAAAATTAATTGAGGTGGTCTTCGGTGTATGAACCCTTTTATCGGAGAACAAATTATTATTGATTGTCTGCATTTGTCTGTGAAGTTTCGAGAATTTATCTTGTGTATTAAGAACACAGCAGTGAGTTGTATTGTGATGTGAGCTGTGGACTTTCGTTCAGTCAGTCCATGCCCTGCGCATACGTCGGTCACTGGTAGTTGTTGTGGGGCGACAAATCTAGTTATCATGTTAAATAATAGTGGAAATACAATGTGAAAATAATATAAATAAAAGGAGAGAATACAGTAAAGTTAATATGAAACGTGAAGAAACACAAATCAAGGGGAAACAAGGTAAAAATTACGTGTTGGCGAAAGGAGATGTGGCTGAAGAAAAAATATTTTGTGACCGTTAGTTCCTGTAGCAAGAACTTATTTATCTGAATTTATGTAAACTATCTGAATTCTGGATAATATCAGAAAAATATATTAGTCGCATTCAAGTTTCGAAAATGACATTCCTGCGAATCGTAAAAAGCTGTGTACCAATAGACAGAATAGCAAAAATATTATGAACGAGTTCGCCACATTTTATAAGAATAAAAAATTCATGAATTCATACGACAATGTGTATATCACTTGGAGGAATGCAATGTATCTTTGACTTGATGGTAGAATAATAATAATCATAATAATAATAATAATAATAATAATAATAATAATAATAATAATAATAACCGAAAGTTAGAAGACAGACAAGCCAAAATATAAAAAGATATATTTTTAGCAAGAAAAAATGAAAAGAAAAAAAGTGCCTGTACATCAATAACTTCTTTGTTCACAATAGACAGACACATCTTATATCTTGTACAGGAATTATACGAAGGTATTTCAAAAGTAACGCCTAAGTGCAATTAAAATTGAATGAGAGGAGAGGTGACCAAAACTACAGACACGTTAAACCTTGTACTTAGAAAGGAATATTTTTATCGAAAGAAAATATTTTTGCGACAATTGTTATGCGAGCCAATGACGTCATCGAGAACATTTGAAAATGATAACCTATAGTTTTTAATATCATGTGAAAGAGCATATTTTTATGTAATACAGATTGATTTTTTAGTAATGGCAACTATACTGCAGCGATGCCGTGCAAAGGAGCCCGACAATATTGTTTATACCACAGATTGCTTATATGCCTCCCCTTCCTCAGAGCTAATGAACCCCCCCCCCTCCATGACCGTTCACGGTGTTTAAATAGTGCAGACGAATTGAAATAAATCTCTTAAATAAATAACATTAATTTTCTAAATTATAAAATTAATTATGCAGTAGACTCTTTTTCCTTAAATTTAAATATATTACCTGGATCTAAAATTTCTCAACTCACTTAAAAAGTGCAGAATGGAAAGAAATGCTTCGTCGAAAAAGAAATTAGGTCTATAATAAAACGTAAGCCTTTTTTTAAATAGAAGAAATGTCTGTATTAATGTATAACAGACACACATATTCATGGTATACAATAGGTTTACAAAAATACTATCGCAGATTTCTAATTATTATAAAGATAATTCAGAAGGGCTTCACGATCCACTTCCACATCACCATACTGACGTTTTATTATGGCGCTCTAATGGATTTTTCTAAGAGTGGTCATAGGTTTTCCAAGAACTAGACACTGCCCTGCTTTCTACCTCCGAAAACATAGGCCTATGACTTTCCCACAGAGCAGCCAACTGAGATCGTGGGCATCGCTTAACATCATTTGTGCTAGCCGTATCGTAACTGACTCACATCAGCTTTCATTACACGACTTTGCTTGGTTACGTATTTATTTTATTTATTTTATCGCAATCGCGATGCTATCTATGTTTATCGATTACTGACTTAACAAGAGAGAAGAGTCAAGAGGGTCTGCAGGTTCGGCAGTCTTTAGAAAAAACGAATAAAAGATAGAAGGCAGGCGCTATAAGCGCACACAAACGCCAGTCTCTCTCCAAACAATGTACGAGTATGTATTTATTTACACTGCAAGTGGACAAGCACCCGGTGGCAGTGGTACAAACAATATAAATAATACACAATAAAATTACAATACACAATACAATTATATACACAATACAATAAGAATAGACAATGCAATTATACATAATAATTACAATTAATAATAATACATAAAATAACTTAATTAATAAGTGAACCTAATTTTACATTACAACTTACATATGTATAGGGCCTACATAAGTTTCACATTTGTACGGATAATAATTTTTCACTTTATTCTCATTTCACTCACTGCACTGGCACTATGACACATTTCACTGACACTATATAACACATTTCACTGACACTATATAACACATTTCACTGGCACTATAAAACACATTTCATTCACACTATAAATTATCACTGATCGAAACTATTCACTACATTGTAAAACCATAACTTTACTGGCCCACCATGCTTCACTGATACAACAGTTCAAATAAGACATACAATTACACCCTTATTCATACTTATAAACAAATCTACATTTAAACTCGGAGTAACTCGTCAAGCTAAATAAATACATGAAATTTTAATTTTAATTTACACTTTATACATAACGTTTTAAGTTATTCTTGAATCTTCTTAAGGGCAGCCCTCAAAGACCGCTGCAGGTAGATCATTCCAATCATTTATAGTTCTATTTAAAAATGAGAAATACCTACTTCCGTTTTCTGTTTCCTACATTTTATTTTAAAATCATGATCGTTCGTACCATAGTACGTTGGTTTCTCTAACCGAGCCGTTATGTCTACCCATGCTTTTTGACCTAGATGTGCTCTATACAATGATGTTATTCTAGTTTTTATACGTCTGTTTTCCAATGTTTCCCATTTAAGTTCTTCTATCATATCATTTCCGTCTTCTCTTTTACCTTTAACACATTTAGCTGCCCTGAACTGGATTCTTTCTAAGGAATTTATCTGATATATTCTATAGGGATCCCGACATGTAGTTCCGTTAATACAATACTACTGTAAATCTAATTGGTCTATGCATGTAACTAAAAATCAATTCACCTATATCAAAGTCGCAAGAGTGAGTCTACTCATTACTATGAAACTGGCCTCATGTAACAGAAAATATTTATATTATACGCATAGGCTACACATGTATAATGGTTGGCGTTAGACATTTTTAACGCTAATATACAAGAACTAATTGCCTAATTTCGTATCGATTTTGCGAATATCGCACCGAATCACTATTAATTAATTACATTAATTAAATCCTTATTATTCCCATATCCCAGGATGTGCTGCTCCGATTGTCAAATGTTTGCAATGCCACCGCATAGGGGCGCCACTGCGCTGCTATGCTGGTTGCATATAGACAGTGGCGTGTGCTAATTAAGTAATTAAGGTGTGGTTTCGAGACACGACACCAGGGGGTGGGAGTGCTTCATCGGGCTGTGTGCGGGCTCAACTGTCCACAGGTGTGAGAGAGAGCTCCATACTTCTAGTAGATGGCGATTCCGTGCGGAATTTTCCTAATCACTCAACAAATTTTCATTCTAAAAGTAAATTGCGTAATGCAGATTTGATGTATGCTAAGTTTTAATATATGTATATAATTGGAAAATTTATTTTTAAAATTATTTTATACGAAATTAATATATTGTTATAGTAGTCATATAAAATGGCCAGATATTAGTTCACGTTAGCAAGAAGATGCACTATCACCTTTACCTTTTTAACTTTGTTCTAGAATATGCCATTAGGAAAGTCCAAGAAAATAGAGAGGTTGTGGAAATTAACGGGTTAAATAAGATTCTTATTTATGCGGATGACGTGAATATGCAAGGAGAAAATCCACAAACGACTAGGAAAAACACGGGCATTTTACTTGAAGCAAGTAAAGAGGTTTGGAAGTAAATCCCGAAAAGACAAAGCATATGATTATGTCTCATGATGTAGTACGAAATAGAAATATAAAAATTGTAAATTTATCCTTTGAAGAGGTGGAAAAATTCAAATATCTTGGAGAAACCGTAACAAATATAAATGACACACGGGAGGAAATTAAATGCAGAATAAACATGGAAAATTCCTCTTATTATTCGGTTGAGAAGCTTCGTCATCTAGTCTGCTTAAAAAATTAAAATTAGAATTTATAAAACAGTTATGTTATCGGTTTTTCTGTACGGTTATGAAACTTGGACTCTCATTTTGAGAGAGGAACAAAGGCTAAGAGTGTTCGAGAATAACCCTCAACTGGTATCTATGGGTCAATATAGACCCATATGGGTTTTAGTCTCATATTTTCCCATAGTATGCACATACTTACCGGATCATGGCTCGAGGTTTTCTCAATTAATATTCAGTTGTATATAAATGTGTGCAATTGAGATTATGTCTGTGCAAGCATTTTTATGATAGGATATGGGTCATTTTAGACCCATAGATAGCGTAAGTGTAACATTTAAGTTTTAGTTCACAGTAAGTATCTGTGGGTCACATACGACCCATATGTAGTTCTTATTTTGTCCAGTAGTGTGTGCTCAATTATTGGATATTTTATTCCGAACGCTACCAATCACTACTTAGCTGTACATAATATGTATATCTAAATTCAAAAGTGAGGATGGGTTGAACAGAAAATTCAGTGAGCAGTGGTTTTGAACGTACTCCTCGAAAACTAAATCGACATGTTTTTCCTCAAAATTGCGTCCCCTGCATATCTAATATTACTCAAGGTTGGAAATTTTGAAATGAACACACTGTACGTATAAGATCTTTATAACGATTAATAAAGATAATGAATAACAGAAACATAAATATGTCTGTCTGTTTACGAACGTCACTGTATAATTAACAAAAACCTTCCTAGATTCTACTGGCCTAGCAGTGTGATGAATTCCATTAAGATGGGAGGGAAAATCTGTAGGGCGGAATTCATAACTTTCGGAACAATTACTAGAGTGTTGAATTTTGCACGAAGAAGATAAAGCCTTTAGCTTTTACCTGAACAGTATTCAGTACTTTCCATAATTGAAAAAAACAGGTCTTCAAGTTTTTTACCTACTTCTGAATGAAATAATGCTCAACAATTTTTATCACCAGTTACGAATCCATCGCTCAGAAGTTAGGATACTATTTGTCAAATACGATAGTACTTCTATTCCTTTATTGTGTCCAACATATAAGCATCAATCAATACGCAATAGGTTTTACTCGTGTGTATACAATTAAGCATTCGTTCACTTATCCTGGCTCTACTAATTGCGTACCAATAATTCCCAACTTTTCTCGTTCAAGTTTTAGTCAACTAAAGTTTTATGCATGAGTGGTCTCTTTGTGATGAAGTTTCAATTTGCTTCCCACCAAACATCGGTATTGCTATATAACTATAACCTTCCTGACAAAATTCATTCAGTAGAAATAGTATTCAATACACAAATACCATTTCTCGTGCATGGAAAACCACTCTAATTACCACTTCTATTTTCTGTTCCTAATTGGTAATCACAGATTGAAAATTAAATAACACAGGGGTGCCAAAGTAGCCGCACAAAAATCACTAGGCATGTCTAATTCAATAAAAATACAACTAATAATATTACTATATTAGCTAACGTGAAATCCTTTCTAATGGCTAAAGATATTCACCTTTCAAACACCATGAAAGAGCATAGGGGTCATATGGCGGTAGGGCTCCATGCAGTAACGACACTGCATCAGAATGAAGTAGTGGTATGAGTCTTCATCACGTTCAAACCATATTTTCAACCCCCGGAAAAAATATGATACTGAATGTGAAATAAGACTGAATGGACCCGCTTCGTTCTGCAAATTTAGCAAGGGAAAATTTCCGCCTCTATTTAGGAATGAACCCGGAATTTCCAATTCCGTAACCAATTGCATTACCAACTGAGCTATCCGGTCACGTCAGTCTCTCTTTAACTTTCATAACAACCATAATCTATGATATGTTGCATTCTTAGTTTCACTATATTTGTGTTAATATATCACATGACATCATAATATAATATAATATAATATAATATAATATAATATAATATAATATAATATTCATTCATTTACTGTTCTGTCCAAGGGCAGGTCTTTCACTGCAAACCCAGCTTTCTCCAAGTTTTCCTATTTTCTGTCTTTCTCTTCGTTTCCTCATATGATCCATATAACTTAATGTCGTCTATCATCTGATTATCTTCTTCTGCCCCGAACTCTTCTCCCGTTCACCATACCTTTCAGTGCGTCCGTCAGTAGGCAGTTTCTTCTCAGCAATATAATATAATATATCCTTTATCACCTACCCTGTTAAACATCTACTTGGAAGATTTAGTGAACAATTGTTTTCAGAACATGAGAGGAGTGATAGCAAGAGGAAGAAGAATAAAATACATAAGATTTGCGGATGGCATTATTAGCATAAGAGAAGATGATACTAAGGAATATGCTACTGGAGCTAAATGACAGCTGTGAGCAGTATGGGATGAAGATAAATGTAAACAAGACGAAGACAATGGTCATAGGAAGAATAATAATGAAGGTAAAATTTGCGAATTCTTTTTGAAGTACTAGAGTAAGAGGACAGCTTCAAATACTTGGGGTGTATACTATAAGCAGTAACATGAGCTGCTGCCAGGAAGTCAAAAGGAGGTTAGCAATAGCCAAGAAATAGAAAAAGGAGCATCTTCTGCGAACCTCTGGAAAAAGTTCTAAGGAAGAGACTAGTGAAGTGCTTTGTGTGGAGTGTAGTATTGTATGGGCGCAGAAACATGAGCATTACGACGAAGTGAATAAAAGCGATTTGAAGAATTTTAAATGTGGATATGAAGAAGAATGGAACGTGTGAAGTGGACAGACAGAATAAGAAATGAAGCTGTGTTGGAAAGATTGGGTAAAGAAAGAATGATGCTGAAACTGGTTAGGAAGAGGAAAAGGAATTGGCTGGGGCACTGGCTGAGAAGATACTGCCTACTTAAGGATGCATTGGAAGGAATGGTGAACGGGAGAAGAGTACGGGGTAGAAGAAGATATCAGATGATAGATGACATGAAGATATATGGATCAGAGTCCTGCATAACTAGTTACGAAAAATAGAAAAGACAGATTGCTACGGAACACCTGTGCTATAGACAGTATGTGAAGCTCTTCTGTCTCGAGTAATCCAATGTTCGGTTTAACGAATGTCCGAGTCTCACTCGGTTGGACGGCTCTGGATCATGAAAGACAGATAGTATTGAACCATCCAGGAGTTCCAGGAGTTGTTGCAAGAACGCCATTATCATCGTGTATCTTTCAAATGATATTTCCTCCCAGTGTTGCCAACTGGACGGAAATTCCGTCAAAACTGACGGAATTTCAACGTAGCTGACGGGGAAAGAATGGCTTTGACGGGTGACGGATTTTCTGGCGGAAATTACGATTTACATCGTCTTTTGACTATTTTAGCTACTGTCATTTTAATTGTTTAATTTTTTGGGGGAATTTTACTTTTTCTTTGAACAGCCCTGCCTGTGCCGTATCATATTGAAGCATCCCCTGTTTCAGATTTCCTCGTAATGAAATCAGACGTTAACGAATTATTATTTTAATCAAGATTGGTAGCCTAAGTTGTGTTAAAATTTGCTTTTTATTTGTATATAGGGTCATTCCATATCAAATCAACAAGGCACTCAACCCGACCGACTCAGATTTCTTTCAAAATTTGAGGGTTTGTTTGACCTGCCGTGCTAACTAAAACTGCCGAGTTTCATATGTCCTGTGCTTTTCGTTTTCTGTCAGTGGCGTTTCAAACATGAAAACTCACATTTTTGTAAGCACGCCGCTTCAATTAAAATTATATATCTCAACAACGTCTCCAGATAAATTTACAAAAATTGGGTGATACATTCTTAATATGTGATAGTTTTTATTACTTATATTGTTTTCTGCATGTATTCAATTACACTAAAAAAACATGGTGAAACAATTTTCATATATTCATATTTAAAAATGTGGGGGTTCTATTTTAATGAAAAAAATATATAGTACGCCTCAATTAGTGATATAATGAACTCATAAGTTGCAACTTGGAATCTTCATAGGTTATAAAGATAAAAATTATTATATCACAGCAAGCGTAAGCTAACCGTATAAGTCGCGATAATTATGTCCCACACATTCGTTGTATTTAATTATATTTGATCATATTCTTGAATGTCACTATGTAATTTAATATGTAGCACATAATTCGAATTTTTTAAATTATTACCTGAAATAAATTATTGTCACATGGATTTTGTTAAACCTGAAGTTCTGTAAGAAATGCTTACCTTTCATTGCTGAGATAAAATAGCCTGATCATCTTTCCAGACAGGATGCTGCGTTGTTTCAACTGCATTTTAAAACTACTTAGCAAGCATAATACCCATCCTAAACAGCAGGACTGTATGAAACTTGTGTTCCAGGCACTGCGGTGGATTTTGCAAATCGAAGAGTAAGCATTTTTTCCTCTTCAGTATAGCCTTTTTTAGTCACATAAACGGTATTAATGTTTGGGAGATGATGCCTTGTCCAGTCGTACAATTCAATAGGTGTAGTTATTTGTTTATCGGATGGTCTCTGCAAACTAGCACAAGCCGCAAACCTTTTAAGTGTCCCACCTACAACGTCGCATGCTCTTTTGCCATGCAATATGCAAAAATAATGCTATTCTGTTGGAAATCCAAAATCTTCTTCATGTAATGTGAGGTTCAGCAAATTTTTTTTTATTTTTATACTGAGCAGAGAATCCATCGGAGAAATACATAATTTTTGTGGTGAATTACAGATGTTTGTTTTAATGACTCCATTAGATATTTTTGAAACAGATGTACAGCTGTAGTGTCATATTTCGGGCAGTGTGAAATTATTACCAGATTTTTAATATAGACTGTATCGGATGACGATTCGTTATGATATATTACGAAAGTATGAATGGTTGTCTGCACATTAGTCCTGTGATATGACTGAATTTCATCTTGGATTACGAAATAATAGTTTTCAGCGAAGTCGCATAACACAACAAGCAGGCATGGCTGTAGAAATGATTTCATATCACGTAGAAACTTACTTTGTTCAGATGATATAAATGAGTGAGTCAGTAAATCACCAAGTTTCTCCAAGAGACAGTCGAAAAATTTGTCTGTGGGTTTCATTATATTCTCAAGCGTTGATCGGTCAGTCGTCATCCACTGCTTGTAGGTCACTGATTCACTGCAGTTTTATACGAAACATTTCTCTAAACCCTCTCTTATTTTGAATGGTTCAGGACATTCTGTACATTTCCTGAACAAGCAATTTATATGAGAAGGATTGCACACCATAGTAGCCAAGAAATGTTAAGTTGGAAAATATAAAGAAAAATTTTCTTGAAATCCACGTAGACCTGAAACTTTAATAAATTGCTTCCGCCATAAGTTTTACATACTGATAGGACACAAACTCCAGCTAGAGTACAATTTCTTTGTCAGGGTTAGAATTTTTAAACACTGCATATAATTAATTTCTGCTCATGTGATTTACTCCCCGATTCTTTAATCACAACAAATATTTCTTATCAGGCATCATTCTGCTTATCTCGTCAGAACAACAGAATTCTTTAACTTTATCGGCAACAGCCGCGAGCAAGGGTTTTCCAGGTTTCGGATTTGGTGAACACAAAATTCCCTTTCCCTTTGCCAGGACTTTGGCTTTCTGAATTATGTATTCGATAGCTGAAAGAAACTCTTTTTTATATTATTTACGCTGCAGCTTTTAGGTAGTAGTGTTAAAATGGTGATTTTCTCACTTTTACCTGAATTTTGAAAATTTTCCTGCAACTGAGACAAAATTTCAGAATAAGAAAGGTCCTGGTTCCTCGACATCTTTATATCGAAGACTTTGTCTTTTACAATGTTTTCAAATTTCTGTCTCTTATATTTCTCTTGTTGTAGCCTTTCTTGTTTAATAAGGAACACACCTTGGTCAAAAAAACTTGTATTTAATGAACTTACATTTGCTGTAGAGTCGATGTATTCTTCATTACTAGAGTCATTATGAGGATTCTGCGTAACAGCATCATATTATATTTTTATTTCTTTGCGACACATAGCGCACACCTTTTGTTCCTGTTTTAAATCAGGAAATACATTAAGCATCCACGATATAACACTTCTTAAATTTTTCCTCTAATTACAGTGCCCTGATTTCTCGAAGGGATTGCAGCAAACATAGGCCTATAACTTAAAACGCGACTCCATTACATCGCACAAAACTACCACATACTACGAAAACTAACGACACTGCACTTGAAACAGATTGCACGTTTTGTATAAATTGAAGACTGTGTATAAACTGCCACTCATGACGGCCTGACAGATCGATGACGCAGCTTATCAGACAAGTAGGAACTCGTGCGCATGCAGTGTTGGTGTAAGACGGGGTTAAGTGCTACAAACCAATACATTGATATATTTTTTTACTGATATTCCTGAAACGTTTCCAAAATGAAACTTACACCAAGGGGAGAATACTCTTACCTCTATAACATACATTTTTCGCGAAATAATTTATGTCCTGCATTTATAAATATTCAATGTAAAAATGTTTTTCACGTGACTATTCAATAACGAATTCATTACTTTGATGCAAACCTATTTTTATTGAAACGTATGATCCCTTAGCTTTAAAATAAGCCCAAGTTTAAGATTCTACCTCAATTAGAAGAGAAGTTATGAATTATTTTTGTTGACATAGTATGCAACATTTTTACATTTTTTTTCGTATTGACAGAATTGCTGTAGGGATATCGTGCATTACTGAGGGCTAAAATTTTACATAATTACTTAACTTAAGGTTCTTTACCATCCTACCAAATTTAATGAAAATCTGAGGTGGTCGGGTTGAAAAGTCCACTTTTTTGTGTTGATTTGACATGGAATGCCCCTATAGATACATTGAGTGGGCATTTTTTTTATTTTGACGGATTCTGACGGATTCCAGGTGTTAGACTGACGGGGATACAATTTATGTGTTGGCAACACTGTTTCCTCCTCTCTCCTCACTGTTTGAAGCACGCATCATGATACTACAATCATTAGAATTGAGAGTGCTTTTATTTTTGTTAATAGCTTGTTATCTCCCTAAAAACAACTTATTAGAGAAATAATAATACATCCACTTAGAATAACTAAAAGACTCAGGCTATATTCACAACTACTCTTTCAGAGATAGACTACGTATTTTGAGTTCAAAGTATGAACGTTACAATAGCAGGCCTAAGTGTGTACCTATTTACTCTTCTCTTTTGTAAGTAATTGTAATTTATTTTATTCTTGTATTTGTTTACACATCAGATTTCATCTATGCATTATGCTTATTTCCTTCGTTGTTACCGGAGTCCATTAGTTGATTTATATATTGGTATGAAGATAAAAATGTACCAAAGTGTCCAATCAATTACAACCCTATTTCAAGCTAACTTACTTACTTATGGCTTTTAAGGAACCCGCAGGTTCATTGCTGCCCTCACATAAGCCTGCCATTGATCCCTATCCTGTGCCAGATTAATCCAGTGTCTATCATCATATCCCACTTCCCTCAAATCCATTTTAATATTATCCTCCCATATACGTCACGGGCTTCTCAAAGGTCTTTTTCCCTCTGACCTCCCAACTAACACTATATGCATTTCTGGATTCGCATGTGCGTGCAATATGCCCTGCCCATCTCAAACGTCTGGATTTAATGTTCCTAATTATGTCAGGTGAAACATACAATGCGTGCATCTGCGTTGTGTAACTATCTCCATTCTTCTGTAACTTCATCCCTCTTAGCCCCAAATATTTTTCCTAAAAATTTCAAGCTAACCTTTTTTAATTAGGAAAAGTAAATTTCCTTCAATTACTCCATTTGTGTAGTTACAAAATGTCATCAGAGTTCCCGTGTGGTGAAATGCGGTTAGTATTCTGTCCCCTGTATCTGTGGGTCTGTCTAGCCAGGCGCAACCGCTTCAAGGTCGGATATTTGAACGAATGTGTAACCTCGCCGGTTGATCTGCAACCGGTCGAATATAAACCGTTGTAAGCGCTGTTCTTCAGCACTCTGATATGGATCATATGAGGAAACAAAGAGGAAGGCACAAAATAGGAAAGACTGGAGAAAGCTGAGTTTGCAGTGAAAGACCTGTCCTTGGGCAGAACAGTGAATGAATGGATATAATATAATATAATATAATATAATATAATATAATATAATATAATATAATATAATAGTCCACACCTGTGGAGTAACGGTCAGCGCGTCTGGCTGCGAAACCAGGTGGCCCGGGTTCGAATCCCGGTCGAGACAAATTACCTGGTTGAGGTTTCTTCCTGGGTTTTCCCTCAACCCAATACGAGCAAATGCTGGGGATAACTTTCGGTGCTGGACCCCGGACTCATTTCACCGGCATTATCACCTTCATTTCATTCAGAAGCTAAATAACCTAGATGTTGATACAGCGTCGTAAAATAACCCAATAAAATAAAAAATATAATATAATGTAATCCTACCGATCACATATACTCCGTCTACTCCTGATTTATCGTCCTAAGGGTAGAAGATTACTGGGAAGTTCATTTAAACGGTGCGGTGGGAAGAGACCGTAACTGGCCATTGGTCATATAAGTGAAGAAGAAGAAGCAGTATAACGATTTTGATGAGCGAGTTAGGCGTGTTGTCTTGCTGTCAATAATTTCGTAATATCCCCCCGTATTTAAAGTCTCTTGACCACAACTGTGCCGGAACTTTCTGAAGTTAATTCTGGTAATCTTTGATTCCAAGACAGCAAAATTACTGTAAACAAATATTGAAATAAATCAACAGTGTATACCCTATATTTTTTACTCTAGTAGTCCGGTACACATTGATCATATTGAGCATATGACCAAAAGTCCATTGGTACGTATTGGGCATATGACCAAAAGTACTCTGTTAGTGTGACGAAATGTCGGTGATGAAATGTCCATGGTATGAGTTTACGGGTACAAAATGTCCTGGAACCTCTTTTACCAACTAACATTTCACAAAAATCTCTTGAATCACTCTGTGTTTTGCAAAAATGATATCTAATAACACACGCTGTTCTGCACTGTACTTGAATTTCTAAGTGGAGTATACTTCGACCTCAAATAACCTGCACTGCCCTAAATGAATTTACAGTGCAGCGTCAGTCCAGTCTCCCAAATGTCAGGAATCGTGCATTAAGTGCAGCGTCTGTCCGATCGCCTGAGTACCGGAAATCGTGGATGGGGACACCCCCATATGAGTTTCCAGAAGTGTGAGGGACTTCAAGTAGTATTCTCCTTAAAGCACTACGTAGTATTTATAATAGTAGCCGGTTGAGTTGTCCACTACCTTTAAAACGCGCACTTTTCCGTGGAAGCTACAGTCATGGATTTATAACACGTCTAGAGCGTTGATGTTGAACGTTGTCAAGCTTTGTCTTACGATGTGTCAGAAGGAGAGCCATGCGCCATGCTGATCTAAGTAACGTGAGATCGCCGTATGTTTTTCTGGGCGCAAATGAAATGAGCACAATATACCTGAATAACCCTTATTTCTTATTGGACTAGAGCACAAACAACCTGAAATTTTTTATTCCCGTTGAGCACAAAAAATTTGAAATCTTTCATTCGCGTTGAGCACAAACAATTTGACACATTCTTCTTACCTTTTTCTGCAGACTTAGGACTGACAGCATTGATTTTGCTGGTAACTTTTGTTTAAAAGTGTTGGTCAAAATTATTTTGCTGGTATGGTTAAAATGTTGGTCAAAGTTATTTTACTGGTAAGGTTAAGCATTTGATCAAAATTAAAATCATGTTACTGTTTTAATTAAAAAGATTTTTGAATAGCTACTCGTTTTATATAACCTAAACGAGAAATTATTCCTGTCTCATATTTTAATAATGCATCTGTCAAAATATCTCGTTTTTATGTTTCGTCCAGAGAATTTCTTTTGGCAATTGCAGCTCCTTATGTTATTATATACCTCTGTCTGCATTTCTTTTAGAACCAAAATGAAAAATTGCATATATGTTTGGATGTGGGCTGGTAAAATTATTATTGAATTTAGAATGAAATGCACTCTAAGCCTGTGGAATGGGGGAATGCAGGCACTCTATGTATTTGTACTCTTCTCGTAGAATCGTTTCTACTGTTGTTTGTGCTCAACTAGAATGGCATCGATGTAATCGCAAATAGTGATTTCTGACCATTGTGCTCAACACGTATCAACCCATTTTTCTAATGCCAGATAAAAAGGAGGTTCCAAGGCTACTTAAGGGATACGACACCATAGAATAGCAGAGTATTGTAGTAACATATAAAATGGTGAGTGTATATTTGTCCGTTGGAGTGGACGCGCTTCCTAACCAGGTTTCGATTTCCGGAATGGTTAATAAAGAAATGTTTCTTCATACCACGCAACTGGTTGTTCCTTTTCCTGCCATTGTCCTGTATTGTGTCGGCAGTGATCCTCGCCGTACTGACCCCATGTTCCGGGAGACACGAATTGTGTAGCTGTATATGTTAAGTTACGAAAACTTCTTCGTAAGGAGGCTAGAGCTTGATGAGTCTTCTACAGCTTTCAAGAAGTGTATATTGAACTAAATTAGATTGCGCTGATCCGATGACTTATACCTTTACCGGGATCTAATTTTTCTGGTAATTATTTTTTTTTTTCATACTAGCAGGAAAAGTTGTCAACGCAAACCCTAATTGTAGCTTTTATATTAAACTGTTGCAATCATAGACTTCGACTTCCATATAAGATCCCAATGTTTTTCTTTTATATTTGTATATAATTTTGGGAAATTTAGGCCGAAATGTGAATGAGTTGTGCTTTTATAAAAACTTTCTTATTACGATAACTGAATGTCCTTAATTTTAGAGCCTCATGTTGCTCTCCCATACATATAATAATACAATTTCAATCGAATTTCGAAAAAATGTAATTACTAAATGTGAGTTTAATCAGCATATGGCATTTATTTTAACTACACTCGAATGTCAGCTGGAAATGAAACCAATTACTGGAGAGTAACAGTCAGATCAACGACACGCATCGAACGACATTTCGTAATATTCAATAATTCTATCTACATCACACATAAGAGTTGAATTTGAAATTCATGTCCTGTAATAATTGCATACATATATTACATTACATTAAAATGCATTAAGGACATACGCACATACACATTATGTACATACGTACATACATATACACATTATGTACATACGTACATACATATACACATTATGTACATACGTACATACATATACACATACACTTACAGTATACATACATACATACATAACGTACCGTAAAAGTAAGCATAAACATATACATAGGCCTATACATATACATACATAACATACATACATTCATTACATATTTACATTACTTTTTTGAAAAATATTTAATATCGAAAATTTTAAAGTGTGCTCCGTTAAGTAT
The DNA here is from genome assembly GCF_040183065.1 of Periplaneta americana. Taxonomy (NCBI): domain Eukaryota; kingdom Metazoa; phylum Arthropoda; class Insecta; order Blattodea; family Blattidae; genus Periplaneta; species Periplaneta americana. Next base: position 76,990,990 of record NC_091127.1, read on the forward strand.
GCTGTGTATTATACAGAGTGTCCCAAATTGATGTATACACTCTTTGAAATAATATTTCATAGTAAAGAAACGAGATAGATATGCGATTTTTGCGGTTTATGATTCAGAAGGCAGTAGAAAGCATGGAGACATGTTCATCTGTTTATAAACAAACATGGCGGTGCAACTGTCGCTCGATGAACGTAAGTGGATACTGAAATGTTATTGGAAAGTGGAGAATGTTGTTGAGGTTCAACGACGTTGGAGCAGTCGGAACACAACCACCAACAAGGTTAACTATCACAAGAATCCGAGACAAGTTTGAAGTTGACGGAATGGTGCAAGATGTGTTGAAAGGGCGGTGCGGAAGAAAGAGAAGTTCCACCGATAATGAGAGTCTTGATGCAGTCATGCAGGTTTTTTCAGGTAAATATACCCATTGGGTGATTTCTGACACCCTCTATGCCACTTCTTGTCCCTCACTCTACATGTATTGCTGTGCCATTAAAATTTACAATTGTAAACACAAGCAGCTAAAACAAAGTTACAACACTACTGTTTCCTTTTTTGTGTATAATGGAATTCTGTGATATTGAACTCAGTTTAAAACAACATTTAAGAGAGTTAAGATGCCTTTAAGCCCCGAGAACGCCGCTAGAACAGTCATTTTGGAAAAGGATGACCGCAGCTTACGTTATGTGGTTCAGGTGTTACATACATGGCCCCGTAGTCCTGGAAGAGTATCTGGAGCATGTTGACGGACATTCCTTCCTAAAATATCCCACAGATGATCAATTGGGTTAAGATCCGAACTCCGTGATGGCCATTGGAAGAGTTGGATCCGAAGTATTGGAGGACATATCGCGCCACACGAGGACGTGTATTGTCCTGTATGAGCACGAAATTGTCACCAATAAATGATGCAAAAGGAAGAACATGTTGCCCAAGAATTTCTTCAATGTAGCGATGGGCAGTAAGAGACCCACCCTCCACAAAACAAGGTTCGTTCGTGCAGTCATACTTATGTCTGTCCACACCATCACCGAATCACTCTGAATTTTTGTCCTTGATGAAAAGTTGCATGGAGAATACCTTTTTTCCAGTCCTTCTCCACACTTTTTCTCTTCCATCTTGGGATCTGAAGCAGAATCGGGACTCATCTGAGGAAAAAACTGTTCCCCACCGTTCGTCAGCCCATTCCTGTTGTTCCCTTGCAAACTATAAGCGAGTTTGACGATTCTGTCTGTAAGTTCTGGGACAGGTCTTCTGGAGATCAGACCAGCATCATGTAGCTTCCTCCTCACAGTCCACTCACTGACATTCACACCTCGCACTTGGTTTAGTCAATTTCTGGCTTCGACCGCAGTGGTATGGCGGTTACGCAGCACTTCAAAGCGCAAGAACTGGTCATCTATAGCAAGAAGTTAACCTTTTCCTACCATTCCCGGTCTTCGAGAATATGAACCAAGTTCCCTGTAACTTTGCACTGTACATGAAACCGTCGACGGAGTTGTATGCAACACCTGAGCCACATAAAGTAAACTGCGGTCATACTCTACCAACGCGACTGCTCTAACGGCGTTCATGGCGTTTAACGGCATCTTAACTCTCTTAAATGTTGTTTAAAACTGAGTTCAATATCACATAATTCCATTATAAACAAAAAAAGAAAATTATAATGTAGTAATCTTGTTTTAGCTGCTTGTATTTAGGGTTGTAAATTTTAATGGCACAGCAATAAATAAAGACTAAGGGACAGGAAGTGGTAAAGTTGGTGTCACAAACGACCCAATAAGTGTACTTTCCTTCCCAAAACATGAATTAACACTTTCCTAACACAAACAGGTTTTTAGAAGCACATAGAAATGGTATAGTTTGTATTATGGTTTGATATTTGAAATTTATTCAAGTGTTGCGTTTTTTTCTTTTCTTTTATATATTTATTATTTTTTTTTTTTTGCTTGGCGGTGTACAAATAATTAATAATTTATATTAAATTCTGAGTTCATGATTGAATAACATTTTTCATAGTAAATGTATATACAGTAGTGCATTTATATTAAACATTAAAATGCTACTCATTTTCTTATATTGATTAAAACACATTCGAAAAAAATTGAAAGAATTCTTAAGTGCTTCCAGCTCCATACGTTCAGTTACGCTGATTACTATTCACGCGAAAGTTAAGCTTATTTTTTAAACTTATTTTTACGCAGTTATTAGTAATAGGTAATTTAAATTATTACTTCAGTTACATATAACACAGGGTTTATTACATTATTTGATCGAATTTTGTACAAAACATAGAGTAACATTCTCATACTACAGTTTCAGTTGTAAACATCTTTTCCAGTGAAACAAATGCGTCTCTTAAAACACAGCTAGGACATCGTATGAAGGCGAAAAGACAAAGCCACAAATTTCAGCAGAGTAGCTGCTAACTCGACGTCATATAGTCAGCTCGTTATTATGTAGTGCTCATCAGTTTTCGTTATTTTGCAAGTTTTCAGGCTACTTGCATACGCAGTTTCAGGAGCAGTCGAGTTGCGACCTCGTGGAAAATTTTTGTTCTTGAAACTTGGGCAAGTAAACAACTGCAATGTATGACACGTAGAGTTGACTGTTCAGTAACTTCGACGCCAATGTCTATCGATAAGCACGAAGATGGAAAAAGTATGTTTGTTTGATGGACGTAACATAGTAAAAGACAGGGCGGTAACAAATAAAGTAGGTACTGGAGTCGTGGATATACGAAGGGAGCCTCAAGTATCTTCAAAACCTAGCAGACTTAAGTTTATCTTGGACAGAAGATTATACCAGCTAGAATTCACAACCAAGTTCGAGTGAATAAAAATTTTTCTCTACACATTTGTAATTTGTTTTGTCCAAAATCATAATTATCGTTATACAGTACTCGTAAATGAACATATCTACTCATAAAACGAAATTAATTTGAATATCGAAATATGGAAAATTCTTAGTTTTAGTTACGTTTTATGTATTATCATGTGGGACAAGCAAAGATGAAAGAAAATAAGTTCAATAAATTTACACGATCGTCGTCGTCGTCGTCGTCGTCGTCGTCATCATCATCATCATCATCATCATCCATGACTGGATAAAAGTTTTTTGTTTTATTTTTTGTTTTTCGGTTTTGCTTTTGTTTTGTTTGTTTGTTTTGTTTTTTTGCTATTTCACCAATTCAATTTCCCTCTCGAGATTCGTGTTTCCTTAAACTGATAACTTAAAACGGGTTCGGGAAGACTATTTGAATGCAGTGTATCTACGAGATATTTGCAGTGTTGTATGTTATGTTTGAACTGTATCAAGTATTGGCAAAAAGTGTAGCCATTGTATCATATCCAGAGACTACGCAAAGAAATTTCATTTCAGCTGCAGTAGTTCGAAGCATATGTGGCGCAATAACATCAAAGAATAGTAACTAGAAGAAAAGTAAATCTGAAGCATTGAAGACAATTATTACTATTTCCATATTTTATGTGGAAGCGAGGCATGGATATTGCAGAAAAAACTACTAAAATTATATAAAAATTCAACATATTAAATAGCCTATATAATAAAGTTAATGGGTGCACAAGTATGAACGAAATGGAACCGGAAACGTAAGAAACAAAAGTTTTTCAATCTTTTTTTCTTTCTAGTGAATTATTCAAAGCTATCTTAACTTGTTAGCGTAAGTCTAGCAAATACGACAGGGTAACAGATGTTAGAAATGGAGACCATTTCTTGTAACACAAGCTTCCAGTCTTTGACGCAAGGATTCCTACACATTCAGAAGAAATAGCATAGCAAGCTGCTATAATACGATATTGCATATCTTGGAAAACAACTAAAGATCCTAATTTAATTCCCATATTACTGTCCACTTATTTTCAATACAATGTACAGGTGTTAATTGTTTAGAACTGAATTAAAAAATAACAACATATAAAGATCAAGGTCACTTTCTATTGTGATTGTTATTGTCATTGCAGTAAACAAAATATCACCATTATCGTGATGTACCGAAGTACATATGATATTTCCGCGCAGGAATTCTGCGTTATCATATGATGAAGGATGGGTGGAGCGGAGAAAAATTCTCTCCGGTACCGGGACTCGAACCCGGGTTTTCAGCACGTGCTAACGCTTTATCCACTAAGCCACACCGGATTTCAGTTCCGATGCCGGATTGAATCCTCTCAGTTTAAGATTCACCTCTCAGTTTTCCTTTAGTGGCCAACTCTCATGCACTGTGTCACAGATGTGTGACAGTGGCACAATGTCCAACACACTGTGTGTAGAGGTGCACTCATTACGAGTGACTAAGTGGTCGGGATCCGACGGAATGAGTGCCGTCTTAAATCACTAATTCCTGCACGGAAATATCATATGTACTTCGATACATCGCAATAATATGATATGCGTAAATAATCACTTAGTGATTTAAGACGGCGCTCACTCGTAATGAGTGCACCTCTGCACATAGTGTGTTAGACATTGTGCCACTGTCACACATCTGTGACACAGTGCATGAGGGCCACTAAAGAGAAACTGAGAGGTGGAACTTAAACTGAGAGGATTCAATCCGGCATCGGAACTGGAATCCGGTTTGGCTTAGTGGATAAAGTCAGCACATAGAACTGAAAATCCGGGTTCGGGTACCTGTGCCGGAGAGAATTTTTCTCCGCTCTACCCATCCTTCATCATAAAATATCACCACTTTCTGTTATTGTTTCTCTAGTATCATAGACATATTTTATCTAACGGATACAAGTTTAATAGCGATAATTCTTTAGTTGTTGCATTAGAAATATGCGGTAAAGGCGATTATTATACTAATTTCAGTTAGCTTAATTTCTGCTACACTTATGGCTATCGTTCCATTAAGAAGTCTTTATGCTGATAATATTATTTCTGCTCATTAATATTCTTCTCTGTGGGCTAGAGTTTTGAGTTCCTATATGCCCTTAAATCTAGTGAACCTATAAAGTAGGAGATACATAAGATCCTCAATATTCAGAATGGAAGTGAAATACTTTGCACATTTAAAGGGACGATATGCTACACTTAAATTAATAGAAGATCTATATTACGTTTTGTCATTAAGTGCACGGTTAATTAGAAAATTAAGTTTGAAGTTTCAGCTGTCCGACAACACCGCCGCTAACACAGTGCACTCGTGATACAGACGTAAGACGTCAACGAACTTGGTGTGTCTTGGAAGGTGAGTTGCTCTCTGCCTCAACGTTGCCACTTGCTCGCATCGTACAATGCCTTGAAATTAGAGGTTTTAAAATTAAATTTACACAAAAACCGTCCACGCTATTGAAATACGCCGGAGCGATCAATTATTCTTTATTAGATTCCCTATCGATATGAACAAATAGTTACTGTAATAGTTACGGAATAAGAGGCTGTTAAGCATTTGGGGAAAAACTTTTTTTTTTCTGAAAAAAAAAAACTATGAACTTTCTACCAATAGGATATAGTTTTTTTGTTACATACAACACGAGCTATTCGCTCTGAAAATCTGCAAGATTATTTCACTTTCACTCTGTACATAACTGCCATGGAACGGGATTTGGCTCCCGAGCGACAGGTCGAGCGTCAGCCGGTAAAATGCTACCTACAGCGGCGGAAGCAGAAATGGATTATGAAATCTGCCTTAAAGTAGATGTTGAATGTGTCATCCTTCCGCTCGTATACAAGCTTGATATCGAGAGAATATGGTGTCACTCACTCGTCTAAACTAATGAACTGAAAGTACACACGTGTCAATGCTTTTGGTTTCTGAATTCAGTTCAGAGTGGTGAAACTGATCCGTAGGTCTTTTCTTCTCAGACAAATTTGGTTTCTACTAAATGGGCATGTGAACTCACACTCGGTGTTGGTCTTTCGAAAAAGCTGTAATTTTGTATGAATCCCCTCCTCCCATTACGAGCAGAAAATTGATGTGTGGTGTACGTTAAGTTCGAGCAATGTAATAGGAACAAGGATTTTTCGGGTTGAGAGGTCGTGGTCCACTCGTGGTGTTGCTATCAGACGTTTCGTCTACTGCTGCAACAAACATCTTCAACTGGTCAGGTACACGCAGGCAAAATGATCTCCTCGGAGTACCAGGGAAAACTCATCAAAGCCTACATGCTAAGATTAATAGGTCCAATATTTTACATTTTATCCTGAGATAATAAATGCGGATAGGTATCAAACATTAATCTTAACACCGTTTCTTCAGCAGTTGACGGAAGAGATTTTTATTTATGGTGTAATTTGAGTGACAAAGTATTTCGCATGAATCCGCACACATTAGAGGTACTTCAGGCCAATATTGAGCATGAAATAAGGAGACTTTCAGTTGATGAACTTAAATGAGTAAGTGACAATACATTCTCGCGATATCAAGCTTATACACGAGCCTAAGAACGTCACTTTCAACATCTACTATAAGGTAGATCCTATAATCTATTACTGCTTTCGCCGTTATGGACAGCATTTTACCGGCTGATGCTCAACCTGTCTCCCGGGAGCCCGATCCCGTGCTACGGCAGCAATATATATTAAGAACCCTGAATTTAAGGTGGTAGTTTTGAGTGTTACACACTGTATATGAGACGCTCAGCGCACAAAATGGCCCAACACACAAAATTCGCATATTGAGTTTATTGTTTGAAATAGCTCCTCATATTGTTCTCTTCAAAGAGTAAATCGGCCTAATCTTCATTCCCAGTTTTTCCATCAGATTTGAGCACAGTTTTCGTTTGTGTATCGCATTTCGCGCAATATTACAAAGAGGTAAAGTGGAAATATAATTTTGTGGGTTGGACAATTTGTGCGCTGACCGCCTCATATATGAATTTAGGTTTTGATACTTTTTATATTATCCATTTGTGGTATTCATCAACCAGAAATTAAAGGGAAGTACGAAGGGATCCCCATACTGTGAGTTCAACACAATTACAATACATTCATTGTAGGGCATCATATTGAAAATATACATCTATGTTCTATGAGGGATTCAAACTCATGAACGTTACTGTCAGGAATTTTAGAATCGAGTTTACTCATAATTCATATACACAGAATTTAAAATATCTGCATTATCTAGATTAATTAAATTAAATTGTGTTTTATTTAACGACGCTCGCAACTGCTGAGATTTATCAGTGTAGCCGGTGTGCAGAAATTTTGTCCCGCAGGAGTTGTTTTACATGCCAGTAAATCTACTAACATGAGCCTGTCGAATTTAAGCACACTTAAATGCCATCAACCTGGGCCGGGATCGAACTCGCAACTTCAGGTATACAAGGCCAGCACTCTACCGACTGCGCCACACAGGCCGACGCATGTTGCTAGAAGGTTGTATCAACAAACTTAAAGGGAGAACGAGACGAATATGGAAACATTGAGAGATGGGAGGAAAAAATGAAGGGTTCGGAACCATAGTGGGCCAAGCGCCATTTACTAAAACCGTAGAAAACAAGAGTTAAAATGAATATATTATCATAATTCAATGGAAACATATAGCAAGTAATATAAAGTGTATTTGCATTAAAACTAAATGATATGTCAATCTTCATTAAACTATGGTACGGTATTCACTTAACTTTAACCCTTGCTTTCTCCGTTTTTAATAAATGGCGCTTGGCCCACTATAGCTCTGAACCCTTCAAATGGCGATGATTATGATGATGATGGCGGTGGTTATTATGAACAGAATAAGCCTATATTTAATTACAGTTATCTGTGTACTAGTAAATACCAATAATATTCATATACTCAAAAGAAAAACTAAATGAATTAATTTTTTTGCACAGACTGTTCACAATGAAACACAGAAGCAAACATTGGTATCTAGTTCTGTGAGGTAGATGTCGACGCTGATAAACATTAGGTTGATGAACACAGCTGTTCACAGTTGCCATCCGACCTATTTCCAGGCAAATAACCGGCATTGTTGTGTTGAAACTCCATCAAACCACACAATTCAAGCTAAAACTGAAGCAAATATCGTGGCTACACCTGTCATGGTTAAGCAGGTTGATGTGGGCTATAGTTTGTTAACCACAGCAACAAACAGTTGTGCCTGTATAAAACTAGAATCTGGTGCTAACAACAGCTATCAGGTGATTCAAGAGGAGGAGAGCGGGCTTACACATTCATGACGCATAGCCATGAGGTGGACGAGGAACACAAAAATTCGGTCCTGGTCATCTAGCTGTCACAGTGCATGTCCAAAGTACTCGAATAGGCCTACAATTCTGGCGGATTTTTGAGTGGAAACATTATAGATTTGGATTCCATCGATTACGAATATATCCTCATGCAGTAGATTTTCTTATTTTTCTTCTTCTTCTCGTCCTCCTCCTCCTCCTTCTTCTTCACCATCATCTTCTTTTCCTTTTCATGCAATGGAAGTATTTTCCTATTCTGACTTCACAGCTACGATTTCATTGTTAGTCCTTTGATCTCCTCTTTGTCTTCCGATATTTCTTGTACCCTATAATCTGCATTCATACATTATTTCGGGAAGATTGGTTTTGATTTAAGATGTGACATACACCATTATAATACCAGGTCGAAATCAAATGTAAATATGCCTTAGTTTAGATTAAACAAGACCTATAATAATCACTTGTACCTTTGACCTAAATTTTATGTTGCCTCAAAATTTAAAACGCTGAAATACATTGTATTAAAACTAGAGTAGATCTGTACACAGGGTTGAATCATTTTCCTTCAATTGATGAATTTTTAAATTTTAATTCATGTCCTATTAATATGTAACTTATTTTTAACAATGTACCATCTACTACTTTTTGTAAACCTTGACCTCGTCAATATAGTGCTTAAAGAGAAATAAATGCTACTATTTACTATCATTAATATGTGATGTAATCATGTCATAATAGTTTTTTAATTCATGCTACAGATCAGGCTTTCAGAACTGGGCGACAATTGTGGCGTTGCACCACTCATCGGATGTCACCCACTCGTTTTTTCCATCCCCGCGTCATTGACTTGGTAGGGGAGGGGATTTGTATTCAGTGTCTGTCTACGTGATTGCGTACGGGCCACAGATACGTCATTCAACGTCGGTGGGCTGTGGACGAAGAACCAACGCTTTCCCCATGTTTTCCACCCCTCTCTCGCCAGTTCTGTATCCCTGCTATAGGTGTTTAATTCTTTGATTACATTTTCATTCTTTAGTAAGACCAATCTTTTACAGCCATTTATGATTCTAATAAAAGTAATTTGAATACTCTAATATATGGTAGAGTGGTCCGAATAACTACGTGGACCAACAAAAGTCTGGAGCCTTTGTAATAACTGGACCATCCTCTCTACAGAGGTTATAAATATGGAGGTCCCATGCTCGGGGTTACAAGAATGAAGACCTGAACGATGTATAGACAGCGGAAGGAGCAGCCCTTTATGTGGGGTTAATACACATGACGGCAAGTCTTGAGAGCGGAAAGTGGCAGCCCCACTACTAGATTGTGCTTGCATAGGATATTTCTTACTAAAAAGCTTCAAGTGAATATAGCCTACCGCATAAATATTTGTATGATTCAAACACACAGGCTTGGGATAATTTTTTTAAGATGGTAGCCGATGCAAAACACAACATATATCGGGTAAAAAGTCAAATTCGGTAAATTTTGGACTTAGGATGTTTGTCAATTCAGGTTTTTAATTACTCTTATGAACCGTAGAAGTCTAAAATATCATAAAATTAATTAAATCTATTAACTTTGTTCTTCAGTCTATTCTGATATAGTCAAGTATGATCTTGGACTTAACATTTCTAACGTGTGAGAACATGTAAGCTGGAATTAATTAAAACTTACAGCATTGTGGAGAAGTGACCGATAAGTTTGGCCAGAGCCTTCCTATTCATGGATTCAATGTGAAGGCAGTCATGTTAAAGAATCTATACTGCTTTTAAAAATCATCAAATATAAAATCTGCTGAGAAGGATGTTAACGACATGAACATCTTTACGTTTTTTATGAAAAATCATGGATTTTACTACACGATGTATATACGAGTATTAAATGGAAGACAATCGAAGAAAATTTATAAATTTTAGCATTGTTGTTATGATAATTACACGTGCAAGGGCTGAATTCATTCGACCTTTAATATCTCATTCTTGTGAAAATTTTTTAACCAAAGCTAGATGTTACTAAGTGACAACTCAGTTAATATTGAAAGCAATAAGTCTTTATTCCTTTCTGAGATTGGAGCTTGGGTCTGTTGGTTTCGTAGACTGATTCGAACTGCTCAGTTAAAAGTTCTAAATTCAATAAATAGAACTTCTCTTTTTTGTCTTTGCGATTTCATGGCGTTTATTTGTACCACGAATATAACATATGAAGAAGAAAAACATGACTTCCAGTAACACAAATTGTTAAGCAGACGTTTTATTACACATGCATCACTAGAGTATTCAAACATGCTGTCTTATCTATCATTTTACCATGTAGCCTTTGACGTAAATCGCTACAATACATTAACTTCAACATAACAAATTTTACAACCAATTTTATATTTTGAAGTCAACATAATTCCCTTGGGTATACGACAGACATTTTGAGCAAATTCTTACAATGAAATTCTGCTCTACAACATGTCGTTATGTAACTTTAATGTTACTTCTTTATCTTCCTAACATCCACGAATACAATTTTTTATGACAGACTGTTTTGCTGCAGGCAAGAGATGTATCAAAGTTGCGGTTACCTAAAACTTTTTGCAAGTAATATTGTTGCGATAGCAACTGTGACAGTTGCGATGTCGTTACAATAAAGTTTTGTGCCCGGACAATATCGTTACGATATTCATATGATAATCCTGACCTGTATAAAGAAACATCGAACTATCCAATATTTCACCGGCTATAACTTCCATCATACTTAAAACGAAGTACCAGAAAGAAAATGCATCTCTCATAAAAACATTTTCTTTCTCATGAATATGGCATTTATTCTTGACGTTAGAAGTGCCCTAAAATGCATCAAAGTAATAGAATGTTTAATAAAATAGTGGAAGGTATTCAGAGAAGACTTGTCAAGGTTGTTTGATTAAACAGAAAAATCTTGTTTAATACGAATATGTGCTGGAATTCGCAGAAGACTCAACTAAGACTGGATAGAGTTCTTCGATCTAATTGTAGTTATATAGCAGAATATTGACCTATCGTTCCGATGGACTCAGGTTCGATCCCTGTTTTGACTACGTCTTTCTCCTCGGTATGGAGCAGTAACTTGAGAATTAACCGTCATATAATAAAGCTACTATTCGCCTTGCATTCGCCTGTTACTACTTGTAGTTCCCTTGTTCTCCTTGCTTTCTCCTATTACTATTTGTAGTTCCCTTGTTCTACTTACATTCTTCTATTACTACTTGAGTTCCCTTATTCTCCTTACATTCTCCTTGTTATCTTTGCAACTCCCTTCTTCCCTTTGCATTTCCCTTCTTCTCCTTGTTCTACTTGCATTGTTCTTTTTCACCTTGTACTACATTGCATTACTCTTGTTTTCTTTCTGTTACCCTTGTTCTCCTTGTGTTACCTTTTTATCATTATAGCCTTCTTTGTTCTCCTTGAATTCCCCGTTCTCTTGTATTTTCCTTGTCAACCCCTTTTCTCGTTTCATTTCCTATTCTCTTGTTTTTCTCCTTGATATCCTTTATTATTTAAGATAGATTGAATAATCAATACTTTTTGAATGCAACCCAAATGTTATATTTAACTACTATCCTATACTAATAATTTAGATTTATATTAATATAAATCATATATATTATGCTTATTCTTCTTGTAGTTCACTTTTTCTCCATGTAGTTAGCTCCCTTTTTCTCCTTGTAGCCACCTTGTTCTCGTGTAATCCATTGTTCTCGTGTAGTCACCTTGTTCTCCGTCTACTTCCCTGTTTTCCTTGTATTCTCCTTGTTCTCCGTGTAGTTCCCGTTTTTCTTGAAGTCCCCTTGTTCTCCTTGATATCCCTTTTTCCTCCTAGTAGTCGCCTTTCTCTCCTTGTAGTCCCCTTGTTCTCCTTATAGTTTCCTTGTTCTCCTTGATATCCCTTTTTCACCTTTCTCTCCTTGTAGTCCCCTTGTTCTACTTATAGTTCCCTTGTTCTCCTTGATATCCCTTTTTCCTCCGAGTAGTCCCCTTTCTCTCCTTGTAGTCCCTTGTTTTACGTATAGTTCCCTTGTTCTCCTTGATATCCCTTTTTCTCCTAGTAGCCCCCATTCTCTCCTTGTAGCCCCCTTGTTTCCCTTACTCTCCTTGATATCCCTTTTTCATTCTAGTAGTCCCCTTTCTCTCCTTGTAGTCCCCTTGTTCTACTTATAGTTCCCTTGTTCTCCTTTATATCCCTTTTTTCTTCTAGTAGTCTCTTTTCTCTCCTTGTAGCCTCCTTGTTCTCCGTGTAGTTCTCTGTTTTCCTTATAGTCCACTCGTTCTCCTTGTAGTTGCTTGTTCTCCTTGTAGTTGCCTTCTTCTCCGTCTAGTTCCCGTTTTTTTGTAGTCCCCTTGTTCTCCTTTTAGTTCCCTTATTCTCCTTGATATTCCTTTTTCCTCCTAGTAGTCCCCTTTTTCTCCTTGTAGTCCCCTTGTTCTCCTTATAGTTCCCTTGTTCTCCTTGATATCCCCTTTTCACCTTTCTCTCCTTGTAGTCCCCTTGTTCTACTTATAAGTTCCCTTGTTCTCCTTGATATCCCTTTTTCCTCCGAGTAGTCCCCTTTCTCTCCTTGTAGTCCCTTGTTTTACGTATAGTTCCCTTGTTCTCCTTGATATCCCTTTTTCTCCTAGTAGCCCCCATTCTCTCCTTGTAGCCCCCTTGTTTCCCTTACTCTCCTTGATATCCCTTTTTCATTCTAGTAGTCCCCTTTCTTTCCTTGTAGTCCCCTTGTTCTACTTATAGTTCCCTTGTTCTCCTTGATATCCCTTTTTTCTTCTAGTAGTCTCTTTTCTCTCCTTGTAGCCTCCTTGTTCTCCGTGTAGTTCTCTGTTTTCCTTATAGTCCACTCGTTCTCCTTGTAGTTGCTTGTTCTCCTTGTAGTTGCCTTCTTCTCCGTCTAGTTCCCGTTTTTTTGTAGTCCCCTTGTTCTCCTTATAGTTCCCTTATTCTCCTTGATATTCCTATTTCCTCCTAGTAGTCCCCTTTTTCTCCTTGTAGTCCCCTTGTTCTACTTATAGTTCGCTTGTTCTCCTTGATATCCCTTTTTTTCTCCTAATAGTCCCTTTTCTCTCCTTGTAGTCCCCTTGTTCCCTTTCTGTTCCCTTGCTCTCCTTGATATCCCTAGTTCTTCTTGTAGTTTCCCTTAGCTCCCCTTGTTCTCCTTGCGTTTTCCTTGACGTCCCATTTTTCTCCTTGTATTCCCCCTCTTATCCTCTTCTCTGTATTTTCCTTGTAGTCCTCTTGCTCTCCTTGTGGTTCCTTTGTTAACCTTGTTCTCCACAGTATTCCTCTTATTCTCCTTGTATTCCCCTAGCTCTCTAGGTCGGCAGGTGATATCCAGCATAGTTAGTTAAATTATGCATCTGTCGATACTTTTGAAACTGGAAATTCAATTTCTGTAGCAAGATCGGAACTGAAGATTTGTCTCAGAGTTCTCCCGTCATCGTTACAATTACACATTTCATTTGAAGAATGGTTTCCACGTTAATTATTTTTATAAAATTAAATTACGAGAATAGCAAGATACAACGTGACGTCAGAGCATAGATGATAGCAGTGGGAAGTGATAACATTCGGAGGCGATAACATCCACTGCAACGCTCAGGGTCATGTATTGCTGCTGATCTGAGACGACAGATATTGGGAGGGGCCGGGGGGGGGTGGGGTCGGCCGATTTGGTACCGTTAGGTAACTGTCTAGAATCTATATCTGTACTATCTCCTACATGAGATTCCATTCAGAGAGTCCTCTTATCGCATCCCTCCTTCAAGGGATTGTAGTGGTATGCATAATTACGTAGATTAATCAATGGTCTTAATGCAGGATTTCCACCCGTCCCTCAGTAGATAAATAAAGAAAAGGATACAGTAGGAATCCATATCTATATTCTACGTAATATTTTGAATCTTAAAGTTGCAATCTCATCGACGAGTCTTTATTATTTTCATACAGTATATCAATACATACCAATTAGATTAAGTGAAATTTTGAATATACATAATTCTTTATTTGTGCTTATGGTCTGATTTGTCATTTTTAAGAGACTAGATTGCTTCAGAACGTAACATTTTATGGTGCAATGAGAATTGAAAGAAAACGTTTATAAAACTATTTATTTCACCATAAATAACAGAGTACAGCTAAAATCAAACACCTATTCCACTGCTGAACTACTAGGCTACCATCTTTTCAATAGTTCTCAAATTTATAGGCAAAAGATTATTTTCATTATTATATCTGGATACACACAAAATGATTCTCCCTTAAGTTGATGCAGTAATGTAATGGAAGATTTTGCATATTATCTTCCCACGTGTAAACTTATGTGTATATAAAATCTAGTGTGTGTGTGTGTGTATATATATTATATATATAATGAGTTTGTTTATTTAAACAGATGATAAAGCTGAAGGTGTTTAATCCACTTCTATATGAAAAAAAAAGAGATCTATGAAAGCAGATTTTTACTGTAAATGGTGTGTAGAGGTTACTTTGATTCGCCTAGAATCAAACTGCAATTTATTAAAAAATCTGATTTGCCAGAAAAGAGACAAAGTTAGACATCAAACGGCCATTTTATTACTAAAGTTAAGAGAGATATTTCCAGTTTGACTCCAAACGAGCAGTTTATCAAATCCCTTGCAAATTTATACACTGAAACATAATCCCATATTTCGTTATTTGGAAAAAGTGGAGTTTGATTTCTAGACAACTCATTTAGTATACAGTTGAGTTATTTCAGGTAAATTGTATCACGGTCCAAGTACTCATTTTCTTTTCAAAGGAAAACAGGGCCTCCATTTTTTATTTTTTAAACTGAAGCCATATACTTGTCATAACTGTATTAAAAAGTTGAGAAACTTGTTGATTGGCGAAAAGAGAGATACCGGTAATATATTTGTAAGACAGTGGTTGTGCACAATTTGACACAAAATCATGCATTACAATTGCTGCACAGTATGACAAGATGAGGCAAATCTAGTTGGACAAAATTAATAACTTCTTTACATTCTAACTGAAGCCATATACTTGGCACAACTGTATTAAAAAGATGAGAAACTTGTTGATTGATGAAAAGAAAGATAATATTATATTTTTAAGACAGTGGTTGTGCACAATTTGACACAAAATCATGCATTGCAATTGCTGCACAGTGTGCAATAACGCAAATCTAGCTGGACAAAATTAACAACTTCTTTACATTTCAACCGACTTTTATGAAACTTTATACAGGCCTTATGAATAGCACATATTTTTTGTGTACTAACTCTGACAACGTTTGTGTACCAGGAACTATCTCTTTATAGAGGGTAGTTTTAGGCTAAAATAATAATTTCTCTCCTATCTAACAGATTTTTATGAAATATTGTACGGAAGTTACAGGTAGAATATATTTTTTGTGTACAATATATATATATATATATATATATATATATATATATATATATATGGTTCCATAACAGGAAGTGCCTCTTTACAGGGGATGCATTTACGCAAAATTAACTTCTTTCCTACATAACATATTTTTATGAAACTTTGTACAGGAATTACAGGTACGGTAGCATATACTTTTGTCTACAAATTCTTGTTACATCTGTATGCTACCAGTAGGCCTAATTGTTGTGCTAAAAATATATTATATAAGAAAGAATTTATTAATTTTGTCTAAATGGACGACTATAAATGGGAAGTTCCTCTTATGAAACATAATCAGACTTTGTAGACAAAAATATATTCCACCTGTAGCTTCTGTATAAAGTTTCATAAAAATTTGTTAGATAGAAGAGAGATTATTAATTTTATTTAAATGCACTCGCTATAGAGGGGTAGTTTTTCCTTGTGCAAACGTAAACAGAGTTTTTAAACAAAACACGTGTATCGAACCCGGGACCTTTGGTTTAACGTACCAACGCTCTACCACTGAGCTACTCGGGAACTCTAACCGACACCGATCCAATCTTTCCCTCTATATCCACAGACCTCAAAGTGGGCTGACAACCGTCAAGCAACCAACTTCGAGTGCACACTAACTCAGTGGTAGAGCGTTGGTACGTTAAACCAAAGGTCCCGGGTTCGATACCCGGCTCCGGAACAATTTTTCCCTCGAAATTATTCAAATCAACTTTACAGGGAGTTATACCTGAAAATCTTGATTTGCAAAACACGTGTGTCACCTGCAAGGCATGTAAAAAGTTTCATAACAATCCGTTAGAATTCAGAGAAGTTATTAATTTTGTCCAGCTAGTGATTTGCGTCTGATTCACTGTGCGTTTGTTAAGGTTAGATAAAAATATATCCAATGTATTTTTAACGTGATGGTCGATGTCATGTGAATAATGTTGCAGACCTAAAACTCTCACAAGTGATTAAAAACTTTCTTATTCCATTATTCTTTTCTGCCGTTAAGCCAAATATGGAACAGTTACCGTATGCTCCACCAATGAAAAAAAATAATTACAGATAAATGCGCAAGAACGCGCAAACTTTAAGACAGGGATTCAACACTCTAAATGATGCTGTATTAAATGGTAAAGGAATTGTTGTAACCGAACGTGACCGGCTATACTAAAATTCGCATTACATTTGGAGGATTTTTAAATAATATATAATGTTTAAACCCGTCTGTAAGAAGAAAAATATTTTACAAACTTGTAATTGAAGTTATATTAGTAACAACGTACAGTTACCCTTAAAAGGAATGAGACGACTCTTGGTCGTCGGAAGTTAAAGTTCTACAGCGCGGTTTACTCGATATCGACGTAACGATACGTAACATGACAAATAAACAAGAATTGTTACGAGGACCACAACAAGGACAAGGACCAAAATAAGAATCACGAAGAAGACAGCCATTTAAGGCCACGATTTCACAACATAGCTCGGGTCACAAATTATCATTGCTTCTCTGTACCGAATGGCAAATGCCTGCTATGGGATCTACATTCTAGACTGCCGTTGTCACTGTCTTGTCTCGGTAACTCATATAGTAGCGTGTCGGTTCCACTGCTTAATCGAAACGTCTCGTGTTCGATCCCAGGTAAAACTTTTTTTTATTGAGGTGTAATTAATTTCTTCAGAGTTCATAGACTGTCTAATTTGTCGAAAAATATGAATAATTTATGCCCAATTTCTGGGTCTTACAAGTGGGCTGAACCTCGTCAAAAAATAATTATTACTTGCAAGTTAAGAGTATTGTTCCTCAAACAAAAATCATAAGAAACAAAAAGAGACCTGTCAACTTAAAATCTTGTCCACATGCCATCAGCTTCTATTACAGCTCTAAGTCGGTCCGGCATGGATGTCACGAGATTGTGGAATAAATTCTAGTCCCCAGCCCATAAATTTTCGATGACATTCAAATCAGGTGACTTCGGAGGCCAATTAATGATTTCGATGTCGGGTCTCCTTTGAAACCATCTTTGAATGCTTGCGGCATAGTGCACGGGATGGTTATCCTGTTGGAACAGCAATGTTCCTTCGGGAAAACGTTCTCGGGCGGAAGGAAGGAATATATTTTCCAGAATGTGCTCGTAAGTTCCCGTATTAAACCGCCATCGATGCGTTCTATAACGCCAGGTCCATCGTAAGACCTTCACCTCAACACGATATCACAGTCTACTATATACAGTCACGAAGCTTGAGTTTTGAGGGTGCTGGAAACAATAGACTGTGACTGTACTATTTTGCATTGCCTGTAATGAGGCGATATTAGCGATCTTAGTGGTGACCAACTATCTAATGTTTGCATATTTACTACGTCTTGAGCTTCGCGACTGTATATACTAGACTGTGACGATATGCTAAAGCGCCCCGATCTTTCACGTCTGTGCACATAGCGCTAATCATGTCGGAGACCATCCTCACGATAGACACGGACAGGACTTTCGTAATCACTCGAGATGGTTGTTTCGTCGGAGAAAATTACATTTCTCCAATCGAAATCCACTCGATTGGTACCGAAGGCAAGACGGTCGACAGTTGGTGCTTCCCCCAATATTTCCATTTGCGCAGCCCTCCGGCTCCTAATACCGCGATTCCTCAACCTGCTGATCACAGTCTGTGAAGAACCGGGAAAGTTAGATGCTGCTCTTATTTCGTTAGCAGTCCGAAAGGGGTCTTGTCAAACTGCCTCGAATAAGAGAGCACCCTCTTCCAATGAAGAAATCCGGGGACGCCCAGGAATAGGGAATTTTGGTAACGATGAACCCACCTCTCGGCTGTACTTCCAGGAACACCGACCAAACGGCCAGCAGATCTAACCCCATATCCAGCCTCAACTAGAGCTATAACTCGCTGTCTCATGTCACGGCGGTTCGCCATTAAGATGAGAAATGAGGGATGATGATAAAACTTTAGTGTAGACAAAGACTATTTAACGTGATATAGAATTATTGAAATAAGGGTCATCTTACACGATAAGAGTTAATAAATCAACTCTAACTTAAATATTTAAATAACAGGATATAACAGGAAGTCCAATTGTTGCGAAGCTAATCAAATTAAATATAATTACATTAAGTAAACAAACCCAAAGTTATGACACCACATTGCTACAGCTAAATTGTAGGCTATTAACATAAGCATTGAATAGGTCCGTGCTTATGCGTTGGACGACAAAACCAAACATCGAAAAGTTCGAATCTTGCCGAGGAATGTAACTTCTTGCTTTTTATAATGTAAAACAGACTTCTAACTACAATCATTCATATTTCTTAATATTTATTAATATTTATAGCCAACATTGAATTTGTAAATAAAAGACTTTAGAAATCTCACATGGAATTTGTGATTTGTAGTGACATAAACATAGATTATCTCTCGGAACTTTTCCGTAAAATAAATTAAATTCACTCCTTTAAACTGGAAACCTTAGTCGTAGACTCATTTTCCCACCAGCATACAAGCTGAAGTAGCACAGCCATTGATAAAAAGTTTTGTACACTGAATTAGATTGAATTCCTATTCGACAGCACCTATAATCAATGACTTGTATGACCATGATAAACAAATCCTGTTTCCAATGTTACTGAACAATTTCAAAATATTAATTTAAAAACTAAAAAAGGGTCGTAAATGCTGTATCTAGTGATTATTTACATTTATGTCTACAAAATGAATCTTGGAAAAACGTGTATGTTACTGGTACTACTGATATTAAGAGTAAATATATTGTATTTTTCACTTCATTTCAGAATCACTTCAGTGGATGTTCTCGACTCAATGTTGTGAAAAAATTCAAAAGTAAAATCATGTAGATAATGCAGGGACTTAAAAATCTCATGTATTAAAAAGAAGAATCTACATGTAATGAGCTGCAATGTAACTATCCTCATATTCTTAAATACTACAAGAAGTACAGTGTAATTTATCAAAATTTATGAAAGAGGGAAATAGGACACATTTGAATAGAAAAGCACAAAATCCAGATATTGCAATTAAAGCTATTCGGAATATTATTAAAGTTAAACATGTAGATATCCTAAGAAAGAAAATATTTTTTCATTGAAACTAGTGATTATAAAGTAGAGGATCCCAAATCTATTGCAAATTCTTTTAACGTCTTATAGTATATAGTACAGACATATTATTGACAACTTAAACATTCAAGTTTTGCAAAAGATACTGCAATTAGTTACTTAACACATGCATTTAATAGTTAGTATTAATATATGTAATTAATAAATAACTGCAACAGTGTTTATTCATTCAATCATAACATGAATGAAACTGAATGCACATTAAATTAAACACTATTGAAAACACGTAGATAAAATAGTTAAAATCAACTGAAGGGGTGAGAATGAAATAATCCAAAGCCACACTTTTAACAAAAATTGTTTTGTGCGAGTGCATGTATTACACATATGGGAAAGCTACTAATAAAATATTGTAATAATTAGGCTACTCAACAAATGACATAGCCTAAGGACTTTAAACCTTTGTAAACGTTTGTCTATGTGGCTTAGGAATATTTTTTTAATTTCATTTTAATTGTTAGTTTTTAATATATATATATATATATATATATATATATAATATATGAATTTACATTGTATGTGTGTGTGTGTGTAAATGCATTCATTAGATTAACGTTTGTAATATTATAACTTGTAATTTTGTAATTTCTGTGATCATTAATACTTAATCTGAGGACTTTGTAAAACTCTATTTCAACGTTATTTAGAAAAAAAAATCGTTGATATAGACTAAGAATCGAACTCGCTCTCTTCTACACAACACGCAGAGATCTTAGCGTCTGAGCTATTGCAACGACACGAAAGCTTTGCTTTCTGTGCGGAGTGTCGATCTAGTCATGAAGGTCCATTGTGGATTTAACTACACTATTTACGTATATGTTTATTTTTATTTATGTAATATTATCATATTTTTTGCAGTTTTTGAAGTGAATTCCGGAACGATGCTAGTAACAAACCAAATAGCTTGAATCTAAGTATCTCAATATTCGTTATCTTGTGTATCAGTGCTCTGGTCTCTGATCATGCGCAGTGTTTTACATCTGAGACTTAGGAATATTCAATTGTCTCATTCCTTTTCAGGGAAACTGTACCTATCTGAACAGATTCCATGTCTCACAACACAATAAGTCACTAACAATTGGCCCTTTTTCATCCACATAGTAAGCCTCTCTGCCTACGGTTGAGCAGGAGCTAGAAGTGTTAGGAAGAGCTCATTGTTCATACCTTTTTAAATGTACAGTAGCTTGCCGCTGATAGAACAGTAGAAGCTGTTTCTCACAACATTCTCCAAATGTTCAAGAACATGAATTCATATTCATCTATGCCTCACTAAACAAGTCAAAATTTGATTTTTGTCCACCTAGATTGGGAAAATCGCACACTGTGCGCTGTGCCAAACCTTTTACGTAAAGTGCATAATGAGAAAATAAAATAATGAGAAAGTAAAATACTGTCGTTCGCATGGCAATGATTTTTTAACAATAGTTATTTTGGCAGGTCATAGTAATCACAAAACTTTTATCAGCATTCATTCCTAGGTATTGATTTACTTATTAAATTATAAGACGACTGTACCGGTACCCTGATAAATACATCAATTCTAGAGTCGGTTTTAGTTGCTGCAAAATCTCAGAAGAAAGATGTAACTTTAGTATTTCTTGACATAAGTAAAGCTTTTGACAATGTGGGTTACAAACACCTCCAGAAAACTTTGCTAGGACTTGGATTGCCTTCTAAATTATCAAACCTAATACTAGAGCTGCAGAGAGATAATAAAACTCAAATAGAAACGAACATGTACAAAACCAAACAAATCACTATCAAGAGAGGAGTTATGCAGGGTTCACCGCTCTCTCCCTCCCTTTATAACATATCAACTGACCATATTCTTGAAGAACTTTCTACTCATTCATTGCAAGAAGAGCATGGATTTTCAGTTTCTCCAGGACTACCAAAGATAACATCATTAGGTTTTGCAGATGACACCGTGATTGTTGCTAGAAATGAAGACTCAGCACGACTACTGGTTGAACTTGCCATCACTAGATTTAACGAAATTGGTCTCAACATAAACATAGATAAATGCAAATGCATTTCTGTAACCAAAGGATTTCTTAATTACAAATCACTTGCCTTATTTTCTAGCCAAATAATTCCGTCAATTGTCCCAGAAGAAAATATAAAATATATCAGTGTAAGTTACCACACTTCTACTGTATTTGATACAGTCAAGTGTATGGAAAAGTTAAAGAACAAACTAGATATCCTTGCATCAACTCCTCTATTACAACATCATCAGAAATATTCTCTGTTATGCAGCTACATCTGCCCTACTTTGATTTATCAGTTTCAGACAACACCACTGAATAAAATACCAGCCAAATTTCTTTCTGATGCCGATGTTCTCATTAAAACCACATTGAAGGAAATACTCCAGCTTCCCACCGACACACCAGACAACATGCTTTATGCTGACATAAAATAAAAGGGATTGGGACTATTTAAATCTGCTGGGAAGCTTTTTTGCAGCATATCAATGCATGTCAGAGCTTACAACGATCCCAAAATATCCATGTAAACGCTTGTCGCAACTTGTCTAATGAAATTGGGGTTTGTTTAAATAAACTTGGACTTCAAAACATCTCTTCTAATTCACTTCAAGTGAAAAAATTGAGACAATAGCCCAGGGAGCGAGCATTTAAATCTTGGTGCTCTTTAAATCAGAAAGGGAAAGGCGTCATCCTCTATAAGGAGTTCACTCCCGCCAATAAATGGATCCGACAACCTGATCGTCTCACTAGCAGTGAATGGAGAAAAGCTCTTAAAATGACAGCTAATGTTTGTCCGCTGCGTACTATACCAGGAAGGTCCCGAGACGGAAACCACTGTCGTCGTTGCGTCAGTGAGATTGAAACTCTTGGCCACGTTTTGGGTGCCTGTCCTTTCAGCGAGACACTGCGGAACTCTAGACATCACTGAATCAGGTCCATGATTGCCGAAGCCTTGAGGAAGAAAGGTCTCACTGTGCACGAAGAAGTCCATGGCATCTCTCAAGAGGGATCCTGTCGGCGAATTGACATGCTTGCCATTCCACCAGGCTCCACACCAGCATACATTATCGACCCGACAGTCAGGCTCGGGGCACAGGAACAACAGCCCGTTGAAGTCCACTCAGAAAAATGCAGAATTTATGAGCCCACAGTTCCATTCTATTAGGAGAAATATCACATCACCTCCATTGCAGTAGTTGGGTTAATGGTTGGCGCTAGGGACACAATACCTCGCCTCTTTGTCAGTTTCTGCAAGAAGTTCCAGCTGAACAACGACTTCATTCGTGATGTTTCCCTTGCCGCTATCAGAGGATCAACTGCCATTTTAAAATACCATCTGTACTTTGTTTCCTAAAAAGGGAGAATTTTGCTCGAATATCTAATCTGTTCGTTTACTATGTTTAGACCTGTTATATGCATGCTATTATCTTTCCTGTACTTAATTTTCCCTTTTGTTCGTTCCCCTCCTTTCTCTTTTGTGGTCTGTTCTTTGTTTTCACTCAATATGTTTGAAGAGTGTCTTTCAATGTGTACCTGCCAGATTATATTCGGTTATATATTTCAGTTTCATCTCTCTTTCTTAATTTAGAAATTTTCAGTGTGATAAAACTCTTCATTAAACAATTAATTTTTAACGTTTCATTTGTGGTGCATAATTTTACAGGCAGGACTATTTTTATTCTGACTTAAAATTAATACACAATTATTTTGTGAAATTATTAAATAGCATTCACCTTAAATTATGTTACGTACGAAATTTAAAATCTCCGTTTTTTTTAACTTTAACATGAAAAAAATTAAACACTCAGTAAACAAATGTTTATGAAATATTTAAATTCACCCATACTATTGTCCTATCTGTAGATTGTATTAATGTTTCTTTGGTTTTATTATTCGCAATTATATTAAAATACAGCACCAATATTACCTTATGACATTCAGCTTTTATGTCGTTTCTTGTTTACTAAGTTCTCTTTTTTGTACAACTCTTTGACGTTTGTGAATTTCAATGTGAATATTATTGCAATACTTTTTTTCCTTATTAAGAGGAATATGGAATATAGGCCTACGATTCATTACCATGTATAATGATGTTACAGAAGCAAAATGAAGCTACTCTGTTGTATTTTATCTTTGGGATGCGATGGCTGGGTGGAGTTGGTCCCATGGGGTATGTGGTCTATGGAAACACCGGGAATTGGTGCGAACACGTATAACAGACAGGGGTTCCCAGCTTTCATAGGCTGACAAGAAGAGGTGATTGGTCATCATTATGCTGTGAACGACTCATTTTATATTGAGTGGAAGATATTATTATTCCAGATAGTAATTATGGAGGAAGAAATGTCACTTTCCTTTGCAGATGATATGAGAAGAAAATTGAAACTCCAAGTCACGTGCTTGGTTTTTTCCATTTAATTATTCTCTCCCAATTAAATAGAGACACCATAAGCTTAAACATGCACTCACCAACTTGTTGCAAAAAAATATGACTAGAATGTTATATAAAAAGTTCACACAGTTGATACCAATGGCATAGGGCCTACATCATTTTGTGATCATTATGACATTTGATAAAAAAAAGCAAAAAATGTAGTTTAATTGATCCTACTATCAGATATAAGAAGAATGAACAGGGCCACGTACCTGATGTGGACTATGAAAATAAAAACACTTAGGAGTCTTGCATTTCTTTCTTTCATTAGAAGTGCAAAGAAAAAGTTTCCTAATTTAAATTTTATTGTACAAGATTTAATTTTGGTGCAAGACAGGCTATCTATCACCCGTAAGAACAATCTCGTAGGGTTTTCTACAATTATACATATTTTAAAACAGTGAACATTACAAGTGGTGTGCCACAGAGGTCTGTTTTGGTTCTTCCTTATTCTTGATCATGGTAAATGACTTAACTGACAATATAAATAGGTCTATTAATTCACTGTTATTTGCAGATGATACAATTCTTTATTCATCAAATAAAAACATAAATCTGCTCACCGGAACAATGAAAAATGCATATAGTGAAGCACAGAAGTGGTCTAAGGCTGACGGTTTCCGTCTAAATCTAAACAAGTCACAGAATTTGTATTGTTCTCATTAAGAAACATCGTTATTAAGAACACTCAAACAAAGTAAAATTATTAGGTATTACTAAGGTTCGGATAAATAGCTATATCAGAATAGGCTATATAGCTGTATAGGATAGGGCCTTGACTTGCTTAAGACCCACTAGCTAAAACTCTACTTGCTTGAAAGAAAACTTCACAACCCCTAGCTAAAACATCAGTGAATGGACAGTGTAGCCGATAGGAACTGAATATACGTCGTCACTACTGTCGGCTGGGGGACACGCGACAACCAGCTAAAGTCTGTAAACAAAACGCACGGACCAAGAATCCTATCCTGATACAGCTACTTTATCGAACCTCAAGAATTTATTGATTACAGTATCTATATGATGTGAAAGTCATTTCATGATATGACTTCACTTAGTAATTAATAATTAAGCTTTATTTTTTCGAAGAAGACAACAATGGAATACTGAAATTGTCACAAAAACGGGGAGCGCTACTACAGTACTCTACAGAACTTTGCTACTCTTAACTGAGGAATAACGACCTGAAAAACATAATTTCCATGCAAGATGACGCACCATCCCAAATCTATACCCTTGTGAAATAATTAGTTACACGGATCTTTGACAATAGTGTCATCAGTAGGCACTTTTCAACATAATGGCCTCCACGATCTCCAGATGTTTGTTTGTGCAGTTATTTTAAAGAAGGACCCTACGACAATTGAAGGACCCTCGCAAGAAATTGAAAATATTTCAAGACATTATCTGTCACGGTGCAGCAGAGAGAATGGTGTTTATTGAACACGAGAACGGCGGACATATTCCAAATATTTTATAAAAACCAAACTCCGTTATTTACTAAACATAGTGAGATTTGTTTGTTTTTTTCTTTTCTACCTTCATAACGTTTTAAATTTTAAAGTCACTTTTTAATGACATAATAATAATCATCCTGATAATATTTAAAATATTTTAAGATTGTTATTCATTTTAATTGTTGTTCGAATTCCTGACCAACACTGGACACCCTCACGTAACAGGACATATTAGACTTGGTTATATGGGTTAGCATGACGTTGCCTTTGTAGCAAACAAGAGGCGAATAGCGAGTCCTCACAGGGAGATAAAGGTTTATTTGCATGCAGAAATCGAACCCATGTCCACTGTATATGTAATCGATAACTCTACCACGCGAAATGTAGGAAAGGACAATGAAATTTAAGAGACGATCTGAAAGTTATTATGAAATTCAACACCTCACTTCACAATAAAAGAACATTGTTCCAGTTGATGGCAGACAATAAAATATATTTTCCTAACCGTTTTTTAAATGTTTTACTGAAAAGAGAATTATTGCTGGGAATAAATTTCCTGTGTAACATTATTGTAGTTGACCATTCAATAAAGGGAAATATCTCCGTACCTTCACAAAACAACAAAGTTTTAGTTATTTTATTCAAAGGTTAGTTCTAGATTAACAGTTGACAACTATGATGTAGGCGAGACTGCATAGAATAGAACGCTTTATAATGACGTAGAACACTAGGGTCTGATAGTGTGAATACCAAACCGTAAGCTTCCTGGATCCATTGACTGTACCGAACATTCAGTGAAAATCCGATACCACGGACACTTGTAATGCAACATCAAAGACAACTCGCGCAGTGCTGTGCCTGGAGTTAATACTCCAACATATCGAGAAACAAATGACATACACAGTAGCGGAATTTCTCTTTTGTGTTGTCATTTGTTCATCACTGTAATTGAGAATTGGAGCTAGCGGCCATATTTCGTGTACATCGTCCGCTTTTTTAATCAAAGTACGTAACATATTTCGCTGATTAATTTCATTTTTCAGTTGCTATTTTAACTTTTCTGACAGAAAGAGATGGCGGGTAGTTAAAAAATAACTACATTACATAAAAAAAACAAATCGATTCATAACATAATAATTGATGAAATTGTAAATTATCATTCAGTTGTAAGTACATATCGAAGCTTTTTCTACTCGAAGTCATGCTAACCATAACACATACGAATCCTGTTACGTGGAAGTGTCTAGTATTGGTAAAGAATTCAAGGAAAAATGTCAAGAAACAATAATCTTAAAACATTTAAAAATGATTTCTTTAGTTCGTTATTTCACGACACTGTATCAACTACTAGGTTATTTAGCGTCAATGGAATTGGTGATGGCCTACATCAAATTATATACCCAGATTGCTCGGCCTTATAGGCTTTGACGGTAACAACTTTTGTCAGGTTTACTACGCTGTCATCTAGTTGTTACATAAAGAGTCACGTCATAACTCCCATTTCAATTGCATTAGCGATTGTACTGCCATCTCGTGTTCGTTTACGGCGGACGGGTGGCGATCCTGGCGGGTGTTCTCTTCAAAGTGCTACCGATTTTAACATAGGAATGAGCTATCTTTTATATATATATATATATATATATATATATATATATATGATCTAGGGTGATGGTGAGATGATATTTGGCGAGATGTGACCGAGAATTCGCCATAGATTAGCCGACATTCGCCTTACGGTTGGAAAAACCTCGGAAAAACCCAAGCAGGCAATCAGTCCAATCGGAAATTTAACCTACGCCCAAGCGCAACTCCGGATCGGCAGGCAAGCGCCTTAGCCGACTGAGCACGCCGGTGGCTTTTAAACATGATTATATAAGATCATTAAACGTACCTTCAAACTTTACTCTAATAACCACATTAGGCGAACACATGTTTGGACTCCCAAGACATAAGGTTATTACGAAATTGAGCCTCAACTTAAAACAATAACGGATACCACAACGACAGCTGACACTCATCTGCAGGGAAATGCACTAACAACGTGACAAACTGAAACTACCTCGATTTCTTCTGCTTCTAATTTCATTACCTATACATATTCAACCACTACTAGTAGTATTCCTACACACTGATCATAGGTTGAGAACGGGCGTTCTCAACCTCGTAATTGCGAGGACCATGGTACTCTTTTAATGGCATTTGGTGCTCTTGTCATAGGAGTAAAAAACTGCTCGTGAGCACGAACGTTCCGAAGGTGCTCTTTTCAATTTAACAATTTAACTGAAAACAAGCGGACCCGGGTTGTATTCCCTACAGGGAATTTGGTATTTATCAGAGGCCGGCAAAATCTCTTTCAGGCCTGTCCATACCCATTTTTCTTCTTGAGCGGGCTAACGCATGGAATCGCTAGCCTGCCTTCAACCTTCCCTCAGGCAGTGTCGTTGTACGTGACGTCAAACAGTCCTATAGTGACCCGAAAGGACTGTTGTGTTTCGCCGACCTGCGCCAGACAGCTGCTTTCAGGTGCATGATAAATATCAACCAAGTCATTCAAACCGGACAAGAAGCCTATAGATGTAGACAAACTACTGAAACTTAATTTGTTGTCTTCTGAAACGTACCGTTAATAAAGACAAAGAAAACTATTTCTCGTCAACATAATATCCATTAAATGCCAACAGTTATTATAAATTACTTGCACTTTCCTTTTCATCGTAGTAACATAAATTTAATGCAAACCCTTCAAACTTTCAGCTTCATAAATAAAAAGAAATCTGTCCCTCAGTGGTTAAATAGCAAATCAATATTCTGAAGAACGAAAAACTTTTATACTTTTTACAGATATTCACGAGGCTTTTAATTTTTGATAAGGAAAAAGTTAAAATGAAATATTTTTCTATAATAATTGTTGATATTCAAAATAATTGTTACCAATGCCTTTTCAACATATCTCTCCCCTCTCCTCTCCTCTCCTCTCCTCTCCTCTCCTCTCCTCTCCTCTCCTCTCCTCTCCTCTCCTCTCCTCTCCTCTCAACTAGTCACAAGTTACGAAATGTTACTATTTTGTTGAGTCAGATACACTTTGCAGGAATATGAAATGTATAATATTCTCTTATTGTTTTGTGAATTCTGTAGCACAATAAATTGTAAAATTGTGTTTCTTTAATCAATAATTATCTGTCGTTAGTTCTTGAGTCACACACACTTTGTAGAAAAATGAAATGTATAATATTTATCCCATTATTTTATGAAATTCTGTAGCGCAATAAATTGTGAAACTGTTTTTCTTTAATCAAGAATTAGGGCCTATCTGCCGTTATTTCTCGAGTCAAATACACTTTGCAGAAAAATAAAATGTATAATATTTATCTTATTATTTTATGACATTCTGTAGTTTAAAACTATATTTCTTTAAACAAGAATTTTCTGCCGTGTTGGACCATAAAATAAAGATTTTTTGAAGTGACTAAATAGCCAACGAACTTAGATTTCAAACTAGTACTGTTTCATCTTAACCAGCGCAGACTGGCTTCCGTGAATGTAAGTCACTCTCCCATATAATACGAGCAAACAGACAGGCTTTCTTGGATCCCGCCTGGACTGAACTTATAAAACCCGGGCTGAATGGATTCAGTCTTAAAAGTTAACTTGCTTTGTAGCTTCACCGGAACGCAAGCCTGACGGCAGGCAGTTATGGGCGTGAGTCTTGTCTGATTTGCCAGTGTCTAGTATTATCTCCATTTATTGCAGACTATGTAGTTGTGCTTGTTGTACCTTCGTCTTCGGTTATTTTAAGCATAAGCATTTATGTATTAGGAGCCTTAGACCAATGAGGGCGATGAATTCATTAAAAATTACGTACCAGTATTCATAATTTATGACTTAACAAAAATAAAGTTCCTAACCGCAATATTTTTTTACTGTTTTGTCACTGTATACCGTAATGCTTAATACTCACTAATTAACTGCATTTTTATAGTTACTGTAGTTTGTGTGGATATAAATTACATTTTAACTGCATAAAATAAAATAAAATAAAATAGCGGTAATAACGAGACGATATTTAGAGACAAAAGTTCGAGAATTCGTCACGAATCACCTGACATTTGCTTTAAAGTTGGAGAAAATGTCCGAAAAATCGCAAACAAGTTAACAGCCGCCGGATTGCAGCATCGGGATCGCTACTCCGAAACTGTAATAGCGAGACGATATTTAGAGCCAAATGTTCGAGAATTCGTAACGAATCACCTGACATTTGCTTTAAAGTTGGAGAAAATGTCCGAAAAATCGCAAACAAGTTAACAGCCGCACCATTGCAGCATCGGGATCGCTACTCCGAAACTGTGTACGTAGCCTAAGTGTTTTTTTTTAAGCTTTAGTCTTATGTCATGCTGACCCTATGTTCAGGAAGACCTGCTATTTATTAATATCTAATGTTGAATCATAATTGTCACTAGAGAGAGCGAAATTGTCGAAGTGCACAATTCTTGAACGTAAATTACGATGATGATGATGATGATGATGATGATGATGATGATGATAATTACTGACAACTAGTCAAATAATTTCATTCAAGGGTGCCGAAAAATCTCATTCAAATCCCACCGTTTCCAAATAACATTTTTGATAGCAAAGACTGTATTTTGGTAGAATTTCTTAGGCTGTTCTATTTTCATCCTCGATAATTTCACTCTCCAGCCATTCACTATCATCCATAAAGTGAAATATGTGAACAAGGTCGTGTACTACCTTTGTGATGTGCCCACTGATCTGATTATCTACTGCGGACGCAACAAAATTACCCATCCATAAGAGATACACGTGGACTGAGTCCAATGCACCGAGGGATGTCACACATGCAGCACAGAACAGCTTCACGCTGACAAACCCTGCTAATTGCTGTCCCTGGTAAACAATTTTCAAATCACACTCAAACGAGGTCGGTAGACTAGTTCAGCGAGATATTCATTTCCATATCTGAACTTCACCACTATTATTATTATTATTATTATTATTATTATTATTATTATTATTATTATTATTAGACAGTGGATGAGGGATGACACATTGAATGTAAGTGCACATTTACTATATGTTACATTTTTTTCATTCAGACCACTGGCTGAACAGGTTTTAAACGTAAACAGACGACATCAACATGCTACTGTATCTCCGTACAGTCAGAAGGAAAAGAAAAATAACGTACTGTAGTACATACCTTGCAAGGCTCAGTCCTCGTCATCATTGTTGCAATTACCAGTATTGCAAGTAAACGACGATATATTCTCGTAAGTCGTCGAAGCTGAATCGTCTTCGCCTATCGCTTAAACAGTTTTTGTATCGAGAGAATTTCTGAAGAAAACCTCTAAAATAGAGATCACTCAATTTCTTTAGAGGAATAGTTGTACTGAGCATCATGTTGCACGTGTCGTTAGACTCGCACAACTAGATGATGATGATGATGATGATGATGATGATGTAGATGGTTTTTAGATTTCATTTCAACGCATTTCCTGTGCGATGTACTGTTGCAATGTTTCTCTATAGCCTGAGTTGTTCTGGGTTTTATTTCAATTTTACATACATTAGGCCTACACACGATATTGTCTTCGTTAATACATAAAATGTCACTCTCATACTTCTTAATTGCATTTCGTATTTCTAAGCGAATTTAACGTTTTGACTTCGACATTATGAATGGATCAGCACTACACTATTCAACTCCTACTAAATACTTGAGCAAGATAACACAACTGCACACATTGCGTTGCAATGTGGACCGGGGTTCCTTCGTTATGTACGCTGCTGTACTCGCCAGGTACACAAAAGACGGACGACGCGGCACGTGCCGTATACACCGATACGAAACAACTTCACTTTTCCTTAAGTCATCCCGCATCCACTGTCTAATTATTATTATTATTATTATTATTATTATTATTATTATTACTACATATCACCTGCTTACCACAGATTGCCAACGAAGTCACAAGCTGTACAAAAACATACCCTTCTATACAAATCAGGAGTTTCACACTTTACTGGTATTTGTGCTTAATACTGTTGAGTGGATTGGTTTGTTGTTTTGGCGTTTATCATCTATATTCGAGATAAAAGAGAGAAAAAATAACATTTTAGCATTAAATGTTTGCTCATACATCACTCGTGGTACCATGGAAACTGAATTATAAGATGTATTTCGTGGCTCGTGGGTTTCCACGCGGTCTATCTCCCTCTATTATACAGGGTGATTCACAAGGATTTACCGTCCCTTACAGAGCTTATTTCCGAAGACATTCTGAGCAAAAAATATCATATAAACATCTGTCCTAATCTCAATATTTTCAGAATTACACTAATTTAAAGTTGTCTGTAAAATACAATTGTTCTTGAGTTTTAAGGGTAAAAAATATTGCAGACAAAGAATTAACTATTCAGGAGTATCATTTCTTTAATGAGCTAGTTTTCTGAAGCTAAAAACGTGTTGTGAATTCCACAGTTGCTTCGTACAGATTTTTTATATTATTATTTTTAAATACAAAACTACATTTTCTTACATATTTGTCACAACAATTGTTATAAATCACGCCACTCTCGTAAATTCTTTAAGAATGTACATACAGTAAGTATGCATAATTAAACTGTCAAGAATTAAGTTCCTAAAGTCGTATGATTTGTAACAATTTTTATAATAAGTGAATAAGAACGATGTTATTTTTAGTTAAAAAATTGAAAAATAAAATCTGTACAAAGCAATTAACAATACAGTATTAACTTCAGAACAACAGCCAATTAAAGAAATGACACTTCTGAATAGTTCACTCTCTATTTGTGATATTTTGTTACCGTAAAACTAAATTCAAATTAATGTAACTTAGAAAATATTGCGATTAGGACAAATGTTTATATGACATTTTTTGCACAGAATGACTTCGGAAATAAGCTCCGTAAGTGACGGTAAATCCTCGTGAATCACCCTGTATATTTAATTACATCGAATGGTTTTCCGTGACTTTTTTAAGGCACCAATCGGATAAGTTCTAAGATAAATGTGCTATGAGCATTTGTATATCTCTCCCCCCACAAAAATTATAAAATTTTCAAATCAAAGCCTTCTGAAATCGAAGACTTGGCTTTCACGTTGCATTCGTTACTTCAGGGCGAGCTTACTCGTGTGTTACTCGCACAGCGTAAGGGCTAAGATGCCCCCTCTACCCACCCGCTGCCCAGATGCCCAGGCTTTAACATCTTCCCGATCTTTCCCTGCTGCTGTTCCGTCGTTCTTCTTCCTCCTTACATGGTAGTTATTAGGTTACATCCATTTTCGGCTTCCTCCTTCAAAATTATCTAATGTTCCTTCTTACTGAACGAAGAAAGTCGGAGTGAGACAAGTAGTCAACAGCCTTGGAGCTCACATAGATACTTCCTCTCAGCCCCAATATCCCATGCAAGAACGCGTTTCCACGTACTTTTTAAATGTATTTCCTTCCACTCACTCACTCACTCACTCACTCACTCATTTATTCACTGCTTTCCCACAAAAGAGTAATGAAAACATGGGTGTATGAATTAAGCATATACATGAATATCAAATAAAATATACTACAGTGTTAAAGTGCACGCGGTACTTTATTGCTATAATTCGAGTAAAAACGATTTAAGAAATCATTGGAATTTCCTTAAATCCCATGTTAAGTGTTTGAATATTAACGCTTTTAGTTATGTTACGATCAACTGAGATACCGATACCTGTGGACCATACCGGCAAAGCACACAATACTCACGCCCGTAACTGACTGCCGTCAGGCTTGGGTTCCGGCGCAGCTGCATATCAGGTTAAAATTTAGGACTGGCCCATTCAGCCCGGGTTTTATAAGCCCAGTCCAGGCGGGACCCGAGAAAGCCTGACTGTGTGCTCGTATTGTAGAGTGACTTGCATTCAGGTATCATAGTTATCATGAAACAGCACTAGTTTGAAATCTAAGTTCGTTCGCTATTTGGTCACTTCGAAAAATCTGAGTTTTCTGGTCAAATATGGCAGAAAATTCTTGATTAAAGTAACATAGTTTTACAATTTATTGCACTACAGAATTTAATAAAATAATAAGATAAATATTATACATTTCATTTTCCTGCAAAGTGTATCTGACAAAATAGTAACATTTCTTAACCTGTGACTAATTAAAAAAAAAATAAGAGGGAAGGGAAGGGAAGGGAAGGGAAGGGAAGGGAAGGGAAGGGAAGGGAAGGGAAGGGAAGGGAAGGGAAGGGAAGGGAAGGGAAGGGAAGGGAAGGGAAGGGAAGGGAAGGGAAGGGAAGGGAAGGGAAAAGAAAATAAAAGGGGAAAGGTAAGGGGAGAGAAAAGGAAAGGAAAGGAAAGGAAAGGAAAGGAAAGGAAAGGAAAGGAAAGGAAAGGAAAGGAAAGGAAAGGAAAGGAAAGGAAAGGAAAGATGTTGAAAATACATTGGTAACAATTATTATGAATATCAACAACTATTATAGGAAAAAATTCCATTTTAACTTTTTCCTTATCAACAATTAAAAGCCTCATGAAGATCTGTAAAATGGAAAAAAAAGTTTTTCGTTCTTCGGAATATTGATTTGATATTTCAATTCTGAGGGATAGATTCCTTTTTATTTATGAAGCTTAAAGTTGAAAGAGTTTGCATTATATTTATATTACTATAATGAAAAGGAAAGTGTAAGTCATTTATAATAACTGCTGGCATTTAATGGATATTATGGTGACGAGAAATAGTTTTATTTGTATTTACTACGTTTCAGAAGACGATAAATAAAGTTTTAATAGTTTGTCTATATATGTAGGCTTTCTGTCGTGATTGGATGAGACTTTGTTAATATGTATCATGCACCCGAAAGCTGCACAATCTGGCGCAGGTCGGCGGAACAAAACAATCCTTTTGGGTTACTATTAGGACTGTTTGGGAGTCACGTGCAACCACACTGCCTGCTGCCTGCTTGTGAGGAAAGGTTGACGGCAGGCGAGCGATACAGTGCGTAAACCCACTCACGAAGGTAAACAGTTATGAGCAGGTCTGAATGAGGTTTTACCTGTCTCTGCTGTGGACTCTGCTTGTCTGACAGTGTGCAGAACTAATTTCTGAGATGAAGGAATCCAGGAGAGGGAATGAATTATTCCCACGATATGATGATAAGCAATGAATGAAACTAGCAGAGTTGAATTTTCACTTATATAAATGGCAATAAAGTTTACGGATCCCTCTTCTCCGGAAACCATGTTCTTTACAGTATAAGCTATTATATTACGATACGATGTACAAAAATATAATTATCTGCCTGAATATTCTATCGCCCTCGGCCGTGTTGGAGCCAGTGAACCTCGAATACAGTAGTAAGTGTGATAACCAGCCATGGATTATAATTTCGGTGGATAGGATATTTAAACTTATAAATGAATGTACACAAAGTACGTGACTCTTTTCAAAACAAACTGTATTTTATCTGTACGAACGTAAAATAAAATCTGTAATAAAAGTGATACAATCTCACCCGGGGCAAGGAAGCCGAGAGATTATCAACGTGACAAAGAGCGCAGTGGAATGAAGAGGGACAATATACGAAATTATGGGGGAAAACATGAAAAAGACAGAAAAAGTTTTCATTCAAACACTAAGGGAATTTTTGGATAACATATCATGAAAATTCTGGTCAGAGCCATAACATATAGGCTACCACAGGAGGCAAACTACAATAATTATTAATTTAATTATCTATAATATAATATATGTGAGGAGGTATTACGTATGAAGACCGTCAGAGAAAATATGAACATACAGGTTGAACCGTAAGTAATATTTTCAGGAGGTTATTCTGTGATATATTTCAAATAAAAACGTTTACTATAGTTTTATTCGTTTTTGCTTCCTTTTCGAAATAAAAATTGTTTTATATGAAACATTTCACAGCGTGTTTTGGGAAAGCCACTGATTGAATTCCTAATATGCTCAGACAATTAAAGAGAGCAGTGAGTTATTATTAGTGATTGAAAGAATTTCAGTTTTGTCCTTTATATGTGCCGAAATTTAATCCAAACAAATGTAATTTTTCGATCTGCAAAAGGAATTTTACAATGTCACATTTGTTCGGATGAAATTTCTGCATATTTGAAGGATATAAAATGCTTTGAATCATTTATTATCACAAAACACTGCTCTCTTAAAGTGTTTGAGCATATCAGAAATTCAGTTAATAGCTCTCGCAATACACGGTATCAAATGTTTCATATAAAATAATTTTTACATCGAAAAGGAAGAAAAATCGAGAAAAAACTACATTAAACTTTTTCCTTTGAAATATCTCAAATAATAACCCCCTGAAATTAATGACAGTACTTATGATTCCCCTTATATTACTTCTGGAGTGAAAAGGCGACGATATTCAGTAGGTTATATTCACTATTTGAGCAATATTATGTCTTCTCTAAGAGAGTTATCACAAGTTGCTAATGACAATAGTTAGAGTTTACAAAACTGGAACTGAATAATAGAACAGTAGGGCCTACTTACTTACAAATGGCTTTTAAGCAACCCGGAGGTTCATTGCCGTCCTCACACAAGCCGCCATCGGTTCCTATCTTGAGCAAGTTTAATCCAGTCCTTAACTTCATATCCACCTCCCTCAAATCCATTTTATACTATCCTCCAATCTACGTCCCGGCCTCCCCAAAGATCTTTTTCCTTTCGGCCTCCCAACTAACACTCTATATGCATTTATGGTATCGTCCATAAGTGCAACATGCCCTGCCCATCTCAAACGTTTGGATTTAATATTCCTAATTATGTCAGGTGAAGAATACAATGCATGCAGTTCTAAGTTGTGTAACTTTCTCCATTCTCCTGTAACTTCATCCCTCTTAGCCCCAAATATTTTCCTAAGCATCTCATTCTCAAACACCCTTAGCCTCTGTTCCTCTCTCAAGCGAGAGTCCATGTTTAACAAGCGGACAGAACAACTGGTAACATAACTGTTTTATAAATTCCAACTTTCAGGTTTTTTGAGAGCAAAATGGATGATAAAAGCTTCTCAACCGAATAATAACAGGCATTTTCCATAGTTAATCTGCGTTTGATTTCTTCACGAGTGTCATTTATACTTGTTACTGTTGCTCCAAGTATTTGAACTTTTTCACCTCTTCAAAGGATAAATTTCCAATTTTTATGAATAATAGAACACTAGGGAAAAATATACTCGTATAAACTAGACTCTTGAAGCTTACGTTAGGTCTACATCCCATGATGAGGATAATATATCCCTTGCAATCTATGAATCAAATATCGTTAGTGTCAATATATAATACTTATTATGCATCTTTACATGGCTGCTCATCGTCGTGTCAATGCACAAGTTTAATAAATTCGAACTTCCTCCAAAGTTCCGCTATAGCTCTTGATTGGCTTTCTTGGCTTTTAGAGGGCTGGATTCAAGGTGGATCCTTCCAATTCAGCTTACATTACTCCTATGTGTTCCCTATATGTGCAATGATTGTCCATGTACCACAGGTAGTTTGTATAGCATTCGAGAATCCGATGCTGACAGGTGAGCCATCATGGCTCAGTCCTGATAGAGCCAGGTCCTATACCCACCCGAATACCCGATGAGCAGGCAGCACATTTTCGTTCCCATATAAGTTAGGAAAGTTATCGGTTAGCATATCCTGGAGTTTTAGAGTTCAAACTCTGACCCTAAATGCTTACGTCAGGACGCTACGAAAGGTATAACCTAGCTTCGGTACATAATACTAATGGAGCGTGACTACTGTCAGTGGAATTGGTACTAAATTCAAATGGTCTGTCCAACTACTTTCTGACTATATAAACGCACTAACACTGTGAAACTAGCTCTGTACAAAATATTAGTGCTACATATTACAGAAAATATCATTTGATCGATAATAATACTGAACTAGTAGGCCTATATACAATATATATTATAGAGCGAAATAGTAAACACGATACACATTAACTGTAAATAGCCTACTCTCTGTATAATATTATATACAATTAATTTATTTAACGAAATCAACTCCGTTACGGTGAACAAAAACATATATTATGAAATTCATATCTTTTATTATAACTGCCAGTAAAAAATTTGTTTAAGCTAAGAAAATGTTCTTCCTACGTCACATGACTTTACAGGGACAAAATAATAATGATACAAGTCCATATACCTATGTACAAATTATTAATATTTACATTTTACACAATATATACAAATAATTCGTTTATCAAAACCTATACCGTTGCAGTGAACGAAAACATATATTCTGAGGTTATGAAATGCAGATCTTTTACGAAAATAACATATTTTTTTTTTTAACTAAGAGAATGTTGTTTCTACGTCATATGACATTACAGGGGCATATTTATAATATATTACATCATTATTATTTAATGACCCCCTGCTTGCAATTTGACCTTACTTATGCATCCACGTGACGTGATAGATGTAGCTACCAGAAGAAACTACTCGATCCGATGTACGTTTGGAAACGAAAATTCGCTGCCTGCTGATGAGTCCCAAGACCTGGAGCCCCAAGCCCTTCTACATCAGCATCGGAAATCCGTACATCCTCAAGATTTCACCCACCTATGTTAATGTAGTATATGATAGATGAAGTGAGAGGAAGATGGAGTATTTTGGTTGAATGATAAGAGGGAAACGGAAATACTCGGAGAAAACAATGCGTAATGTCTGCTTTTCCATCATGAATTCCATTACGACTTTGACAAGAATTGAACGAGGACCGCAAGGGTGGAAGAACAGGGCGCCAGCACTTACGCAACACACATGGCCCAGCTATGGATCTAATCCTAGAGTTGAGAAAGATATGTAAAAGTACAATAACTGAAAAGTACGTAAACACCAGAAGCAATAGCGGTCTACAATATTTTGTAATGCGGCCCGAGTTGCCCCGATACACTGTCATTAACATGATTATTGTGCATTCAGGGAATACAATGCGAAGGAGAGAAACCCATTTGTAGAGAGGCTCTGAGTGATTCTTCTTAATTAAACGTAAGAATATCGAGTGCAATCTCCTCCCCTTCTTTACAACAACTCGCTTCCTCTTCCCTCCTACAGTCCATTAAAAGTAGAGATTGCAATCCAATTAGCCTGCGCTATATATTAATATAACAAGATAACTTGCCGGAGAGATATCTCGCTTATTAACTAAGCATTATATAACTCAAGAAGTAGGCATTAAAGTAGATTCCAAAGGTGCTTATATTTATGAATAATTGTGCAGGATAAACAAGATTACCCTCCGCTATAACTTGAATATAGCATTCCTAACTAAAAACAAGAGGACCCGGCTTGGATTCCCGACAGGGAATTTGGT
Source organism: Periplaneta americana (assembly GCF_040183065.1). Classification (NCBI taxonomy): domain Eukaryota; kingdom Metazoa; phylum Arthropoda; class Insecta; order Blattodea; family Blattidae; genus Periplaneta; species Periplaneta americana. Next base: position 77,029,961 of record NC_091127.1, read on the forward strand.
ATGTATCTCCTTTTATTACGGACTATGTAGCTATGCTTGTTGTGCCTTCGTCTTCGATTGTTTTAAGCACTAGTTTTACGATACGTTGACCATATCACAATATGTCCCTCGTCGAGTCTATATTATAATATTTTTTACTTCATTTTTATTGTACCTAAGTTTTTTAATGTACTTCACTCCCAACCCCTCTACTAGTAAACTTCCAACCGTTCTCCATACAGAACCTAGGCCGCGTATGCAGTTAAAGTCGCCTTACGGTCATAGTAAACAGTACTGAGTTAGTGAGTATAGTACGTTCCAGAAATATATTCGCGTTTTCCAGTGACGAAAGAGCTTTCAATATTGAATCATATTTTCGTCCGTTTGCTTACGTCGCATCGCGGTTCCCCCACCAGTTTCTGCTGACCCCTCTGTAAGGGCTAATGGCTGGTCTGTCTTAGCTCTTTTCTGAAAATATTACTTTCTGTTAGGAATTGGACGTCTATGTAATATTATACAACTATTTAAAATAACTTAAATAAAAGGGCCTCGTTAAGTAATTAACTGTCACTTGATTTCCCCCCTTTCTACGACCCTGCGACAAAACCACTTGGACGGACAGTAGATAGCATGTCTGAGTAATTTTATCTTTTCGGGTCGGGCAGAAGTGAAGACTGACTTTACAGTACGTAAGGTACTCTTTTATAGAGTAGGTACAGAATTAGTTCAACATGAGTTACTAGTACGAAAGACGAAACTGATAATTGGAATTAGGCACAATAGTCTATAGTGCGATAATATGCACTAAAGAACTGAAGCCTGTATCGAAAAGAACGGCCACCATTTTCACAAATGTGTTTAAATATCCATATTATGATTATTTTTCAATTTAACTTCATTCTCTATGCTGTACGCTAATGTGCTGTAGACAGTAGACAGTATGGGTAGCTCAGTTCGTGAGTAAACACATTTATTGTTAATACTGTACTGTATTTTGATTAAACAAAAACCTAATGAAAATGATCAAACTGAAAATCGCGATATTTCCTAGTTTACGTAAATGGTTGAACTACTTTTCTTCCCTTCTATACCTAGTAAAGTGATTTGTTTGTATTTTACGCCAATATCATGGAACTTTAGTTGCGGAAGGGGGTAGCAAACGGTGTTTCCTGTTCTCAACCGTTAATCCAAAGGTATAGCCAGGTTAATATTAGAAATGTTAGTAAAAATAAAATGATGTCCCTATACATATCTTCTCTCCGAAGTGTAAATTTTTATTTGTTAATAATTCTCTTTCAATCCTCTAGCTGTTCTTAGTGCTTTCCTGTTGGACTCATAGATGAGGTTACTTATTCGACAATGCGACATTGAAACATGAGATTTGGTTAATAACCCGACAGACTTGCAATCACACTAGCATTCATACGAATTTCCAGACTCTAGACACAAAGGAATTTTTCTTCTTCAACGAAAATTCCTCAGTAGCCGAGCCCTGAAAATCGAACCCGGGAGCTCCAGATTTGGAGGCTAGCTTGCTGACCACCAGACCACAGAGATAGTGTGTGAAGTGTAAATATCCCGTATTTGTTTTCTATAAATTATTAGTAAAAAATAAGATTATAATGAACTTACTTTTGTGATAAGAATAAAATTCATATAATACAGTATTTTATAATGTGTTTCTGAAACTTATTTCTGGAATAACAGCCCTATGTAAAAAAAAAAACGTAAACATACGTTGAAACAGTTAAAAAGTTTTCGGATCAAATTAAAGCCACAAGAGGTGTCAGACAAGGTTTGCGGCTTATCACCACTACTCGTATTATTAAACTTCTACATAAATAAGGTAGTAGCACAATCTAGTATACACAGTCACGAAGCTTGAGTTGTGAGGGTGCTAGGAACAATAGACTGTGCCGCTACTATTTCGCATTGTCTGTAATGAGACGATATTAGCGAACCTAGTGGTTAGCAACTATCTATGGATGCATATTTACTATGTATTGAGCTTCGTGACTGTATATACTAGACTGTGGTAGTAGGAAAAATGTCTAGAACAGCATGACTCCTGGTTTTACTGAGTATCTTAGAAAATATGTATGCAAATGACCAAGTTGTAATAAGTAATTCTTAAAATAATATTCGAAATGCAACACACAGTCCGTTTCATATTAGTAGAAAGTATTGTGGAATGGCAATATTCAGAAACAGAACGAAAGCTATGTCGAAGCTAAACAAAGAACAGTTCAAAGTCAATGTAGTCATAAATAACCACATATTATTATTATTATTATTATTATTATTATTATTATTATTATTATTATTATTATTACTACTACTACTACTACTACTACTACTACTACTACTACTACTACTATTATTATTATTGAATCTACAAAATCTATAAATAAACTTTTCTCAATATCTACTGTAAATTGACGCGTTTCTTGTTTAAATTAAATTAAGTTTAAATAAAAGTTTATTTAATTTGGAAAGTTTCCAAACTAAAACACTGTATGAATAATTTCAAGGGAAAAATTGTTCCGGGCCGGGTATCATAAAACACTGTATGTTCAGAACAGTACTCCATTTTTCAAATTTTGTACAATATCATCTTGCATTGTGTGCGGTTATAAATTCATATAAAATGTATATTGAGTTTAATATAAAGAATGATAATGATTTTGAAACTCTTCTAAATAGCGGATACTGCTTACTACCCTGCAAGGGGAACTTCCGACTCCGCCTTGTAGGTCAGGGCGCTGCAATCGAGGTATCCGTTTATGTTACGATACGTTGACGTCAGAACGTTGCTGTTGCACATATTTTCCGCGTCGGAAGTTCGCTATGCTGGGTAATAATAAAATATATTTTATTTTTCACCCGACGCTGTCCGTTATTGGTAAACTTTACTGAATTGACTTTCTGTCGAATTTCATCATTATTTAATGGGAATAAACTCAACAAAATAGACTCTCAAGTATAAGGTGGAGACATTTGGCTAACAATTATTAGAGTTGAAATTATATACAAGAAGAAAAACAAATATGTTTAATGTAAATGTGTGATTTCGTAAGTGTTCCGTGTTTATTTCTAGGAAGAAGCTGTAACTATAATGCTGCCTCAAACGACGGATGGCATGACAATCGGAGGACGAGGGGGTCTAACAGAAAAAGGACCAAGCTTAATCAATCAGTTTTTACAATATGAATGATAAAATGAATTCTGTAAATTTCAGGATATTACATTAAAGACATACATTTAATACTTTGTTTATATTACGTGAAAATTCTGACGGTGAAAACACAGAGCCTCGTCGCTATCCTCCTTAAGCCGCCAGATATGCTCGCTAATAAAGGCATTATTCTGTGACGTAAATCCTGAAGAATGGTTTTATTCCACGTTGTTTGTTTAATAGAACAACGTGTCATAATGCAAGGTCGTCCTACGAGACTAACACACGCATTCATTTATTACCACTAATGTTGCAATTTGGAGATTAACACAGGCCTGCGACGATCAGAATATTTTGTCAAAAGGTTAAATCGAAAACTCCGATTTCGACAATATTAATAGATTTTGCGTTATCACTTACAGATTAGTCATAATTTTGTATTTAAAATAAAACTTAAAAGTTCACCATTTTACTATTACTATTAGCATCGCTTGCCGTCCGACTTGTATGGTAGGCTATATTAAATTCTGTAAACAAGTCAAATCATTTGTAATCATATTTTACCCATGTCTAGTTCTGTTTTAAGGTTGTTATATTTTTTAACTGAGGGTAGGTTCTTCCCGCGACCCTATCTCACATCCATTTCCGGCCTCCGGGTTCTAATTTCTTCAGCAATAAAGATACTGCACAGGTGATAAAAAATTTCTTTCCCCAACCTAACAGCAAGAATTAACAATATTAGATAAGAAATTGAGATTAAAGAATGTGTCGGCACAGAAATGTTTAATGTGAATGGAACAGTTGAAGCGTTTAAAATTATGAGGTCCATATTACATGAAGGGAATTCTTGATACGAAATAGACCTATATTATATGAAGGGTTCAGAGCCATAGTGGGCCAAGCGCCTTACATTAAAAACGGAGAAAACAAGGATTAAAATTAAATTAATGCCATAATTCATCGAAACATATAGCAAGTAATATAAAGTATGCAAATTAAAACTAAATGGTATGTCAATCTTCATTAAGCTATGCTATTCAATTAACTTTAACCCTTGCTTTCTCAGTTCTTAATAAATGGCGCTTGGCCCACTATGGTTCTGAACTCTTCAAATCATATTAATAAGTAAAACAAGGGTTAGAAAGAGATAAGCAGTATTATAGATAGTGTTGAGAAAGAGAAAATATTGAGAATAGTTCCCTATAAGTGAGAAAGCAAAAGAATGTAGGGTAAGGTTTAGATCAGAATCTGAGCCTTAACAATAGAGAGTTGATGACGTAATTTGTTAGGGGAATACTGTTAAGTCTTGTAAATGTAATAGATTGGAATGGTGGCACCATATACGAAAATGTTAAGTTCACCATTACATGTAAAAATTATTGACAAATACAATAACAATAATAATATCAGCAGGAGCCACCGGCGTGGCTCAGTCGGTTAAGGCGCTTGCCTCCGGTCTGTAGTTGCGCTCGGGTGGGGGTTCGATCCCCGCTTGGGCTGACTACCTGGTTGGCTTTTTTCCGAGGTTTTCCCCATCTGTAAGTTGAATGCTAGGTAATGTATGGCGAATCCTCGGCCTCATCTCGCCAAATACCATCTCGCTATCACCAATCTCATCGACGGTAAATAACCTCGTAATTGATACAGCGTCGTTAAATAACCAACTAAAAAACCAGCAGGAACCTATTTCTCCCATCCTCAGTATGCTTAAATCTCGTGGCAGGGTAGGTTTTAAATGTGAATTGTGTTGTGAATTTTGTATGTAAAAAAATGACAATTTCGAGTGTAAAAGAGACTGCGTGAACAATCCCAACAATTTTTGTTACTTAATCAGAATGTTATGTGATAAAGTAACAGAAAAAAACATTGTCCCATTGATCAAGAGTTCGTACCTGGCGTATTTTAAAATGAAATTAGGAGAGCAGAACAAAAATCTTCCTCCATATACTGTGAGTAACACTTACGCAGAAAATCTAAGAGAGTGGCAGAACGGGATTCGTTCCTCTATACCAGCGGCGATGGGACGTTTCCATGATGGCTGGCTTGGCTTGGTGAGGACTGAACACGGAACGGGTCCGTACACTTAGGCACGGTTTGGCCCTCTTGTAGACTCTTATATGAGACGATTGTCCAAGTCTGACAGGTGGCCTGGGTGGAATTAGTGAATCCGACGCTGACAGGTGGGTCATCCTACCTCAGCCCCTGATAGAGCCAGAGTAGCCTGATAAGTCCCAGGGACTCGGAGCCCCTAGCCCTTCCTATATCAACATCGGAATCCCGTACTATCCCACGAACTTCATCCCAGCCTACTTTTACTATTGCAGATGATAGATGAAATGAATGGGAGGTGGAGAGTGTTGGAGGAATGAGAAGGGGAAACGGAAGAACAACTCTCTGCAACGCCTGCTTTGTCCACCACAAATTCCACCACGACCTGACCGGGGATCGAACTCGGCCGCCTGTATGGAAGGCTAGTTCGCCAGCACTTGAGCACAGACGCAGCTTCATGATGGCTGACTATTGTTGCTGTTTAATAAGAGACAATCCTGTCAGGACAACGAAAAGACGCTTGCCAACAGATTCGTTTTCAATCAAGTGGAGAAGAAAGCAGTTTTTTGTACCGTGTATTCAAAATTTCGAGATTCATTTTAAACCGTTGCAGCCATACAACTGAGATTATATAATCTTTGCAGTATTACGCGCATTTTATATTGTATTTAATAATTAAATATTGTTAAAAAAATATTTTCTTTTTTGCATGGAAAAAAACCGTACAATCTTAGAAAAAACTTTCGTCGCACAGATACTTTACGAGTCCCAGAAAGGAGGCAGTGCGCATGGTAAGAGGACTACTGACCTGGTTCACAAGATAACGATTAGCTGAAGTAATAAGGTCATTTTTTTTCTTTTTATCCCTGATCATGCGTACTGTCCCCTTTCTGGGATATAGTAAATTATCTGTGCGACAAAACTTTTTTTTCTAAGACTGTACGTGATACGAAAAAAATGGTAAGCAGATTTCAATTCATCCACCGGCGCGTCTCATTCGGTTAAGGCGTTTGCCTGCAAATCTGAAGTTGCGCTCGGGCGCGGGTTCGATCCCCGCTTGGGCTGATTACCTAGTTGGGTTTTTTTCTGAAGTTTTCCCCAACCGTAAGGTGAATGCCAGGTAATGTATGGCGAATCCTCGGCCTCATCTCGCCAAATACCATCTCGTTATCACCAATCTCATCTAAAAGGGCCAATGTCAATTTTTTGCACTTTTGAGTTATATACACCTTCGAGCTTATCTCGGTATGTTCTTCCATATACTAAAAGGGCCAATGTCTGCTGCAGTTAATGTGGAAGGTACAGAGCATTCACAAGCTAATGTCATAGGTTCACTGTACAAAATAAGCAAACTTCAAACGCATTTATCTCAAAACTAACATTTTTGACATTGGCCCTTTTAGAACCAAGCCACAGAAATAACCTCGTAGTTGATACAGCGTCGTTAAATAACCAACTAAGAAAAAAAAAGATTTCAATTCAACGCACCAAAATTAGGTTTAGAGACTTATTTAATCCTGTGCCACAAAACAAAAATTTAATTTCGCAGGCCTGTGTAATTTATTACTCAGATTATTTTGCACAACTGAAAAAGTGATACTAGGGGAACGTTCCGGTGGAAATGTGGTTACCATAATTTCCATTCGAAACGGGTTCAAAGCTACTGATCACCGTTCTCAGGAAGAGTTGAGTACAGAAGCTTATTCTGACTGTACAAACTTTCTGATCAGCTCATCTCAATTTCGACCTTCCTCGGCGGTACCGACAGACGTGGGCAGCCAGATTACAACTTTCTGTCTGCGAAACCTGCGTTTACTATAATACCATACGCTGCTACTAATTGGACGCACCTAGTTGCGAGGTCCTCTGGGTCATTTAATAATCTTGTGGGTCTACACCTGCGCCACCTCCGTACTGCAATTATTGTACCCATAGAGAGGCCTCTCATCTCGCCCCTCTTGTCAATGCAGGACCTTACGCACGATACATAAAGTAATGATTATACTGAGGAAGGACGTGCCTTTGTTGCTCGATACATGAAAAATATCATCTTCACGATACCGGTTTATTTATTATGTGCATTTTTTCCACAATCTTTAATTTTATCGTTCAAAACAAACATTCTGAATTTACATACAGTATATCATCTCCATTTATTAATCAAGGTGTTGAATTTAAGAAATTAATTTCAATTTCGATTTGAACACAGTTTTCACAGCCCATGATTCGCAACCGTAGAAGAACTCCGGCACTGTCATTCATTTATAGAATTCTATAAATGTCTTCTTTTACTGAGTACAGTATATATGACCTCCCGTGTAGCCTACTACAAGCAGTAACATGAGCTTCTGCCAGGAATTAAAAAGAAAAGATGAGCAATGACCAAGGAAGGTTTTAATATAAAAAGGAGCATCTTCTGTGGACTTCTGGAGAAAAGAAGGAAGATACTAGTGAAGTGTTTTGCATGGAGTGTGGCATTGCATGGAACATGGACATTACAGACCGATTATTTAGTCTAGTCCTGACAGCTCAGCGACGCGAAAGAGGAGTAATGGGGAGAGTTCCGGAGTAGAGATAAGGTCGAGCAGTCGGTAAAGGAATGCAGTACAGCTTAATTGTACTAGAAACATACCGCTCTACCGCACGCATGACATCCGATCGCTCCGACGGCAAGAGAGAGACTAACTCAAACACCCCTTGGCGAAACTAAATGGACTCCGCTGACTCAGGCGCACATCGCCGGGGACTGTCAGGACTAAATAATCGTACTGTACGACGAAGTGAAGAGAAACGAGAAACGACTAGAAGCATTTGAAATGTGCATTTGGAGAAGGATGGAACGTGTGAAATGGACAGACAGAATAAGAAATGAAGCTGTGTTGGAAAGAGTGGGTCAAGAAAGAATGATGCTGGAACTGATCAGGAAGATAGAAAAAAATTGGTTGGATTACTGGCTGAGAAAAAACTGCTGTACTTCACTGGAAGGAATAGTGAACGGGACAAGAGATGAGGGAGAAGAAGATATCAGATGATAGAAGACATTAAGATATAGGGATCGTATGCGGACACTAAAGGGAAGCCAGAAAATAGGAAAGGTTGGAGAATGCTAGGTTTGAAGTGAAGAACGTCATTTGGCAGAACACTACGTATGTATGTATGTATGTATGTATGTATGTATGTATGTATGTATGTATGTATGTATGTATGTATGTATGTATGTATGTATGTATGTATGTATGCATGCATGCATGTATGTATGTATATTTCTTGTCAGTATTACTGCGTTTCTTGTTCACTGCAGACGCACAAGTATAATGGATCCTCCCCCCCAAAAGAAGGAATGTAATAGGCCTATGTTTGGTTATAATATAATATCATTATAAATCTAATTTCTAAAAAGATAACTTTAAAAATAAATTTTACATTATAGAAACGGTAAAATAATCACACAAAACATCTTCCCATTTAAAGAGTTTAAATTATGGTTTACTTAACGACGCTCACAACTGCAGAGGTTATATCAGTGTCGCCGGATGTGCCGGAATTTTGTCCCGCAGGAGTTCTTTTACATGCCAGTAAATTTACTGACATGAGCCTGTCGCATTTAAGCACACTTAGATGCCATTGACCTGGGCCGGGATCGAACCCGCAACCTTGAGCACAGAAGTATAGCGCTATACCGACTACGCTATCCAGGCCGACTCTTTCCTTTTAAATACGCATTTACTAGCACTCTCAGACAGTGACGCCAACTTACATGGGCCCGTGGGGCCCGAGCCCACCCAATAATTTGTTGTGCTACTACTACTACTACTACTACTACTATTATTATTATTATTATTATTATTATTTATGAGATTTGTTTATTATAACGTACTTTACTCTAAAAATGATAATAGAAGAACAAATACAGAGACACATTTGGTTTTTCATCGATCTTAAAAGACTTTTGATAAAGTTAATTGAAAAAAGTTATTTGAAACTTTGAAAGAAGATCATGTTCCAAACCAATTAATAAATGCAACCTATAATTTATATTGTGAAAATTATAGGTCAGTATGTACTGGAAACAATCAAACTGAGTGGAAATCAATTAATCAAGCTGTTCGACAACGTTCTAGCCTATCCCCATTAGTATTTAGGATATATGGATCATATGATTAGAAACTGGAAAAGAACAAAACATGGTAATTTGAACATCAATAGAAATTTAAAGTTAGATATATATCTGTGTGCAGTTGATGTAATATTGTTAGCAGATTCTGAAGATGGCCTCCAACGTTCTGTTTTCCAATTACAACTAATTTCTGAGGAATACGGGATGGAAATTTTAATTAATAAAACTAAAGTAATGGGATTAATAGGAAAATATCATCTTCGCTGCCTCTATAATAAACCTATAGAACAACTTCATGTTTTAAATATTTGGGTTATCATTTGAATTATGAACAAGAGAAAGATATTTCTACAAAATTGAATTATTTTAACTATGCAATGAATACCATTAATAACATTTTCAAACCTCCTCTTGTCCAAAATTATACAATAATTAAAGCCTATAAAACATTGGTGAGACCTGTTCTTATATATGGAAGTGAAGCTTGGATCATACGTAAATGTGATGAACACTGAATCACTGCCAATGAAAAGAAGTTTTTAAGAAGAACTGTTGGCTATACTAGATTACACAAGAAGAAAAATTAGGATATTTTGAAAGAATTAAATATTGACTCAATTTTAGAGACAAATTAAAAATTATAGACAGAAATGGAAATCTCATATACTCAGGATGCCTAGAACAAGGATACCACGCTAAGCACTAAATTACCGCCCATTAGGAACAAGATCTTTGGGCCGTCCGCTGAAACGATGGAGTGAGACCGTAACAGGCCACCAGGCTTAATACGTGATAGGAAGAAGAAGAAGAATTTAAAACTAAAGTATTTGAGCCCACCCAAAGTTTTCCAAAAGTTGGTGCCACTGCTCTCAGGTCAATGTAAAGTCGTAAATAAATCCGTCATTACCACTTCCTGAACAGATTGCTGTGTAAAACATACTCTTTATACAAAAAAAGAAATATGTCAATTAAAAATACTCATAACGTAGACAGCATTAAAACCCCCCTATCAAGTTCCCCATTCAAAGAAAATAAAGTTAATGCATTCCCAAAGACGTTTATTTTGGTTACAGTTTGTAAACTGATATTATTACGATTCGTAAACTGTCTCTGTACAAGAGTACAGAGCTAGTGTGCTCGATAAAGAATCATAATGCACGTCTATTCAAAGGTTGAACTCCATGTGTCACTGTTGAATTAAATAAGAAGTCAAAAGTGATGCAAGACGTCTGGTCGTTTCCTGCGAGACTCTCATTGCTACCACGAGATAGCAGCAGCTGTCGCGACCACTGGCAGGTGTGCTTCCTGGAAACGATGTCGCAGTGTTTTGTTTGCGGACGGAAGTGAGAAAGACACTGTTTTAAAGCGACAGTGCAACACTTCGTAACTGAACAATCACTTCAAAGACCAAACTGCATCTCTCCATCAGTCTGATGACCATTCTGATTCAAGATGTCATATTTCACATCTAGACAAGAATATTGTGTTTATATGTAGCTACTGTACGTCACATTTCTCTTTGTTCTAAATACAAACAAATAAAAGCAGAAAGACTATCTACCGTATCATGCTCGAGGGGATATTATACTGTTTGCTTTCCTTTCAAGATATGGCAAATGTGTACACAACGAAATACAAGATAAACATCCCTTTTTCTGCATTTTATACACGGAAATGATTCAAGATTCAACTTCCAGAACTTCGGTTACTCTTTTTCTGTTACGCTCGTCAACCGGACTGGAAAGTAGAGATAAATATGATATTTAACGTGGAATTTTTTATACACATTAACGGCTGTGATAGGATACAATGTAATGAAATCTAATGCGATATAATATAATATAATATAATATAATATAATATAATATAATATAATATAATATAATATAATATAATATAATGCAGTGCAGCGCAATGCAATAGGCTGTAATATAATGTAATACAATACAATACAAGACAATTTAATCTAATGTAATGTAACATAATATTATACATAAAATATAATACAATACTATACATAAATATAAAATGTAATGCAATGTAAAGTAATATTAGGCTACATTGTGCCCCAAAAGGCATGATGAGGTTTCAGAGGATTATTATTATTATTATTTTTTTTTTATGAATAGAGGTAGAAATGTAATATTGGTGCGAGACGAAAATAAAACTCTCAGGGCCGTATTCACAGACATCACGCTAGCCCACACTACAAGCGTGCTAAACTAGCCCCGGTTATAGCCAGGTTACTTTTACGGGATTCATAGACGCCGATTATTCAGTGACTACGTTAGTCTGCGTATTACCTTTGGAAAATGTTACACAATGCTGCAAATGTTACTGTGCATGTGCTGAATAGGAAATGTCATGCTCAGACGCGATCGTTTCTGTTTATTTGTGAGGTTATTGGCGATATTAAACTACAATAAACTATTTGTTTTTTCTTCTGTGGTAATAAAAGCAAGAAATATACATGGAAGCGTGCGGGTAATTAGACTACACAAGAAAAAAATTACCAAAATGTAAGTAGAAATAATATAATATTATACGTAATATTTTTAGGATAGGCTTAGACGTAACTATTATGAAATAACGGATTTCAAAGAATGAATTATTCTAATTCATATATATATATATATATATATATATATATATATATATATATATATATATATATATACACTTTAAGTTGAAGAAAAAACTAAAAACAACTGGTGGAGTATGCCCTGCTCCCAAAATTGATGACGCAGGCAACAACGTATTGTATAGGTCTAATTATATCAGAACAATTACAAAACTCAGGGAAATGACCGTAAGGCTACTATGACTGTATATGCGGCCCTGGTTCTGTGTGGAGGACGGTTGAATTTCATTAGTAGAAGAGGTGGGAGTGAAGTACATTAAAAACTCAGGTACAATAAAAATTGAAGTAAAAATAAAATGATGTCCCTGTATATATTAACTTACACTCTGTCATATTATGATACAGATCGTATTTTATTATATTACAATTTTTCATTATATTACATTACATAATATCTACTGTTGAAAGCAAAATTCATGACGAACGTTCAACGTAGTAAGTAAAAAGGTAAACCGTAGAGTGTGACACCAACACCAGAGTATTCAAGAGCATGGTAAGATATACATTATTAAAATTTAATAATCATTTAAGTTGTACTTAAATATCATCATTAAGAAATCATGCAAGGTAAAACAAAACCAAACATATTTATTATTAGAAATCAATGCATTTCCTCACAATTCTATTGGTATTGCACCACCACCACCACCACGAGAATCTTTCTCATTGTCAGACACAATTCTGAATCGCTGATCATGGATTCTCTAATGATGGAGGAACAACACCTCCTGCGCGCCTGCAGAAATGTTGCCATAGTGACACGAGCTTTGAGGGCTGATTTCAGCAATTCAGTCATTTGCAATGCAATGGCTTCATCATAACATCCAAACTTGTGCGTCAAACAGGTTACTGATGAGGTGCATAATTTCCGTTCAGGGTGTTCTCCAACCAAGCAGGATAAAGTATTTCGCTAGTGATAACGCCATGTTTCTCCAACTGGCAAGTTACCCACAAACACTAGAGCGACCTCGAGCATTCCCTTTGTGGTTATTTAAAAAGCAGGGCTTCAGCTAAGCACAAAGAAAGTTTACATTATCATTTATTTATGCGTAACTTTTTCCCTCTTCCATGGTCAGAGTCACTGTTGTCTTTACGAAACTATTTACCAACATTAGTTTACAAAGGCATTAAACATTTTTAATATGGCTTTGGAAGCCAACTGTTTTGTACTTTAGATTTACAGCAAATAAAAGAACGCATCCCCAAAATTTTAACGATCATTTCTCACCCTACATTACTTACATTACTTACTTACTGGCTTTTAAGGAGGTTCATTGCCGCCCTCCCATAAGCCCGCCATCGGTCCCTATCCTGGACAAGATTAATCCAGTCTCTATCATCATATCCCACCTTCCTCAAATCCATTTTAATATTATCCTCCTACCTACGTCTCGGCCTCCCCAAAGGTCTTTTTCCCTCAGGCCTCCCAACTAACACTCTATATGCATTTCTGGAATCGCCCATACGTGCTACATGCCCTGCCCATCTCAAACGTCTGGATTTAATGTTCCTAATTATGTCAGGTTAAGAATAAAATGCGTGCAGTTCTGTGTTGTGTAACTTTCTCCATTCTCCTGTAACTTATGCATATAGAAAATTAGGATTTATAATCAGAAATACAAAAGAATTAAAAAATATAAATACTATTGATATTCTCTATAAAACTATGGTTAGACGTAAGCTAGAGTATGCGTCTGTAATATGGTCACCTCAGTTCCAGTCCCATCAGATGCAAATAGAAAGGATACAGAAAAGATTTTTACGTTATTTATATTTTAAAAAATATCACGTATCGTCTTATGACAAGCAAATTTAATATAATCAGTTACTTTTTGAATTTAATTATAAAACTTTAAAATCTCGACGATTAATAAATAGCCAAATTTTACTCTATAAGACTGTTAATGGTATATTGAATAACTCTGATTTTCTTAAATTGCTTCAGTTCAATGTAAAAAGAACAGAATTACGTCATAGGCAACCTTTTATTATTCCTATTCCTAGAACTGTTTTCTTCCAGAACTCTCCATTGTTTGTTATGTGTAATACTTACAACTCTCTGTCTTTAAACTGTGATTCTCAATTGGATTTCAGTTTAACAATTGAAAAATTTCATACAATATTAAAAAGCATTGTATTTCCTTAGATATTTAAATTATGAAGAAGTGTTTTATAATGTTTTTACTCAAGTTTTTTAAATAATTTTGCATCATTATATTGACATTTGGCACTATATTAACTGTAATATTATAATATTCTAGCATCTATTACCATCATGTATTTTCTTTCTTTTGTTTGTGTTGTTTGTTTTGTTGTTGTTTTTTTCTCTCTCTTATTATGTATTTTGTGTATACATCTGTGTAAGCCACCTGTAATTGGAAGCATGCTTCTGTTGGTGGTGGATAAAAAAAAAAAAAAAAAAAAAAAAAAACTTCATCCCTCTTAGCCCCAAATATTTTCCTAAGCACCTTCTGCTCAAACACCCTTAACCTATATGCATCTCTCAAAGTGAAAGTCCAAGGTTCACAACCATACAGAACATCCGGTAATATAACTGTTTTATAAATTCTAACTTCCAGATTTTTTGACAACAGACTGGATGATAAAAGCTTCTCAGTCGAATAATAACAGGCATTTCCCATATTTATTCTGTGTTTAATTTCCTCCCGAGTATCATTTATATTTGTTACTGGTGCTCCCAGGTATTTGAATTTTTCCATCTCATCAAATGATAAATTTCCAATTTTTATATTTCCATTTCGTACAATATTCTGGTGACGAGACATAATCATATACTTTGTCTTTTCGGGATTTACTTCCAAACCTATTTCTTTACTTGCTTCAAATAAAATTCCCGTATTTTCCCTAATTGTTTGTGGATTTTCTCCTAATATATTCACGTCATCCGCATAGACAAGCAGCTGATGTAACACGTTCAATTCCAAACCCTCTCTGTTATCCTGGACTTTCCAAATGGCATACTCTAGAGCAAAGTTAAAAAGTAAAGGTGATAGTGCATCTCCTTGCTTTAGCCCACAGTGAATTGGAAACGCATCTGACAAACTGACCTATACGGACTCTGCTGTACGTTTCACTGAGACACATTTTAATTAATCGAACTAGTTTCTTGGGAATACCAGATTTAATAAGAATATCATATAAAACTTCTCTCTTAACCGAGTCATATGCCTTTTTGAAATCTATGAATAACTGATGCAATGTACCCTTATACTCCCATTTTTTCTTCATTTTTCCCACATTAAAATTTTAAATTATTATGAGCGATACACACTGTAAATGTATTAACTGTTGTTATACAAATCTAAAAAAAATAAAATTATTATAATTGGTATAAGCAGTATACTACAGATAAAATTATAGCAGAAAAACAAAATTTATTAAAAATTTTGGATCAATAATAGAAATTCATTTGTTTTATTTTATGTATGTATGTATTTATTTATTCATTAATTTGTGTATATATTTATGTATTTATTTATTTATTCATTTATTTATGTATTCATTTATTTACTCTGGTGGAGTTAAGGCCATCAGGCCTTCTCTTTCACACCACCAGAAATGCAATACAACTACAAAAAAAATTATACATCATGAGTGTATTAATCTATTGTAATAATATTTGACAGAATGAATATGACATAAAAAAAATTCATCATAGCTACAAGTAGAAACTGAAAATAATAAAAATTAGTCTAACATATTAAGTAATGATGCAAAGAGGAAAAAAAAGTATATATATATATATATATATATATATATATATATATATATATATATATATACATTCAAAATAACAGTGTCACTCAGCATCATTGTTATTAAGTAAGGAACAATAAGCTGTTTTAGCATCCTGACACAAAGACAAGGGAAAGGATTAATCTAACAAATGAAAATTACTGCCAAAATTACTAAAGATAAAAACTTCGGCATAAATCTATATACTTCCCAGAAACAGATTTAGTGACATAAAAGACACTTTTCTTGTTCACTTTTAAACTGTGACAGTGTCCGACAGTCCCTGACGTCAGTAGGTAACGAATTCCAAAGGTGAGGCAATGATACATTACAGGAGGATGAGTATAGGGAAGTTCTGTGACGAGGAATAGAAAGGAGAGATTGATGTTGATTTCGTGAAGTAGTTATGAACTGAAAGCGTGAAGACAAGCCTAATTTGGAGCATTTGCTGACAGCTTTGAAAAATGAGAAGTGTGAAATATAAAAACAAAAAATTCAACACCACATAAATGGTCTCTTTTAGAAGATCGGGAGTAGTACGTAAATTATACCCTACATTAGAAAATATGTGAAATGATAGGTACCAAAAATACCTCGGGAATTAAACATGAAAGAAATCAATTCGGTAAAAAAAAACACATAAAAACGAAGCAAGAAGCAGCACAGGAAGACTTCTAATTTACAGTTTACCTCTTATTAATATAAAGAATTAAGGGAAAATCCAAAATCTTGTAATAATTTATATGTACCGCATTATTTAGTGCGAAAAGTTATAGATATGATAGGTTCAAGCAGGAAAGGACTCTACTTGTTGACAAGACAAAACAAAGCAGTCGCAATAAAAACGATGGAAATACCGCAAGAAAATTTTTCAGGAAGGTTTCCACTTCCGCATATATTACAGGAATACATAGAAATCTAGTAAGTCTTTTACATACACAATATTAGAAACCTTTTCCTGCGGGTTTGTAATTGATAAACGGGTATTTGGCATGTATGCAAGGGAAACAAGGGAATTATCTTTATGCATGTACTGATAGTACTATATGCCTACAACCTTTCATAAATTCTTGGCTCATCGACATAAGGTCGTAGGACATTATTATACCTACTGGTGAACTATCTGAGGGAGCTCAGGAAACGAGGAACAAAGATAATAGACTTTTTGAAGAAATATCAAGAAAATACACAAATACGGATCCTTTGCTCATGTTACTTATTTTTGGGACCTTACATTGTAAGCTTATGGAAATTAAGGAGAGAAAATCACAGCCGATTTCAAGAGAAGTGCTGCAGTTACTCTCCGAGCCTCCATTACTCGGTACTGCTGAAGAAGAGACTAAATGTAGCAGCGAGGATACAGATTCTGATGGGCATGCATCTGACGTCTGAACGAATATGATACGTAACAACATTCCTTTGTCTTACTCTTTCAATTTTAAGCGCATTCCACATTAAACTTTAATCTATTTTTTCACTCGAATCGAAAAATTTATTAAAATATTGCTAATTATATATTTTTTTGTAAAATTAGTTGCTATTTTCATTTTAATTATTAAAAATTTAATCACTGCCAATAATTGAAGCTACAGATCAAATTTTTTAGCGATTAGTTTTCGAGAAATGATTTTTAGCCGGCTAGACTCTCTAAATTAGCCTACACACTGTGCCAAGACAAGAATATAATTATGTGTAACATTACGGGATCCAATGCCATCAGTTTCGGGTGATGGCGGCCCAAAAAATTCTTTCATGAGGCAGGACTCAAAACGAAATAAATTTATTGTTCCTTTGCATAAGAAGGAATTTTCTGAAAAAGAACTTATCCTCGCAATTGAAATGTCCCTCTGGTAAGCGAGATGCAAAGTTCTTTAGCTATACCATTGAGTTTCTAATGAAACGATCTTAATCTTCAATCATTTGGAATATTTCGCCAGAAGCCCGACTTTTTACGCCTCGTACTATTTCCACCGTTTCTTAATAACAAGTAGATTTCTTAATTTCTTTAAAAACGCTCTGTGAATACTTTCTTATTTGTAATGTAGTCAAAACATACTCATATAATGATTCCGAAGAGCTTTTCTCTTGACCATTAATTCAAGAAGGCCTATCTATCTCTTTACTAGTCACCAAAGACCGCCTTTGCTCGCCGTCACCAAAAATAGAAATATGTATTTTGAAAAAAAGAGTGCGTCGGCAGTTAAATCGCAATATGGAATAAAAATCCCAAACGTTGTTTTGTATTTTGGACACAAAAATTCCTTGCGAGTAAGTTTAGATTTTTTAAAATCTCAATATACAAATTAACTTCATGACCGAAAATGTTTCTTCAATTCAGTAACTTCGAACATTGTTATTACTGTAGTGACATGGAATAAATTAAATGAAATAAGTAGAAAAATCCTTCAATAACAGTCTTATTAAAAACTAAATAATGATACAAAAATTACATTAGGTCAAATCAATACAATCAAAACGTGACAAGCGCTTTCGCCAATTAATGGCATCTTCAAATATAGTAACATATAGGCTAGTGATACTGCGACCATAAAGACAAGAATAGTGTGGAAAAACAATAAGATTCGATAATTGCATGATGTAAATATGGAGATGATGAATTAAAAACAGTATTACATGAAATAACTGTACAATCATAAAATAATGCAATAATAATCACTTAAAAGCGTAGTGGTTGCTTGTCACGTTTTAATTGTATAAATGACCTAATGTAATTTTTGTATCATTCTTTAGGTTAATAAAACAGTTTTTTTACTAAAGATTATTATTTTTTGGTCCTACAGAGTCTATCTCTTACGGTAACAATTAATATTAGAGGAGAAAAATTCGCTCCGGCTCCGGGGATCGAACCCGAGTCCTTGATTCTACGTACCAAGCGCTCTCACCATTGAGCTACGCCGAAGTCCAATCCACAGCACCGGATCGAACACAGCAATTCCACAGGAATACGCACTGTTGCTAGAAGAATTTACTAAAGGTTATTACTGTTTGGTCCTACAGAATATATCTGTTATGGTAACAATTAATATTAGAGGAGAAAAATTCGCTCCGGTGCCGGGGATCGAACCCGGGTCCTTGGTTCTACGTACTGTGGAATCCCGGCCACCAAGTCACTCAACTGAGTGCGCTTGTTGTATAATGGCAGTTGACTTAATGAAATGTCAACATACATGCCCAACTTGGAGTCAGGCCACAAAGGGAAAAAACACTGGAGGAGGGGAGTTCGATCCGATGCTGTAGATTTTACTTCGGCACAGCTCAATGGTGAGAGCGCTTGGTACGTAGAACCAAAGATCCGGGTTCGATCCCTTGCGCCGGAGCGAATTTTTCTTCTCTAATATTAATAAGATTGTTATTGAAGGAATTTTATACTTATTTCATCTATATGCTAACTTGTTCGGACCAATATGTCTTTTAAATTTTGGAATAAATTAATTAAACTTTATATAAAACAAAAGGACATACCTTTAGCCAGACTTTCCACGTGGAATTTTAAAAATATTTTCTTAGGTACAACACAAAACGATCTTCCCTTACATCGCTCCAACACACAACTAGGTGAGGATCGCCGGAGTGTTTATCACTCATCAACTTCCGCTATGTATTTACGGTTGTTAATCTTTCGAAATCCATTTCTGCGTTGCGGATTTCTGAAGTGCAGACATCTGTTTAGTGGAAACACCAACTTCAGTGACTTCGAAAAATATAATTTTTTCCAGCTAGTTTGAGATTCTGGCCAATGTGCAATGAGACGTTGCTACTGATCTCCCACTGGATCCTATGTGAGTAAAGACCTTCGCTTACTGCGCTATGCATGGCTGCAAGGGGAAAGTATTCGGTCCGATGCTTGGGCATGAACGACTCGCCGCACAGCACACAATGGCAGGCACTTCACATTGACTTTCATGCCTCTGATAAGTGAGAGTTGAAATGTATCGGCCAGTTCCTCCCTCCACTGTCCAGGTAAGGGTTGCAATTCAGGGTGGTTATATCCGGTCGGAGGGGTGAGTTCCATACAGATATCACTCCGTCGTAGTTTCTAACCCCCACCTACCTCTAACTCACGTTAACTTTCCCACCCTCCTCCAGTGAATACGACTCTCATCCATCATGGAGGGGGAATGGAGGGGCGGACAAAGTACACTGACTGAATGAAGAAGGTCACGACTCGTGCGCCGCTGTTGGCCCCCTTTGCTTGTTACTTCACAGTCAGTCAACACATAAATGAGTCTGTCAATAACAATCATTTTGCATCTTGTATGTAACACATCAATTCATATTAATTTTTGGTCGTAGAATCCGAAACGACCTTCGGAATTGCTGCATTATGTAAGGGTTTTGAGATATTTTAGATTTTATATGGATTTAAAAATATTTTACGTTGTTTGTGTTGTCATTTTTCAGATATATTGTATAATAAACAAGTACTATGATGGTTAAATTCTTTGTTTGGATGTAGTATACGGTGGGCTACAAATCAGGAAATTCTTGAAAGATCCTACCTTTAATGAAAAGCTCACAAATCTTGAGTTAATCCTTCGGTACTTTTTCAAAACCATTGTTTACGGATTTCTGGATAACAGAAAAGATAAATATTTCTATAGTAACTACTCTGAAGTTTAACTACAAGAACTAAAAATTCACATTTACACTCACAACTTGACTTTTTCCCTGAAAACTAAGGTGCTTGTAGTGACGAACAGGGTGAACGTTTTCACCAGTACACCCTACCATGGAGAGTCGTTACCAAGGTTACTGGAACCACTCAATGATGGTTGATTACTGTTGGTTTCTTTTTAGAAAGACGGATGAAAGAAAACCATCATCATCCCATTTTGCCGATAGAAATTTATTTTAAACAATGTAAGTACTAATATTTTGGATTAGCCTACTGAGAATTATTTTAGTGATTTTGTTGGATTATAAGAATTTTTTTATTATAAAAAAAACTTTATTGGGTTCTGAGTGTTATGTTTGTATTTAAAATGAGCCATGTCTGCCAATATCGTATTACTGTCTTTGTGTTAGTGCTGTGTATCTAAGAATTGTGAAATGATAGAAAGAAAATGATTTTTCCACTGAATTCAGCATCCAAAAGTGAGCTAAATCCATCCGTTTACACACCAGATACACGAAAAAAGTTTCAGTTTGTTGACTAGTGTAATATTATTCATTATAAAGTAGTCTTCATTATTTAATCCATTGATTCATTGAGGTGTACTATAATTAGTAATAATACGAATTGCTGCCAGGAAGTCAAAAGAAGGATAGCAACAGCAAAGGAACCTTGCTACCTGGAACCTGTCTGCATAGGAAATATGTGTACCGGTGTACAATATTGCAAGTGAAATACTGTGGTCTATACAAACATGAGCTTATGATATCTAGATGTTAGCTACCTTCTGTGGTTTAAGAATTTTGGCATAAAGCCTTTGTTATATTGAAGAAGCGGTTCGTTATGATATTATCTAAGATATGACGGCGCAAAACAAGAGCGCTGAGAAGCTATATGCCTGAATAAATTGGAATATTTAATAAAACTCAAAATATACTTAATTTATACAAACATTACAGCAAAACGTTTTTCAAGCTAACTTATAATTCGAAATCCTCCTGTTTAAATTTATTTTACGGATAACACTGTTTGAGGAAGAAACATTTTAAAGGCTTGTACAATTAATTATTCTGCAAAATTACATTCATTCGCAACTGGAAGAATAAGTAACCTTCAGATTTTGGCAAACTTTAAGAGTGACAGATACCTTGACATCGTGGACTCAAAAGTTTCATAGAAAAGAAGCGAAAAGAACAAAAGATAAGACAATAAGAAATTAAATGTAAGAAAAAATGTACTAATAAGATAACTTTTAAGAAGTAGTTAAAGAAGGACGCCAATAAAGAGGAGTGAAAGAAGTGAAGACAATATAAAGAACAAGAAATTAAAGAAAAAGAGATAAATGAACTATATGAAAGAGATAAAAATAAAATTAAGATGAATAAAGAAGAGACAAAAAGGAGGTAAAATTAAGGAAAGGAAATAAAGAAAATTAATAACGGAAGAAAAATGTGTATATTACGAATATAAAGACGAATAAGAATGTGATTAATATTGTGATATAGTAGCTATACGTATAAAGAAACTTCTAAAAATGTTATGTTCTTCACTTCTAAATGAAAGGGTAAGAATTTGTAAGAATATTAATACATGTTTTTGTTCAGTCAGCAGTCCGAAAACTGGTTAATAAATACATTTTAATAGTAATTCAGTTCAGGAAAATAAAATTCCTTTTACCTACTTACTAGCAATTTCATCTTAAAATAATGTCACGAGATATGTAAGTCTTACGTTAAGAAACAGTCAATCCATCAATTTTAATTTCCGGATAGCAATTTATGACGAAGATTTAAGTGCAGAAACATACTATAATTTTTCAGGCAGGAATTTTACAGGAACACAACTAACTTTATTAAAATGCTAAGCAATTTATGTTTATTTAAAGATAATGCAGAGAAAAAGAGCATCTTAATACTGTAATGCATTAATATGTCAATTTTTTTTTTTCAGAACTGCAATCATTGATGTCAGTGACCAGGAATATAGACGAAAATATTGACATGAAATTACATTATGTACGAAATCCGATGTTTTAATTCATTTCCAAACTACAGACAACATAAAACACTGACAATAACAGCATGGAAATGGAGGAAAAGTCATGTTATCACTTCTTTCGATTATCCTGGTCAGTAACGACAGCAGATGCAACTGGATCGTAAATTTTTGGCCCTGAGATTAGAAAGCTAAAAAATTAACTTATTGATCTCCAGCAGGATTCAGAACTAGAAGGTATTTTTCAAGAAAAACGAAAAACAAATTAAGTTTTAGAGTTTTGGAATACAGTTCCAGAGAAACAGTTCCAAAACTTGATGTCGTGTGCATATAAAATTTTGTATCTTTTTGGATCAACGTATATTTGTGAAACGACTTTCAGCAAGATAAAATTTATGAAGGGTAAACATAGATGTCGTCTCACTAATGTGAAGTTGGAAAACCTGCTGAGGATATGTGTGACAAATCAACCAGCTCGTATTGACAAAATTGTGCAGGAAAGTAGCAGAGTTCGACCTTAAACTTCACAGCAGTAGTCTACATAATTGTAAATTATATTAAAATTATGTAATAATAGTGATGATAATGATGATGATGATAATAATAATAATAATAATAATAATAATAATAATAATAATAATATAAACAGTTAACCATTAATATAAAAATCAATGACCGTAATCAGTAATGAATGTGTTTAACCATAATAAGGCTACGTGTTACTAAGTATGAGTACCGTGAAATTTGGTGCGGCTCTCCGACAGATAGTGTTTCTTATATTCGACTCTCTTGTAATTTCTAGTGAGTACCACTGATCTGTATGATAAAAAGCTATTACAATTGAAAACCATATATATTATATTCATATAAGTTACGAGGATCTCGCCATCTTCACTGAATGATCAATGACTGTAAGTAAATAATCATACATGTAGATACCTATTATTGGAGAAAAATTCGTTCCGGCACCGGGAATCGGACCCAGGACCTTCAGCTTTACGCGCTGGGCGCTCTTTCCATCTGAGCTATGACGACATCCGACCTTCGGCGCCTGCCGAACTCTGCTCCTTTGTATCATCAATGGCCTATTACTGGTATTTTAGACATATAAGTCATGTATGTAGGAGTGCATATTTGACTTTATGGCCATTTTCAACAACAGTTTTTGAATCACTGTTAATATTGAAAAAGTTTATAACCAATATAGTCTAACGTTGGACATGCTTGTAACAGACATGTTAAAACCCAGTTTTGATTCGACAGTGTTTTCATTCAATTGATTAAAATATAAAAAATATAATAAAAACAATATTAAAATACACATTAAAAATCATGTTTAGACCATAGCCTACATGTTTCAGGACGTGCGATTCTATCTTCAGTGACCATGCCTAATCAGCTGATGTTCGGTGATGTATATAGTCTAAGACTAAAATTTAGCAATTAACGGTGCTATGCATAGACATTTCGCTAGCCCGCGCTACGAACGTGCTAAATTAGTCCCGGCTATCGAGTGAATACTTATACAGGATTCAAATCATATCATATCGCTAACACTAGTTTATGAATACGAAAAACGTTAGTTCGCTGATCATCCACCGGAAGCCCGCGCTAAGAATGTCTATGAATATGGCCCTAATTGTCTAACCCTGTATTAAGTTTACGTAATAATTTCTTTAATTTTAATTTTAAATTTAATGCTACTTATGTTAACTAAAACACAGCACTGAGAAATTAATTTGTTGTATAGTTTTAACCCAAAGTTGAAGTCTTGTTTCATACCAGCAGTCGTTGAAGTTTTGGAATCTGTGAAATGAAATAATTTATTCATTCTCGTATTTTAATTATGAAAATATGTGTTGACATTTTTCTTGTTCTTATTAAAGAAAGTTAATATACACGAGGAAGAATCAAAAAGTAACCTTAATAATTGTTTTATTAATTGAATATAAGACTACAAACATCTCATCACTTTTCAACATAGTATAACAGAAACACTAGCATTGAATGTAGTGGGGGCTATGTAGAAAAGTGATGAAGTGTTTGTAGTCTTATTGTACATATTCAATTAATAAAACAATCATAAGGTTACTTTTTGACTCTCCCTCATATATATATTTTTATTTATATTACTGGGTTATTTTACGACGCTGTATCAACATCTAGGTTATTTAGCGTCTGAATGACATGAAGGTGATAATGCCGGTGAAATGAGTCCGGGGTCGAGCACCGAAAGTTACCCAGCATTTGCTCGTATTGGGTTGAGGGAAAACCCCGGAAAAACCTCAACCAGGTAACTTGCCCCGACCTGGTTTCGCGGCCAGACGCGCTGACCGTTACTCCACAGGTGTGGACTCATATAGGCTATATATTATATATATATATATATATATATATATACACACACACACACACACACACATAGACGTGTACCTAGTTGGTGTTATTGATTGCGGCACACATTTCTACAACAATAATAATAATAATAATAATAATAATAATAATAATAATAATAATAATAATAATAAATAATAATAATAATAATAATAATAATAAATGTGGTAGTAGCAGAAAGAGTAGACCTACTTCCAATAATGGCAAAATTTATTAATTCTGTTATAGGCGTAATTGTAATTTATTTTTGCTATTTCAGTATGTATTTATGTTTGTTTTACTTTATAAAGAACGACTGTATTTTTAATGTATTTAACTACTGTTTTACAAAGGGTGGAAATTCTTAACTGCCTTTTGAGTAGCCGGACACAGATTACGCCAATTTTCCCTTTCGCTGAAGGTGTTAAACATCGCTTCACAGCACTCCTACAATACCGAAGCCCTCATCCCTCTTCACAGTCCTTTTTATTCGAAAAATGGCTTCCAATATAGTCTTGGCAACTCATCTATGATCTTCCGAGTGGTCTTCACACTCGATCCCTATTCTATTCTTCCACTTCCCTCTCTTCGAATAACGTGGCGATAACCTGCAATCTCGCTCTCGATAGAGTTTCCTCTTGGTGCATTATACCAACCCCTTGTACTTCTATGCTCTCATACTTTATTATACGGGGCACACATTTGGTATTCAGAATGTAAAATATACAACCGTGATATTTCTTTCAAGCGAAATATTCTTTCATCTTAGAGTGCTTTAGTAAATGTAGGCAGAATGAAACGCTCTTTCTCTCATTCTCTTTTCTTCACTTTTAAGTCCAAGCTCCTACAACACTCTTGTTTCAGTCATGAATGTACTTATTTATGAGAACATGGTTCGATTACCGAAGAGTATATTTAATTTTCCGTTGTCAATGCAGCTGTGAATTATGTTTTATTTGAATACAGACGTTTATTTGAATCAGGCCTTAAAACTATACGGAATAAGTTTTCTGGTATGGGAATACTAAGTAAAGCAAGAATTTTGTGTGGACTACATTATGTGCGAATGACCAGATATTGATTGTTAAATATAAAGATAACTTCGTATTATATATATTATTTTTCTCTCTGTGAGGCAGGGAGGGGAACATCCTTGTGCACCGCGTCTTGAGGTCTATTGTGCGCCCCTGTGATGAGTTACAAGCCCACCGACCGCACCCATCTAACCGCTAACACCCTAACGACTAGTCCCGCCATCCTTCTAATCCGTGTATACTCCATTTTATTTCAAGGAGTGCAGTTCGGTGGCTCCTTTGAACACTCACTTACAGATTTATGACTTTCTACACAAACACCTCTGACAATTCCATCCTGTCCCAACATTACACAGTTGCCACAATCCTGGTGACCCTCGAAATGAGACAGTGAGACTGACGGGATTCTTGGAATTCGGAAAAGATGCGGCAACTCTGCCTCCACGTGGATTTGACGGGAGCCTGTCAATTCTTCTGAATGAGGGTTGTGATTGGTTACTGACAGGAGAAGACAAGATTTCCGTCACAGTAAGGAAGACATTTATTTATGCCAACCAATTAGTAGGGGGCAATAGAATATCTGTCGGCAAAGTCCTTTCTATGAAACTGCACTCCATGAAATAAAATACAATATACCATTCCACTCCAACAGCCCCCCCACATTCCCCCCTCAAACGATCTCTGGTGAATGCCACCCCTCCCGACTGGCCCACGGTCTGAGGTGTAGGCCATCTTCCGTCGGGAGGGAGGTGGGTTCCGCTGCTGGGTCCCCAACTATCATGCTTGACATCCATGAAGGCCGGCAGAGAGTGCGAGCAGCTTCGGAGGGCACCGGTAGGCGCGATCTAAAAACCAAGGAAGACAACCGGAATGATGAGGAAGGGATAATGAAGGAGGAAAGGAAGTGGCGAGAATGAGTGGGTTCCATACGCCTGATAAAGTTACCTGATATTCATCCATAGGAGTGAGGGAAAAAACCCGAAAAAACCTCACCCAAGCAACTCGTCCCAACCGGGAAATCGAATACCGGCCCGCTGGGTTCGGGAGCGAAGACGCTACTGCGAGACCTCAGCGGTGGACTCGTATTATATTACTTGTAAAATTACGGAAATTGAGTCTAGATACCAACAAATCAAATGTAAATAATGCTGTAACCAAATCCTGGTCGAAATAATTAACAAAAGGCCTGCAATTCCTGATTCTGCAAGAAGTGAAACCGTAAGAAAATTTGGGTCATATTTGCCTTGTTGCACATGTATGTAAATTAAACATCTCCACAACAGAAGAATGCATATTGTGCAATAAATCTGGTGCAGTGAGGAATGCTGAACATTTGGAATAAAATGATAATCTATGAGATTTGAGACCTTAGTTGGACATTTCACGGTTTTAATGGGACACCAGAAGGAGAATGGAGATAATCCAAGGGTCATGAGCATTAAGTTACTGCTACGTCTACTGCTGTTGCTACTACTATATTAATATTTCTAAGAAAAATACATGCGTAAAGGAAGTGAAGACATTAGATCCATAAAATCAGAGAGTGGTATTTGGACAGGTGAAGCATTACCATATACTTAAGTGTTACTCTCCGTAATAACACTAATATTGAAATAAACTAATATACCAAAGTAATAATGAATATCAGTATTAAACTTAATAGGCCTACACTGGGACAAACAGGCAAGAGAATTGAGAACACGATATACCATATATATATTGTTAAACTAATCTTTGAAATGGCATTAAAATTCAAATATATCAATAAAACTATATTGATTATGTTTGATGAGTTAAACAAGAACACAGTGACATGAATAAAATTAATTTACATACACCTGTTACTTAAATCAAAATTTAAAACTACATATTCCGTGAAATTCATGTAGGTCTAACACTGTTGTTCGTGCATTTACAACACGGAGAAAGGGTAGTTACGTTTAGATGCATAGTAAACAAGCATGCAGTGCGCACAGGGTTGTATTTCAGTGGAGGTCACTTGCTGTTAGTCTGTCATGCAGAATTGTGTACAATGGAGCGTTCTAAGAAGCTTAGTTCCGATTTCAAGAAAGTTATTGTTCGCCTGGCTTTGAAAGACTATTCCTATAGAGAAACAGGTAAAGTAGTGCATACAAAACATTCTACAGTACAACACATTGTAGAAAAATTTCGAAATCATGGAACTTGGAATAACCTGGCAATAAAAACCAAGCAAAAATTGTTAAATGCACGTGATGAGAGATTCGTATTTAATGAAGTTGTCAAAAAATCCAAGAATAAGTTTTCCACAAATTCGAGTCATGATTAAATAGTTTTCAAACACGAAGATCAGTAATCAAACAATCCGGCATATTCTTGTGGAAACATGGTTACCATGGCAGAAGATTACGAAATAAGTCGTACATTAGTCGGACAAATCGAGCTCGAAGATTGGACTTCGCTAAAGAACTTGTTGGTAAGGATGAGGAATTTTGGAACAAGTTTGAGACGGAGATAAATCTTTATGGTTCCGATGACATTCATAGGATATGGAGGAAGCCCAACACAGATAACGACAAAAACAAAACAATACCTACAGTAAAGCACAGGGGCGGGGATGTATGTCTGAAAATGCTGTGGGGAATATTGAGTTTATAAATGAGATTATGGATAAGTAAGTGTACAATAACATTTAAAGTCAAATGTTAGGCAGAGTGCACTAAAAATGGGGATGCCACCTGTGTATATGTTCCAACAAGACAATGACAGTAAACATACTGTTCAAATTGATAAGGATTGGCTCATATGGAACACACCTCAGCAACTGCAAACACCTCCTCAATCACCAGACGTAAACTCCATTGAACATTTGTGGCGAATTTTGAAAAGGGGTGTGAGAAAGAAGAAGCGTACAACCATAAAGGAATTGAAACATGTAGTGAGAGAAAAATGGGCTAAAATCAAACCAGAACAGAGTAAAAACTTGGTAAAAACAATGAGAAGGAGATGCCAAGCAGTAATAAAGTCGAAAGATTATGCTGCAAGATATTGTTTTTCACAATTTTAAACAATCAAAGTGTACGAACAAAACCGTTACATAGAAATTGGACACGTTTTTGTTTATTTTGTTTTGTTTAATGAATTCAGAGGTTTATATTTTACTTTTTGCCTTTAATATATTGCAAAGTCCATGTGTAATAGTTCCCTCATATGAAAATAAATTAAGATACATATTTTCATAAGATAAATTAGCGTTTTATTTGGAAAACAGAACTGTTCAAACAACACCGTTATAGGCTATATTCTACATAGATAGTTCAGAGCATCATAGTACAGTACAGTATATGGGTGTGAATAATGGCAATTGATTGATAGAGAACGGAATAAGTTATTCGCCACTGTAATGGATTTTATAAGGCGTAAATCCAAACTGGAAAAATTATCTAATGAGAATCGCCTAGTATATTACGTAAATAAACGAGGAGACTCTTTAAGATAGTCATTCATAGTGTTCTTCCCAGGGACAGGTTTTTTCACTGCAAATCCAGCATCCTCCAATCTTCCGTAGAAATGAGTTCCTCTTTGTCTCCGTATATGATCCATATATACATATTAATATCGTCTATCATCTGATCTCTTCTTCTGCCCCGAACTCTTCTTCCGTTCACTATTCCTTCCAGTGAATCTTGCAATAGATTGATTTAAGATATAATAGGGTAAAAAACTCCAATGGTACTGCCATTCATAAGAATGTCACAAGAAAGATTACCGAAACAGTTGTTGATACGGGCACCAGAACAACGAAGACGTCATTGAAGATCTGCGAAATACAACAGCTAATAGAATATAATAGGGTTGCATGGAAAATGGGAACGGAAAGGTGTTAACATACTCTGTGATGATGATTATGATTATGGTGGTGATGATGATGATGATGATGATGATGATGATGATGATGATGATGATTAGGTCTGAGAAATATATGCCGTTATACTACCAGTGCGCTTCGTGCGCCTCTGACTTTGAGTAAGTCTCAGAGTTGGGGTGAGTTAACGCAGTGTCTTTCGTTCGTTTGAACTCATGCTTATCATCACGGTAAGTTAGTCCTCAGCATTTGGGAGGTTGAAAGCCACTCCTTTGACTTCGAAACACAGCTATCTGCTAAATAAAACTTTAAAGATTCACTGATTTGTTAAAAAAATTGCACTATTTTACAGACATTTTATTTTCTGTCTGTAGAAAATACACCTAATATGACATTGGCAACTACCAGCTTTATTATTTCAGTATGTTAATATGATGGTGCATTACGTTTTTGTTTTACATAATTTTTCATTTCATATATTGTTGCAGTGAATTACAAACAACATTTTCAAATTTTCAAAGGAGAATGATTACCTGTTGCTAGAAAACACAGCCTTATAGCTAGAGAAACTTGGTTCCACTTCTGCAGAAACAATGATGACATATTTGAAACATTTTATACAAGCATTATCCATCTCAAAATCTTTATTATTATTATTATTATTATTATTATTATTATAAATTTCCTCATTTGAAGTTGTCACAAATTTTACATAGAGCTAAATATCCATAATTTTCAACCAGTATATTTTTTCATCTTATTTGCTACATTTTTTCCTACTTCGGGTTCCAACTATTCGGTTCGTCACAGTATCATTGTCTACATGCTATGTTATGTCTGTAGAAAAATACACCTAATAAGACATTGACAAATATCAGCTTTATTATTTCACTATGTTAATATGACACTGTATTACGTTTTTGTTTTACATAATTTCTTTATTTCATATATTGTTGCAGTGAATAACAAACCACATTTTCAAATTTTCAAAGTGATAAATTTCGTCCTCGGCAACTTGCTATTATTGTTCTTTACAAGACGTTAATTGTTGCCTGTTACGAATAGCAGTATCGGTCGTAATGTAGCCGATCAACTGAGTTCACTGCTGAACAAAACACACTGAAATCCCCACCCCAACGCAATTACGTACTGTACCTAAAGTCAGAAGTGCATGAAGCGCAATGTAACGGCGTACAATTCTTAGCCCTAACGATGATGATGATGATGATGATGATAATGAAGATGATGATGACGGCGACATATTTTTTCCTTTGCCATTCTCTTTCCATAATTGTTACATTATTGCCATCTTATACCTCCTGTCGTTTTAACGCGTCGTTACATATTTCCATTACAAATAAAAATGAACTTAATTGATCATAAAATTAGATACAGGGTATTTTAATTAATATATTGGCGAGGAAGATACTTCGCAAGAAAAGAAAACAAATACCGAGAAGAAAATGCATCAATGATATGCTCAGCAGGATGAAATACAATAACTATGAAGAGCTAAAAAGAAGAGCGGAAGACAGAGAAACATGATTGAAGCGACAAGATAAAGCTTTTGGTATTTTGACACTCTTGCAGTATCACTTTTTTATCTCTTCTTCATATATACTTTTTGTTTACCTTTTCTTAAACATGGTCTTATTTTTATACGTCACTTTTCTGTTATTTTACAATTCCCTTTAAAATCATTTGAACGGAGCAGAATTTTATTCCAGCTTGTCCAGCAAAGGAATTTGTAACCGCAATAGCGCCGTTTAGATCGGCAACTTCTCCGACACTACCGTTGCTACGGCAGCAGGCACGTCAGGGGTTCTGGCGAAGCTAATGAGAGCATACGAAGAGCTGAGAGTGGTCGGTATTATCACACTCTGATTGGATGTTTGAATAGGATGGCATGTCATAGCACATGACAGCCGCCACTCCACTGACCGGCGGTGAGCCTTGTTCACATCACAACTTGACGGCTCGCAATAAAACCGGCAATCACTATGACTAGATAGTACTGCGACAGACAAGCTGAATTGCATTTATAATTAAGCAGAGCTAGCGGCGGCAAGACAAACTAAAACGAACGGGATAAAGAATGAATACAACGGAAACAGAATAGGTTAGAATACCTGATCAACATAAAATAATTAAAAGAAAAGGAAGAAATTAAAAAGGCAAAAATGAGAAATAAACGAAATAAAAAGGAAAGTAATTTTTTTTATTTAGTAAGTTATTTTACGACGGTTTATCAACAGGTTAGGCTATTTAGCGTCTGAATGAGATGAAGGTGATAATGCCGGTGAAATGACAACACCGAAAGTTACTCAGCATTTGCTCATATTGGGTTGAGGGAAAGAAACCTCAACCAGGTGACTTGCCCCGACCGGGAATCGAACCCGAGCCACCTGGTTTCGCGGCTAGACGCGCTAACCGTTACTCCACAGGTGTGGACGGAAAGTGAAAAAAAAAGTGCGAATGGAAGAAAGAGAATTAAAGCCAAGAGTGATTGTTCCCACCCATTTTCCCGAATCCGCATTCCCGAAGGACGTTTTCCCAAAGCTACCTTTTCCCGAATGCTACTTTCCCGAAGCCACGGTCCCGAATTTCATTTACTATTCAGTTTCCCGAATATATTATGCGAGAAATTTCCGAACAGTAAAATAAATGAACTGACAATCACTACATGATGCCAGGAAACAAAAGAATTATAAAAACTACATTTAGGCAAACAAATTTATTAAATTTATGTTATAATGAACTTGGTAGATGAAGGTAGATAACTTCAGTGAGAGGAGGTAAAAAACTTTTGGCGGAAGCTTACGTGTATTTAAAGAGCAAGAGTGCGGCTGGAGGAAAAATATACTGGGATTGTGCAAAAGGTTCCAAAGAATGTTCTGCGAGGGCGATCACTTCTCGACTGCCTAATAACCTGCAAGTACTGAAAGGGTTACCCGCGGAGAGAGAGGCTACAACTTCAAACACGAATACGAATTATTATCGTGCAGGATTATCATACCTATGCAGCCGATAACAGACACCTCGATTACCTGAGGACACTTGGACGTTATTTCACTTTTAAAGATAAAGTTTAATTAATTATACCAATTATATTAAATACATTTGTGTGGTAATATACACTAGGCCTACTATATTCTCGAGAAAATGGAAATCTAAGAAATCGGGAATGTAGATTCGGTAATTTTGTATTCGGGAAAATAAAATTTCGGAAAAATTGAAATCAAAGAAATCGGGGAAATGTCTGTCGGGATGTGGATTCGGGAATTTTGTATTCGGGAAAAGGGATGTTAGGGAATGTGGATTCGGGAAATTGTCCGGGAATCAAGAATAATAGATCAGAAATAGGAAGAAATGAAATAGAAAACAAGGGAGAGACAAACAGAAATAAAAAAGAGAAAGAGAGAAAGGAAGGTATTAAGAGAGACAAAGAAGAGACGAAAATGTAAGGACAAATATGACATACACGATCAAAATATATTTAAGAAGAAAAGAGATGAATTATACGAAGAGAAAAAAGTACAGGAAATAAAGGGGAAAGGAATAACAGCCAAGTAGAATAAGACGAAAACAGAGACAAAGCTAGAATAGAAAAAGACAGAAAGATGCGAGAAAGTGGTGAAAAGATAGAGATAAAAGAAAGCAAGAGAATAAGAGAGAAACAGACGAAAAAAAAAGAGATGAAGTTTGGAGGCCAAAGACAGAAAGAAAATATAAGAAGGGACGTGGAAGTAACAAGTTAATACTTATAAACTACATTGGATACAATATTCCTTACTTTAAAAATATACACTTTAAAAATAAGCTTATGAACTACTGCCAATACACTCATATGCGAGAAACAATTAGGCTTAAGAGAAATTTAAATAAAGAGGTAAGAAAACAAACTCAAAGTTTTAGAGAACGATGGCCACACCAGTTTTTATCTATAGTTCCGAAACGTGGATCTTATCAGAAAAGAACAGAAAAGATTAGAATCAAGAGAAATGCAATTCTTGAGAACTGTAACAGCAGTAAATCAGGACGAAAAAAGAAGTGAAGACATGAAAAAGGCATTGGTGTGAAGAATTTAAATGAAGAAATAAAAGATCACAGAAAAAACTGAGTAGAACACATTAATCATAAGGCACAGAATCTAATTCCAGAAATAATGTTAAATTATGTGAGATCAGGTATTTTAATTGAAAACAGTCTTTAGAACTTCAAGTTTTATATGTTTACCTGAAAGCTATATTTGCATAATATAATTATATGTTACTGTAAGTACGTTAACAGAAAACCACAATTTCAAGTCACACAGAGTTTTGTGTGCACTGGATGTGGGTATCTGGTGTCTTCTCAGCCCACTGGAGTTACGTGGGTAAAGTTCCTGAGTAGCTCAGTCGTTAGAGCGTTGGTGCGTTCAGCCAAAGGTCCTGGGATCGATACCCGGCCTCAGAACACTTTTCCTCTTGAAATTATAGATTTTTTCTTGTACATGAGCATACACAGAAAAGGACGGAAATGCGCACACTACCCAAGGAAATCCGCCTGCGAGCTGAAAAAAGGTGCAAAATAGACGTAGAAGAAATTCAAAGAACACAACATGAAACGGGCCACAAATCAAGATGCACTGTGTGTGACAGAATGAAAGATAAAAAAAAAGAAAAATATGCTGTGATAAATGCATGAAACTCATGTGCCTGAAGCATAATGAAACATATCTGCAGTAGCTGCTATGAAAATACTGTATGATTGAAGTATTTCATAATACTAGCTCAGGCGAATGGGGAGTTTTATTGTTGTTTTTTGTAGCCCAACTTTTTTTTTTTCAATTCTATTATTGTAAGCATACTGGTTTTAAGTAATATTAAAAATATATTACATTTCTTCCATATTTCGGTCTTCAAACTTGAATATAGTAAGAGGGTCTAATGACATTCCACGTTACCATTTATGTTAGGAAATTTCATGTTACCATTCCAGGGTGAACTCTGCGTTTACAGACATTGAGTTACAGCCATGTTTCTCCCTCCTCTCTCCTACACTACACTCAAAAGGATCCGCAACTACTAGATTCACAACGATATTCGAAACATCGTTTTAATACTTTAGGGGAGAGTTGGGTAGTGTCGGACATCGGCTAATATCGGACAGAGCGTTTCTTTCATCTACCACCAGATCGTAATACCTGAATGACATGGTTACGTTTCTGTATGCGGCATCACAGAAACGTAACCATGTCATTCAGGTACTATCATCTGGTTGTAGATGAAAGAAACTCACTGTCCGATATTACCCGATATCGGATGCTACCGAACTCTCCCCTACATATTATTTTCGCAACTTTTTTGGCACAACATCTTACACTAATAACATGTATCAGTGAGCAAAATTTGAAGGTCCTATTGTTGAACGTTTCCTTGTTAGTCTCTGAACACCGATCAATTACCGTGTCAAAGTGTGTACCTGTAATCAAACTGTTGGCGCTTGTAAGAAATCTTCAGCTGACGTAGATACGCATGGCCTCAAACTCTTTACATTGAGAAAAATTATAATTTGTGTTAAGACGTCCGAAATGGGTTCGAGTGCCACGGTGAACTACCCACGGATCACATCATGGTGGAGTTGCTGTAATAAAGCTGCGGTGTTTCCTTTGAAGTCCGGCCCACTCGCTTTCCTAGACTCACAAAGAACGACACAACGTAACGAAAAAATGAAGAGCCCTCTGTTAGTTGAGTACAAAAACAGTGGACGATCGAGAATTCTCAGAGCCTCTTAAAAGTCCAGTGGAGTGCTGCGATTTCGAAAAGATCCGCTATATTCACGGTCAATGAGATTCTGTCCTCCAGTCACTACCATTATTATTATTCCTGGGGAGAGATTCAGAGCACTTCTGAAGTTAATGTTATCTACCAAAGTATTCCGTCTGTGATTTTTTTACTTGTTTTCCTATATTCTTCCTCTATTGTTCAGGCTTCTAATGAAAACACGAGGTTTAAATCTGGCTGTTGTTTCGTTTAGGTACTTCATTTGTAATTCTGTTGTAAATCTCCTTGCATTCGAATAATGTGTAATTTTCATTGTTTCTTTATTCACAATTCTTTCGCTTATTTAATATTTAATTAAATTTTCATATCAAATAGAGGCAAAAGTTTTACCAGCAGAAAATGAACATAAAGATTTAGGTATATTATTTAGGAGTAATTTTACATTTCATAGTCATATTAATAATATTATAAATTTGTCCTATAAAAGTTTCGGTTTTGTTATGAGAAATTCTTGTGAATTTAAAGTCAAAACTATAATAATTTTGTATAATTCCACCGTTCGACCAAATTAGAGTATGCTGCTGTTATCTGGAACCCAGTTACTAACAAATATATTCTGTTACTAGAAAAAATTCAAAATAAATTTCTAAAATGGTTATATTACAGACTTTATAATGATTATCCTACCTATGAGAGTTATGCTACAATGCTTCAACATTTCCATTTTACTAGTCTGCAAATTACACGAAATTCTCAATCTTTAAACTTTCTTTATAAAATTATTAACAATAAGTTGGATTGTGTTGGTTTATTTTATTATATAAGATTATATGCACCTAGGCTTAAAACGAAATTTCGAAATTTATTTTACATACCAAGGGCAAATACTGAATCCCACAAAAATTCCCCAGTTTTCCAAATGTTACAATTATACAATAAATTACATCTTCATCCGAATGTTGATATTTTCAATATGAATTTCTCTAGATACAGATTTACTTGTTATCATATTTTACATAATATTGTAGTTAGTTAATTTGAAGCTACTTTCACACCTTATTTCAATTTCTCTTTTTTTCTTTCTCTTATTTCTATTTTGTTTCAGCTTTTAATAAGTGTATGTTTCCTTTTCCTTGTTTATGTTTTATAAATTAATTTGTTAGTCGTGAACATTGTAATTGGACTTTGCCTGTTATGTTCAATAACAAATAAATAAATAAAAAATAAATAAATAAGATATTTCTATTCGTCTCATTATTTTATTATACCTTGCTGACCATTTTCTTCACACTTTTCGAAATTTAATTTTTGTTGCATGAGTATAATGTGCAAAATTATTCATTGTATTGTTTTTCACTGTCAATAAAGTGACAACGTATTGAACTACAAATCAAACGGATCCAGGTTCATTTCTCGAAAGACATATATGTATATCCATTGCATTGTGTTTGTCCTATGGTACGTTAAGTGGCTAAAATTTCACTTAATAAAGAATAATTATTCCAATTGAGGAGCGTTTTTGCTAATCTCGATAGATGCAAAATTGTGCGAAAATGAGTTATATGTTACAATCATATGATGTTTAGCTTCTGCATCACTCTATGCAGTCAGATTTTGCATAACTCTGTTCATATCGTGCGTAGAGGATGATTAGAAATATCTCCTTCCCACAACATAAACTGTGTATATAATAAAACTCGTTTTCTGAGAAAAGTAGTTTTGTGCATCTATGGAGTTTAGCAAAAATTGAACACGAAATATTAGAAGTGCCTAAATCATTTTTACTCCTTCACATTTAAGATAATGGTGAAGTTTGGACGTTGGCACGACTGCTAACATAATCAGCTGTTCATAGTGTAACGTACGTACTGTTTATTAAGATTTAAAAAATATTATTTCCAAAATATACATACTATCGTGCAAAAAATATTGTACAATACACGTTTGTGAAGTGCATTACAAAACCTCGGAAATTGAAAAACTCACTCTGCTCGTTTTCAACTTTTCCTCAATTTTGTAAAATGCACTTCCGAACCTTCTATCACAGTTTAGTATATACAGTCACGAAGCTCATTACGTAGTAAATATGCATCCATAGATAGTTGCTAACCACTAGGATCGCTAATATCGCCTCATTATAGACAATGCGAAATAGTGCTGGCACAGTCTATTGTTCCTAGCACCCTCACAACTCAAGCTTCGTAACTGTATATACTGGTCTGTGCTTATATCGTAACATAGTCCTACTATTCTCTACTCAAACCATCATGTTATATTACTGTCGCGACGGAAAATGAACTGTACCGCGTGGAATTTTCGTCCTTGTGACAAAGTCTGCAATGACAAAACACCCATATGACGAAAAGTCTGTAACAGAAAGTCAGTTGACCTTTTTCGCTGTGGCAAAGAGTCCAGATTTCAAATGGGAAAACACTGGGTTAGCAGTAAAAATACCAACCCTTGGGCAGAAAACTACAAATGAATGAATTAATGAAAAAACAATATTAATGTTGAAAAGACAGAATTTAAATCACAAACATTAGCTAAAAGGCTATTTAAAATAGATTATTGTAAGGGAGTTCAAGTTAATAAAAGAGGCAACAAATTCGTATTTTTGACTACATACGCCCTAGTACGTATTTTATGGATGTGCGTTATGCGAGGTGCGTACTAGTTTCGAAAACAA
This sequence comes from Periplaneta americana, assembly GCF_040183065.1. Taxonomy (NCBI): domain Eukaryota; kingdom Metazoa; phylum Arthropoda; class Insecta; order Blattodea; family Blattidae; genus Periplaneta; species Periplaneta americana. The sequence goes on from NC_091127.1 coordinate 77,068,008, forward strand.
TGCTACACGAGTCATAATGTAGACTTAGATTTTATGTCAGCGTATAGTATGTTCATATGTGTATGTTGAACCACTATGAGAGGTGAAACTCAACAGCTAGGTCTCATTGTGTGATATGCTTGCATTCACATTTCACAGCAGGGCTAGATATTCCTAGGGTATTATTTCTGTCATCTCTTTGTTTCGGGATAAAGTGACCACACAAAACGCAAAACTATTTCATCACCTGCTCATGCAGCAAATAGACTAAGGAAACAAATGCCTCGTCCTATCAACCCTGATAACGCTGAGATTGTAAAAAATGGAACGAAGCCAGAAAATTAAGAGCAGTTGCTGAATTGCAATGTCACGGTGTGGCCTTGCACCGCCCTTGTATGCGGGGGTGGAAATGCGTGGTGCAAGTTAGGCAGTCCGCATCGCAGGGTCGATGCTCTTGACGTCAGTGCGAGCGACCACGTGACGTAAGCGTGACGTCATCACGGCTTCTAGCTACGTCACATCCATTAACACAGGCTGCATAAAAACAAGAGTTACGCTCGCTTAGTGGCACCGAATTCCAGTTAACTAAAACCGTTAAGTAGGAAAGACTAATAAACAAGGAATAAGTGTAGCCGCGGTGAAAGCTGGAACACCTTAACGTCGTCGTAACTCGATATTATATAAGAGAAAGTTATTTTTCACTCATATCTACAGTCGTTTGAAATTTAATTTCCCTAAATTCTCAACAAAGCGAATGCAGATGTTTCTCATTTTCCAGAAAAATGGCGTAACATATTTTATTTATAAATTAACTAGCCATACCCATGCACTTCGCTGCACTTGTTACAATTTTTTTTTTTCTCAGAATGGCTCAGTAACTTATGGTACGAAAGGGATTAAGCATTTTTAATAACAACATAATCAACTTCCATTAGAATACAAAGTTTTACCAAATTATTAGTGTTTTAAGAAATTGTTAAGAAAAAACGTTTTTGACAAGATAATTTATTAATATTATTTATTTTATTTCTCTGTTGGTTTATTTATTTGATGGTTTCAATTGTTTTTTCTTTACTCTAAAACTTCAGTGTTAACTTACTGTTCTTATTCAGTTTCATTGTCATGATTTATGTTTTTCAGAGACTGATTTGTTTTATTATGTTGTACACCATATGAAGGGTTCAGAGCCATAGTGGGCCAAACGCCATTCATTAAAAACGGAGAAAGCAAGGATTAAAGTCAAGTCAATACCATAGTTTAATGAAGATTGACATGTAATTTAATTTTAATTTGCATACTTTATATTACTTGCTATGTGTTTCATTAAAATATGATATTCACTTAATTTTAAGCCTTGTTTTCTCCGTTCTTAATATATGGTGTTTGGCCCACTATGGTTTTGAACCCTTCATATTATGTAGGCCTATCTGTTCTTGTATAGTCCCTGGTTATGAGTTTTACTCGATCGGGAATATTAAAAAAAAGTGTTAAATGAATACCTTCCGTTTTTTGTACAAGGCAACCTTAAATAATCGCACAGCTGTTTTTTTTTTTTTCATTTAATTATATCAGCCTAATTAAGGCGGCACGGATATAAAACGCATTGTTATTTTAAAATTCATATTTCGTTAATGGATCATATGCGGAGACTAAGAGGAAGGCAGGAATACGAAATACTGAAGAATGCTGGGTTAGCAGTGAAAGATCTTCCCCTGGGCAAAACACTAAGAATGAATGAAGGAATTAAATAATTAATAAATATCTCATTAAATATCAGTCCTACAAAAATTTGGCTTAGAATAAAACTGTCGGAAACATTTTTAAAGCGACTTTTGTTAAGTAATATTATCTTATAAATAATTAATAAGCGAGATATTTCGATTTATTTACTTCAGTCCCCCTTATAATCTCCCTTTTAAATAAAGTATTTTGAATACCATATAGAATAAAATCTAAGCGATTTCTAACTTACACTCTCTACAAAAAAGTAATTGGGCACTGTTTTTGCCACTTTAGAACCTCGTAGTACCACCTCTTGTTACTATAACAGCAGCCACCCTGTCAGGGGTGTTCCCCACTAGTTTGTGTAGGATATTCACTGAAATGCGTCGCCATTTCTCTTGCAACATAGCACTCAGTTGGACAATGGAAGTTGGCCGCATTTTCCGAGACCTCAATCGACGGTCCAATTCGCCCAAAGGTGCTCAATGGGATTGAGATCAGGACTGTGTGCAGGCCAGTCCAACAGGTGAACATTATGTCTGCATAACACTGCATTGTAGCCGCCGAAACATTGCACCTAAAATCCTGGGTGCCCAATTACGTTTTGGTAGATAGTGTATTTTACATACCTACCAATTTTCGTAGAAATCATTTCAGCAGTTATCGCTTGAAAAGGTAACAAACATACAGACATACAAACAAAAATTTCAAAAATACTATTTTCGGTCTCAGGAAAGTTTATTATACAACTCAGTAATCCGGCCCTTTAATTATCCGAACTGTGTCGACGTGCATATTAGCAATGAGAAAACAATACGCCATGTAGTAAGTTACACTCTACATTGGCATTATGTATCTGTGAGGCCAGTATACATGTATCTTGTTGGGCATAGCAATGTAGACTACGTGAATGCATTTATGAATGCGCAAGGGAATGAGAGACGCAATAGTCGAACATTATTAACACTTCAATGATCCGAAATAAGCCAAGACTTAAAAACTTGCCACATTACTGAAGTATCTATCCCAGCTGTCATACAAATAATAAAATGTAAGTCTCAAAACAGCAACAGATATAATAAATAAGTAAAATGAAAAAAATGCTGGTTATCTCAAGGAAGAACAAGTTATCAACGTACCAATTGTTATTGATGCTAAAAAGGTTACAAAAGATCCGTTGAACATCCTTCTACCATTTCATGACTTCTGGAGTACCAGACTTACACACATTACTGGGAATAAGATTTTGAGGCAAATCTTACATTTTAAGACGCTTGCATAACATAATGTTTGCAACTGTAACGTCAAAATGTGATCGATTCTCTATCACTGTTATTTTTCCAGCCTCGAGTTGTGTAAAAATGAATAATTAATAGTGAAAATGAATAATAATAATAATAATGATAATAATAATAATAGTGATAATAATGATAATAATAGTGATAATAATAATGTGATAATAATAATAGTGATGATGATGATGATGATAATAATAATAATAATAATAATAATAATAATAATAATAATAATAATAAAACTGGACGCCACAGACCTTAGGGATCAAAGGTCGAACAACCGATTTCTGAACTCACAATCACATCTCTCAGTAGAGTTAAACGATTATCCAATCAGTACGGGGACATCATGTGGTTAGCACAAAGATTCCTCCCAGCCGTTATAGCTGCATTGCGGAACCGAATTTTGCTACCTTCTGTAGCCCCTCAAATTCATCACGATGCTGGGTGGGCACCGGACCCATACACTGGCCGAAATTTGATGCGAAAATGTCTTCCCTATGAAGACCCGAACAAGCGCGCATTCCTTAACACGAGTCCAGGAATGAATCCTTAGACCACGAACTTACGCAGCAGGATAAGAGACTTTATAGGCACATAACGGAAATATTAAATGTAATGATTCTAGATATTGCGCCAGTTATCGCCAGCAGTCCACACTGAGGAAAGTACAGAGAGAAAATCTTACTATACTAGGCTTGCAGAACTAGGCGACAATTGTGGCGTTACGTCACTCATCGGAATACGTCACTCACCCCTTCCTTCCACCTCTGCGTCATTGACTTGGTAGGGGAGGGGATTTGTCTTCAGTATCTGTCTTATGTGATTGCGTATGGGCCACAGATACGTCATTCAACTCCGGTGGACTGTGGACGGAGAACCAACGCTTTCCCCATGCTTTCCATCCCTCTCTCGCCAGTTCTGTATCCCTGTACTATACGGAATGTACAGCACAAGCCATTTGCAGATCAAATAGAAGTTAGAAGTACTCTCGAACCAGTTGCACATCTCCGTAATCTCCCTCAAAATCTCAGCAAAGCCATCATTTTCTTACCAGTCACCGATGTTCATAACAAACATGGTTGTCCTTGAGATCTACGATACATATGCAGACGTTCTGCGACGGTAATAAAAATATCCGAAATTATTTGAACAAATGGAAGAAACATAAACCGTTTTATATTTATTGACTGTCACAAAATGTATTGCATAGATTAGTAATTGCGCTTAAGTTAAAATTCCGTGTGATGAGAAACCTCCACATTAAATGGGAAATGAGAAATAATAATACAAATGCAGATGAAATTATTTCCACAGGTAAACTAATAAGCTTAAAACTTATACAAATAAATGCTTTCATGAAGAAACAAGAGAACAAAATAAAAAAGAAAGAAAAAATCGAAGAGAATTATATTCTCAATTGAATGCCAAGACTTATACAGAGACATCATTTTATTTTTACTTCAGTTTTTATTGTACCTGAGTTTTTGAATGTACCTCACTCCCACCGCCTTCTACTAGTAAACTTCCACCGGTCGTCACACAAAACCAAGGCCGCATATATGCAGTCAGAGTTGTACGGTCATAGTAAACAGTACTAAGCGAGTGAGTACAGTACGTTTCCGAAATATGGTCGCATTTTCCAGAGAAGAATGAGCATTCATTTATTGAATTATAGGTATTTTCGCACAGGTACAGTTACATCGTTTCGTTACGTCGCTTCCCGGTTTCCTCTACCCATTTCTGCTAGCTCTTCTGTAAAGGCTAGTGGCTACGTAATATTATACAAACATTTTTAAAATAATTTAAATAAAAGGGTCTCGTTAAATAACTCTCTGTCACGTAATTTCCCCCTTTCTACGACCCTGCGACATAACCACCTTGGGCGGACAATAGATAGCATATAGTCTGAGTAAATTTATTTGTGCGGATCGGGCAGAAGTGAAGATTGAATTTACAGTACGTAAGGTACTCTGTTATAAAGTAGGTAGAGAACTATTTCAACGTGAGTAGGAGTATGGCTCCCCATGTCGCCTAATTTGAGTACTTTGCATCGTAAAACAGTTGTGTTTGCTAAACTTTCTACAACAGAAGAATTAAAGATGTACATTCAAGAAACAATGCATTCAATTTCCGAAGATATGCTTAAAAACGTCTTCGATAATACGCACAAAATAATTGAGGCCTGTATCGAAGTAAACAGCCACCATTTGAACAATTTGTTTAAATATCCAGATTTTGATTATTTTTCAACAGTAATCTCACTAGACGTTTTGATTTATCTAGAGAAAATCAAAACTCGAGTGGGATTTAATTGACTATTACACGATTAGAAGAAAGTATATAAAGATTAGAAGTAACGAAGTACTCCAATACAATAAAATATTAATTGACTTACGAAAATACAACTGTCTTCAAATGTATTATTGTACCATCTCAACATTACAAATATTACGCTAGATGGCAGTAGTGAGCAATGCCTTCTCGTCGAGAAGTTCTCGATCTATTAAACCAAATTATACACGATGGCAATGTTACTAGTCAAGAAGGCTTTGTTGATTCAGTTTCATTTTTATTAAAATGCAACATTCCACTTCAATTATCCGAATCCCAGTAATCAACGTCACTTGACAGATGATTTTCAATAAATCTTAATATTAAACAATCTCTGATAAGTGACTATCCATAATATCATATAGCAGAAGCAATAACATAACCTAACTAATATACACAAGTGTTAGAAAAGTTTTAATTAACGACGATGACATAAAAAATAAACATGAATAATTTTAAAAGGAATAATTATTGAATGTACAATTTTCAAATTTGAATGTGGTTGGTGGTTCAATTGATGTTATACTGGACGTGTGCGTAATAGAAGTGGAACTCGTTGATTTAGGCCTACATGGTGTATTCAACTTATTCAGGATTTTCGAATGAATAATTTTAAAAGGAATAATTATTGAATGTACAATTTTCAAATTTGAATGTGGTTGGTGGTTCAATTGATGTTATACTGGACGTGTGCGTAATAGAAGTGGAACTCGTTGATTTAGGCCTACACGGTGTATTCAACTTATTCAGGATTTCCGAATGGTGCTCTTCATTTATTTGTAAATCGGATTTCAGAAGATGCATAGGTATGATCAGTGATTTTTATTAATTATTATTCTTGAATGCCAATGCGAGTCCATATTTGAAACTGCTGTGCATCGACTGGAGTGGTTTGTAATTATATATATATATATATATATATATATATATATATATATATATATATATATATATATATATATTTGACGTCCAGACGAGCGCAGTTTCAAATGTTGGCAAACAAAGAAACAAATGCTAGGGACGCGATAAAATTAAACAAATGCTAGGGACGCGATAAAATTAAACAAATGCTAGGGACGCGATAAAATTGTGCGATAAGCAGCCATGATTGGTTGAAATACGTCCTTTCGTACCGTTTTATTGGTCAAAAGTAGTATGACGTAGTAAGAGTGTATTAGTCAACTTAAATACACCCTCCACATTGTATGCCAATGTACTGTACACAGTATACTATACACTGCATAATGAATACGTCCGCCTGGATAGTTCAGTTAGTGAGTAAAAAAAACTTATTGCTAATACTGTGATATATTTTGAGTAATTAAAAATTGAACGAAAATTATAAAAATCAAAATCGTAATAGTTTACGTAAATGGATGTACTACTTTTCTTCCCTCCTATACCTAATAAAGTGACTTGCTTCAATTTTACGCTAGTATCATCAAACTCAGGTCGTGGATGGGGTAACAAACAGTGTTTCCGATCCTCAACCGTTAATTCAAAGGTATAGCCAGGTTAATATTAGAAAAATATTACTAAAAATAAAGTGATGTCCCGGTGCACTGAGCTCAAGTATGCGGAATACCTAATCATGCACTGGCCTCAATTTATTAAGAGTTTAACATTGAGACGCGCATAAAATTGGATCCTAATCTGGAAAGATTTCTCCCCAAATCAAAGAATCAGTTATATCGAAAATATGTAGGACCGTTTACACTGTGTTGAGTACGATGAATTGCAGATGAAGAAACTTAAAAAACTGAGAGAATAAGAGTAATTTAATAATAATATTATGTAATCAACACCACTTATGGACAATTCTGTACTTTAGCGTTTCTCGCACTGTCATGATTATAATGTAGTTGCAAAGCAGTTTATATCAAATTTAGTGAAACATCAACTCCAATTACTAGAAGCTTCGAAGAACAACCACATGTCGTAACTACACAAATCTGTTCTGTAGTTGTTGTAGCTTCGTACAATAGCGAGCACTATCACGTATTCCTCAAGTACTGAGGGGAAGCATCCTCTTGGGATGAAGTGGCACAGACTTACCGTCTAGACTAATATTCAACACTCATCAAATGCTGTCGGGTAACTCACCTGGAACAAAGGAAACAAAACAGTCAGCATACTCTTATATAATGCACGATCATGTATAGTGTCTGGTCTGACTTAAATTTCGGAAACATGTTTTAATGTTGATAATAGCAGCGTGCGTAATGCCAGTGGCGATCAACTTTATCGAAAAGTGGAAGCTACGAGGGAGAGTCAAAAAGTAACCTTAATAACTGTTTTATTAATTGAATATGTACAGTAAGACTACAAACACTTCATCACTTTTAACCTAGTCCCCACTACGTTCAATGCAAGTGTTCCTATTATACTATGTGAAAAGTGATGAAGTGTTTGTAGTCTTATTGTACATATTCAATTAATAAAACAATTATTAAGGTTACTTTTTGACTCTCCCTCGTATGTTTATAGGTTCTAAATTGATCTAGGATATGATGTTTGTCCACAGTGAATGTATTTATTATTTATTTGAATATACAATTTCTTGAACCCTATTTTACCAGAAAGTACATTAGGGTTATAGTCATAGACTGATAGTCTATATCATTTAACGTGGGTAACCCAGTCTTGCTACTTGAAATTAACACATATCTACTACATTAATTTGAATTAATTACAAGTTCTTAAATATGTTACATATAAAATTACAAACTGTTCATAACAGCGTGTTTTTCTGAACACATTGAATAATGGTTTGTCATATATTACATTACAAAAATGTAAATGTCCGACCAAAATAAATCTTCTTTTTTCGTATACTTGACAATGAAACAAAAGGTGATCCAGAGTTTGCTGTTCCTCACAGATACATAAGCAGCCATTTTCCTTATGTAATTTAAATCATTCTAAATAAAACCCAAATTTTCCATGATCCGGTAAAAACTGCGTTAGTATAAAATCCGGTACAATTTTGTTGCCATTTAAGCGGGTGTCGCCCTAGGAAAAAAAGATTTCTCTTGTAAGTGAACCCTTTGTACAGTGAGTGTAATGACCTATCAGATGAGAGATTTAGAAACAGAAAGTACCACATACAAAGTCATATTTTTAGTAAAATGCAAAAACATTCTACGACTTTGTTTTTAAATATTTTCAATTTTTCTTTTCTTTTTCATGACAATAGATTTCAGTGACATAAATGAAATGTCGTTACTTTCGAAAATAATTTGTTTACAGAAATACTCAAAGTTTAAATTTAAATTGCATTTGGTAAGTTTTTATGTCAAAACATTGAAACTACACACTTTATAACTAAAATTTATTATATTTTGCTATAAAACTTGCATAAAGAACAAAAACTTTGAATAATTTGTCTCTATAACAGATTACATAGGACCAGCAGTTAAAATAACTTGGAATTTTGCTTGAACTGAAAAAAAAAATTACACCTGACCCATGTCTTGGCCCGAAATGGCTAGTCCTTCGTCACAATATCATTGATTTCACATTTTGAAGGATCGACGCAATCACTAGCTAGCTCAGAAACCTACTAAACAAAAGATTGACACAATAAATCCAGCTGAGAAAGAACCTGTTCAAATTTGTGACGTGTCAACTTTGCATAATGCAAATGCAGATGATACGTTTTATTTCTACATTAGGAGAGATTTGCAATGCATATGGTAACCAGATCACTTTATCTACGAGACTATCAATACTGCATGCAAATGGCTAAAAAAGAAAATCATAGCTGCATCATTTGGTAGTGTTTGTTTCAATCTTTACGAAACACTTTTAATCCAAATTGTTAAAAATTGTATATTTGATAAGTTCTGTTTCTAGAACTCTAAAAAATCGTCGTCTTCCAGACGAAGACAACTCCAAAATATAGATTTTTAGAGATACGCCGGTCTTGAATTCTTCCGTATGCAAACTGCATACGAATATATTCAAAACCGACGTATCTCTAAAGTCGATATTTTGGAGTTTCGTCTCTTGATCTGGAAGACGACGATATGGGGACTGGAGAAATCTCTTCAAGTATAGAATTTTCAAGAATAAGACCTGTACTGCAGTTCGTAATATCAATTACGATAATAAACCTTTAGTATAGGGTAAAAGTTGGTAATATTGTGATAGTTCTTTTTGAGAATATATTACAATTTTATTGAGCGAGGAAAGGACCGGTTTTGTGCAGAAACTTGTCCACGAACATTTCATTAATACGTTGACGCAAAAAGCCGATCTTCCTCTCGCTCAGTAAAATTGTAATGAATTCTCAAAGAGACTATCACAATATTACCCGTATCACAATATTACCAACCCTTACCCTATACTATATATTAATTAACGCTGTCTAGAATAACGTTGTAAGTCACTTTTTACTTGAAGACGCCTCTAAAATCACTCCCGTAATGGATGCCACGCAGTGAAACCTAATGTTACGATTTTACAAGGCATTTGTTTAATTCACTGTTGCTCAATAAGTGAATCGAAATGAATTGTGTTATTTGGTGTATGTAGCCAAAGGACGGAAGTTTGTTATGCATTACTCTCATTCCCCTTCACTGCCTCTGTGAGTCACTGCGTGCCTGTGAAAAATGACCTTGCAGGGCAACGTTCCACGAGTTCCAGGGTTCCATATCTCGTCAGTGGGTGGTCGTACGCCGACAAATTTGTCTAGTCCATATCTAACTGAAACAATATTCATTTATTTTAACTTGGTTTGTTTCAGGTCTGAACGAAAATTGGTAAAAATTGACTCACTTTAGAAAATTTCGGAATACATAAAGCGAAAGTATTATCTCAATTATAAAAAAAAACAACAGGCCGAGCAACAGAGATCCAGCAGAAATCGACGAAAACTGATCGATGAGACAGTGCGCGAGACTGACGCAACGTCCTCTGCCACGCGTAGTGAGACCGTGGAGGCGAGTAGTGGCGAAGCAGTTAAGAGCAACGAAGGCTTTAACTGTAGGCCTACGAGTTCAGCGATAAGCAATGTGTAGTCAAGGGACCAAAGGACCAACAATTATACTGATGATTAAAAATATTGTTTCGCCACAAAAGAAAGAATGTTCGAAACATGATTCTAGGGTCATACCATAGGATGCTTTTTGAAACAAGAAATGAAAAGAAATATACGTAATATTGTAAACTTAGAAGGAAAGAGGCGGTTTATGCCTTCACCAGTGAATAGGATTCAGTTCTCAAATTTTGCTCAAATTAAGACCGATCAACTTCTGATCGCCAAACTACAAGAAGTTATGTATGCGCCACGAGCTATTGTCAAGTTGCTGTACTCTAACAATGACGCTAAGTTCCTTTGCAACGCTACGGTTTCGACGTCACGCCCACTTAGGTGAGATGCGCAGGTAGTTGGAGAACTACGCGAAACTTGAGTACTGTCAGGAAAGTGAAGGATCTATATGAATTAATGAAGCAATTTTAACCATACACGGCATGAATACAGCTTTGAATGTAACGCACCGTACATTTCCAATGTCATTGCATTAAATTTCATTACCATATGGAGAAAGATAAATAAGACAAAAGGGTAATATAGAAACGCAATTTCATTAAATTAAGTGTAAGATATTCAATTGTACATAACAGAAATTTGCAAGTATGTTTTACTTATTCCTTATTTTCAAATGACTGTGCAGGACTTCGAATCAATATTGGGATTTCCAGGATGCAGTATTCAAGTCTCCGACTAGTTGGTTAAGTAAAATTAATTGCCATTTCTGAAAGTGTATTATATTTATTATATTGGCAAATAATAAATAGTGGCAGAAGTGGAATCCGAATCCTATGGACTGTAGATAACTGATATAAGAAAACATGATAAAGTGGTGGATATGGTTCCAACCGATCTTACTTTTTCGAAACTAATGATGGGACATATCGACGTAATAGGACAAATGTTATACTGCCCCATACTATTAAGGATAATTGAAATATACATCTTGATTACATAACTTTTAACACTATATCACTTCGGAATATGTATTATATGTATTTCTCGGTGTTAAATTTTACCGTATCTGGTTAACATGTTTGAGCCTGTTATGGGCCATCTTCACAACTGCTTGGTGCTGGCCTTGGCGCTGACAGGAAACACAAACAAAAAGCTCGAAGATCATCACCAACTAGTTCTGAAGATGGCCCATAACAGACAGAAAATATTAACCAGGTACGGTAAAATTTAACACAAGAAAGTCATAATACATATTCCGAAGATAATTTAAAGATTGCTAATTTATTGTGATATACAGATTTTATTTTATTATGATGTAAGTGCGATTAATATTAGAAAAAAATTATCCTAGACAGAAGGATGTGGTTTCATGCCTAGACGATAATTGCAACACAACTGTGTTGTTCATTAAAACTTGTATTTGGAAGAGAATTATATAATATAGTATACTATCAAATAACATACCATTGGCATACAAAGGTTTCGTTTTCAGACTTAAGTTCATATGCTTCTTTTGTTTGTTCTCCTGTCATGTTTTAACTCCTGATGTTTTTTACCACATATTAAGTTCATCCTGTAGATGCTCACAGGAACATATTCGTCTTTAATCGGTTGTTTAACGATGCTTTATGAAGTGCGAGGTTAAGATAAGGAGATAGTATTGTCAAGGAAATTTATTTGTTTAGCTAATAATTGTGACATAAAATACAATATAAACATAAAAACTTTAGCTCGCCCCTCAAAGAGAACTCGTGCTCAGGGGCGGATTCCTGAATTGAAATTAAGAAGTATAAGTTATAATACAATAAATTTGTCTTATGTCTACTAGGCAATAAAATATATAAATTTAAATTTACAATTTTCCAATTTTTATAAAATCCAGACATAACTTTTTGTAATTTAATACCAGAACTATTATAATTTACAAGATTAGGATATTTAAATATAAATTTGTTATATATTCTTGGGCCTAAATTACTACTATGATTAAATACTGTAGCAGTGTTGCATTTTGGTTTAAACAATCTTAAAAAATTCATACCTTTTATTTCATAACTATGAGAATACAATTAAAAATTATTTAGAGTTTTATGTATGAATTTTATTAATATAATACAATAAATTTGTCTTATTTTAATAACGTTAAAGTCTAAAAACAATTTTTGAGATGGAAAATCAATATGTTTATGGAGCTAAATTTTAATTATTTTCTTCTGTAATAAATAAAGTGGATTAAAATTTGATTTAAATAAGCTACCTCATTCTATAATTCCATACATAATTACCGATTGAAATAAAGTTAAGTATGAAACATTACCCCACGTGCTAGGTTTCTGCTCTCAGGGAAAATTACTGCGAATTGACAGACATAACACAGTCCGCTCAATAATTGCTAACAGATTAAGGGAACATGGTGAATACGAAGTATATGAGGAAGCTTTCTACGGAAGGATCTACACGGCGTGCTGACATAATAATTGACCGACATAAAAAAATACTGGTCTCATATTTGACCCCACTGTAAGGTTCGAAATTAATGAAGATCAACCAAAGCAGGTACATGAAGAGAAACGCGCTATTTACCTTCCGTGCTATGATGATCTCAGTCATAAATATAATATTCAAGATTGGAACGTCATTGGACTTATGTTTGGTGCGAGAGGGACAATTCCCAAATTTACATTGGAGATCCTCAGAAAATTAAAGGTTCCTGATAAGACTCTTCAGACAATTACATCAACCATTTTAAAATCTTCATTGAACATCATCAATCACCACCTCTATTCATCTTTATAATATTCAATGTATATTATTTATTTTCAATAAATTTTTATCGTTTTGTTGGCTACCACATCTTGTCGCAAAATATTCTTTTTTAAAATTTCATTACGTAATTTTTTAACATTAATTTACATTTTCTTTTTTGTTCATTTGAATTGATTAGGATGCCGATATTTTAAATCCAAGATTTGAACGGCTATCATTTCGATTCGATTGACGATTGCGTAATAAACTTATTGAAAAGTAATTCCTCAATAAAACAAAAGAATATATTATTTTAAGTAATTTATTACAAAGGTAATTAATGTACGCCTTACAGTTGTGGAATACCTCAGAACCCCAACTACATAATCATTCGAAACACGATTCAAATCATTGCGCGAGCGTAGTCTCTGATCACGAGACCAGCTCCTCAACCCTGAGTCACGACAGTATTCCATACTATTTCGGGCAGAAATAAAAGAAGAAAAAGTTTGAACATAATTTCCGTCACGATAAGTATGTTTCATTGGACTCCAGTCTCTCTACCATTACTGTACATTATTACAATCATTACTTTCGGTACACCCATCGCAGTGGGAATATCCTATCATGTTTGCACAAAATGTTGATGTAAATCACTTGTCCGTAGGAAGAGAGAGTTTCAATATAGACGTTATTAATCCCAGTACAGCATATCATGCAAACTTGGTATCATTGTTCGTAACATAACTCAAATTATTGACTATGTTGTGAAAAGCCTAAACTCCATAACAGCCTATATAACTCCTCCTCTTGACAGCCGTGATGTAGATGGCGCGCCGATCGATTCTCAACTCAACAACATTGGAATGAGGACAAATAATTATGCATCAGCTGAACTAGCAGAATCCGGCTATCTATATCCGCGCTTCCCTCTCACTTCGCTGCAGTTTATGTATCTGCCTGTTACCACACCAACTGGACAGATTTTATATTTAGATCGTGCGTCGCGATATTTATTGTCGCCTGAGTTGTGACCAGCACAAGTCGCGAAGTATTATTCACATTCATGTCCGTTGCCAGTTGGGCGGAATACTCAAATATCCGTGTAGAGTGGCTCAGAGTTGTGTTGTGTACAATAAAAACTGAACAAATTACGTACAAAATGTATTTTACCTCTATTTGACGTTTAAAAAACCTTACGTCTATGCATGACTGTGTTTCAACAATAATGTTTTATTGAAAAATTCCGATGGAAATGAAATTGTAACATTCAATTTTCCCTTCGTACAAAATTTCAGAGATAGCGAATATAGAACGATTGTCTAGCTGAATACTCTGATATTCAATAATAAAATCGCTTCTTCCACTTCGATTACCCTAAAATTGTTAACGGCAACGTTGATAACTTGTGAAGATCCGAGATATAGTTTTATTATTACAGTGTATGTCCTAACATTGCAATACAATTACAATATTATTACAGTACTGAGACAGGAACGAAAACCCTTCGAACTAGGTCATTATTAATACCGAGATATCATTTTATTTTTACTAACATTTGTAATATTAATCTGGATATATCTTTGGATTAAGGGTTGAGAACCGAAAACACCGTTTGCAACCCTCTTCCACGACTGGAGTTCGATGATACCGGCGTAAAATACAAACAAATCACTTTACTAGGTATAGGAGGGAAGAAAATTAGGTCATTTATTTACGTAAGCTAGGAAATATCAGGACTTTGAGTTTGATAAATTTCATTAGGTTTTTGTTTAATTAAAATACATTATAGTGTTAACAATAAGTGTTTTTACTCACGAACTGAACTATCCATACGGACATATTCATTATGCAATGTATATTATACTGTCTACAGACATTAGCATACAATACAGAGAGTGAATTTAAATCGAAAAATAATAATAATATGGTACTTAAACGCATTTCTGAAAATGGTGTCCGTTCATTTCGATACAGACTTCAGTTCTTCTATGCATATTATAACACTGTAGACTATTGCACCTAATTCCAATTACCAGTTTCGTCCTTCGTACTAGTAACTCATGTTCAAATAATACTGTACCTACTCTATAAAAGAGTACCTTACGTACTGTAAATTCAATATTTACTTCTGCTCGATCCGAAAAGATAAAATTACTCAGGCATGTTATCTACTATCCGTCTAAGTGGTTATGTCGTACGGTCGTAGAAAGGGGAGAAATCACGTGACAGTTAATTACTTAACGAGGCCCTTTTATTTAAGTTATTTTAAACAGATGTATAATATTATGTAGACGTCCAATTCTTAACAAAATGTTTTCATAAAAGAGCTAAGACAGCCCACCCAATAGCGTTTACAAAGGGGCGAGCAGAAGGAGGTGGGGAGAAGCGGGATGCGACGTACGCAAACGGACGCACAATACCTATGCGAAAATATGATTCGATATTGAATGCTCTTTGTTCACTTGAAAACGCTACCTTGTTTCTGGAACGTACTATACTCACTAACTCAGTACTGTTTACTGTGACCGTAAGACGACTTTGACTTCATATACGGCCTTGGTTCAGTGTGGAGGACGGTAGGAAGTGCATTAGTAGAATGGGTGGGAGTGAGTACATTAAAAAACTCGGATACAAAAAAATTGAAGTAAAAATAAAATGATGTCCCTGTATATATTTTACGTACTGAAATCTCAAGAGTTGAGAGATCTCTACATTGGGCTTACAGGTCGGAAATGATCTTCGTGTATATTTAGTAACATCCATAACAGTTGCCAGATCGACAAACCAACCCCATTCACTGAACGGTTTCGCGAAATGGGAACTCCTGACACGAAATTATCTCCATTCCCTCCCAAAAGAAAGGACAGCTCTATTCCTTCCCATGTGCAAAGTCACGGAGGTCATGGATTAGTTCCCTGGGGATTTAAATTTTAAGCACTGATATAATCGGTAGCCCTGTTCTTTTCGTGAAACGGAACTATAACTTTCCGTTCCATTTGCAGATTGAAGGAAGTTCAAATTAATTTTACACATAACTATGATACATGTCCACATTTTTATACCACCTTTCAGTGTCTTTTATAACTGAATTCAGAGCCATTATATAAAATTAAAGTAATTCACTGCTCACTTAAAACTTTCATTAGAACAATCATGGTAGAACTGCTGAAATAAAATGGATGAGTTGTTTGTTGCCCAATGTCTAATTGAAGCTAATATAAGTTACATGATACCTTTGATACTACACTATTGTGACAGTTTATTAGTGTTGAGGCAGTAGAGCTTACATCACCTTATACTTATAGAGCTCGGAAAGCAATAGGAACAAAGCATGTTCTATATATGAAACTGCTTTCTTACTTTTAGTGGATGAGTTTTCCAAATTAAAATTGAACTTTAATGCATCTGAAATTGTTGCGGACTTAGAATTTGCTATGCATAATATTTCTGAATGCTAATGTGATTTTACATGTTATTGGAATTGGCCGGAAGGGAACTGAGCTTCAAAGTGAGAAGGAATATGTTTATATATATCTAAATAAAATAGGATCGGGAGAAAACTGGGTTATTGATATCTTCAGACCTTATTGGGAATTACATATCTGTTGACAGTTCATTTTCTTGAAGTATCATTTAAGAACACGAATAAACAAAGTAATTTACTGTTGTGCACTGAAATATGAATATACACTTTCATTTTCTGGGTTACAGAAGACATATTCTATATAATAAAAAAGTGTTACTTGGTAAACTTTGCAGTTAAAGGAAATGGGTATTATTAAACAATTTTCCACTTCTTCGTATACTGTATTTTACTCGCTTTTAATTACTTGATTCTCATAGGCCTATTTATTTTAGTACTAGGTTATTTTACGACGCTTTATCTACAACTTAGGTTATTTAGTTTCTGAATGAGATGAAGGTGATAATGCCACTGAAACGAGTCCGGGGTCCAACACCGAAAATTACCCAGCATTTGCTCATATAGGGTTGAGGGAAAACCCAGGAAAAACCTCAACCGGGTAACTTGCCCCGACCGGGAATCGAACCCGGGCCACCTGGTTTCGCGGCCAGACGCGCTAACCGTTACTCCACAAGTGTGGACTGATTCTTATAAAATTACATAAAATTGATAGGAATCTCAAAAATATCAGTCCTTTATAACGAGTGTATATATCTGGATGACTTGTGGAATAAGAAACATAGAGCAGCGGTGGCGAAAATGTAATCGTGCGCCGAGCCACTGTGTAACCTGCAACGTGCATAGCACTTATGGAGGGAGGCGGACACCCGAAGGGGAAGTGAAGCAAATGTCTGACTTATCGGATTTTCATTTTCCTTACGTCAAGCACTTAGATATAATTTTATATAGTACAAGGCTACAAACTAATCTTTAGTACGTGTAACGAAGAAATAAATGAACAATAAATGAACAATATTACAACCTAAAATTAACTGTCAGCAGAATGTCTCTGCGACAAAGTTTCAAAATCAGGAATTATGTCACTTACTGCCAGTCGTAGTTGATCACGAAAGTATTTGTCTGTTAGTCGTGATCTAAATTTGGTTTTTACTATTTTAATTGTTGAAAATAATTTTTCACAAACGTAAGTTGTAGCGAACATGGCTTCAACAGAACAAGCGAAAGAACGAAGCTTCGGATATTTATTTTTTGGCAAAGATTTGAAAGTTCAATATTTGTCAAGTCCTTACATCTAGCTTTCATTTGACATCACATAGTAAATCAGTGAGTTCAAAGTGAAGAGCTAACCGCATTATTCGTACATCTGCTGAAAAAGGGTCGACATACAGAGATGATGATGATGATGATGATGATGACAACAATAACACTTAACCTTTTAATGTTTCATCAGTAACATGTAGTATAATGCCGTTTTATGTTATACAACCGTTTTCCTCTTAATACTTGTGAACAAATAATACATTTAATATTCCCATCATATTGACAGAAAAAAAACGCATCCTCCCATCCTACTAGGAACTTTCGGACATGGTTTCGAGAGAGACGTATGCCACTCGCAGGTCAGAGACAAATAGAAATGGAACAGATTTTGACTCCAGTGAGTGAGAGGGTGGGGGTTGGCGGAGGTTAGAAGCAAGCGAAATGCACAGCTGTCACTGCGAGCCACAATGTCTCGCGAGTCACGTTCTCGCCACGGCTGACATAGACAATCATTCAAATGAAAATAATTTACGGAAAAATCGCTTTCGGATAAAAAAATCTTTAATTTACAGCTTACTGTGGAAAACAGGTTTTTAATTATTTGTGGTAAACGATTAATTTTGGCCTGTGGGTATATTAACATTTGGTATTTCTCTCCTCGACTTCTTAATTTCCAACCATCTTCTTGTATCATTTTTATAATTTAAGGTTTCTTTTTAATTCTGCTTTTCTATAACGTCTCAAGTTATTCTTCTTTTGAAAACGTGTTAATGTAAAAAATATTTAAACTACAATCTACGTTAGACGTTATTTATTTTGATAGGCAAATTAAGTCTATTTGTTGCTGTACTCCATATCTGCTAGGGTATGTAAATTTTGCAAAGCAATTAATATGAATATTATTTTTAGGAGTAAATTTTATGGCTGAGATTTTTGGCAACATACCAACTACATCGTTTCATTTATCTATACCTTACATAAGAGAAAGTAAATAAAAATGCCTCGAGCCGATTTCAAGTAAACCATTTTGTGTTTTACTTTAAGAAATAAAGATTTACAAATTGTTTAACAAATTGATTATACTCCATTCAAATCATTTCCAAATGAACTTATTCGTAGAAATCCAATACAGAATTCGTCTCACAACTTCGGAGAATGGCTGTACACAGATAGACAAGATGCCGAAAATAACTTCAATAGTATCATGAATTATGAAAACTTGCACTTATATGAATATATCGAAATCAATTTTACAGTATCGCAATAAATTATCTTTCTACTTTGTGCAATTAGAAAGTAAAAAGTGAAGTGCAAAAGGCTTTCTAAAGTCACAGTTCTATGCTTTGCAACCTCTTGTCATTCTATTTTCTCACCTACTGCTTTCAGTTTTCAGTCAGCCAAGTTAATTAGACATTCGTAAAAGCCCCAGTGAGAAGGATACTACTTCCGCCCGTCCTTTTCACCTCAAGACGAACGTATATTCAACTTTCCGAAAGTTGCGTGTTCTGCATGCAATCCAAGTTCTTCCTACATTATGAAGTAGCTACAATTACATTTTATGGTTTTAACTTTAAATAATTTTCCAGCTGAGCTGGTCGAATAAAGCATAACCTGGCGCGTCACAAGTAATATCATGACCATACTTCTGTACAATATTCTGAATTTGCAGGTAGCAGTGCTGGTTCATAATGCCCCCTCCCGTAAATTCCATTCCAAGTTCCCGATTATTATAATTAATTCTATAAACAAAAAATAAATGGATTCAATGTGATTACGACTTACATAAAAAAAATTGTCTCAGAATTTAATTTCCATCATGTGTTTTTCAAATAATAAAATTATTCATTCACTATCCTGTGATATTTAAATTATGTTCGCGACCAGAACATAGTATGAAATGGAAATATAAAAATTGGAAATTTATCCTTTGAAAATAAGGTGCTTAGGAAAATATTTGGGGCTAAGAGAGATGAAGTTACAGGAGAATGGAGAAAGTTACACAACGCAGAAATGCACGCATTGTATTCTTCACCTGACATAATGAGGAACATTAAATCCAGATGTTTGAGATGGACAGGGCATGTAGCACATATGGGCGAATCTAGAAATGCATATAGAGTGTTAGTTGGAAGACTGAGGGGAAAAGACCTTTGGGGAGGCTAAGGTGTAGATGGGAGGATAATATTAAAATAAATTTGAGGGAGGTGGGGTGTGATGTTAGAGCAGGCCTGCAGAACTCGCAAAGTAGGGGAACTATGACGTCAGCCTCACTCCACTTCTATTGGGGATGATCGACTTCCGCCCCGAGAATGAATGTTGATGCAGCCGAGCGTAACTAGAACGCCGTGACCCCACAGGTAGAAAAGATGGGTGGGGTAAAAGAGGGGAGGAAAGCAGTCGCTCTCAAGTGCTACAGTTCTGCAGGCCTGTGTTAGAGACTGGATTAATCTTGCTCAGGATAGGGACCGATAGCGGGGTTATGTGAGGGTGGCAATGAACCTCCGGGTTCCTTAAAAGTTATTTGCAAGTAAGTAAGTAAATTTCAGAAAATCTGTAATAAGGTAAACTGTATAGTGATTGACCACTTAAGCTAATGAATAATAAAACAATGAAATAGCGGAAAACAGTGGTAACTTATTGAGAGAATTTTAAAGGCATTGGGTCAAGTGAAGATTCAGAAACAAATCAAAATCAATAAACAAAAGAAAAAATAAAATTTTAATGCAAAGATAAATTAAATAAACACAACAAGTCCACTTTTACAGTTATTGACCGTCTACTGCACAGTTATTGACCACACGCTTATTAGTGATTGACCGTCTACTGCACAGTTATTGACCACACGCTTATTAGTGATTGACCGTCTACTGCACAGTTACTGAATACTCATTTATTAGTGATTGAACAACACATTTTCACAATTTTCACTTTTTTCTTGTCTGTTTCGTTTCTCTTCTTCTGATCTTTTTCATTAAGAACTATTCGCCACCGGCGTAGCTCTGTCGGCAAAGGTGTTTGCCTGCCGATCCGAAGTTTCGTTCGGGCGCGGGTTCAATTCCCGCTTAGGCTGATTACCTGGTTGGGTTTTTCCGAGGTTTTGCCCAACCGTAAGGCAAATTTCAGGTAATCTATGACGAATCCTCGGCCTCATCTCGCCAAATACCATCTCGCTATCATCAATCCCATCGACGCTAAATAACCTCGTAGTTGATACAGTGTCGTTAAATAACCAAGTTAAAAAAATAAGAAAAGAACTCTTCTCGCTGCCTTTTCTTTCATTTCTTATTCGCTTCCTTTCTTCTCTTGCCTCTTCTTCCATTTTTCTCTTTTGTGCCTTATCAGAAGCAAGTGTGTGTTATTTCTCTGATGTTATTACAAATGGCTTCACCCAGCACTGGACGAGGACCAAAGAACACTTTTCCTTCAACGGGATATTTGTTTCTGGACGCTAAGGTTGCTTTTAGGACACCAAACTTCTTGGCAGCTTCATTTAAATCAAATCCACTGCGGACAGGTTCTGTAGCGTTTCGTAAAGCTTCCCCTGTATAATGCACTTTACCTGGCTTAGGCATTATAATATAGTATCAGTCCTGTAAAAATCCCCATCATTTAACCGATAACATATATAGAATTGAAGCACATTGGTCATTATTCTAACAAATAATTTATGAACGACCAATCACTGTAGTTTGCGGACATACACTTTATAGTGATTGACCACGGGGCATTTTTATGTCATATAAAAACTTTTACAAAATAATATTCTGTGGACGGAAACCTTATACATTTTCTCACACTGTGAGTGTAAAAACGAGCACCAGAATTTGTGTATCCTTTGCAGAATAAATAAATTATTGCGTGCATTATTCTTAGCAATTTCTCTAGTTACTTACACTTGTTTAAGTTCAGTTGCATTTCCAATCGATTTCAGTCCTCTCAGACAACAGACACTAACTCAGTGGGATGAACAGCGACAACTAACCACAAATAAGGGTTGTTACTAGATGTATATGCAGCAAAAAGTGAAATCACGATCGTGGTTTATTCACAATATACTTGAAAAAAGGAACCGGTCAATCACCGTATACTGGTCAATAACTACCTAGTTTACCCTATCTTGATCTAAATGAGGGGTTGGAAAGCAATGGTGGATCATTAATGTTTAGGTGAGGGTTTGGACTTTTTCCATTGCTGGTTGTCACAATCAAAAAATTAAGACACAACGTTTCGAAGGGTGGTTCTCCCTTCGTCTTCAGGTGGAAGGAAGGAGAGAAAGGAAAAAACCTACTGTTGGGATCGTTACATACAGCTATTCTGTATGACTGAGAATAGCTGTACGTAACGATCCCAACAGTTAGTTTTTTCCTTTCTTTCCTTTCTCTATGACTGAGAATAGCTGTACGTAACGATCCCAACAGTAGGTTTTTTCCTTTCTTTCCTTTCTGTATGACTGAGAATAGCTGTACGTAACGATCCAAACAGTAGGTTTTTTCCTTTCTCTCCTTCCTTCCACCTGAAGACGAAGGGAGAACCACCCTTCGAAACGTTGTCTTAATTTTTTCATTGTGACAACCAGCAATGGAAAAAGTCCAAACCCCGCACCTAAACTGTAATATCTTCTTATAATAGTTCATTATGCAACGAGCCTATAATGAAGATAATTAAGAAGTGAGTAAGGATATTTATGAAACGAGCGCAAGCGAGTTTCATAAGTTTCATACGAGCTTCTTAATTACCATTATAGGCGAGTTTCATACGACTTTTTATGCTCGACCATATTTCTAACTTGATATTATTAATTTTTTAGCAATGTCCCGTATGTTGTGAGATGTGCGCAGACGCGAAAGTATTGATTTTTTCCGAGGAACAGATGCCCACATTGACCTTGCTAGGCCATAAGAACCTACAGAGATAACATTGAAATAAAATTAGACATTGAAAAACGAGATGACAAATTGTATTTATTTAAATATTATTTACAATTAACGCTAATTATTATAGTAACAGAACATAACCTTCTGCGACAGTATTGGATTTCCAGCCTCCGTGACTTTTCGCTAATTCTCTTTCGATTGCATATCCGAGAATAATCGATACTTACGGTTTTATAACGGTAGAAAGCTGACCTGTCATTGGCTGAACAGTTGTAACCTGAGTCGTCATTGGCTGAAAGAACTGACCTTTAATGAGTAGGTGTACTTTAATGACATGCATTAAAGGTCTGCTACCAGGTGTATAATTACTACATTTCGGCATGGTCGAGCATAAAAAAAATATCGAATTTAGTAGTAAAATTAACAATTCTTATTAAAGTAACCTTCTTAGACTAATTTATTTTCACAGTAAGGATATATTTTATTACATTAAATGTAATTATTAATGTTGAAAATTATCTAATAGGAATCGAGGTAGGTTCTGGATTACTGAGATACCACAAGATAGTGAATTACACAATCACACAGCCGAATTATGTTCGAATACAGAAGGAAGACATCTACACGTACACTATTATGGAGTGCTCCTTCAAACTCCTATCGAAGTGTAAGCATTTCCAGTTTCCTTGTTGCCATGGTTTGTAGGATTCAGACAAATAAACATCAACTGTTATCGAAGTATCCGAACTTAAATTAACCAAGCGCTGTCTGCTATTGAAGTTACGAACCGCAATTCCTGCAATAGGAACTGAAGTCTAACTACTAGCAATGACTTGTAGTTCATTCTACTCTGTATTCGTTGGATTTTAATATGACTACACAGCGCAGGGGAAGCTCATCCCAATAGTTAATCAGTTTGCAAACAGAAATGGAATAACAAAATGATCTCCATGTCCTACATCCTTAAAATCATAGATATTACAGTACAATAGTAGTGGTTTATTATTGGGACAAGGTTTTAATTAAAATGGGGAAGTAATAAGTCACGAGTTTATACATCCATTATTACAAGCTGTACCAGTACACTGCGCAATATTTGAAATAGAGACGCGAATATTTTGAAATTAAAATGCATACCATAGGAGGGATTCGAAATCAAGACTGTAGCTTTCACGCAACCCTGATTGTGTGCATCTTAGCTATACAATACACTCCTCCGTCGATATACGAAAAGATCAATGTTTATCTACTTAGATATAACCAGTGCGCTTTATACTAAACTGGAGACACCACCGCAATGCCCTTTCCTGTCTGAAAGCGTGATTGTTGGTGAGGGTATTGCTCTCTCTTTCTAACTAATGTGTTACAATGGGTCTTTCGTGAGGTTGATGATCCACATGCGCAGTAAGCTATAAAAATACCGTAATTGTGTACGATAGCATTCACTGCAAGAGAGACAAGGACAAAACACTGTTAGAAAGAGATAGCAATACGCTCAGCATTCGCGTCACGCTTTTAAAGGATTGAGTTGTGCCTCCAGTTCTGTATAGAGCTCACTGGATATAACACGCGGAGCAAGTCCCCTGCAATCAGCAAGCGTCATGTTTAGGTAGAGCCAAGGCCAGACTATGTAATATGGTCTTGGTAGAGCATGAAAGTCGAGGAATATTATGGACAGGAATTCATCGATCATATGGGAATGGGTATTTAAGAGTTGTTAACTCATTATAAAAAGCGAATCTGATATGTTAATACAAATTAATTTTATTTCTTACAATAAATACTCGTATCTATCTATAAAATAAATAAATAAATAAGTAAATAAATAAATAAATAAATAAATAAAATAAATAAATATTACCTTAAATTCTCCAGCAAATATTCTTAATATTAGAGCCATTTTCAAAGAATTCAATAATGTTTATTTTCTCAAAAATAATGAGATGTGAACGTTTTGTGACGCGATACCTTACCGGTATGTGGGTGCTTGGATTCTCGTCACAACAGACCACGTAGCATGTTTTCTACTTTCTTTCAGTAATAATTTATACACTTTTATGCCTGTTTGTATGTTAGGTTAGGATATATTGTATAATGCGTTTTGTTTGTGTCATTTTCATATTAATCTGTGTGTTCTTCTGGAGAGTGGTTGTACCTAATCTTAGGTGAGGGGGTGAAACATACAAAGTAGGACTTGTTTCACACAGCACGTACGGTCAAGAGACCCATGCATTGGATTTAAGAGGAAATTATGATAGTGTACTGCATCCATATGTATAATATTGCTGAATCCATCCATCCATCGATCCAAACCCACCCACCCACCCACCCACCCATCCATCCATCTATCCATCCATGATTAGGGCTCGGATTTTATGTAGGACTATAAAGTAGTAGGCCTATATCTATATTTCCTACATATTTAACCGTGTCTAATATCAGATATTTCTGGATACTTAGTTGTGGTGTGGGAAGCAATACATATTATGTCCAATCACAGAAGCCTTTAAAGAAGACAAAACCAATTAAACCCAGCGTCTCAAGATGACCGCTGTGACGATAACTTCCACGTGTAATACGCTCGGCTCGCGATTCAATAGGTGCACTTGCATCCTTTAAATATTATTGAGGTGCGTATCCACAAAGCGAGGCTACCTCATGATGCTTTCTTCGCTCAGTGGATACCTTTCCGCGTAACAGTGCGCCCTACTCGTGAGTCAATTCAATCTGTTTTTGGATGCGATCAAAGATGCCTCGCTGTGATCAATTCGCTCCATGTAGAGCTTTAGTAAAGACGGCATCACACAACTCGATGTTAACTGCTTCAATTAACGCGCACTAACTAGTGGCTCGAGCTGCTTTGCATTCTTGTCTCGATTCCAAACAAAACCGCGGAGCAAACAACAAGCGAGGCTGCCACAACTTTAGATACAGTGTTGCCAACAAATATCAGACACCAAAGAAAGTAAAGATCACAATGCCATGTACTGAAATAATAATAATAATAATAATAATAATAATAATAATAGTTATTATTATTATTAACAATAAAAATGTCTTGCTTAATTACTTATTTATAGTACCTCATCTTTATGTAGGAAGGTGTTTTTTAAAAGTTCAATAATTTGTGAAAGAGTGTATTTTCCTCTTGGACCTCTAGCACATTATATTGGTAATTAGTAGATTAGCGTGATCTAATATTAAAATGTATTTTGTCTGACAACATGAAATTCAATGCTTTGAACAAACAGTTTACGAATCACGAGACCAAACCTATAAATATATTGTTTCATCAATTGAAATGATTAGTACGAACTTCGAAAACAGAATACCACATTGAAAGACATACCCTACTTAAAATACTTACTCTTAAGTCGGTATCATGCTATTTCCTCTCTTGGACATTTTAATAAAAATCTGTCCATTAGCCACGTGAAGTTTCATATCGAGTAGATCTATAAGTTATATCTTATTTAATTACTCTTACTTAAATATAGTGTTGAATTGGAATCACAACGCAACACAGGTGAATTAGGCTATATATTGATATTAATATTAATATCGGTATTACCAATTACGTTCAAATTTCACAAGCTTAGTTATACCAAATACCTCGTAAGATATTTAAAAGGTATTTGGTTATACTTTCATTTAATCAGTTTCCTTTATTGCAAACTGAAAATATTGCTGCCAACATAACAGTTAGAAAATAACTGCCAAGTGTCGTATTTGCTAGTACACGAAATTACAAACAAAGTTGGTAAAAGAAAATGTAACCTCACATCTAGAAAAAAACTATAACGCACTAGCATATGTTGTAATATAGGAAAAATGGTTAGGTTTCATCCTTAGGGTATCAAGTAAGCTGATCCGAACTATAAACAACGCCTTCTCAGCACTATATACAGCACATTACGTCTACTCAAATATATTGGATGTCACTTTTAGTGTATAGTATATAAATATCCGGGCTCTAGAAATGAAATAAAAATAGTCTCATATGATAAAATTTGAAAGGAAGCAGTAAATTTTATCTAATGTAAAATGAATGTAAATAAACTTTCGGTAATCTGATATTGCCTTTTATATGACGGACCCCCATGACTATAAAATTGTGAGAGAGTAACACATAACAGTGAAGACATTAAAGGAAGTACAGAAAGAAACGCAGAGGCTGAATAAAATTGCCCAAAATTGTAGTATATATACACATAACAAAAGCAAGTCATCGCCATAGCTCAGTCGTTTTCCTGCTGATCCGTAGTTGTGTTAGTCTAAAAGTTCGATTCTCGCTCGGATTGATTATCTGGTTGAGTTTTTCCACTGTTTTACCCAACTATAAAGCGATTCCAGGTAATCCATGGAGAATCCTCAGTATCATCTCGAACATCTCGCTATCACAAATTCAATCGACGATAAAAATAACGTATGACCCGTCTCGGGATTCTGTAGAGTAACTTCGCGCATATGGGAGCGGAGTCTATCTGTGCCGGAGTGTATTGCGGGCAGCATCAGCTCGACTCCGCTAAGGGGACGATGCTCGTGGTAGAAGGTAGCGTAGAATTTAGATAGAAATTATCCCCTCCATGCAAGCGATTGCTCGCTTCGTTCAAGCAATGCCTCCCACCAGAGCAGTCATTGGCCCTAGTACTCTCACATACCATTTGCGCAGAGACCTTGTTTCGTCTTTTTACTCCACAGATTCCTGGGATGGATACAGTAGTTGGTTCACCGTCGTTAAATAACCAACTAAAAGAAATACAAAAACATTAGCTATGCGATAAGAAGTACAACAATGAAACTGAAATTCAAAATAAAGTAATCGAACTAGTGTGAATTTCTCCATAATTAGGTCGCACATTTTCAACTTCCAAGTATTTAGGTTTAATTGTTAGGTCTATATCATATATGTTCAAATTTTAATCACTCAGAATATAACAAGCGGAATCAGAAAACAAAGTAAACCCTTATTTCTAGGCTACAGCCTCCCTATACGTACAATTCGGAGATGCAAAAATAAGGAAACTTCATCTGGTAGGTGAAAAAGAGATGAAGTACGTAGACAGTGAGGTAGTCCAGCAGTTTGTGTGAGTAAACACACACAGAGAACAAGGAAGATAAATCCCTTCTATCGCTAGAAATGGAGGGCAATCTATTTACCAAGGCGCTCCGCTGACTGATCCAATTATATTATTATGCGGTCAGTAAGTTTTCTTGTTTACAGTGTGAAGGCAAATTTACACTCCTTCGGTCACAACCATACCATATCTAGCCTCGGTAGCAAGCATTCCAATCTACGTAATGTTTCCACTTTCAGGGATGTTAAATCTTACTCAACTTAATACTTCTCACATAAAAGTTCGCAACTTGACTTCTGGAAAACTTTGAAAGATTCGTCATTTACAAAGAGACAAAGGGTTAGGCATTTCATTTCTCCTTGCCATTTTCGTTTCACTAGTACTACGAGAATTTCCCACAACCATTATTAAACAGAGTTCTTTCCGATTTCTGATAAAGAATTTGAATGTCGTCATATGCGTCAGGAATCACACCGACAGCTGAATTGCGGCGAGAGGTGACAGATCAGTAGTGAGTGATTTCATAATCAGAGTGCACGGTGTATCACAGTAGCAATGACCAAGAAAATCGAGTCTTATTTGGGAGGGATACATAACAACCCTTTCCGATGCCAAGTACAGTTACGTGAAAATCATAGGAGCCTGCAAAATACGTGGTTTCGTTATTTCCAAGAAAGGCATCTTGTGTGGAGGCCTACCTAATAATACTGGCAAAGCTCGGATGGGATTAATTTCAGACTGGAAAAAGCAAGCAAATCCACCCCCGTTACAAGTCGCCGCACCCCACCAGATGATACAAATTAATTCCATTCGAGCTTTACCAATATTAAGTACACAGAAGATGTCTTTCTTGGAAATAACGAAACCTCGTTTATTGCAGGTTTTTTTTATTTTCACTTAACTGTACTTAGCATCGGAAAGGGTTTTTATGTACCCCTCCCAAAAAGGTTCGATTTTCTTGGGAATTTCTGCTGTGGGTCGCCGTGCACCACTCTGACTGTGAGATCACTCACTACCGATCACTACCTTGCGCCACAGTTCAGCTGTCATGTGACTCCTAGCGCACATGATGTCATTCAAATTCGTTATCAGAGATCGGAAACAACCCTTTATCGTATTCTTAAATTTAAAAATTAACTTCTATACTATCTTCTAAGAACTGCTTATTCCTTCACATTATGAACCGAAATCTAGTAGGGTAAAGTTACCTATTTCTGTGATATCCCTAATCCCGCGATACTTTTTTAAAATGTAATGTCAGTCAAAGCTTTGCCGTTCGACCATAGCGCCAGACATCTTTCTCGAAAGATTACATCTTTCGTCTACTTTTGAGACATCAGTGAACATCCTAGCAAGATACCCATCCAGTGACATTCAGTGAAAAAAACGTATCACGGAATTAGGCAACTTTACCCTAAGTATTTAAGGTCATGAATTAAAGTAGTAGGCCTATAGTTTTGTTTTTGTTCTTGTTAATTATTGTTTCCAATAGCGTAATTAAGATTTTGTATAAATAATTATTTTATGAGTAATAACTTACTTTTTATGTATGCATGCATGCATGTATGTATGTATGTATGAGATAAATATTTGGAGAGATTGAGGTTTTCCGCATAGTTAATAGTAACATTAAGAAGATACAAAAATAACATCTATTTCTATAGTTGGAGCTTGAACTTACTCCATTAAATCGTCAGAAAATGAACAAAAATACACCAACACACCAATTATGAGCAATTAAAAAAATGATTGAGGAAATAACTGTGAAAAGAAAATGAAATGATAAAAATATATAAATTTTATGAAGAAAACAAGAAGATAATGAATCAATTTTAGAATTAGTTTCTATGTTATGGGACACTGGGACTGAATTTAACATCTTCTATAGTTTTGGTTCAATAGTTTTCAAATATTTTGGGTTTGCTCTATGTATTTATATAGCGTGTGTATACCAAATTTCATACAGTAGTTCCTTCAATATTATTTTTTTTTTTATCTTATCAAACTAAGTCATGTGTAAATTCAAAATGTCCCTCGCGGAACTATAATTCAAATTCTGTTTTCAAATTTTTTGTGAAAAATTTACATTCCATAATAAATAAAACCATGCATTAATTTTTAAATCTGAACACTGGTGAAGAAAATAAACATTTTCATTTCGGTCATAATTTTTTTGGTTAAATTTATATATTTTTTAAGAGTTAAAAATTCATTACACGCAAAATATTTAATCAAGAGCCAAATTAATGCACAGTTCTATGTATTGATATATAGAGAGTATTCATGCAATTGTACGATGAAAAATGTCATTTTGAGAAAATGAAATTTATAAAAAAAATGTTGCTTTTTTAATCTTGAGTGTTTCGAACTCCGCAGCACCATAGCATCCTTCCTTCTTCTTAATGCCTTCCTCCTTGTTGGTTTTTGACATCCTGGCCTCCTTCTTGAAATCAGAATTTGACCTCTTAGTCTCATATAGCCACCTCTTGTTTCGTCTCTTTGCAATCTCTTGCTGAACTGTTGGAAGATCCTCCTGTCTGACAGTGGTCTTGCCATGTTGCATGGCACTGCATCCTATATTGTACCATCCAACTGCATTGCAGGTTGCTATGACCAACCTCTTTTTGGAAACAAAATTTCCTTTAGACATTTTCGCCATACTTTCATTTTCATTTTGGGTTGATTACGGTGGTATTGTTCCTAAAACATTAAAAGATGGCAGAGGAGACATGCGTTGCAAAAATTAAGGGAAATTTGAATATGAGAGTCGAAAAATATATTACTTACAACTGTGGAAAGGTGGGAGTTGCACGTTTTAATCCCCTGCACGCAGCGTTTTAAAAGTGGTCGCCAGACCTTTAAAAATGCTAAATATAGAACGAAAACTTAGACAAATGTGTAAAGTCATCATTTATGTAAAAAACCATTTTGGCCAAAAATTAAGTCCTAGTGTCACTTAAAAAGGCTACATTAAAGATTATACATTTGATGAGCATTTAACAATAGAGACTATGCTAAACGATAGATTTTGTATCTGGTATAAGAGATGATGCACTAGAGAAAAATAATTTAACGTTAGACAGATAGTAATACGGGAAGCAATTATTGCTTAGGAAGCTGCGGATCTTAATGTTGCCACAATTCTTCGTAAAATATTAATTATTTTAGTAATATTCGCACTGAAGTAAATGCTATAAAACAAATTAGATATTAAAGATGTGATAGCATACACGTAACCAGAATGGAAATCATCTAATTACTTATTATCGTTGTGAAAAGTTATTCAAATGAAATTCTTTATACGTATTAATGAAACTAATAATAAATTATTATTACTATTTAGAAAATAATAAATTAAGTTTGAATTAAAATATTACAAACAATAAATAATTAACACGAACAGAAAACAAAACAATACCGGTACCATGTTAATCCATGGCCAGTAAATTTTTCAATGATAGCCTACCTAACTAGGGTTTCTATTAAAGAAAAAAATCGAATTAAACATAAATATTCATTTAGAATTGAATAGGAGGCCGATTATTAAACCCTGGTTGGGACGGCTATCAAATATCTATTATCAGTTTTCCAATAGGTTTGTACTTTTCAGCTAATCTACATTTATTGTTCCTACATTCTGTAGCCTTTTCTCGAATTACAGATAGTTGGTATGCAGATCCATATGTTTTTAGGCAATCGTATAATATGACCAGTAAGTTCGTGTTTCATATTTCTAGTTGAACTAGCAGAGTCTTCGACCTGTGTCCTGTGTACCATTTTCTCATTTCGTAACCTCTTACTTAATCATGTACGTAATTCAAAATGTTTACTTTCGCAGCTCCTTACGCAGGAAAATTCTGAACATTGTCTTGTGAAAAACCATATTGGGCAATGAAATAAGGAAAAGGGCAACAAATTAAATTTCAAGCGGTAGTTGTCAGATGTGTTTTAATATAAGGTAGCAAAACACGCAAATTAATGAAAAGTAATAAGGAATACACATTACAAAAAATTAGACTCCTAAGGAAAATGAATGTTTGCACAGTGAGAAACAGTGCATATTCGAGGACCGAACTAAATATTTATTCCATTAATAAAGAGTAAGAAATTAAGATAAATACAACATAAAAGGACAATGGTGTTAGAGTACAGAAATAAGTGGCTAAATAGAGATCAGTTGCTGGTATATGGGACATAAAACAGATCAGGAAAAGATGAAGACCGAACAGGCTCTGGGTCTATTCAATGCCTCTTATGTAGCCTACTGTACGTACGTCAAGCATATATTCATTATATCAGTGTTCTGAATATCCACTTGATATTTACGAGGGTGATTCAAAAAGTAAGATAACAAGACACCTCACGAGTGACATATTTCCCCTCTGGTTCGAATTTTCCACAAGGGCCGTAGCAGTAGACCACAGCTTTATCATAAAGCCACTAGGTGGCGTATATGATGCATCAAACTTTCGTAATATCAGTTGCAAGATGGCTGCGCGCACTGAAACAAGGTCAAACGTGGAAGTGTGTAGTGTGATCCTATTTTTGCGTCTGAAGGGCACATCACCAGTAGAAATTCATCGTCAACTTGTTAGGGTGTACGGTGCGGAACGGCGCATCAGGTGGGAGGTATTGGACCAATCTCTTTACAGCTCCGACCTGCCTTCTTGACATGGATTGTGGGACGCAGATTTCTTCTATGTCGGCATCGATGCCTTGGTCTACCGTTTGAACAAGTGTTTGGACAAGCATGGTGACTATATTGAAAATAAATATGTATCAGTGCCCCACTACTGTGTATCAGTATATCAGCCTGTGAAATAAAGTTCGTCCATGAGAACTCTTGTTACCTTACCTTTTGAAGCACTCTCGTATAAGCTCAAAAGAATATCTATATTTTAATTAGTAGAAAAAATGTATTGTATTTCACTCTTTCCCGAGGAACAGAAGCAAAACAGCGATTTTTCTTCTCGCTTTCATTTAGAAAATGTGGTCGCAGTTCGTGAATAGAAACATTTGAATCACCAACTTGAAGATGCCTCAGAGTTCCCGTGGTGAAAGTGTGTAAGGTCTTCACTGAACAAACATATATAAGCAATTATTTCCCAGCTGAGCGCGCAGTTGTGTATCTTGATTCCCGTGAACAATTTCCTTAAAAGCAGAAACAAGGACGAGGAAAGAGCTTTCCATCACGGGCACGTAAGTCCCGAGTTAGCGAGCAGACGGAATAAACGAGAATTTCCGCGCTTCAACGGTCTTTACTACAATCTTACATTTTGTGCAACTCAGTAAAAGAAATGTCTCTACTTAAAATAACATATTCTGTTACTAATGTATTATAGCATCATATACAATCATATCCCAGGATACAAACAGTTCGCGTTTTAGGCCTATAGAATGTAATCCACAGGGGAAAGCATCGAAAGAGAATCTCTGAAATTGAAATCAGATGCGAGAATTATAAGTGCATACTTGAACAAAGAAGAAGAAGATAATGGAAAATAGGGATAAAAGACAGGAAGAACATAAAGAAGTGTAAGAAAAGGAAGAAGAAAAGGAGAAAAAAGACAAGAGGAAATAAAATGGATAAGGATAGAAAGAAGTAAAGGGGAGAATGAAGAGAAAGGAACAGAGAAGAGGTAGAAGTAAGAGAGGGGAAAGAGTGAAGTGAAGAGAAAGAGAAAAAGGAAGAGATAAGGAAGGGAGAAGGAAATGAGAAGGAAAGAGACGCAAAAAGGATAACAAAAAAGGGAGAGACGAGGAAGCGAGAAAGGAAGAGGAGAGCAAATAAAAAAGAAGAGAGAAGGATTAGAGGAGGAAGTGAGCAACAGACAGAAAGAAGAGAGAAAGCAAGGGAGAACGAAGAGAGAGAAACGAAGACAGAAAGAAGATAGGAAGAAGAGGCAAGGAAGTGAGAAAGTAACAGAAAGAAGAGAGGAAATAAAGAGAAGTAATTGTGAAAGGAACAGAGGAGGAAGAGGGAAGAAAGACAGAAATAGAGAATGACAGAAGTGGAAGTGAGATAAGAAGAAAGGAAAAGAGAGGAGAATGTGAGAAAAAAGAGAAAGCAAAAGAGGAGAGAGTGAGGGAGGAAGAAGTGAGAAAGGAAGAGAGCGGAAGTGAGAAAGAAAAAATGGAGGAAGTAAGAAAAGTAGGGAGGACGAACGGACAAACAAAGAGAGGAAAAAGAAAAGACAAGCGAGAGAAGGAAGACAAGCGAGAGAAAGAAGACAATCGAGAGACAGAAGACAAGCGAGAGACAGAAAACAAGCGAGAGACAGAAGACAAGCGAGAGACAGAAGACAAGCGAGAGACAGAAGACAAGAGACAGAAAGACAGACGAGAGGAAAGAAGACAAACGAGAGAAAGAAGACAAGCGAGGGGAAAAAGACAGACGAGAGAGAGAAGACAAGCGAGAGAAAGAAGACAAGCGAGAGAAGAAAGACAAGCAAGAGAAAGAAGCCAAGCGAGAGAAGGAAGACAAGCGAGAGAATAAAGACAACCGAGAGAAGGAAGACAAGCGAGAGAAGGAAGACAAGCGAGAAAAGGAAGACAAGCGACAGAAAGAAGACAAGCGAGAGAAAGAAGAAAAGCGAGAGAAAGAAGACAAACGAGAGAAGGAAGACAAGCGAAAGAAAGAAGATAAGCGAGAGAAGGAAGACAAGCGAGAGAAGAAAGACAAGCAAGAGAATGAAGCCAAGCGAGAGAAGGAAGACAAGCGAGAGAAAGAAGACAAGCGAGGGAAAGAAGCCAAGCGAGAGAAGGAAGACAAGCGAGAGAATAAAGACAACCGAGAGAATAAAGACAACCGAGAGAAGGAAGACAAGCGAGAGAAGGAAGACAAGCGAGAGAAGGAAGACAAGCGAGAAAAGGAAGACAAGCGAGAGAATAAAGACAACCGAGAGAATAAAGACAACCGAGAGAAGGAAGACAAGCGAGGGAAGGAAGACAAGCGAGAAAAGGAAGACAAGCAAGAGAATGAAGCCAAGCGAGAGAATGAAGCCAAGCGAGAGAAGGAAGACAAGCGAGAGAAAGAAGACAAGCGAGGGAAAGAAGCCAAGCGAGAGAAGGAAGACAAGCGAGAGAAAGAAGACAAGCGAGAGAAAGAAGAAAAGCGAGAGAAAGAAGACAAACGAGAGAAGGAAGACAAGCGAGAGAAAGAAGACAAGCGAGGGAAAGAAGCCAAGCGAGAGAAGGAAGACAAGCGAGAGAAGGAAGACAAGCGAGAGAAGGAAGACAAGCGAGAAAAGGAAGACAAGCGACAGAAAGAAGACAAGCGAGAGAAGAAAGACAAGCAAGAGAAAGAAGCCAAGCGAGAGAAGGAAGACAAGCGAGAGAATGAAGCCAAGCGAGAGAAGGAAGACAAGCGAGAGAAAGAAGACAAGCGAGGGAAAGAAGCCAAGCGAGAGAAGGAAGACAAGCGAGAGAATAAAGACAACCGAGAGAATAAAGACAAGCGAGAGAAGAAAGACAAGCAAGAGAAAGAAGCCAAGCGAGAGAAGGAAGACAAGCGAGAGAAGAAAGACAAGCAAGAGAATGAAGCCAAGCGAGAGAAGGAAGACAAGCGAGAGAAAGAAGACAAACGAGGGAAGGAAGACAAGCGAAAGAAAGAAGATAAGCGAGAGAAGGAAGACAAGCGAGAGAAGAAAGACAAGCAAGAGAATGAAGCCAAGCGAGAGAAGGAAGACAAGCGAGAGAAAGAAGACAAGCGAAAGGAAGACAAGCGAGAGAAAGAAGACAAGCGAGAGAAGGAAGACAAGCGAGAGAAAGAAGCCAAGCGAGAGAAGGAAGACAAGCGAGAGAAAGAAGATAAGCGAGAGAAAGAAGATAAGCGAGAGAAGGAAGACAAGCGAGAGAAAGAAGCCAAGCGAGAGAAGGAAGATAAGCGAGAGAAGGAAGATAAGCGAGAGAAGGAAGACAAGCGAGAGAAAGAAGATAAGCGAGAGAAAGAAGATAAGCGAGAGAAAGAAGATAAGCGAGAGAAGGAAGACAAGCGAGAGAAAGAAGCCAAGCGAGAGAAGGAAGACAAGCGAGAGAAAGAAGATAAGCGAGAGAAGGAAGACAAGCGAGAGAAAGAAGATGAGCGAGGGAAAGAAGATAAGCGAGAGAAGGAAGACAAGCGAGAGAAAGAAGCCAAGCGAGAGAAGGAGGACAAGCGAGAGAAAGAATATAAGCGAGAGAAGGAAGACAAGCGAAAGAAAGAAGATAAGCGAGAGAAGGAAGACAAGCGAGAGAAGGAAGACAAGCGAGAGAAGGAAGACAAGCGAGAGAAGGAAGACAAGCGAGAGAAAGAAGAAAAGCGAGAGAAGGAAGACAAGCGAGAGAAAGAAGATAAGCGAGAGAAGGAAGACAAGCGAGAGAAAGAAGCCAAGCGAGAGAAGGAAGACAAGCGAGAGAAAGAAGATAAGCGAGAGAAGGAAGACAAGCGAGAGAAAGAAGCCAAGCGAGAGAAGGAAGACAAGCGAGTGAAGGAAGACAAGCGAGAGAAAGAAGCCAACCGAGAGAAAGAAGAGAAAATGCAGAGAGTGGACAGCAGAAAGAGAGAGGAAAGGGAGCCAAGAGAAAGAAGAGAAATAAAGGAAGGAAAATAAGAGGAAAATAATGGAGAGAAAAATTTTGGAATAGGAGAAGATATGTAGGCTAATGAAGAAAATACAGAACAGAAAGAAAGTGGCATTTAGCAAGGAAAATAGAAAGAAAAAAGAAAGCAAATCAAAGCAGTAGACGAATTAAAGGAGATGAGACACACAAAGAAAGAAAGATGATGTGAAAGAAAATGAAAGGAGAGGGGAAATACGAAGATAATGTAAAGACTGGTTATATATTATTTTCCCATATGAATGATATTTAAGTTTTGGTCGAAAGTGCTTCCATTAATAAGTTATGTCTTTTTTTGTTTTGGCCACAAATGAATATAGACAGTTGGTACATTGCAATAAATGAATAGAAATGAGAGTAGGAATGTAAACAAAAGTTATCCCACTCTACTTATATTTAACTTCTACCACAAATATTACAAGATATGCAGGCATTGGGACTTCATTTAGTAATATCTAAACGTTGATAAATGATTCCTAACTTTATTTCTCCCAATATAGCAGAATAGGCCAATCTCTGATTGACGTTCTGGCTGATATGTACAGTACATACTCTATACTATTAGGCAGTACATCTCACTTGGCGATACGTGTCAGAGAAGAACAATTGTTTGTATACATCTGAATTCTGATTAGTGTAATATGTTACTAGGCAGCGATGTATGCATGGAGGGGGAAAGAAACTGGCCACTCTGCCACATTATCTCCTGGCTTAGTTGTCTAATGAGTGATGCCTTATTGGTGTCCACATTAGCATTTTCACTGGCTATACGTTCTCATGAGTGATATAAGAGAAGCGATAGTCTGTGGAAACAAAAACTAGCAGTAATAATAATAATAATAATAATAATAATAATAATAATAATCTTTAAGGGACCATCAGGCTGCTGATTTCACGTCCAAATGCTGAAGCAGAAGTGAACCAGCATCCAACTAGAATGTAGGTATTGTGGGTTAGCATGATGATCCCCTTAGTCGCTATGGCTGACTTTCCTAACAGGATTTCGCTACCTCTCGTAGCTCCCCAAGTACTGTATAACAAGATACTGTGTGGGCACCGGTACTTTACACAGGTCGAAATTACATGAGAAAAATTCTTCCTCCATGAGGACTCGAACCAACGCGCATTCCGTAACGTGAGTCTGGGCAGGATACTTTAGATCACAACGCCACGGCGCGGGACTAAGAACCAGCTGTAGACCCCAATAATTCGTGACCTGACTTGAGAATCTACCTCTGATAGAGTTTCTGCTGATATTTACTCTATTATCAGGCAGTACATCTCACTTGACGATATGTGTCAGAGGAAGAGCAATTGAAGTGTGTGATTCCAAAACTGACTCAGTCCATATGTCTGAAGGCATATGACTCGGTTAAGAGGGATGTTTTATATAATAATAATAATAATAATAATAATAATAATAATAATAATAATAATAATTTATTTATTTAACCTGGCAGAGTTAAGGCTATACGGCCTTCTCTTAACACTCAACCAGGAGTAAAAACTGCGTTACAAAAACACTACAAATTTACAAAGTACACTACAATTTTACACACAAAACTGAATAAGATAATAATAATAAAATGTAAACAACAAGTAAGAAGAAATCAGACATAATATATAACACAGAGAAGGAAAGAAAAAAGCATAATAAAATGTGAACAGCAGGTCAAAAATAAATGAGGCATACAAAGTATAAAAAATAAGACATTTATTGATAATAATAATAATAATAATAATAATAATAATAATAATAATAATAAATAAATAAGAATAGTAATAATAATGATAATAACAATAATAATAATAACAGGCCTAATAGTAATAATAATACTAATAGTAATAATAAAATAGTACAGTACAAAGCATACAATGAATACAATATTTTTAAGTACACACAGTAAGGAAAATTATGATTATATATAGCTCAACTTATCACATTAGAGATATACCGTTATCGGAAAATATGAAAACAAAAATATAAAATAAGTTAAATATCACTAGAACATTAAAAAAATGTGAATACGTGGAAACATGCAATACAACACTTGTCATAATAGTAAGTTAGTTTGGCAACTCGTCATAAGATAATTTTCTAACTTGGATTTGAAAGATTTCAATGTTCGGCAGCCCTTGACTTCAGGCGGCAGAGAGTTCCAGTGACGAGAGGTAGCAACAGTGAAAGATGAGGAATACAGAGATGATGTGTGAAGTGGAATTTCTAGCGTGTTATCGCGTTGTGATCGAGTATTAATATTATGATAGCGAGAGAGAGTATGAAAACGAGCGAATAAATAATAGGGGGATGAAGTGTGCACAATTCGATATAGGAGAGAAAGTGAGTGCAGATTTCTCCTCTCATGTAATCTAAGCCATGATAACTTCTCGAAAGAAGGTGAGATATGATCATAGTATCGAACATTACAAATGACATTCTTAATGAATTTGGTATTCCCAAGAAACTAATTCGATTAATTAAAATGTGTCTCAGTTAAACTTACAGCAGAGTCCGTACAGGCCAGCTTCTGTCTGATGCTTCTCCAATTCACTGGGGACTAAAGCAAGGAGATACACTATCACCTTTACTTTTTAACTTTGCTCTACAATATGGCATTAGGAAAGTTCAGGATAACATAGAGGGTTTAGAATTGAACGGGTTACATCAGCTTCTTGTCTATACGGATGACGTGAATATGTTAGGAGAAAATCCACAAACGATTAAAGAAAACACGGAAATGTTACTTGAAGCAAATAAAGCGATAGATTTGGAAGTATATCTCGAAAAGACAAAGTATATGTTTAAGTCTCGTGACCAGAATATTGTATGAAATGGAAACATAAAAATTTGAGATTTATCCTTCGAAGAGGTGGAAAAATCCTAATAGCTTGGAGCAACAATAACAAATATAAATGACACTCGGGAGGAAATTAAACGCAGAATAAAAATAGGAAATGCCTGTTATTATTCGGTTGAGAAGCTTTTGTCATCTAGTCTGCTGTCAAAAAATTTTAAATTAGAATTTATAAAACAGTTATATTACCGGTTGTTCTATATGGTTATCAAACTTGGACTCTTACTTTGAGAGAGAAACAGAGATTAAGGGTGTTTGAGAATAAGGTTCTTAGGAAAATATTTGGGGCTAAGAGAGATGAAGTTACAGGAGAATGGAGAATCTTACGCAACACAGAACTGCACGCTTTGTATTCTTCACCTGGCATAATTAGGAACATTAAATCCAGACGTTTGAGATGGGCAGGGCACGTAGCACGTATGGATGGATCCAGAAATGCATATAGAATGTTAGTTGGGAGGCCGAGACGTAGATGGAAGAATAATATGAAATTGTTTTTAGGGAAGTAGTATATGATGGTAGAGACTGAATTAATCTTGCTCAGGATACGGACCGATGGCGGTCTTATGTGAGGGCGGCAATGAACCTGCAGGTTCCTTAAAGGCCATTTCTAAGCAAGTAAGTGAATACATGTGTCTGAATTTTTTAGAACTTTATCATTATATTTTAAGCTTCTTTTCTCCCAAAACAAGCCAATTCTTGTCTGAAAGTTTTTGTTATTGTGCATGTCACTTGAAAAGTCGCTCAGTCCGTAGGTCGGTGGATAAAAAAAATCAGCCCAGTCCTTTCATAAAAATGAACTGAAGGCGTTTTGGGATCATACTCTTCAACTGTTTGTATAATTTAAAGCATACCTGCACAAACAGCGCCCAACGACCTCGAGCGCTCCTTGGGAGCGGGAAAGCCGTGTTTTCCGCTCGCCGAAATGGAGAGGAAGATACGTCAGAATGACATAGACTTGATATGGGTAGAGGAGAGGGAAAAGACCACTCAGTTACCTAGTAGAGTGCAGTGTGTAGGCCTATTCTCAGTATACCTTATTTTATTTCAAGGAGTGCAGTTCGGTGTTGAAATAAGCCACCAAACTGCACTCCTTGAAATAAAATAAGGTATAACTGTTTCACGTTGCTTACCTACTGCTACAGTACAGTATGGAGGAATCTAAAAGATGGAAAATAACATTTAACATTTAACGATTTACAGCTCGAACTTATTGATCTTCAATTTAACCTAAGGGTTAAAGATCGTTTGAATAATACTACTAGTCTGGTTGAGTTTTACAAGACTAAACATTAGCAATAATATCCACGACTACACAGGCTGGTTGTGAAAATGTTTGCTATGTTTGGCTCAACATTTATATTTGTGAGCTACTGTTTTCTATAATCAACTTTAATAAAGGCAGACATCGAACTTCTGTAACTGATGTTTCATTACGATCAGTAGGCTACTATTCCTTTCAGCTGCCAACAGCTTAAAACCTCGCTTTGATGTACTGATAAATAAAATATAACAAAATGATATTGTACATATAAGTAGCTATATAATTTCTATTATTTCTGTAAAATAAATATTTCTTTATTAATTAATAATAGTCCAAGATAGTTTTGCAAACACTGAACGAGAATTCACTTCATAAGCACTCGTAATAGTACTTCTTTTTGTATATATTTTGTACGAGATCACCCCTTCTTCCAGTCCACCCTTATACAGAGCGCAGCTAATATCTGCATTCCGCTCATGAGCTGTGAGCCGGCTCGGAGAGCGCAAACCTTGTGCAGGCCTGATTTAAATTCTCATTAGTGAAATATATTAATACTCAGCGATGCATACAATGGAGGATAAGGAACTGGCCATCCTACCTCCAATATCTCCTGATTTAGTTGCTTCATGAATGATGCCTTATTGGTGTCGCGAGGTTCGAACCTGTCTTCAGACAGTTGACTGAACAACGACTTAAGAATCTGAGTGCCAGCTTTACGTGAAAGTGTATTATGTAATCCATTACACTAGTCTGCGGCAATAGCTGTTTAGATGCTGAATTGATTGTATCGAAATCAGCTATTGAATGTGCGAAGAGCCCAGCAGTTTCCACTCATTTAAAATGGAAACGATATAAATAAGACAGTGAACTGAACTCTCTCGCTGTATCCAGTCCAAAATATTACAAAAGAGAAGATGCACAGACAGAAGAAGAAACAAATAAAGGAATCTTAATATTTAGTAGCCTGGCTCTACTGAATATTTCAAAGACTTCTTCAGACAACGCGAAGCAATAATAATAAAAAAGGGAAATACAAACGCAGACCCATAAATAAAATGATAATGCGGAGTTATAAATATTGGTGTTTTAACCTTCTCGCTCTGTGCGAACGTTTCTATAGACTCGTAACAGGAAGCCGTGAATTATAACACTTTCAAGCGACAATTTTGTTCATAGATACGAGCACATAACGGTTTCCAAATATGCCCATGTTCTTGTTATTACAGATACTGGAACTGATGAAATGCTATAGTAATGATCTGCAGTTGTGTCTGTAAACCGACATTCAATAACCATCGTCAGGAAATAAAAATATTGTACGTAAAGTAAAAATATTAGTGAATTCAAAGACACTGTGATTTCCGACAAACACACTTTGAATAACCACAATCTCCGTGAACACTTATGTCGGGAAATCCACAATTAGTCAAGATATGGGGCAGTCAAGTTTATTCTTCATAGTAAAATCACAATCCCGGATCTTCCACTGCCATCACTCTTACAATCAAATTTATACTTTTCCTTTATTTCTACTAATAGGATATAGCCAGGCCCGGATATTTAAGGAAATCGCGGAAATCATGACATAGGTATACAATAGATTTTTGCTAATCTTTACGACGCGAAATAGAATTCTAATAGCGAAATATGAACACATTCGCAATTGAATCAATTATCAAATTAGGTGCTGCTACTTTCATGTACAAAGTTATTAACAATTTAATACATTCTTCTTCTTCTTCTTCCTCTTCTTCTTCTTCTGGCATTACAGCTCTGGGTGAGCTTTAGCCTGCTTCACAACGCTCCTCCAGTTCCCTCGGTCTGATGCAGCGTTCCTCCATACTCTAACGTTCAGAATTCTCAAGTCTGTTTCCACTTCGTCCTTCCAACGCAACGGTTACGTGGTCTACCTTTACGGCCGGCATTATAAACGCCGTTTAAACCTTACGTTTAGTTTAAACTGAAGATTTTCGTTCTACTTCGTATTATAAACCTTAAGTACCAGTTAATCTTGAGTTAATTTGAGTTTAACTTGATCGGCAGTTCTCTGCCGTTTAAACTACAGTTCAAGGCTCAACAGTGCAAGATGGCGGTTCCCGCAATACACATGGATATTGCAGATGTTTTCCAAGAACTTATGAGTGAC
The DNA here is from genome assembly GCF_040183065.1 of Periplaneta americana. Lineage (NCBI taxonomy): Eukaryota > Metazoa > Arthropoda > Insecta > Blattodea > Blattidae > Periplaneta > Periplaneta americana. Next base: position 77,110,578 of record NC_091127.1, read on the forward strand.
GATAGGTGAGTGATCAATATTACTGAACGATCACGGCGGCCAAGAATTTTTCGAAACAGAATGCACCTCTTTGAAATATACATAAATGAACATAAGTTTTAAAACAGATTGGTGCTTTCGAAGCACAGTCCTAACCTTCAGAATTAGGCTTATGGTCCTAACCTTGTTTCGAAAAATTGAAACTCGGATACAACATGCAACAGAAAAACGAAAAAAGTGCAAAAATATGTGTTTTAGGATTTGAATTTAAAGATTATTTGAAAAGAAAAATGATTTATTTTTTATTTTTGAAAACATTCTATTGAATCTCTGCATCAGTTACTAGTTGCGCTGCACTATTTTTCCTCTGGTAGTAGGCATACAGAAAACGATAGAAGATTTCGAAGGTGTCCGTAAATCTACCATAAACCTATTGCGCATTGTACTGTGTGTAGCAGTCTCCTGGTGAGATTTACTATGAGGCCTGATTTATAAACACTGATAATATTACCTAATTTTACTAGAGTCATAAAAATAATTTTATTGGTTGACACATAAAATACGCACACTAATATCATTACTCAGTTGATTCTGTATGGAGTTACGTCGCGGATGGTCATGCAAGGTTTAGTTTGGTTGCATTGTGTTTGGGAGTATAACGTTGGTAGCCAGCGTTAAGAAACTATTTAAGGTTAAGTCTGACAAGCATACTGAAGTGCACGGTGTTGGTCCTCTTTGGGTTTTATTATGATACTCTCTCTGATATCGAAGAACAAAGATGTTTCTTAATGAAGATTTCTCCACGAGCTTCGACTATTTTAAATCAATAATATAATTAAAAATTGCGATCGTCTTCTTTTCTTTCCTAGCAGTAATGCCAATCGTATTCCACTACGGTTTAACTTAACCGAGACTCTGTAATACGGCACGTTGAGCTAAACTCACGGTTAGATTTAACTGAGGTTTGACATGATTTATGAAACCGGACCTTAGTCGTCTTCCCATCATGCTCGACTTATAAATGCGTTTGGGCATTCGATCTTCAGCCATTCTCTCTACGTGCCCAATCCATCTAAGGCGCTGTGCTTTAGCAAAACGTACTATGTCCTCATTATCAAGGATTTCGTTTATTTCATGGTTTGTTCTTATTCGCCAAAAACCTTGTTCATAGACTGGACCATAGGTCCTTCTTACTATTTGCCTTTCAAAAATTCTAAATCTATTTGTGTCACTAGTTGATATGTTCCATGTCTCGGTGCCATAAGTTACCACTGTTCTAATAAGCGTTTAAGCGTTTTGTATAATTTCAGCTTAGTGTTTCTTGACAGAAAGCGTGATTTGATGAGCTTGATATTAGCATAGTAAGCTCTGCTGCCAGCCATTATTCGACGTTGTATCTCGCTGTTCACTTTGTTACAATTGTTAACTTCTGTTTCAAGATACACAAATCTTTCGACATTTTTCAAAATTCATCTCTTCAATGGTAACGCCAGTATTCCGTCTTCTTCTTTCATCTGTTGACATTATCATGTACTTAGTTTTGGTCTCGTTTACTTCTAAACCCATTTTCTTGGCGGCTGAATACATTTCGGAGAAAGTCAGCTTAAGCTCAGTGATATTTCTGACAATGATTACAATATCATCTGCATACAATTTAATACATAGTAGGCCCTAATAATAAATTTCAGTTTAATAAAGATATAGGCCTACATACTTATTTAACAAGGCAAAAAGACATTTTTTTCTCAGCATAAGTAACTTATGGAACGAAAGGAATTAAGCATTTTAATAACTTTTAACAACTTCCTTTAGAACATAGAATTTTACCAAATTTCTGGTGTTTTAGGAATTGTATAAAAATACGTTTTCGGGAAGATTATTTATTTTAATTCTCAGTTGATTTATCTAGTTCATGGTTTCAAACTTTTTCTTCATTCTACCCAAAACTTTATGTAATCTATTTGTTCTTATTTTCCTCTTTCAAAAATTCTTGTAATATTGTTTTTTTCCACAGACTATAGTTTCATGACTTTTTAAATTACATTGTACAACATATGTGCCCCTACATATGAGTTATACTCGTTGGGACATAATAAATAAAAAATAGGCTATATATTACTATTGCATCGTTTTATAGCGAATTTCATATTCTGAGTTTTTTCCGGATTTTTTTCACTTGAATTTGTTATATATCCAAGTACGCTACATTACATGGTATTTCAGGTGTTCTGATTACATTAGTCAACTCAAAAGACGGAGAATTCAACATTTCACTAATAATTTGAAAGTGTTAATTTGAGGTCTGGAAGTTTTTTAATGAATGAGTGTTAAATACAGTCTCAATCTAACAAATATTGTCCACTGGCCATACCGCACCTTTACCAGAATCCAAAGAACTTTAATGTTAATTATTTGGAAAGTAATATTCATACTGAATTAATACTCCAATTCCAAAATAATTGTATTTTCCAAAATTTCCATTAATCTCCGCCAAGAGTACAAATCAATCTCCAACAATCTCCGCCGATACCAGTATTAAAAAGCACAACCGATAAAATTAATCTCCATAAATACCTACCCCTGGATATAGCCTTGTGATAATTATAAACGTAAGAATAGTAATAGGAATTATTGATGCAATAATGAGACAGGATTATAATCATCATTATAAGACTGTAGCAATATCTTTTTCTACAATAGTAAAATTTCTGCTCATCTCTTTGAAATTTGAATCCAAGCGTTTGGCACGTCAGTAGCTTATGCCTGTTGTTCACAGTCAAATTTTTCGTTAAATTTAAAGTTTTGGTAAATATTTTACGAAATTGGTTCCTTGCTCATGGTCAAATTTTTTCTCCAATTTCTCTCAAACACTATTTCCATCTATGCAGTGAATTCGACACTACAGTCTGTTTGTCCTGCCATCTACGACATATTTTATTGTACTACTTTATCAAATGAAATATATGATTGTAATAAAATTCTTCTAGTAAAAGACTCAAAACATGGATATGAATATATTCATTCTTGCTCTCAATTTCTTTACTGCACCTAGAGTTAGCCATGTCCAATGTTTATGCCTGAATTTCACAATCCAGATAGCGTTGATTCCACACTCCCGCTTCTCTGATTGGTTGGTTTCATCTAATAATTTGAAGAAAATAACACCTGTTCTATTTTGGAAAAGTTGTGTTGAACGTTTAACGAAACTCCGTTTTACTCAAATTTGAACGTGAGCAACAAGGATTTGATAAAATTCAATTTCATCAAATTTTTTGAACAATAAATTTAAGTAACAATTTGACCATTAGCAACGGGCATTAGGCTCTTAGCGTCCTTTTACTCATAGGTCTATTGTTAAAAAATTACGGATTCGAATTAAGACCACACATATTAAAATAGGCAAATTGAAAGAAAAAGTAATATTAACAGGAAATTGCACTGTTTGCCGGAAACGTTTATCCTGAAATTTATGTAATAAACTAAATTATGTAATTTTTAGCACTGTACTGTAGTGAATTTTATTTGATATCTGTGTATGCTGTAGTGCATTTTATTTGATATTCATGTATATGCATAACTCATGTGCAGTATGTTCATGACTATTGCGTGGAAAACATCGACAGTTAATGAATGAATGAATGAATGAATGAATGAATGAATGAATAGCGGACTCCCATTTGGAAGGAGGAACATTTAAACGGTACGCTAAAACGCGTCCTTGCAACGGAAATTGTGTTTCAGAGGAAGTATTTATGTGAACTCTAAGCTTATTGGCCACTTGTCTCATTCCAATTTTCGTAATTTCATATGAAATAATAATAATAATAATAATAATAATAATAATAATAATCCGTGGCGCTACAGCCCATAAAGGGCCAAGACCGACCAGTCGGCTGCTGGCCTCACGCTCACATGCCGAAGCAGAGGTGGACGATCATCCAACCAGAATAGAGGTATCGCGTGGTTAGGACGATGATCCCGCTGGGGCCGTTATAGCTGGCTTTTGCAACCTCATTTCGCTACCTATAGTAGCTCCCCAAGTGCATATCATGCTGGGTGGGCACCGGTCCCATACATTGGCCGAAATTTCATGAGAAAATTTCTTCCCCCATGAAGACTCGAACCAGCGAGCATTCCGTAACGCGAGTCCCAGGCAGAATGCCTTAGACGACGACGCCACGGCGCGGGACATGAAGTAATATTAGATAATTCTAAAAAATAAAGACGAAAATGGACGTAATCTATAGCTATCACATGAGAGTGGAAAAATGAAGTACGAGAGTAGCAGAACACAGAACATAGGAGAATAGCCGAGAATGCAAAGAGCCTGGGAAGCAAGTGGGGAAAGGGAGTGCGTCGCAGTCTTTGCAAAAGAAGGGACCTGAGCTCTTGCGCTGTGAAAGTGATACTAGAGTAAGCTCGCCCTGGAGTACCAAAGGGGACACAATGCAAAGAAGACCTAGGCTCCGATTTTCAGAAGACTTTAATATGGAAAAAAAACCGAAATTTCTTTGGGGGTGGGTAGATCATTTCTTTTAGGCTCACCCCTACATTTTTCATAGCCTCAGGAAAATCAATGACAGGATGATTTGTCTCAGTTTATTAGACTAGCCAGATGGCTGTGAGGTGCTTATAATAAACTCGGACTCCATCGGCACTCAGGGCATTATGTGGGAAAGGGTCTGCATTCTTCTTACAAATGGAAAAATAAATGTAGGCCTATATCCAGTTCATTCCGTAACGTTAGTCCAAGCCCTGATCACGTATATGTCAGATTGGCCATTCCCATGTTATGGAATGGCAACACATAAAAGAGAATTAGCAGAATCTCCACTGTCGAAAACGAACTTTTTGGTAACAACCACTACTGCTGCAAGCTATTACTCCATGCAATTCGATGAGGATTATAATGTGACTGCTTTTGTAGTCGCTAGATGGTAGCTTAGTGAATTTGATAAACCCTGTCCTAAAAGTCCATTAGACTGATCAATCTATTATATGTTATCAGGGCTCCAAGGTAAGACACCTTAGGCAACGACGCTACGCCGCGGGCCTCCGAATATACTATAATTATAAATATTAACAGAAATATAAAATGTCTTCAAGGTATAAGCAATAATTACTTGATTGATAATTGCAATTATTATTTGATTGAAACGCTCTTTCCTTAAACATATTCAAAACAACAGTTGTTTCGTTTTCACTAAGGTCCAGTGGTCTTAAATCTCCTAAATCTTCTTTTAGGCTCAAAATTCATCATTCAGATTGTTCTTCTCAAAACTGTGAATGTCCCGTATTAATCGAATCCTCAGAAGTTAAGTATTTAGGCATTACAATCGACCAACACTTACGATGGAATGAACATTTAACATATTTATGCAATAGATTACATAAAACAATTTATATCTTTGTTATATTTCGGTCATATTTACCGCTAAATATTTTAAGTCTCATTTATTTAGCTTTATTTCAATCCATTATCCAGTATGGAATTTTAGGATGGGAAAATACTTGTAATTCTAATCTCACTCCACTAATATACCTACTTATTCAGAAAAGAATAATTAAAATATGCCTTAATAAACCAATTGATTACTCATCCGAGCTTCTGTTCACTGATTTTAATGTTTTGAAAATTAAACAAATTTATTATATTGCCTTATTAAATTTCATAAATAAAAATCGCAATAAATTCAAATTGTATTATCGTAAATATGGAACTAAAAGACCCAATTTTATTCGACTACAGGAACCAAAGTGCTTCACAAGCACAGCTCTTATCCATGGTACCTACTTTGGTCCAAAGTTATATAACAAAATAATTGAGAAATACCCAAATTTGGAAAATTTTAGTATCAGAAATTAAAAAAAATAGCGTTAGGAATTTAATTTTTAAAGAATATATATTGATTTAATATGTATATGTATTTGTATGAGTTAAATTGTAAAAAATTGAAATTGTATTTCTAAAGTTAATTTATTCCTATAATTTTTTTTCTTTGACCCACTTTGTGTCAAATAATTACCTTTGTTTATGTTCAGTATGTGTTTAGATAACTCCCTGAGCACGAGTTTTTAATCCTTCAGGGAAGAATTAATACTGTATTTTTGTACATGTTATTTTACTAACAATAAACAATAATAACCAATAATAATTACAACTGACACAAACTAAACCCAAGGAATAATAATAATAATAATAATAATAATAATAATATATTAATAAAATTAACAAAATAGCACTGAGGTGTAAAATGTTCAGCGTTCTTATATAAAATCATTAATCATTAATCAATATATCCAGATGTAAAGGGAGCAAATTTAAAATAACGGAAGCGGTAACAAAATATTCTCCTACTTACACAATATAGAGAACAAAAACTATACATTTTGTTATCAAAGCTATAATTGCCTTGTCTAGGTGTATACGTATGCTTAATAAAATGTTAAAGGAGCGCTCACAAAATCAAAATCATTATCAAAAGCGTTGTTGACAAAAACTATTTCCGGTAACGTCTTTATACTATGATATGATTTTTTTTCCTCCTCCTTTCCCATGACCAAAAAATATAACTCTTAAGATAGTTCAATACATCTTGCCATCTCTCGCGGAAATATACCACTGTACCACTGCGAGTAACGTCTCGCTGAACGTCTTCCTTCTCGTTTCCGACAATCCGACGTGGCCCGTAAGCACACCACTCCAACTTCCTCGGACTCGATATCAAAAGCGAGTAAGAACAATTAAAAAAGAAGATTGTATTCTTATGGCAGGGAAGTCTTCAGAATGAATGGACTGAAGACACTGAATGGCGTTCAGTGAATCGCAGAAAATGAGACATTTGCCCAACGGCATTCCCATTAAAATCTGCAATTCTTTATAAGCAACATATACCCTACATATAAAGAAAAGTAAGTCGTTTTGACACAGTGTAATGATATACATATTTCTGTCTAAATAAAAGAACAGCCTGCATAGTCATTCACAAGGGACCCGTCGGTAAGCAATGAAGTAGTGGGATACTTCGATATACTCGTACGTTCATTAAAACGCATCGTAATTTATGAATGAAAACTAGTGTAAAAGTCTATGAACATTGACTGAAACATAAATAAATTAGGGGCATGTTATTTTATAGTCGACTGTGGAGTGAGGTCCTATCAGAAATTAACTTCCTTCACAGGGTTCTTGCTGGAAGCGACGAAGTATACGGATTCTATAACGATAACCCAAAGAAAGGACTGAAAGCAATCATTTGTTACAATCAGGCTGGTTGCGGATCTTCACGGAATACCGGGTTATCCAAAAAGGACTCCCTGGTTTCGTGATTTTATTGTGGGAAATGTATGGAATATATATTTGTGTGCATACCCCTGATATATGCCAGGGATCGGCAGAAATGTCATGGTGATCACTAGCAATAGTGACGTCGCAGGGGCAGCGCAGGTAAATGTCTTTGCTCCACCCCCACCCTTCCGTCCAACTCCCCTACAACTCCAGTTCACAGGCATCTATCAGTGGCGGGTTACCTGATTACATTTAGATTGCTTCTTTCTCAAAACCTTCAACGTCTGTTTGGAAACGTATGTTTAAGGAAGAATCTGAGGAACAGTATTTGTTGTGCACATGGTGACAAGATAAATAATTATATTAGCAAGATATTCTATTATCATAATTATAACATTGTCAACAATTATCATAATAATAGCGACAATGTTATCAAAAAAACAGATTGAGGACCGAGAAAAAAGATCACCCTTTGAATGTGGATTTGACCCTAAATCAAGAGCCCTATTACCTTTTTCACTACGATTCTAGACGCCTCTTGTGTTATATTCTAATAGGCGTTTATAAATTAAACATGTAGCGACATTATGGCACACCATAAGATTATCACAAAATCATAGGTAAGCATGAACATATTCAATGTAATTGTAAACGGAAATGTATACAGTAGAAAATAAGTATAAACATAATTTTCTTTTCGTAAGGCTGGACGAGACGAAAAAATTTAAACATTAAAAAACAAACTAAATTGAAATAATAGTTCCGGTACTAAACTATGATGAAACAAGCTGTAAGTCAAAGGGAACTCCATGCAAGTTATGTTATTGCTTTGGAAATCCCAAAGTCATCGAAGTCCTATAATGAAGGACAATTCATTCATAGGCCTACATGTCTGAATGAAGTTGCTAACATTATTTGTCCCGAATAATCTGATTTCAACAATATGCAATTATCCACACAGATAACACAAACAGGATGAGGGATACTGAAACACTAGCTGAACTAGAAATAAAATCAGAGATGCATAAACAGTGGTGTAATCTCTCGCTTTAGGCGGAAACACAGATGTTGATAGAGTACAGTTGGTAATGTTCATCCGCGAAGTTACGAAGAATGTCTCTGTATAAGAATATTTGCCAGATGTCATTGCACTTAAAAAAAATGCAACAGGAGAGGAGTTTTCAAAGCATGAAGAAAATATAGAGAAGAATTGAATCTGAACATAAAGCAACTTTATCTGTGGTAACATACGGGACTCTAAATACGACTTTCAAAAAGTCTACTAGATGGACTAACGTGTTATTAAGAAAGCTGGAAATATGTGAGGACATAAAACATTCCCATTGTATAACACACCAGACTAGCTTAGATTCATTTAAAATGCTCTCCACAGAAAAAGTAATAACTTGTGTGTAGTCATATCATAGGTCGCCTGCTGCTATCCTACAGAATTGCTGTCTTGCTCTATATTAAATATATTTAGGAATACTAACTTGATTTCTTAACGAAAACTTCTACTATCTAAACAAAGGTCGTGACTAGCAGACGAAAATTTACGAGTTGTATGAAGAGTGGCAATTTGTAACGTATTTTCCTAGGTTGTAGCACAGTACAAATAAAGGTGAAATAAAATATAATCTGTCCATCTATAAATCAATATTGTATAGTCTACGTCAGATAATTGGGTTGAGAGTCCGCCACTGGGATCCGAACGGAGTGCTCTGTACTCTTCGATTAATATTACATCTTATGTATTGCAGCTTTCGTCCAGTGATGTCATAGTAAGTACAAATTTGCCGACGGCTGATATATGACCACAAGTTTTTATTCGAATAGTTCGCACACCGCTAGTTTCACAAATCACCGCTAGGACCATGAAAACCAACATGGTGGCATCTGGAGAGAAGAAGGTATTTTTGTGTCCTGATATTCATTTGTAGATGCTTGCGGAGAATTCTCCAGACATGCTTGTGGCAGTTGAACCTCTCGAATTGCCCAATTAGTTGATTTCTGTGGGCTTCTTTGGAAAGCTTCGAGGACCCGGTCCACACTATCGTTCGACACTGATGGTCAGCCACTGCATTTCCCTTTCCACAGACAACCAGTTGCCACAAATTGACTGTACCACTTAGAATGTTTTTTTCGTTGGTGGGGTCTCTCTGAAATTTCGTCCTCCACTGTCTTCGTAACGTCGTATAGGCTAAGTATCGCAGATGTTTTTGGCCCCTGAAATTATAAATGTTAAGCAAAGAAGCGAGTCACAATTCACCTATGTTGTCTCCCAACCAGCTGCATCCTCAACCTATACCCGCCTGCCAATCGCCGTGACAGTAGGAGTACGCTCGAAATTGTAGGAGAAATTTTATGCAGTGATAGAATTCGTGAATCATTCGTTGAATCACGCACTTCTCAAAGTCATCAATATTAGTAGCGGTTTTTTGCCATTTATCGTTTTTTTTCCAGGTACACTAATTGATGTTCCTTCAGCTCCATGTTATTTCTGTTCAGGCAAAATCCTCTTCACCTTTGTTTCCCTCTGCTACTCTCTGTATCTTATTTTTTATTATTCTGCTCATTTCTTCATAAAATTATATAAATTGAAAACGATCTCTCTTGTTCATTTCCTGACATAGTTTAGTTTAAAAAGTATCGGCGGCATCTCACCTACAGGTCAATTTCTTCTAAGTAACTGCATACTTTTGTTTAGTGTCAGTGCTCCTCCCCCGTCTACCCCAGCCCAGTGCTTGACCCGCCTCTGCAGAAGACCACCACCATAACGGCTCGCTGGCTAACTTTTTCTTTCCACACAAGTGCCAAAAAGATCTGCGACACTAATAGACTATGTCCCGTGGTACAGTATTTCAGGAAACAATATCTTCTCCTGTCCAGATGCCGCCATGTTGGTTTGCACGCCCCTAGCGGCTAAGTGTAAAAGTAGCGGTGTGAGAACTTTTCCAACAAAAACTTGTGGACATATAGCACAGATCTGCATACAAATAATGATGCTACATTTCACATATTCCCCAAAATAAAAATACAAAACCCGGGAGTTTTTTTTTTAATAAGCCTGTATATGAGAAGGACCAAATAACACGACGCTAACACAACGTCATATAAACTTCCTTGGTTAGCAGTATATTCTCTCTATTTAACTTTTTAGGAAAGAATCTGCCACGAGCCTTAGATCCTGATAGTATACAAGAACTAAAATTTAGAATTTAGATTTATTAGCTGACCTAAAAATTAAAGAGCCGTAGTTAATTCTTGGTCGAATAAGAAGACGATAAGTCCTTAAAGCGTTACATAATCTGCACCACAGCCAAATTCTAATGACATGCTTAAGGTATTTAATAGTTTTATCGATTCCTTCTTAAATAACACATTTGTGCATTTAGGTTTACTTATAATCACAAATCCTGTAGTGTTTGTATACTGTAACTTTACCCCATTTAGACGCAGCTCATGATTTGAATGCAATCCGCGTACGTTGAAAACGACACACTGCGTCCTATGACTATAGAATTTGAACTCACTGCGATGTTCCATTTCAGACAATACACTAGTGTAGTCCGATATTTGGAATATAGCGAAGGAAACCGTACTACAAACTGAAGTCATCAACATACAGAAGTGCCAAAATGCGATTACCTACATTAGCGGACGTTGAAATCGACACACTGCGTCCTATGAGTAGAGAATTTGAACCCTTTTCCTTAACATGTTCAATGGAAATTCTCGTACCTATTCTAACTCGGAAATACCTATCTTGCATGAAGTTGACGATAAAAAAGGAGTTATAAACAGTAAGTAGTATCGTAAGCATTTTGCAGATCAAAGAAGACTAAGGCACCGTAATGGCATCATTTTAGCCGACCAGCAGAGTCTGGGACTATTTTACACATAAGGAAAGAACATTGAATTCCAGAAAGTAAGTTTTCCGTTTCCAGTACAAAAATAAAGTGAGTATCAGAATTTACAGATATCAAGTTTCTATGCATAGTAGGCTAATTTATCTACGACGACGACGTTAAATTTATCAGAAAAAAGAACATTTTTTTTATTTCAAAAACCATAAACTTCCCACAAATATGGTAGCCTATTAAACTTTTTTGTTATACTCAATATAATCAATTCGCTCTGAAATAACATTGGAGATTGAAAAGTATAATAGGGTATACGTAAATAAATAGAAAACCTATATTACGTTTTGTTATTAAATGCACGGTTAATTAGAAAATTAATTTGAAGTTTCAGCAGTACGGAAACATTGTCGCTAACACATTTTTCTCGTAATACAGATGTAAGAGGTCAATGAACTGGATTTCTCACTAGATTAGCTGTTCTCTGGGTCTGTGTTGCAACTAATTCGCATCGTGCAGTGGTTTGAAATTAGTGGTTTTTTAAATTTAAATTTAAACGAAACTATTGAAATGTGTAAGAGGGATAAATTATTATTTATTAGTTTTTTCTATCGATACGGACAAAAATCATGACCCTACTGTGAATAATTACCGAATAAGAGGTATTAAACATTTGAGAAGAAACATTTTTTTCTGAAAAACTATTAACTTTCCACCAATATAATATTATACTGTTTTGTTACATACAACATGAGCTATTTGCCATTTCACTTCCACCCTGTATATTGACCATGAAGTATCTTAGTCGGTAGGCGCTTCGCCTGCTGATATAGAGCTGCTCTCGGGCGTGGATTCGATTTCTGTTCTGTTTGGGATGATCATCTAGTTGGTCTTTTTCGAGGCGTTACCAACTATAAGGCCATGTCAGACAATCATACGGCGAATCCTCGGACTAAACTCACAAAATACCATCTCGCTCTGTCGCCAACACATCGAAGTTAAATTTCAGACTAACAAAAATCCGCCATATAATATGGAATATCAACATGAATCACTTTATCCTCCTGGTATTGAGAGGGAGTGTCGTTCAACCTTAGTGGGTAGCAGACCTAGTAACTTTGCCCTCAATAGATCGTCTAGTTTGCTGAGTCAGAATTTTGATCAGGAGACTGCCAATCCTAAGGTGCTGCTACTTTCTTGACTTGTGCTCTTCATTGTCTTCTCAGTAACACTGACAATAACATTAAAATATAGGACATTTCAAAAGTCAGTTCAAACATTAAACCGCTATAAATATTATAATATTTGAGATAGGGAAAAAACAAAAACATCACAATGTTGGACAAACAACGAAGTTTACAAAACATTGTAAAGATGTCTGCCGTTCTCTTCTTCAACGTACAGCATTCTGTCTGAGACACCATGCACAGCATTTTTGCAGATAATGTCTTGGAATATTGGCAATTTCTTGCGAGAAAGCATCTTTCAGTTGCAGTAGGGTTGTTGGATGTGTCAGGAAAACTCGTTCTTTAAGGTAAACCCACAACCAAAAGTTGGCCGGATTGAAACTTGGAGATCGCGGAGGTCACATTGTTGGAAAGTGCCTATATATTACTTGTGGTGTTCTGATTTTTACCGTATCCGGGACTAAACCCATTTTATCACATTTTACGTTAAGATTTGATGTACCTCTTCTTGTGATGTAGGAGGAGGAAAGACGAGGAATTTTGGCTGTTCTCCATATGGAACTGTCAGTGTTAATCTGTGACCGAAAGAGAAGGAAGAAGAAGAAGAAGCAAAAAGAAACCTAGATGTTGTCAAGCCCAACGGTTGTCAGCATCTCCGTATCACTCTGCCCCAGTAACACTACAATACAGTTATCCTACAAAATTACCGTAGAAACATATTAAACATGACAGGAGTTACACCAGAGGGAGCGCAAGTTTAAACTCTTACCACGGAAATAACCGGCAGCGGTCTCTCCAATCTACACTGGAAAATACAACGACAATCAGGTTTCAAGAGACTTGTGGCTATTGTGGCTGATAGTGATTACATTGCGGATTTCTTCAGTCTGCGGTAACTCGTGGGAGCGGTACATCAGTCCCGAAGGGGCAGAGTCGTCAATCGGGATGCCTATATCACTCTGGGTTCCCAAAGAGGACATTACATGTGTGGACATGGCTACCGATCCGGGCTCTCTAACTCGACTTGGATATAGGCACAGTGAGAAAACTACACTCTCGCTTCGTTGCTGGGAAGCCCAGTACACCACAAGTGGGAATTCCAGCTCAGAACAGTCGTACAGCTTACGGAAATACGAAACATCGCCGCTGTTGTCATGGGTGTCAAGCCTAGAATATCTAAACGTAATAGACCCATCAATAATAAGCTGCGAAGAGGGAGATGATATTTATACAATTCAAGTACGGAAAAATTAATATTTCCGTCTTAGAAGAGAACATGGTACGAAGTATTACAGGGTTGTTTCCGATCTCTGATAACGAACTTGAATGACGTCATGTGCGTGAGGAATCACACGACAGCTGAACTGTGGCGCGAGGTGACAGACCAGTAATGAGTGATCTCATAGTCAGAGTGCACGGCGACTCACAGCAGAAATTCCCAAGAAAATCGAGCCTTTTTGGGAGGAGTACATAACACTCTATCCGATGTCAAGTACAGTTAAGTGAAAATAAAAGAAACCTGCAATAAACGAGGTTTCGTTATTTCCAAGAAAGCCATCTTCTGTGTATTTAATAAGATTGGTAAAGCTCGAATGGAATTAATTTGTATCATCTCGTGGGGTGCGGCGACTTGTGACGGGGGTGGATTTGCTTGCTTTTTCCACTCTGGAATTAATCCGAGCTTTGCAAGTCTTATTTGCTACACACAAAATGCCTTTCTTGGAAATAACGAAAGCACGTTTTTTGCAGGCGCCTACGATTTTCACGTAACTGTACTTGGCATCGGAAAGGGTTGTTATGTACTCCCCCCAAAAAGGTTCGATTTCCTTGTGCATTGCTACTGTGATCCATCGAGCACTCTGATTATGAAATCACTCACTACTGGTCTGTCACCTCTCGCCGCAATTCAGCTGTCGGTGTGATTCCTGACGCACATGACGTCATTCAAATTCGTTATCAGAGATCAGAAACAACGCTGTAGTGGAGATGATTTGTGGGCGTTTCGTATGCAATAATTGTTGATTTTAGCAATAAAAAAAAGTTGATGAAAAAAAGAATAGGAACTGAAAGAGTTACAGTATAACTGAAATAGTTATAAATGTAAGAAAAGGAAATACACCAGAATCACCATTACACAATCAGACTCATGTACCTACCGATTTGGTGGACTCACCTGAATTGACATGTGTATTATCCTTTACCTGATTACATTATCGTCTACGGCGGCGAGATCTGGATCGGACAAGAGAAAGTTGCTGAAATTATTATATTTTTAAGAGACAGGATAGGCTACTCTACTAGATGAGAAAGACGCACATACATACGGATGGAATTGGACACGTAGCTTAAATGACAGCAAATCTAACTACTCACAAACAAAACCGGAAGAAACATAATTTAAGACTGAGCGAAAAGACACTTCTAAAGAAGTTTTTAGACTACGAGCCTAAAGCAGCGAAGAACTTTGGAAGACCAAATAGAAAGGGCAAGACACTTTCACTAAGGAAGGAACAGATAATCAGACATAAACCTTGAAGATGAGATGATGCCATTATAGTTTTGATGATAGAAAAATGATTAAGTAATATCAGAGTAATACCGTGGGAAAAACCTATTCCAGAACATATTGACTTCAACTGGTCAGGATTTATAATCAGACTTTCTAGCGTCTTTTTACTGAAAGATAACTCACGACTAACGAACCAGTCTTTAGGAATCAGCTCCATAGATCATTTCTACCGTTAAGGAGTTGCAGGAAGAACTGTTTTCACAACATGGAACGGGTAAAAGTAGGAGGAAGAAGAATAAAGTGCATAAGTTTTTCTGATGATATGGCGTTGTTAGCAGAAGAGGTAACGATGCTAAGGGAAATGCTACTGGAGCTATATGACAGCTGTGAGCAATATGGGATAAAGATAAACGTAAACAAGACGAAGACCATGGTTGTCACAAGAAAAATGAAGAAAGTAAACTTACGAATTCTAAATGTGACACTATAGGAAATGGACACCTTCAAATACTTGGGGTGTACTATAAGCAGTAACATGAGCTGCAACTAGGAAGTCAAAAGGAAGATAGCAATGACGAAGGAAGTTTTTAATAGAAAAAGCAGCATCTTCTGTGGACCTTCGGATACAGAACTAAGGAAGAGACTAGTGAAGTGCTTTGTGTGGAGTGTGGTATTGTATGGGGGCAGAAACATGGACATTACGACAAAGTGAAGAGAAGCGAATAGAAGCATTTGAAATGTGGATATGGAGATGAATGGAGCGTGTGAAGTGGATAGACAGAGTAAGAAATGAAGTTGTGTTGTAAAGAGTGGGTGAAGAAAGAATGATGCTGAAACTGATCAGAAACAAAAAAAGGAATTGGCTGCGTCACTGGCTGAGAAGAAACTGTCTACTTAAGGATGCACTGGAAGGAATGGCAAACGGGAGAAGAGTTCGGGGCAGAAGAAGATATCAGATGATAGAGACATTAAGATATGTGGATCATATGCGGAGACTAAGATGAAGGCAGAAAATTGGAAAGACTGAGAATGCTGGGTTTGCAGTGAAAGGCCTGCCGATGGACAGAACATGTATGTATGTATGTATGTATGTATGTATGTATGTATGTATGTATGTATGTATGTATGTATGTATGAGTTGCAGGTGATTAAATTCTATAAAAGTGGTAGTGATTTTGAACAGAACTAAAATACTCAAACTACACAGAATTCTTAACTAAAAATACCATATTAATCATAAAATAAACATATACTTGGCTCGGAAACATGACGGCCTCTCTTCTTGGAATTGGTAATCCCTCATAAACCCCCATCCTCTACTCAACCCCTAGCCGCGTGGCAGAAATACAATAGATCCCAGCATTGCCAAATATAGCAGTCATTGCCTCTTAGCTTTCACTCGTTAGTGTCTTTTCAGACATTTGTCGACGTGTTGTTTTATACCGTTGTGCGCTTCAATATGTCTAATTTATTCCGGCCGTGATTAATGAGTGTTGGAGATGATCCGCAGCCAGGCCTCCTGATACACCTGAAGATCCAGGACCATCACGACAAGAACAACAAATAACACCGTCGAAGAAAACAGAGTATCTTATTTGCAGAGGAGCGTAGCTAAGAAAACAAAGTGTTAAAATTGTGTCTAACGTTAGAAATTCTATCCATAAAGTAATCGAAAGTTCAGGCAGTTTAATAAGCATAAATCTTAATCACTTAACATCGGACGCAACCGGCGGAGTTGGATATATGGGCATAGAAATTAAGAATTACGGTTCACCAACTAAACAGAAAATAAACAAATTAAAACAGAATTCGGTAAGATAGACGATTTTATACGTGATTTACTTCGCCGAACAGTATGTGAACAGTACGCGAAAGAGATATCGCCAACAGCAACACCGTCCTTAGCAACCTAAATAATGACATTATTCACAGCAGTGCTTAAAAGTTTTCTAACTTACAGCAGTGAATTAAATGTTTTTAAATCACTCTCTACATGACAACCAACATATTAGCAATAGTAAAATGAATGTATATGAACTTCTTCGCCAACACATTACAAAGAAAAGCCCTACAATTTAAAATTAAATTTACATACCAGTAATGAATAAAATATTGTATAGCACACTAGAGTAAACAGATTTTATGCGTTCGTAGAAATTATCACCCAAGGCGAAGTAAATAAAATCTAACTTTACTCTTTTGTACTATACATTCTATAACTATTCAATGATCACAGTTTCAGAAAATTTTACCAGCGCAACATTCTTAATTAAGTATAAAATTCTGGAACTTCAATAACATGAGAATTTAACACTTATTATAGAAGTCTACATTTTTTTGTTTATTTAGGCTAAACATGTTAGTGAAAATATAAATATAAAGTGTTTTTAAAATAAGTTTGTTCATTTTTATACCAATTTTGTTTTAGTAATTATAAATTAAGGTATATTTACAAAGATAATATAGTCTTTCTGAAAATCGCGGTTTCACGGAACACAGTTTGAAAAACGTTCGCAAATCACAATGACTTCAAGAATTGGCAACTCGGTTAAGGGTTTATCCCTTGCGCGTGCCTGCAGTTAACTGGTGAAGGGTATGAGGGAAGGTCGTCATGTTTTCGTGCGAAGTATACCTCAGTTTGGAAGGAGATTTTCAAATATCTCTCCTTCCATTTAAATGCACTTAGCGCACTGTTGTGAATGGCGCGTGCGTAGTATTACGTATCTCGGCACGGCTGTCCCTGATAAGCACAGCTGATAATTACCAGAGCTTTCTTCTCCTTTTCACCCGTACTGCACGTAACAGAGCAACCCTCTATTTAGTTTACATTCCAATGTTTCTATTGCGATGTAACTTCAAAACCTGATTCTCGGTATGAAGTTTGGATTTTTACGAATAACTTTCAAACTAATACGATGAAAGAGTAATGGAACGGAGAAAAATTCTCTCCGGCGCCGGGATTTGAACCCGGGTTTTCAGCCTTACGTGCTGATGCTTTATCCACTAAGCCACACCGGATGATGACGCAGAATATCTGCATGGAAATATCATGTGTACTTCGATACATTAACTAATATATATGATATGCGTAAATCACTTCGGATTTAAGACGGCACTTATTCCGTCGGATCCCGGCCAACTAGTCACTCATAACGAGTGCACCTCAACCCATGTGTGGACTTCGGTCCTACGTTCATAGACATCTATGACGCAGTGCAGAGGGCGGCCACTAGAGGGAACCCAAGAGTTGGAACTTAAACTGAGACGATTCTGTCCGACGCCGGGGTGGGTATCCGGTGTGGCTTAGTGGATAAAGCATCAGCAAGTAGAGCTGAAAACCCGGGTTCAAATCCCGGCGCCGAAGAGAATTTTTCTCCGTTCCATTACTCTTTCATCGTATGATGACGCAGAATATCTGCATGGATATATCATATGTACTTCGGTACATTAAATAATATATAAATAATATATATTTCAAACTAATGATAATCGAACACATGTTAATATCATATTATCCTCAAAATGGCCTATAGAACTGATTCCTAAAGTGCGGGTCATTAGTCGTGTATCATCCTGTATATCAGAAGATGTACTGGTAATAATAATTATTGTAATCCTTAATAATATGTAAAAAGTAGCCTAAGGTCGTAATTTGAGCTAAACCTCTATTGGTTAGGCTTATATTATATTACACGGGATACACATTTCCCTTGAGCTCACTGAGATGTAGAATAGAATTGTCTCGGATGTGGAAAACGGATCGTTTCTGTTATCTGTGCTTCGATAGAAGGGATTTTAATGTGCTTACAAACCATGCCCACGAAAAATGTTGCACTCCAATCTTGATCAGAGGACAACTGCGGTGACCACTGTGCCACCGAAGACAGCTCTGCAGCCGTTATTAAAGTGCTTAAACAGAATTTTCACGCTACACGAGAATGGGAGACGGAGGCGAAATTGCACAGCGTTGCCGGTGCGCTCCTGAGGAGGCGATTTCCGTCCGCTGAGATGCAGACGTATAAATATATTCGCAGGAAAACATTTCTTCTGAATAAAACATTTTCAATTTACCATAAATATCGTTTTTAGAACTGATAGTGACGTCGTAAATCTCACCGAAGACGGCCAAATACTCTTGTGGTCCCTACAACCGAAAATTTATAGATACTGAAATTTATTAATTGAAACCGCACAGACACAGCAAATTCAGCTCAGGACTTCTCACTAAAGGGATTGAGGTTCGATCCTCTGACATTTTGTGAAATTTGTGATGGGAAAATTGACTATGGAGAAGTATTTAGATCTCAGTGTTTCGAATATTGACTGTGATTATATTGTATTATATTCATTCACTTTGGATAAATTCACGTATGGTATTACCTATGACTGTTTCGTTTATATGACATAATTCCATTTTCGGCCAATGAAGTCTAATAAAATTTTGAATTCCAATCAATCACAGTCATACATCGCGATAATTTTTGCAGCTAGATTTATCACTAGGCTTAGCATTCCAGCTACCTAAAGACTGAAGTTAAAGACACATTGGGTATATAGTACGTCGAACACAGGTAATGCAACGGATAAGGATATAAACAAACAGGTCGTGTTCGTGGAGTACAGTCAACTCCCGACATTCTGAAGCTATACTAGTAGACACATGCTTGAGTCGTGACGTCCATTTTCGTCGTGATCTTTGCAGTGAATACAGTATTAACGTGCACTCTTAAGTTACGGAACTTGAACATATGCAGATGTCAATAGAAATTATTTTATATTGCAAGAAATTCTTTCAATAGCACATGACGTTATTGGTGCATGATGTAGTACAAGGTATTCCTATTGTCTGAGATATATATATATATATATATATATATATATATTTTTTTTTTTTTTTTTCATTTTCATTAGGATATTGCATGTCGTTCATCACTGAAAACCCACTAATTTTCTATGTACTTTTCTAGAAGTTCCCTAAAATGCAGATTATTTAATTTATTAATTATTGGAATGTTGGCACTGAACATCATGGTAGGCTACACAGATCCGTGCTAAACGTCGAGTTAATATGTTCATAATTTTCGGATTGTGATGGTACTGATTCTTCTGGATTACGTTCAACACACTTTCTGTGCCTTTTGGTATTGCAGTGTCTTTCAGTGCACTGTTTTCGTCATTTTTACGTTTATTTTACACAATTTATTTGTAATATTGTATTTATATTGATAGTGAAAATATTAGTTAAAATATACTCAACTATGCCCTCCAATATTACACGCTTGAGCGTCTTACCTAAGGCATTTTACCTCTCCAATGAACCTTCAAACAGCCACTAAGATGTAGTTATTAAAATAATACGACTAGTAAGAGCAGTGATCGGTAAGACTACTCACTATGCCTGCGTCCCGATTTTGACTTTCTAGAGGAAGAGGGCAGAGGAATGTATACGAACGTACTTATACCTTCGCTTTGACGTCATATATACTTCGAATGAGGCAACTTCATTCCAGTTTATAGATAGCTGGAATACGAAGCCTATTTATCACTATCAATTTTTCGCATGGTCGTTCTTTTGTTTAGTCAGTGTCGCGAACTGTTTATACGTAAATCGATGAGCATGAATTCATTGTACTAAATAAAGTGCGAAATCCTACCCAAATTTCGCTTTCATCCTACATGGTGATTCAGGACGAAAGGGCCGTACGTTGAGGAGTGACGATTTGGGCGATTCTAAAAGGAATACATTGTAAACATAGCCTTATTCCCATTGGTTTTAGGGAAAATAACAGGTATCAGTCTTCTTTTTTTCCTCCGCCTAAGTATTCACAATGATATACACAAGCAAAAGGACATTAAGTTGTACTATTGCCTTTGTTATGTTGGCCAGTTGCATGTGCGTTTGTTTCATGCGCATGGAGAGACGAAGGGATGAGTCTTACCATTCTGGCTCGCCGAATTCGTCTGTTTCAAAAAGGTTGTAGCAGTTCACAGTACATTCAGTGTAGTGAAGTTAGTCTTTACAACATTGCAGAATATACAGACATGGCATATGTGTGTGGTTCTCGCAATGGTAATTGTAGAGCTGCTGTTCTAGAATATCAACGACGGTTTCCTGACCGCAGAGTACGTGATAGACGTTTATGAGGGTATTTGACACATTGCGTGCACGTGGCACTCTTCCCAGTGACCAAGTTGTGTCTGAACGACATGGCCAACAAGTTTTAAAAAATTTAACATTCTTACAATAATTGAACCCAGCCAACTACTAGTTCTAGAAGAATTACTGCATAACTTTATATTCCTAAAAACGAGTGTGACGTACAATACACGACGAGTGAGACCTACATCCGTATCACCATCCATCATCAATATATGCAACATATTCATAAAGGAGATTGAGCCAAGCGTTCGAATTCTGTCAATGGGTTATTGCTATAGAGGATTTCACTTTAGGAAACTAGCATTGAACATATGGAGGCTGTTTATATGTATTTTTCTTGAGAATTGAGAATTAATTAGTTCCATTTAATTCATAGAACATAATTTCACTGAGAACTAGATCGATTTCGTGTGCTAAAATTGTGTTACACCTCTAACATTACCATATATTTAATTTACGAATAACGGAGTAACAGCTAAATCGATGGAATAGTCTTCCGCTCTCTTGCCGAACATCTAAGCTGTAAAACTTAACAGACAAGTAGGGCTGGTACAGTTAAGGCTAAGATTTCACACTGTTAAAAGATGTACATTGTCTGAGCTTATTTGAAGAAGTACAAAAAAATTAAGTGTCAGCAAAACAACAAGTATGTATCCTAAGTTCTTGTTTGATTATACTGTGAAGTTAATAACGGAAAAAGTATGCTGTACATAATCTTAAAATTGTATTTATAAGCGCTTCTTAACATTTAATAACGGTAAACGTATGCTGCACATAATCTTAAGTCTGTATTATAATCACTTCCTCAACCCAATAAAAAAACCGTTTTATTATTATTATCATTATCATTATAATTATCATTATTATTATCACTATCACTATTATTATATTGTTACTATTATTACTATTAACTTTATTATTATTATTATTATTATTATTATTATTATTATTATTATTATTATTATTCATATACTAGGGGTGTACTATAAGCAGTAACATGAGCTGCTGTCAAGAAGTCAAAAGAAGAGTAGCAATGGCAAAGGAAGCTTTTAATAGAAAAATGACCTCTGGAGAAAGAACTAAGGAAGAGACTAGTGGAGTGTAGCATTGTATGGGGCAGAAACATGGATATTATGATGAAGTGAAGAGAAGCGAATAAAATCATTTGAAATGTGGATATAGAGAGGATGGAGCGTATGAAATGAACAGAGAAGAAAAAATGATGCTGAAACTGATCAGAAAGAAGAAAAGAAATTGGCTGGGTCTCTGGTTGAGAAGAAACTGCCTTCTGAAGGACGCATTGGAAGGAATGGTGAACGGGAGAAGATTTCGTGGCAGAAGATGATATCAGATGATAGACGACATTATGGTATTTGGATCATATGCGAAGACAAGGAGAAAGGCAGAAAATAGGAAAGATGTAGAATTCTGGGTTTGTAATTAAATACTTGCCCTTGGGCAGAACACTACGAATGAATAATAATTATTATTACTCTTATTTGTCATTTCAGTAACGTTTTAGGTCCCTAAAACTGTATTTTAATACTTACTTTCGATCATCGTGGAGCCTAGTTGAGCAGTAGCAGTAGCAGTAGCAGTAGCAGTAGCAGCAGTAGCAGTAGTAGTAGTAGTAGTAGTAGTAGTAGTAGTAGTAGTAGTAGTAGTAGTAGTAGGTTTATTTTGCCTGGCAGAGTTAAGGCCATGAGGCCTTCTCTTCCACTCAACCAGGTTTCAGTAATATACATGAGATACAAATTTGATTAAAAAACAACACAAAAGAAAATTCTTTAGAAATTACATACAATATAGTAGGAAATTACAATAGACAAGATCAGTTACATAATATAAAATTACAAATGGTCAAGATCAGTTACATAATATATAAAATAAAGTAGAAAATTACACATACTCAAAATCAGTTACATAACATAAGGGGAATACACACACACACACAATTTATAAGACATAAAATTCCCGTGACAAATTGGACGATTAATTTACTTGAGATATATTATTCAGCTAATATAGTAATTGGAGAATACATATGGGTGACAAGACATAAATGTTGATTAGCAAAGTCCTACTAAATGGCATACAAACACAAATGATCAAGTAATATATGAAGATAATAAAAAAAGAAAAGAGAAAAACAAAGAAGAAGAGAGAGGAGAAAAAAAATAACTTGGTCATTTAAGACTATTTAGAAACTTCCGCAAGAGTCTAGTTCTGTTCATTAAAGACATTTGTAAGTAGAGTGTACTTAAAAGATTTTAGACTCCGACTGCTCCTGATTTCCTGTGACAAGGAATTCCAGGAACGGGCTGTGTGTATTGTGAAGGAAGCAGAGTAGAGAGATGTTTGATGGAATGGAATTGATAGAACATGGTTATGCTGTGAACGTGTATCACGGTTGTGGTGGGATGCTAAAAGTGTGAAGCGAGGAACTAGGTAAATAGGTGTGGAATTATTTAAAATCTGATACAGCAAACAGAGTGAATGAACTGAACGTCTCTCTCGTAAACGAAGCCAAGATAATTGAAAGAAATACTCGGAGACATGATCATAGCGACGGCTGTTAAAAATGAAACGAACAAAAGCATTATGAACACGCTGAAGCCTCAATGACAATTCAACAATAAGATCACTATACAAAACGTCGCAATAATCAAAGTAAGGCATCACCAGGGTCTGTATCAAGATCTGTGTCTGAAAGTTGGTTAATGGCCTAAATAACCGACGAAATCTAATTATAATGTATATAAAATATAATGTATGTTTTTGCAGGCATCATTATGGCATTAATAGGTTCTTTATAATTTCAACGGACTCAACGTACCTATGCTGTGCGATAAACTTGCTTGAACACTGTACGTGTTAGGAAGAGAGTGAGATAGAGATACTATACCTCACTAGTTCTACTAACGGAGGCATCTTGCGGCAACAGTGTACTAGCCAAGACCCGTAAGATCAATGCTTTTTTTCTTAAGGTGAAATACTCTATAATAGCCGATTGATTCCACACATTTACTTTAGCCTTCGTGTGAATCAACATTTACAAGTAACGGATTCAACAACATGAGCAACTAGTCACCTTTGTGCAGATGAAAATCCTTACTCTACTGTGGACAGTAATTGTCAGCGAAGTTTCACAGTTAACGTGTGATGTGTTATTAATGATGACCATCTTACTGGTCCATTTACTTTAGGCAATCGTCTTAATGAAATACAATATCCTGCGTTCCCGCAAAATGTATTATTAGAATGCTGGAAGGATGTTCTTTTGGCAACACAGGCTGGTATGTACAGATACGGAATTAAAATTTGGAACGAGACTTGATGGGGGTCCATCTGTATGTAGGAAACAATTTCGCACGACTGTCCACAAGTAGCAAATATACAGGGGCTCTTGTTTACTGCATATACGCAGTGTGTTTTTAAGGGAAACTTACACAATAAGAGAGCTGTGAATTTTATTTCCGTATATGTATAACGTGAGGCTGAAATATCTCCTCATTTTGAACTGTACATAAAATGAAAAATATTGAAGTCAAATATCAAACTAATAGAATAAATTTATACCTTATGGTATGTCATTTAACCCTTTAGTTCAGTTCCGCACACACTTTCAGATTTCACGTCAAGGACGTGTTCCTAGCCGCAAGACCATAAAATTGTGTACTACGTCATTTCGGAATACGGCTTCAGCACTAAAACAGAATCCACCATTTTCACTTTCAAACAGGTATGGGCCAATAATCCCGAACTGTGCGACACCACAGCAGACAGTGACGCGTTTACTATGAAGCTGTCGCATGTTGATCCCTTTCGGATTTTTCTCTGCCCAGAACCGAAAGTTCTGTTCATTTAAACTTCCGGACAAATGAAAAAGTGCTTCATCTGACATTAACAGAACAATATTTTTGGATAGGATTTCAAGAAACTGTTTAGCAAATCTCAGACGATTTCCCATATCACGATCTTTAAGTTCGTGAACTATTACCATTTTGTATGGATGATGGATAAAATGGCATACCATAAGGAATAAATTTAAATTATTGATATTTGACTTCAATACTTTCCATTTTATGTGCAGTTGAAAATGGGGACATATTTCTGCCTCATCTTGTACTTTCAAAAATATGTAGCTCCTGCACATTGCACATTCGAGTCGGCCAGTGGTCCATTATCTGGATGTTGGATCAGTTGGTATTTCTTGGCCACCAAGGTCACCCGACTTCACACCATTAGATTGTTTGCGGTTTGGTTGAAGAGCGAAGTTTACAAAAGGAAAATGGAAATGAGGGGGCAATTGTTTCCTCGCATTTAAAATGAATATGTTCACATTAAGAAATGTCCGAATCAGCTCAAATCTAGCAACAGTATCCGGCTACACGAGCTGTAAAGTACAGCGAGGTTAACAGTTGTATTTCAGCAGGATATGTCTAGAGCAATGGACAATTAAACATAACATTCAGGTTACGATCTCTTAATTTACTATCACCTCCATTGTTCCCGTTCCTCGTGGTTTCGACTGGCTTTCTCCGAAACCGCTGAGAATAAAGCATAATATGCTTGTACATAATGTTTATATTATGCTTCCCCTTTAGAATCGCACATACTATCAGCCTATGTTCCATTCCTCCTGAATAATTTGAGAACAGTGAGGTGAGGTCACCGCCGACATACTCTGCCCACACTAGCATATTCTCCAGCCCACACACGCACTTGGACATTTAACAGCGTAGCCTACACCTACGCACAAGCTATGCGTAGGCCTCTATTGATTTTAGCCTATAAATTATTATAACAGTATCTAATGAAGGAGAAACAGAATTTTGAGACTTACTAAAATGACATAAAACGTTGAAAATGATCAATCCCTTATCGAATACAAGCTTTACACCTAGTCAAGAACACACCCGGAAGTTTTTGTATAGGCTACTGATAAGACTTCACTATAAATATAGTGTTTAAGATGTGATGGTAAAAAATTTAGGGATGAAAAGTACAAACGAAGAGAAGCAAAAAATTTCCAGTAAACATGTGTCCACAAATTAACCCTTTACGAAATAATGTCATTTTTTGCTGGTGGGCGCCCGCTGAATACTGAGTACTAATTCCAACAAAAGCAGTAATAATTGTATTTAATTTATCAACCACGAACAGTAAAATTCATAATTTTGGATTCAATACTGCAGAAAAAATATTATTACACATACAGAAAAGAAACTTTTTTCTTTGATCAACAATAAAGTTTGTGGATAAACAAGGTACAGTAGAGTATGAACATGTTAACTGAAGAATTTTACAGCAGATGTCCAAAATCCTGACCATGGCACTTGAATGCATCTGTCCAGTCTTCTCCGCAGAGATCCAAGAGCAATCCTGGGTCATTCTTCATTTGCTAGAAGGCATCTACAATCGGATGCTGCAATTCTACAAGTGTGGTGATGTCTGTTGTGCAAACTAGGCTTTTTTCATAACCCCATACATAAAAATCCAAAGGATTTAAATCCGGTGATGTCCATCGTTATGGCTGAGGGGTTAGCTAGTCTAATTGCGAACCCAGCGGACCCGGGTTCAATTCCTGGTCGGGACGAGTTGCCTGGGTGAGGTTTTTTTCGGGGTTTTATCCTCGCTCCTATGGATGAATATCAGGTAACTTTATCTGGCGATTGGAGCCCCTCTCATCTTCGCCACTTCCTTTCCTCCCCTATGATCTTTTCATTCAGCACCCCGTTACTTATTCTGGTTTTCAGATCGCTCTACAGGTTGCCCTCCGAAGCTCCTGGCTCTCTCGACCGGCCTCCGTGGATTGTATTCATTCGATGATGGATAACTTCTGCAACGTAACCCGGGGCAGACCTTCACGGGGTAGGACTTCCGCCTCGGATCGTCAAGAGAGCCTTGGGGGAGTTGCCGAAGCAGGAATGGTACATGGACTCTGTTGGCTGTAGGAACCGATCGTTAAGGGAGTCAAGTGGTTGGGTCGGTGGTAGTAGATGATCGGTGGGCACGCAACTCATCCCATATGGGGGTGTACAATAGACCTCAGGTCGTAATGTGTATTATGTTCCCTCCCTCCCTCTAAAAAAATTTGGGCAATCTAGGTGCAGTTCCTCCTCTATCTATCCACCGATCACCATATTGTCTGTTTAGATATCGTTTTACATTTAGAAGTAAATGGGATGGGGAGAGTGTGGCATACGTACGAAGCATGAATGTTGCCGCTTTACTGTGTCCAGGCGCTCGGTTCAGTGGCGTCCCCAACCAGCAAAAAATGACATTTACGGACCCTTGTTGACTGGAAGGTTTTTGCTTCTCTTCGTTTGTACTTTTCATGCCTAAACTTTTTACCATCACTTCTGAAACACCCTATATGTTGAATTATATTCCCAAGTTCCTCTAGATTTTGTGAGTTATTTTTACAAACTTAATCTTGGGAGTACCTCACAAGTAAAAATCACAAATGAAAATATCATGGGACCAAGGCGGCCATTAACCTCGGCTTATTACTTGTTCATCGTCAAATATATGACACAATATTGGATTTGAATTATGAGCTTCTTGTGCTGCTGCATTATCTTGTTGGATATAAGATTGTTTTCCTGTTTTATTCTCCGTCAGTTCTCTGAAGAATGAATCGAGGATATTACTTACTGATCTTTCAGAATTTATGGTATTATTGTAGAAAAATTGGCAGATTATCCTGCATACACTCACAGCACTCCACAAGACCATTTTTACATCACACGTTTGACTCTCATTGATATAACAGCTTCAGTGAAACCATTATTCACCACTAAGGCTGAAATAAGTATTGGTTATAGGCTATTCTGCATCGTATTCTGCGTTTACAAAATCCTTGAGTGCACGCTCGACTAGTTACGATAGCGGCTGCTTGTACAGCCCGCTCCGTATGAATGAACTCATAATAAAATTTACATTTACAAGATTACTTGTGTTTGAAATTAATTAACTCGGAACAAATATTAAATTTACAAAAATATTATTATTATCAATTAAGTTAAACACACTTTCCCCACGTTTTGAATTTAGTCATCTTATTGGTTAGCAGAATGTTAGTCCATTACGTTTTCGTCCATTCGTAATTTGGTCCTAACTTTACGTTTGTCCAGTTATATGTTTGTCTTGCATCAAATTTTGTCCACAAATATTTCGTCCATGTCATTTCAGTATTATGTGAAATTTCGTCCTATATATTTTGTCCTTGCCTGATTTAGTCCAAATTTATTCACGTGAAATTTTCATACCTATGATTATTACAAAAAAAGAATCACTGAAATAAAACATGAAATTTATTTTCAGTTATTTCAAAGAACAAATATCATGCATTCATTGCAGCTATTTCTTAGAAATTGTAATTTCCTTCTTTAATTTCCATCTTCGGGTCCACGCCTATGGAGTAACGGTCAGCGTGTCTTGCCGCGAGTGGCCCGGGTTTGAATCCCGGTCGGGGCAAGTTACCTGGTTGAGGTTTTTTCCGGGGGTTTCCCTCAACCCAATACGAGCAAATGCTGGGTAACTTTCGGTGTTGGATCCTGGACTCATTTCACCGGCATTATCACCTTCATTTCATTCAGACGCTAAATAACTTTAGATGGTGATACAGTGTCGTAAAATAACCCAATTTTAAAAAAATCCATCTTCGGGGTTCTGCGCGTTGCTGTGTAATTTCATTACACGTTGCATTACAGGTTGAGCGATTCTCACATCGCCAATATATCCTGGTTCGATCCTTATTATTATGAGTGTGGTGTTGATAACAGTAGCATCTTCATTTTTAAGTAATTATTTTGGGATCCATACCTGATAATTTTAAGTAACACTAATGTATCCATATCCCTAGGAACACCTGTCCATCTTTGAGTTCTCCATTATTTGGTATTATATTGTTGCCATCTGTTTAAAATGTGCTTCTAGTATCTGAATATCCAAAATCAATTACGGCACCTGGAAGGGTTCTTTCTCGTGAGGATGAACATCATTTCAAAAAATTATCCAAAATTTCGATAGACTCGTTACTCATGAAAGATCCTGTATTAATACCTATTTAGGAAGGAACACATTACATGGTCTAATTTAATTTAGCTATTAAAAGTCAAATAAAAAGAAAATACTAGGCTTTCTACTGATATGCCATGGACTGATCTGTTTATAATTTCATTTAATATGAAGATGGAAAAAGCGAAGTGACCTGAATTGTGACGTCTATGAAAATAAGTTCCATGTTTGTGTTAAAATGTTCAATTAATTCACTGAATGCCTTTAAATTTAGTGAAAAATTGCACAGAATAACGTGGCGATCGAGTAAGTAAATGGGTTGAAGAGCTAAGCCATCACGTACCTAAAATTCTATGTCTTATATTTAGGGACCGGATTTTTATGTAAAATAAGGTGTGAAATATTTACATATTTATGTAAGAAAAATAAGCTCGATATGTACCAAAATATGCAAAATCATGAAAATATTTAATATCAATATCTGCGCTGATTTGTATTGTTAAGCCTAGATATTTGTAGTCTGATATAATTTTTAATTTTCTGTTCTTCATGACGATTTCTACTGTTTCTGGTGTTCTTCCGCCGTTTCAGAGTATCATCATTTCTGTCTTGTCCACCTTTATATCAAATTTGTTTTTATTGCACCATTTGACCATGATATTTATTGTTTCTTGTAACTTTGTAAGGTCTTTAGACCCTACTACTATGTCGTCCGCTTATGCGTATGAAATTATTCCCTTCTTGATTTTTAAATACAAACTAGTTGTATGAGAAAGGTTGCCTTTTGTTCACTCATATTTACAGTGGGCGGTAAGGGGTGAGTGCCTCTTTTACTTCCTGGAACTAAGATGTTATGTTTCGACCTGAAATATATCCTTTCTCGGGTAGGTAAAAAGGCTCTTTAAATCTATGTATTTCAAATTGCAAATTTCCCCAGCAGAAGTTTTCTTTTTCCTTTTAAAGAAGTAAAAATGAATAAAACCCTAAATATGTAGGTTTATGCAATACCAAGCCATAATATGTAATGTGGGGTAAATATGTAAAAATATGTAGTATCACATTTTAATATATTAATGGTAATTACAAGATTCGCAAAGATTTGTTATTTATATACGGTTAGGATGAAAGGAATATAATATGTAACTACATAAAAATCCGGTCCCTACTTATATTACAAAGAATATACAGTATTTTACAATATAAAACAGACATCTCAGAGTATCTCTGAAAGACCAATATATGGCGCCAGTATCTGAAATCTTTGTTTTATTTATATTATGAAATATTCTGCCTCGTGCCCGTGGGTCGAGGATCTGAACTCGATCCAGAGTGAGGAGTCTCATGAAGATGGGGACTTGGTAACCCTCGAGTTTATAGTGAGGAGCGAGCTTAATCGCGAAGCCAATAATTTATGAATACGTCCTGAACCAGTAATGAGCGGTCTACAGCAAAGTGCCGGTAACAAGGACACAAGTCCACGATCTCGTGTCACTCGTCCATTCAGCACACATTCTTAACGCCTCATTTACAGCTTAACAACATTTTCGCATAGTCCGTCAACTCTTGACAATTGCTGTTTTCTGCACGGTTCGCTACGAGAACTAAGTGACAAAATAGCCGTTTACTACTTCGTCACATTCAGTTGGTAATAAAGGGGCACACTGTCATTGCCATGTGAGGATCAACGATTAAACCTCACGTTGATGTCAGTATCCAAACGGTAAATTCTATGTTCCAACGTTTATATCCAATATTTCAGTTGTCTTCTTTCAGTTTATGAAGGAAAAAAACATTCTACATAAATCTATAAAGATTATAATTAATTTTTTGGTCCTACAGAATATAGGCGGAGAGAGAACCGTTTCCTTGGGGGGAGGGGCAAAGAAAAACCATAAAATCCCCATATAACTAGGTTATGGGAGACATCATTTACCTCCCCCCCCGTTATAGTTTGACCGTGGTACAGTATATCGGAATATGATTATTTAATAAAGGTATTGTTTCTTACAGTGTTACATCCACATCCGCGATGTTTCGGACCGAGTTGTATAGAGCTTGAACTGTAGGTTTACTACAAATTATAATAAGGTATAACTTAAAACAATCTCCCTCTTTTTTCTCTCGTACAGAAACACATGTGTACATCATAAAACTACGTACAGTGCTAACAGAAACTTTTTTTGTATAAAGTTTACCTTCCTGAAGATATCATAATTATGAAATGCAAACTCGAATTATTATATTTAATCTCGTATTTAAGTTCACACATTATACCGGGATCACTTTTCTTTTTTATGCATTGTTGTGCAGTATGTTATTCACATTTCTCCAAGTGGCGGCCTGAACACCTGCAGACTTGTACAGGCTGTTACAAAAGAAAAAAAACAGTGCTTCCTTTCCTCAAATGAGGTATAGAAATTCTTATACAATCAGAAATTAAAAATAAATATTATAGTCCAGACACATTCATAAATTTAAGAAAAGGAACTTAATCGTAAACAAAAGCAAAAAAAAAAACATCTTTTGAATTCAATATTTTCTAAAAAAAAAAAAAAACTTAAAATTGTTTAACGACACGTTAAAAGTGTTAAAATTTTAAAAAACGTTTTATGTACCTCACACAGACGCCGCTTCTGCGTCATCTTCAGTGCCCTACGGACTACTGATATTCCTGTAGATCTTGCATACTCCTATTTGCATTCGTCAGTTGTAGGGGTGGAGGTAGGTGTGTTGCTCCTATGGTGGGGGTGGTTGTTTGTGTGCTATGTATCATGATATCAAATAATGTGTGGGTATTGAACTGTATTTGTGTATTAAGTATATGTTGTGGGTGTGTTATTGTATGTTTGTATATTTCGTATTGTTCTAGGATGTTTAACTGTGGACTTTTTGGTAAGTATATGTTGTAGGTGTGTTATTGTATGTTTGTATATTTCGTATTGTTCTAAGATGTTTAACTGTGGACTTTTTGGTAAGTATATGTTGTAGATGTGTTATTGTATGTTTGTATATTTCGTATTGTTCTAAGATGTTTAACTGTCGACATTTTGGTAAGTATATGTTGTGGGTATGTTATTGTATGTTTGTATATTTCGTATTGTTCTAGGATGTTTAACTGTGGACTTTTTGGTAAGTATATGTTGTGGGTGTGTTATTGTATGTTTGTACATTTCGTATTGTTCTAGGATGTTTAACTGTGGACTTTTTGGTAAGTATATGTTGTGGGTGTGTTATTGTATGTTTGTATATTTCGTATTGTTCTAAGATGTTTAACTGTGGACTTTTTGGTAAGTATATGTTGTAGGTGTGTTATTGTATGTTTGTATATTTCGTATTGTTCTAAGATGTTTAACTGTGGACTTTTTGGTAAGTATATGTTGTAGGTGTGTTATTGTATGTTTGTATATTTCGTATTGTTCTAAGATGTTTAACTGTGGACTTTTTGGTAAGTATATGTTGTAGATGTGTTATTGTATGTTTGTATATTTCGTATTGTTCTAGGATGTTTAACTGTGGACTTTTTGGTAAGTATATGTTGTAGGTGTGTTATTGTATGTTTGTATATTTCGTATTGTTCTAAGATGTTTAACTGTGGACTTTTTGGTAAGTATATGTTGTGGGTATGTTATTGTATGTTTGTATATTTCGTATTGTTCTAGGATGTTTAACTGTGGACTTTTTGGTAAGTATATGTTGTGGGTGAGTTATTGTATGTTTGTATATTTCGTATTGTTCTAAGATGTTTAACTGTGGACTTTTTGGTAAGTATATGTTGTAGGTGTGTTATTGTATGTTTGTATATTTCGTATTGTTCTAAGATGTTTAACTGTGGACTTTTTGGTAAGTATATGTTGTGGGTGAGTTATTGTATGTTTGTATATTTCGTATTGTTCTAAGATGTTTAACTGTGGACTTTTTGGTAAGTATATGTTGTAGGTGTGTTATTGTATGTTTGTATATTTCGTATTGTTCTAAGATGTTTAACTGTGGACTTTTTGGTAAGTATATGTTGTAGGTGTGTTATTGTATGTTTGTATATTTCGTATTGTTCTAAGATGTTTAACTGTGGACTTTTTGGTAAGTATATGTTGTAGGTGTGTTATTGTATGTTTGTATATTTCGTATTGTTCTAAGATGTTTAACTGTGGACTTTTTGGTAAGTATATGTTGTAGGTGTGTTATTGTATGTTTGTATATTTCGTATTGTTCTAAGATGTTTAACTGTGGACTTTTTGGTAAGTATATGTTGTAGGTGTGTTATTGTATGTTTGTATATTTCGTATTGTTCTAAGATGTTTAACTGTGGACTTTTTGGTAAGTATATGTTGTAGGTGTGTTATTGTATGTTTGTATATTTCGTATTGTTCTAAGATGTTTAACTGTGGACTTTTTGGTAAGTATATGTTGTAGGTGTGTTATTGTATGTTTGTATATTTCGTATTGTTCTAAGATGTTTAACTGTGGACTTTTTGGTAAGTATATGTTGTAGGTGTGTTATTGTATGTTTGTATATTTCGTATTGTTCTAAGATGTTTAACTGTGGACTTTTTGGTAAGTATATGTTGTGGGTATGTTATTGTATGTTTGTATATTTCGTATTGTTCTAAGATGTTTAACTGTGGACTTTTTGGTAAGTATATGTTGTAGGTGTGTTATTGTATGTTTGTATATTTCGTATTGTTCTAAGATGTTTAACTGTGGACTTTTTGGTAAGTATATGCTGTGGGTATGTTATTGTATGTTTGTATATTTCGTATTGTTCTAGGATGTTTAACTGTGCACTTTTTGGTAAGTATATGTTGTGGGTATGTTATTGTATGTTTGTATATTTCGTATTGTTCTAGGATGTTTAACTGTGGACTTTTTGGTAAGTATATGTTGTGGGTGTGTTATTGTATGTTTGTATATTTCGTATTGTTCTAAGATGTTTAACTGTGGACTTTTTGGTAAGTATATGTTGTAGGTGTGTTATTGTATGTTTGTATATTTCGTATTGTTCTAAGATGTTTAACTGTGGACTTTTTGGTAAGTATATGTTGTGGGTATGTTATTGTATGTTTGTATATTTCGTATTGTTCTAGGATGTTTAACTGTGGACTTTTTGGTAAGTATATGTTGTGGGTGTGTTATTGTATGTTTGTATATTTCGTATTGTTCTAAGATGTTTAACTGTAGACTTTTTGGTAAGTATATGTTGTAGGTGTGTTATTGTATGTTTGTATATTTCGTATTGTTCTAAGATGTTTAACTGTGGACTTTTTGGTAAGTATATGTTGTGGGTATGTTATTGTATGTTTGTATATTTCGTATTGTTCTAGGATGTTTAACTGTGGACTTTTTGGTAAGTATATGTTGTGGGTATGTTATTGTATGTTTGTATATTTCGTATTGTTCTAGGATGTTTAACTGTGGACTTTTTGGTAAGTATATGTTGTGGGTGTGTTATTGTATGTTTGTATATTTCGTATTGTTCTAAGATGTTTAACTGTGGACTTTTTGGTAAGTATATGTTGTAGGTGTGTTATTGTATGTTTGTATATTTCGTATTGTTCTAAGATGTTTAACTGTGGACTTTTTGGTAAGTATATGTTGTGGGTATGTTATTGTATGTTTGTATATTTCGTATTGTTCTAGGATGTTTAACTGTGGACTTTTTGGTAAGTATATGTTGTGGGTGTGTTATTGTATGTTTGTATATTTCGTATTATTCTAGGATGTTTAACTGTGGGACTTTCTGGTAAGTATATGTTGTGGGTGTGTTATTGCATGTTTGTATATTTCGTATTATTCTAGGATGTTTAACTGTGGACTTTTTGGTAAGTATTTGTTGTGGGTGTGTTATTGTATGTTTGTATATTTCGTATTGTTCTAGGATGTTTAACTGTGGACTGTGTGTCGTTAAACAATTTTAAGTTTTTTTTAAACAAAGAATTAACGTGAACCAGAATCAGCAATATTTTCTAACGTTAGTAGAAAAAAATTCAGACAAGTTTGGGGAGTGGACAGTACCCGCCCCCTTCCCATGCGTCCCCCATAACTCCGCCCATGCTACAGAATTATCTATCATGGTTATTATTGGTTAATAACGGAGAAAAATTCGCTCCGGCGCCGGGGATCGAACCCAGATCCCCCAGTTCTACGCACTGGGTGTTCTACCACTGAGCTACGCCGAGGCTCAATCCACAGCATCGGATCGAATCTTTCTCCTCTGGTTTTCTCTTCCTTTGTGGGCTTAATAATCTTTACATAGATCATTCGTCTAAGAGTGCATTTAAACTGTGGAATCCCGGCCACACAAGTCACTCATATGAGTGCGCTCCTTGTATGATGACTGTTGACATAATAAATGTCGAACATGGAGTAAGGCCCAAAGGGAAAAAAACAAAGGAGAAAGATTGGATCCGGTGCTATGGATTGAGCCTCGGCGTAACTCAGCGATAGAGCACCCAGTACGTAGAACTGGAAGACCTGGGTTCGATCCCGAGTCCAGAAGCGAATTTTTATCCGTTTTTTTTCAATTCTACATAACGATAATAAGAGTTTTCATATATGCTTATCGCGCCTGGTCTTTTTTCATGTTGGTTTATTTTACGACGCTTTATCAACTGCTATGATTATCAAGTGACAATGTCAGCGATAAGGGTCCAGGGTCTAGCACCGAAAATCACCCTGCATTAGCTCTTGATAGGTTGAGGGAAAACCCTGGAAAAAGCCTCAACCAGGCAATTTGTCCCAACCAGGATTTGACCCCGGGCCCACTCGTTTCATAGCCAGATGTGCTGACCATTACTCCACAGCTGTGGACTTCTGCACATTTGCAATTTGCATTATTTGAAATGTGAAATCTCTAAAGCAGGGATGCGATACCTACTAGTATTTCAGAGCGCGAGCTTTTTTAAGCTCTCTCCATAAGCGCGGAGCTTTTCTACCTGAGGCACAAGGGTGTACAGCACATACAACGTTGCAGACCATGACAGATCGCAAGCGAGATTACAATACAGGTATTAATGATAAGTAGAAGGTTCAGTTTTCACATAATGAACATGGCGGTGAAGTGTTTAATAAGTAAAAAATATATACTATATTATTTGTGACATATAAAATGTCAAACGTCAGTACGAAACACAACAGAACACAAATATAGACATTATTCTGGAGAAGAGAGAAATTGATTTCAGGCACGAAATAATGCTGAAAAATTAAAGAAAATCCGCGTTTTTTTTTTTGTTTTTATAATCGTAATTATATTTGAGACTGTTTTAAATGACTTAACCCGTATAATCATATAGGCCTATGGCCATACATGCGGTGAGTGAGTTGAGACGAAAATTTTGTTTGTTTTTTGCTGTTTTTTCGACTACAAAATTTTAAGCAGTTTACTGAATGAAAAGCTCGTTGCACAATAGTTATTGTCATATTGGTCTGAAACTTCTCACAAAGATCAATTATGTTGATAAA
This sequence comes from Periplaneta americana, assembly GCF_040183065.1. Taxonomy (NCBI): domain Eukaryota; kingdom Metazoa; phylum Arthropoda; class Insecta; order Blattodea; family Blattidae; genus Periplaneta; species Periplaneta americana. Next base: position 77,147,044 of record NC_091127.1, read on the forward strand.
TAAAATTCATGAAATATTTCGGGGAAATTCATATTGCACTTAGATTAAATATGCTGTAACGGTAAATTCATAAAGTTAAAAAATTGATTGTCTCTCTCTATTTAGACTGATCTGAAAAGCTAATTAATTTTTATTCCCATGACTATTTTCAAGACTTTGAGCAAATATGAACTAAACATTTTGAAAACTTTGGTGCAAGGTCCCTTTTTAGTGATGGCAATATAAAATATATTAAAAAATATAATTTAAAAACTATTAGACTTGATGATACCAAATTGTGTATAGATTATATAGTATTGTAGATCTGTTTATACAGTTAAATTTCACAAATTTTGACCGAAAATTATGGAAGTTTTAAAAATCATAAGTTACATATCCCCTTAAATGATTGACCTCAAAAATTACGATGGCTCTTCAATAGCATAATTTAATCAATTTGTTTTTTCGTGTTACGTGCATCTCACAAATCGCTGTAAGAAAACTCATTACATAATCACGACTGGAGAGTAAGGACTACATTTTCACAATCACGTAATCAATACACACGTCGAGCAGGTAGACCCTATTAGTTTCACATAACCAATGAAGAGAAGTATTTACATAATAAATAATTGCTTTTAACAATAAAATGGTTTACAAACAATTAACTTTTCTCTATTTCTCTTTTTGTTCTTAAAATCCCTTTCCTTTGCGGTTTGTTTATATATGTACATGTACATTAAATAACTGAATAATTAACCCTATTACATAGCCAGACATTTAGTAACACAAGTTATTGTAATAATCTTTATTCAGTGCATGGGCATGTACGTCCCTAATGTCTACGTTACGACGCTATGTAGTGGATGTGCTATGCGCTCGTGATCGAGAGCCAGCTCTTCTACCGTGATTGGGAGCTAATATCCCTGCTCTAAAGATAGTCGTCAAATTCTTCGTCTTGTCAAAAATTGTATTCGAATAAAATTTTGTTTTAGGTACCTAGAGGATAATCTATCTTTAATTGTTAAAAAAAAATAGATTTCTTGTAGCACTTTTTTTTTTTCGCTCTGTCGCCAAATTTGATCCAAATTTTTAAGAATATGCTTTCATATTTAGTTCTTTACAAACTAGAGGGGATGTAATACATTACAAAATATGGAGATGTGCATTAGCAGCCAACTTTTCCAATAAATTCATCTGTTCTCTCGTTCCCAGTATTCCCGACTTGTCCTCTAACCCATAATAAACAAATATGTTTAGGATTTTTATTAATTAGATGTTTAATTTCAATGGCAACTTAATCCAAATTACAGTCCTATTAAATTTGTCTTCAATAGTCTGTAGGGCTGATTCATAATCGCTTCTTAAGCACGCACTGGTTTCATTTCTTCGGTTTAGAGTGTAAACTTGCTAAATAACCAAAAGATAATTTTAAAGGGGAAACAAAAATCTGAGCATAAATTAAGACTAAAGTTTCAAGGTTAATTTATACTTTTTTTTTTATTTTCCCTGTAAAGTTATCTTTTTGTTAGTTAGCAGGTTTGCACTCTAAGCTGACTATTTGCAATGCACCATTTTGTTGCTTCTCTTATTGCTAACAGTTTGTTATGCATGCTACTTCTGCAGCGGTGCAATACAAAATACTGTGCAACTCGCATTCAACAAAGTGTGAACAACAGAGCAACTCGGTGAGTAGCAGCTACTGAAACAGCTGTTCGCTACTTTTTCCTGCTGCGAGCAGCTGCGCAGTAGTGACGTGTGAACAGGGTTCTCAGTTTGCAGCCGCAGCATTTTTAATATTGGTTTTCCTGAAACATTTGCAGCGGTTACGACCAGTGTTACCATCCAAATACGGCAGTAATAGCCTACTCTGTATTATTTCTATATATTATAGTGCTTGACGTGATGAATATAAACTATTTGTGAGCAGAGATTTATTAATGAATTATTCAGTCTGTAACTTACCTAAACAAAAATAGAAATTTATAAATATAGTTTACTAATTTACTACCACAGAAATCAAATAAAACATAAACCTAATCGACATGAATATCGTACTCGAAAACAAAAGTCTACTTTCCCATTAATTGAGCCTAAATGTCATACTAGTACAGCACTTAAACATGGTGCTAGTTCGGCCCAAGACTTTGTAATAAAATTACAAACTATTTTTCAAATTTGAAATATTTTAAAATTGAACCTTTTAAGAAAGAAATTTATAAAATTATTCATCATATATAATACTAACAAATGTGTGTATTTTTCACCTTTTTATTTCTGTCGACTATATTCATGTTTTTATTGAATATCACTGGCTTCTGTCTGATTGTCAATTTTATTAAATGTGTTTTTCTCTCTTTTTCTCTTTTTTTTCTTTTTCTTTTGTTGCTCTTGTGTGTTATTTACTGGCTTTAATTAAGTTAATTACTGTATTCAGTAAACTGTCTTTGTAAATTTTATGTTATATTATTGGCTAAGACCACACCATATACGAGCCTGGCTCTTACGGTAGTGGTTAAAAACATTTTTGTTTTATAAATTTAATTTGTACCCACTTTGATAGCTAAATAAATAAATAACAGTAAATAAAAAACTCGACTGTAAGTTTAGTCAAACATTTAAAATAAATACAGAAGTGTAAAGGACAAACGTTTTCGCCGTTACGGCTTCATCTGGTTTTATTTCATAAACTATTTATGAACATGTTTCTTAGCAAGGGTTAAAAATGTAATTACATAAATTACAGCTGTAACTAGAGGGCGGATTCATTGCAATACAAGTCGGCAGAATACGAGTATCCATGCACTCAAAAACCAGGATATATACACTAAAAATAACAAAACATGCACTCTTAAAATTAAAGAAAAAAACCATTTACCATTATTGATGGTTTTTCTGTTATAAATAAAAATATTGAAGCACCATCAGTTGCTAAATTTGCCTGTCCTTCAACCCACTGCTTAAGCCAGGGCTGGACACCAAGAGCGAATTATATACTCTCTCACGGGAAGTCATATGACTTTTCTTCAACCCCTTTCTTCCCGCCGAACACCGCGCAGCTTTGATGTCGTCACGGATGAATATTAAGCGTCCTCGTTTAGAGTTTGGATTCGCTCCCGGTGCCCAGTCTTGGCTTAAGCAGTACACTTCTAGCACTTTTCGATAGGTATCGTTGACAAAACTAATTCAAAATTCAATTTTCTTGCAGGTAAGCTGTATATAAATTACAATGCACTCTACACACTATCGAACTTTCTAACTCTTGTCACTATAATAAAATGAAATATCGTGATTTGCCTAGTTGGCAAAAAAATAATAATAATATAGACAGAAAATTGCATTATCGTGTTCATTAATTGTCGACAGATAGGAAAATTCGAGTTTGGCGAGTGCAAAGAAGCCTATGAACACTTTCTGTAACTTCTGCTCCAATCATATTGCAGCGTTCTAGTGACAAAATCTTACGCACATGCGGAGTAGAAAATAAGGTGGCTTCCTGTTTTGAACAACTGTTCTTTCAATCACAACTTTCATCCAACATAACATCCCAACATTGCAAATTTTCACGGAGTCAGGAATGCACTTAACTGAGTGCTTTCTTGATTGCCAAGGATTTGTCCAAAATGATTCACCGACAACAGTGCACTGACTGTATGTTTTCAGATTGCAATAAATAAAATACTATAACTCCTGTATCGTGTTTCAATGCCTTAGTTTCTTCTGTATTCCATTTCTCCGATTTCCCGTATTCTTAATCGTGATTTAAGCACCACATTGCTAAAAATAATTCTGAGCAAAAATTTTCATATAAACATTTGTCCCAATCTCAGTATTTTCAGAGCTACACTAATTTGAAGTTGTTTGTAAAATACCATTATTCTTGAATTTGAAGGGTAAAGAAAATTACAGATAAAGAACAAACTATTCAGGAATATTATTTCTTTAATTAGCTAGTATTCTGAAGCTAAAAATGTGTTGTGAATTCCATAGTTGCTTCGTACAGATTTTTTTTCCGATTTTTAACTAAAAAATTACGTTTTCTTACGCATTTATCACAAAAATTGTTACAAATCACGCCGCTCTTGTAAATTCTTCAAGATTGTACATTAGGATGTATAATTAAACTGCAAAGAATCAAGTTCCTAAAATCGTATGATTTGTAACAATTTTTGTGATAAGTGCGTAAGAATTATGTAATTTTTAGTTAAAAATTGAAAACCAAAATCTGTACAAAGCAATTAACAACACATGTTTAGCTTCAGAACACTAGCCAATTAAAGAAACGACACTTCTGAATAGTTAATTCTCATTCAAGAGGACGTACAGAAGGAAGACAATAACTACAGAAAGGCAATATCTGCTAAAGAAAATATCGCTTTTTGTGTGAGGTAAATTTCATTTGTATTTTAATTTTGCTTTTTCATTGCTGAAAAACTGTTTCTCCAAACACTATACTTTCCATTTATTTGAACTAGAAAATTGACCAATTTATTTAAAAATATATAAATAACTAACAATTTTACCTCAAGAATACCGGTATACTGCTCATTAAAATTTGCGCTTCCATATCATAGTTTATATAACTTAAATTGAAAATTGTAATCTGTTACTTAGGCCCAGCCGTCAGATTAATGACACTACTTTGTATCTATGAAATACTCCATCTTGAAAGCAATGCAAAGATGACGCTCCTATGTTTCCCAGACCTCTCTTCTGGACATTTGATAGTCGCATTCGCATTTTGCGCATGTGCCAACCTTCCCTATTGTTTGTAAAGATAGCCAGGAATCAAATCCGCTCTATATAGCAGGCTTTTACAGCTTACAGAGGGCTACAGTTTTCTTTCGGTGTGCGGGTTAACATACACACACATGCTGCATTAATGTTAGCTATAAGCTATACAGAGTGATTCACAAGGATTTACCGTCCTTTACGGAGCTTATTTCTGAAGACCTTTTCAGCAAGTGTCATTTCCTTAATTGGCAAGTATTATGAAGCTAAAATGTGCTGTGAACTCCTTAGTTGCTTCGTACAGACAAATTTTTCTATTTTAACTACAAAATTACATTATTCTCACGCACTTATCACACAAATTATTACAAATCACACCACTTTCACCGACTTAATTATATGCAGTTCAATTTTGCATTCCTAATTTACAGTCTGGGAGAGTTTAAAACAAATTTAAAAAAATGTCGCCGTCCGCTTGAGTACACTTGGCCACACGCTTGTGAACGGCACTCGTCGCGCTACGTAACTGCATACGGCTATCTTTGATTTCCGTAGCGCTCGCGCTGGCTGCTGACTGCGCGCTGGCCAAGATCACGAGTCACAGCAATGCGCTCCAATAATGAAACGTAACGCTGTAAATATTGAGAATAGGATCCATGTTTATATGACTTTTTTTGCTCAGAATGTCTTCGGAAATAAGCTCCTAAAGGACGGTAAATCCTCGTGAATCACCCTGTGTATCCTTATTCTATAGCAACATAGTATAGATTCCGATCTGCGCCGGCCTTTACTTGTCGACACAGCGAACATGCGTATCGGTGATTGGCGGAATCATACCATGTGGCGTCATACGTCTTGACATAAACTTCCTGCTACCCACTGGACACTGGACAAAGATGGCTAAATATAATAAATTTGTAAATAATGTCAAAGAACGATTGATATTTTAATTTTCCAAACACAATATGTTTAGTTTTAATTTTGTGACAATAAGCTAATATAGCGGTTTCACGAAAGCTTAAAATCGCGCGTCTTAGCCGTCAAGTACATTGCTCTCAGCACTAAAACATGCAATGCAGTTTTAAAAAGAGATTGTAAGCAATAAATTACCTTCATAAATTTAAACTAGACACTTTAATTTCATTTATACAAATTTACACATATATAACAATTATCAGCGTAACTGTAAAATCACATTAATTTGTGCGCAGAATAAACATTTTTTTTATTCACGTAAATTGATTAAGTACACAAATTACGCGACAAATTCAATGTTTTAAATTAACATTTTGGATGGAAAGTAGATTAATGTAGTTAATTAATTAGTAAGGTCTACGATAAATAGTGTGTTTTACTGGAATTAAAATCTTCCATCATAAATTATTTGAGTTATTACTACATAACTCGCACGCCAGTAAAATCAGAAGGTTAGAGTAGTTCGTGTTTGAAAATGCAGCACAAATAATATGCAATGATTGATACATTAATACTGCAAGACAAACAAACAAACAAACAATCAAACAGACTGACTGACTGACTGACTGACTGACTGACTGACTGACTGACTGACTGACTGACTGACTGACTGACTGACTGACTGACTGACTGACTGACTGACTGACTGACTGACTGTCTATCTAGGAAACCAACCAACCCAAACTAGACTAGACTAGACTAGACTAGACTAAACTAAATTGAAAACCTTCGTATATGCAAGTTGTGTAACCGGAATACGAAGGGAACATCTTGATTTGATCTGGAATGTGTACGCGAAAATAAATCCAGCTAAGAATCATGCTGGCACTCCATGAGAAGTCCACGCATGCGCATTTTGATCTCACAGCCAAGTTTCTTCCTGTCGTAAGCCTCTCCTTGGTGTGGAACCAAGTTCAAGTTCCAGGGATAACAGAGTTGTGTTTGTGGTGTACAAAGCCAAGGTTGTGACAGTTTATCTCGTGGTATTCCCTTTTCCCCTCGTCATTTCATCAACAATCTTAACAATTCCACTTTCATTTTATCACCTCAGTTTTATAAAAATATGGTACGTCCTGAATTTGTGTAGCGCCTAAGCTCCCGTCCGCCGCAGTTATTCATGGCGATTTGTCCAAAAATTAGTAGATGGCAGTGACGGTGAGTTATAGACGACTTATAGTTCTGCATAAGAGACATCGAAGTCCCTACAGGTTTCTGGTTGCCTGAAGGAGCAATGAAGCTTCATATAATCTATGAGGAATTTGAGGGAGGTGGGTATGATGATAGAGACTGGATTAATCTTGCACAGGATAGGGACCGCTGGCGGGCTTATGTGAGGGCGGCAATGAACCTTCGGGTTCCTTAAAAGCCATTTGTATGTATATGTATGTATGTAGGAATTGAGGATCATCACAAGAGGTAAGGTATACGAATTAGAAGGATGGAGAGGAATTAGAGTCGCACACAGCCGATTATGAAAAATAGAAATTATATTGCTATGCTACTGAACGCCTGGCGTTGTAGTCAGTATGTAAAGCTCTTCCGTCTCGCGAAGTGGCTCAGGTTCGGTTTAACGGATATTCAGTAGTTTCTTTCTTCTCACTCTGTGGGTGGACGACAAAGGCAGTTACATTGAGCCATGCAGAGGTTCCAAGAGACCTTGCAAAGACGCGATTATCATCGTGTAGGCTTACTATTTAATCGATAATTCTTCTCTCACTATAATCAATAAATCAATCAATCATTCAATCAATTATGCAATCAATCATCCATCCAACTATCCATCGACTCATTGATTCATTCATCCATGGTTTCATTGATTGGTTCATTCATTAATTGATTGACTCATTCATTGATTCATTCATTCAGGTGGTATCGTAAGAGTAAAACATATCTTCTTAAAATGAGTTATTAATTAAATAATGCATCTGCGTAGAGTAATTAAAAGGCATTAACAACTACTATTTTAGAAGTATACATTTTGAGTTTAAAGTGTAAATGTTGCAATAGAATATATGTAGTTATTTTCTCTTCTCTTTAGTAAGTAATTGTAATTTATTCTGTTCTTGCATATCTTTACACACCAGATTTCATATTATGCATTATACTTATTTCCTTTCTTGTTACCGGTGTCTATTTGTTCATCTGTATGTTATGAAGATAAATACAATACAGTATGCAATCAATTGTAGGCTTATATCATAAGCAAATACATTTTTTAAATTACACATGGTAAATTTCTTTCAATTATTTCTCCTTTTATGTACTCAAAAAAGTCAGTTTTCTCTCTTGCCTGCAAATCATCGGGGACAACCGGTTGAAATTCGAACTTCGGTCGGATGCTCTACCTTGACGGATGCTCTCTGACCGGTCGAATGAAAACCCGTTGTAAGCCATATTCTACAGCTCTCTAAGAGCGTATTCCGAATCTCAGCGCCAAGCATTCTGATGGTATCACGGTGTTCCGAATTTCAACGATGACGTCACTGATGCTCCACCGGTGTCACACTGATTTCATCAGCTTGCAGAGGTGGTGGCAGTATCCATCAGCCGCCATCAGTGAATCTGATTGATGCTTGTATAGAGCGGGAATTAGCAGACGAATGACATCGTGCACTGTTGTGTCATGGCGGTGTGTTCTGCTGTATTGTTTGTAATGAGCATAACGTAAAAGAAATGTTGGCTTATGAACGAACATGTCAACAGACCAGTTATTACTACTGGTTCAAGAAATAAATTGTTTATGCTCTCTTTGAACGAGATGACAGTATGGAAATTTCACAAAATCTTGCTAGCGTACCACATATAACTTGCACAGCCACCATGATGGCCTTGAACCTTCCAGCAGTTTTGTTCCTATTTCGCTGCAGCGGGACGTCATTGATGTCCACCGGTCCGGTGAGATTCGGAATACGCTGTAAGAGGAATGTGCAGCGTAGAGGCTTAGATGGGCAGCACAGTCGACACGCGACTCGTTCCATCACGGATTCACATAGTTGCTTTAGATTGCAGTGCATAGGAATACTCCACGTTCCGCTTAATAACCATCTTTATACCTCTATATCTAAATGTCTATATGGAATTGTGTCATAACTGAGACTCTACTGCAAGATAATGAATCACGAGAACTTAACAGCCTTCTGACAAAGTAATAAAATATAAATATAAATGCCGAAACTAAGAGGCGACAGCCTGCTGTTTATTCAGGGTTAGATGAGGACGTCGAAATAAATAAGTAGTTAAGAAGAGTTATTTAATGTCCTGGAAACGAACTATATTTGTAGCAACGAACTTATCTTGCAGAGTTCTTAGGAGGAGGAAATACGAGCACGGCAGGAAAGCCAATAGGCTGTCGTTTATCCCTTGCTGAGTAAACACCAAAGCGATGACATAAATAAAGTAATTACGAAGTTTTAGCTGACCATACCTGGAGGAATTGGAAACCAACTATTTTTATAGAGTCGAACGAACAATCGCATAGACCAAACACAGCACGTCTACTGCTTCAATTAGCATCGTTAATGAACAAAAACTCTAGGCAGAGGAATTTGATGTGTTACTAGTGGAGAATCCGGTATTACAGCTGTAAAGAAGATTGGAACATGGTTTGAACGGAAATAATCCGTTGATGCAGGCAGCAGGCTGCTTTGCATGTATCTTAAAGTGTTTAACTTATTTATGACCGACACCGCGAAAGCCACTGTGCCGTATATATTATGGCCGTACCCATGAGAGGGCAGCAGCTCTCGTACCCTCGGGGATGGGGAGAAACCCTGACGAGAAATTCTGCCTCAACTAAATCCGTCTAATTTTGTAATTCCACCACATGCAGCGCTTTTCTGTTCCATTATATCGTAAAGAACGATGTGAGACGAGAAACAAGAAAGTTTGTAGGTGTTAAATTAAACTCGAAACTTGTGCTAGGTACGCATGCAAAATTCACCTAACTGGACGAAGCGTGGAACCTCGTCAGACCCTTTCGTACCAGTATGGTATTCAAGTGTAAGACTGAAGTACAGTATACCGACAGTATGAGAGAATATTCACTTTAAAGACTATGTAGAATTCATGTACATCATGACTTTCCCTCTAAATTATCATTTTCAAATTATTCACTAGAATCTGTGAAAACCTTACAAGAATTGAAACAATACTAGTTTGCGGATGTATTTTTCCCAGGATAACTACTTTCGCAAGGGAATTAATGGTTAGATGACCCAATTCGTGAATTTAAGGCACGTAAAGGAATCCTGTTTCTGAATAATAATAATAATAATAATAATAATAATAATAATAATAATAATAATAATTTATTGTATTTTACCTGACAGAATTAAGGCCCTAAGGCCTTCTCTTACACTCAACCAGAGATACAATTAATACAAGTGAAATAATAATAATAATAATAATAATAATAATAATAATAATAATAATAACAATAACAATAATAATAATAATAATATGAAATACTGTTATTGAAACTTATCTAAGTTACCAGTTAATCTGAAATACATTAGTAATGTAAGCATAGTTACCTAGGACTATCATTTATGAAGTAAAATACAATTATTTAGATATTTAAATATAATCACTGTTCAACATATGAAGAGAAAATCAATTCATTAAACTGGTCTGCAAAAAACTCAATTATTAATTATTCTTTACGAGTATTTCTTCCTGTTCTGGCAGGAGCAGCGAACAAAGCGGCGCGGACCGCAGCGACAACAGGCCTCGGCCCGCTAGTTGCACTATAAATACGCCCGCACAGTTGCAAGGACGTGTTTTCACGTACCTTTAAAGTTTCTCCTCCCACTTCCCCCATCATTCATTCATTCATCGATTCATAGGGCGCAGACTGTACTTCTGCCCCTCCTCCCCCCCCCCGTATGTTGTAGCTAATCAGTTACGTCCATTTTCGGCTTACCCACTGGAAATTTCTAGCGCTCCTTCACTGGGGCGGCGAAACCCGAAGTGAGACAAGTGGCCAAGAGGCTTGGAGCTCACATATTCAGTTTTTCACAGCCCCAACTCCCCCCTTGCAAGGACGTGTTTTCACGTACCTTTAAAGTTTCTCCTCTCACTTTCCCCCTCATTCATTCATTCATTTATTCATTCAGCAGTGGCCAACAGGCTTGGAGCTCACATAGCCTATTTAGTTTACATATTACAGCCCCCAATCCCTTGCAAGGACGCGTTTTGCGTACCTTTTAAATTTGTCCTCCCAATTCTCCTCTCTTTTTCGATTTCGAGCCACAAGATCAGTTGCCTCAGGTACGCCGAGAAAAGTTTTGCGACCTAGGATACCACTCCACTGAAGATGTCTGCCGCAGTTGCAGACGAAACGTCTGGTAGAAAACCAACCAACAGACCACGGCCTCTCAGCCCGGAAAATGAATCTAGATCTATAGACTCCGGCCGGAAAGCCTACACTACAAGCATAGGAGATGTTTTATGTGGGTTAGGAAGTGGAAAACTGAGAACACTTTTCTTTGTAATATTTGTAATGTGATTGTTCCAACTTAAGTTTTCGTCGAAATAGACACTTAAATTTTTGACAGCAGAGCTATAAGGTATAGAAATATTGTTGATGACAACTGATGGTACATGTCGTAGGTACTTCGAAAGAAGATAATAGTCTCTTGAATAAAGGGCTCCAGACAAAATTTACTAAGTATTGGCAACTTTTATACCTTTGGATTATGCCGTCTAACAGAAGGGAATTGGAATGACTTAGGAAGTTTTACTTTACATAATACATTTTCGGCTAAACTGCATCTTCAACTACTACACTTAACTCACTGTGTGCTGCCGACTAAATTTCATCTGCTCTTTACCTACTACATTACTACAAATGACGAAATGAGGAAATAAAACAAGTGTAAATGTTCAAGAAGACACTGAATTTAATTATCTTAATTGAAGGGTTCAGAACAATAGTGGGCTAAGCGCCATTTATTAAAACCGTTGAAAAAAAGGGTTAAAATGAAGTTATTACCATAATTCAATGGAAACATATAGCAAGTAATATAAAGTATACACATTGAAACTAAATGATATGTGAATCTTCATTAAACTATGGTATTCAATTAACTTTAACCCTTGCTTTCTCCGTTTTTAATAAATGGCGCTTGGCCCACTATGGCTCTGAACCTGTCAATTGTTGGTGAACAAGAGGTAAGACTATGTTGTTCAGAAATATGTACATAGGCTGAAATTATGTCCGTAGCGTGCTAGATAATTTAATGTCCATCTACTAGTATTACCTTTCTCGGCTGTTTTTGGCAGACTTTTTCGGATGCTCCATTTCAACTCTTGATACATGAGTTCCTTCCTGACATTGTTTCACAATCCTAGGAAGGTAACCTCCACTTACAGCTCTACCTCGACAAGTTTTGTTTTCAATAAAACGCTAGCGTTTTCGACCAATTGGGATGCTTCATTTCTGTTTGTGGCAAAGGATAGATCACTTGGTCAGTAATTGATTTCTTGTAAATAGTGTCCTTAATCTATCACAAAATATTTAAATATCCAGTAATTTCATCACTATACAATTTTGTTATTCTAGGTTTAATTTGTAATTCAGTAAATATAAAATATTCTTTGTTTTTCTATGATAAATTATCTAGCTTTAATTAGTGAGGTAATCTTTTCGTACTTTGATTTTTATTGTAATTGTTATTGTAAATTTAATACTAACTGTAATTTTACTTGTAATTGTAAATTTAATACTAATTGTAATTTTATTCTTCGTAATACTATACTACGAAACAGATAACCATGGTAACATGAACAATGAAGGAAAAAATATATAATGAGCAATGACAAAAATTGTTATTAGTGATAAATGAGAAAGTTGTTTATTCTTCATGTTATATTTGTCATAGTTTGAAGTAATTAGGACGTATTTTTTTGGCGAATATTTTAGAATTCTTCCAAGGAAAAAATATATAATGAGCAAAGACAAAAATTGTTGTTATTAGTGACAAATGATAAAGTTGTTTATTATTCATGTTATATTTGTCATAATTTGAAGTGATTAGGAGATATTTTTTGGCGAATATTTTAGAATTCAGCCTGTTTTCGAAGAAATTCTGTTGTCTAGATATAAATGAGAAATCCGTTCAATATTTTTCATTTGTGATAGATGAAATATACATTTGTTTCAAGTTGCAAAAATAAGCAGCATATTAAACATGAAACTAAAATTACACATGAAATTTAAATTACACATTCACAACTTCTTCCATTGAAGTTAGAAGCAGTAGGCCTAATAACTGAATTTTAGAAGTCTTATGAAAGAATAATGAAAGCGGTAGGTCTGTACTGCAATTGTTGCTACAACAGTCAAATTAATAAAGCTGGTAACAGATCTCTCTGCAGCTAGAGAGATAATTTGAATGGGGACAGATATTTTCTTGGAATTTCCCTGCCTGCTGTCGGTTTTGTAAAATGAGCTTAAAACGGACGGCTGCATGCGCAAACGATAGTTTTACTAATTACGGGATTTTACCATGTGTGATAAACCTCTCACTAAATGTTGCAGTTAAGTGATTTCTGGTTGCACGAACAAAATGTGGAGGTGCACCGTCATGTTGAAACTGAAGATTTTGTCTAATTGCAAGTGACATATCCAGCAATGATTCGAGTAAAACGTCCCTTAAAAACAGAAGGTACAAAGAATGAACCGTAAGTATTGTCATTAATTTCAAGCGGTTATTCGTTGAGATGTCCCGCGCCGTGGCGTCGTGGTCTAAGGCTGGTTCAAATCCTCACGGTAGAAGTAATTTTCTCATGAAATTTCGGCGTGTATGGGACCGATGTCCACCCAGCATCGTGATACACTTGGGGGAGTTACGATAGGTAGCGAAATCCCGTTGCAAAACCAGCTATAACGACTGGGGGGGATCATCGTGCTAACCACAAGATACACTAGAACCTCTATTATCCGTGGTAATGAAGGGGATGGTCTGAACGGTTAATTGAAAAAAATCGGATAATCAGTACCATAGAAGACTTTCATAAATTAAGTGTTGCATAATACAGTTTCGTAATTTTCTCCGTGGTCATGTGTTTTAACACATTAGGTAGTGGATCAGAAGTTTTAAGTATAGCCCTAGTAGCTCTGTTGGAAAGAGTGGGTGAAGAAAGAGTAATACTGAAACTGATCAGGAAGAAAAAAAGGAATTGGATGGATCACTGACTGAGAAGAAACTGTCTACTGAAGGATTCATTGGAATGGTGAACGGAGAAAGATTTCAGGGCAGAAGAAGATATCAAATAATTGAAGACATTATGATATATGGATCATATGCGGAGACTAAGAGAAAGGCAGAAAATAGGAAAGATTGGCGAATGCTGGGTTTGCAGTGACAGAACACTAGGAATGAATGAATAAATGAATGTCAATGACGGGTTTCTAAGGGTCAAAGAAACTTCTATGATGGATTTCCATGGAAATATAGGAAAAGTATAGGTCTGATGTTATAGATTTAAGTAATTAATTCTTTATCCTTGTTTTTTTTATGAAATCTCGCACAGTTGTAACTCCAATCTCGTATTCCGATGTGAGATGAACAACAGTTCCTTTTTTTCCAAAATTACTCAATTATATGCACTTCTCTTCGAGACTTAACACAATATGTATTCTTTTGGAACTTCTGGAAGACATTTTGGAGAGAAATTAAACATTTCACTCGAACAGTAGATCATAATATGTAAGAGCAAAGGTTTGTAATATCACTCTCTATAAAAAAAAATACGTAAGTTACTAATGTAGTCTGTTGTTCAGTATTCAATACGTTTCCTGCACAATAAAGACGGATAATCCAACAATCGGTTAATAGGATAACGGATAATCGCGGTGCTACTGTACCTTCATTCTGGTTGAATGATCGTCCACCTCTGCTTCGGCATGTGAACGTGAGGCCAGCAGCCGGCTGGTCGGTCTGGGACCTTCAAGGGCTGTGGCGCCACGGATTATTATTATTATTATTATTATTATTATTATTATTATCTTATTCTTTGAGATATTTCAAACAAAAAAAAGTTTAATATAATTTTCTTTGTATTTTGCTTCCTTTTTGAGATAAAAAGTGCTTTATGTTAAACATTTCATAGCATGTTTTGGGACAACCATTGATTTAATTCCCAATATGCTTAGTCAATTTAAATGTGCAAAAATTTGATCTGAATAAATAGAACTTTTTGTTCTGAAAATAAATTTTAAGATATTAAGAGACTTGCCGATAACAGAGTTCGAATTTACCAGACTCGATAATGGGAAAACAGCATTGGACGTTGTCAGAGAATTAACGGACGAGAGCGTATTACTGGAACTTGAGATCGCAGTTATAGTACGGGGTATCTACAAATGTTTACCCTAATTTCATTTACACTGAAGCCAGTTTGTTAAATCAGCAGCAGCGCTTCTGGTGGCAAAATCTGTGTACTCAGATATCAGTACAGCAACTTTATGAGTGCCCAAGTTTACCTGCAACAAAATTTGTATAGTTAGTTTCATTGTTAAAATATTATAGCCAGATGAAATCAAGGTAAACATTTGTGGATACACCATGTAACATTCCATTATGATCCAATTATTGATAGGTAAAATGAGTCAAATATGCAATAAATTCAATGCAAAAAATGGACTAATGAGCCAAACGGATTATGCTGCTCTGCTAGAAAAGTTGTTCTTCCTGAGATTCAAGAGCCTCAAAAAGCAATAAGGTCGTTTATCACCTAAAACGCCATCTAGTATGCAACTAAGATATTATTAGGATGCGAGAGAGGAGAAATTTAATCCAGAGGCTCGCTAGCAGGTAACTCCACTCGTACATAAAAGTCTCAATTATGCACTTCACCAGCCGACATTCGAGGAATGCTAAGAAATAGTAGCGGATGAGGAAGATGCAACGGGAGCGCCAGAAAGAAAACTTCAACTGCGACTAGTCTATCAAAAGTGTCTCTATAGATTTTTCAGTGAAACATTCCATACCTGAACACAACTCAAACGTCTCCTATAATTACCAATATATACTTATTTAATGACATATTTTTGTATTTTTTTTTCAAAACAACATAGGTAGTATGCGAAATAAAAATAAAAAACAGCTATTATAGGAATTAAATATATTTTCTCTTCTCTAACAGCAATCGAACCCGAATCTGCTAGTTTTGCATCATGAAACACAGTAACGAATGTCTAAGTTTAGGTTATTTATGTAGTATAATAATGCGAAAGAATCGATATAATGATGTATAATTCTTAAATAGAAAAGCCAATGATATCACGTGACAAGACTTAAAACGTGTTCCACAGCAATATCATTGCTACACTACGCCTGCAGCTTATGTTACCCGCAGGAGTCTCTTCAATTACGCATACAAACACTGTGATGGAGGTGTGACGTCATCATAACAGCTCCAGTTCATTATACAGGGTGACACAAGTTATTACCATATTCGTCAAACAAACAGAGCAATGCTCTTAACTCCCAGAGAGAATTCCGAGTACAAGACGCACTTCAGCTCGCCAAAATGCATACGTAATACCATATGATGTGCATTACAGACCTGACGTGTCGGTACAAGTGAGATCGCATTGCAAGTGTCATATCATATATACAGAGGGATAGGATAAAGGACTTTGACATTTTCAAAATGGACAACATAAGCACTAAGCTGAAAGGTCTCTATTACGTTTCATTTAATACTAACTATAGTATTATGGTTGTGTGTTTATAAATTTATTATTGTCTACTAAAGCTGAAATCGAAATGCTGAGAGTAGTTCCAAAGAAATATTAAATTGTTCCCATTAATTAGAATTCCCGAAAGAAAATCATCTGTTTTACCTCCCCTTGTGTATTATCCAAGCTCTTTATAGACACTGATATAGTAGCACATGGGAAACAGAACTAGGTAATACTTGTTCAGGAGAAACTTTAAAGTATATAAATGGCGATTATTCATGTAATTGTAATTGTCTGAATATTATATAGTGCATTAAGTGCATTCCTTTGCCACAGCAATGGTGTTGGTGGTAATGGTGCTGGAGGAAGCGAAGATGTTGGTAATAATCATGGTAGTAGTTTGGGTGGTAATGATAGTGATGATAATGGTGATTATATTCATTATAGTGGTTGTACTGATAATAGTAATAGTAATGGCAGTGATTGTCCTGGTGATCATTGTAGTGGTTGTGTGGTAATGACAGTAATTGTCCTAGTGATGGTAGCAGTTGTGTTGGTGATTCTAATGTCTGTGATAGTGACAGTAATGGTGAGGGTGATAATAGCAGTGGTTTCATTGTTAATAACAGTCGTCGTAATAATAGTGTTAGTAAAGGTTGTAGTACTAACGGTTATAGAAGTGTTATAGTAGTAATAATTATAGCAGGCCAGTTTTTGGAAGTAATGGTTATAGCAGTGTTTGTGGTACTAATTGTGTTTATAATGGTTGCGGTAGTAATAGCTATAGCAGCGTTTGTTGTAGGAATTTTTAGAGTAGTGTTTGTTGTAGTAATGGTAATACGTGTTTGTGGTAGTGATGATTATAGTAGTGTTTGTAGTACTAATGGTTGTGGTAGCGGTTGTTGTAATAATAATGTTAGTGGCTGTTTTAGTAATGGTAATGTTAATGGTTGTGGTTGGTAATAATGGTTAAGGTAGTGATTGTGGTTGGTAGTAATGGTTAAGGTAGTGGTTGTGATAACAATGGCTGTAGTATTAGTTATGATAGCAATGGTTATAATGGTGGTTATAGTAGTGGTTATGGTAGTGATGGTTGTAGTGGTTGTGATGTTTATAGTAATGATTGTCGTAATGATGGTTATGACAGTGATTGTGATAGTAATGATTGTGGTACTGATTGTGGTTGCAATGTTTATGTTAGCGGTTGTGATAGCAATGGTTGCAGTAGTAATAGTTATAAAAGTGGTTGTGTTACTAATAGATGTACTAGTGATTATAGTAAGAATGTTGTCAGTAGTGGTTCCGGTACTTACAGTTATAGCAGTGGTTGTGGCAATAATGGTTTTAATAGGAGTAATTGTGGTAAAACTAGTATCAGTACACCAAATGAAGTTTTAAAAAGAAGTTAAAAGAAATGCAACAAATCTGATTATTAACTGAGGAGGCAGCAATGGTTTATAATAATGAAAGAGCTATTTTGATTGCTATCACATGTCTCTATTAGTAGCAAAGTGTGCAAAACCTTATACTGTTGCAGAAAATTAAATTTTACTTGCTCCAAAGGCAATGAGTTACAACAGCGTTAGGAGAAAAGCAGCAAATTATTTACATTTAAGTTCATTATCTAATGACACGGTTAAAATACAATCACAGTTACGAGAAAAAATGTTGAGGACTAACCTGTAAAGCAGTCCTTTTTACTCATCACAACTAGATGACAGTAGAGATGTCTCCAACAATGCTAATTTGATAGCTTGTTTTCGGTATGAATTTGGTGGAAGGTTATGTGAAGACTTTTTGTTTTGCAAATCACTTCAAACTCGCACAACGTATGCAGTACTTCTAATACCTAACCTCTAAATTTGTCAAACTGAGTCGGGATAAATACATGTACAGACGGCGCTCGAGTTATGAGCTGAGAAGTAAATAGTCTTATCAGTTTGGTTTAAAGCTGAAGCAACACAACATGTCATTTGCACATATTGTCGTACTCACCAGGAGTCTCTGTCAGAAAAATGCTTGAAGATTCGAAGACATTGTTCGAAGAGATTGTTTCTGTGGTAAACTATACCAAGTTTTGTCGATCGAAATGTCAACTTTTTAATGATTTGTGCAAAAAAGTGGGGAGTGAACATAAGTATGTCTTTTGCATTCAAAAATTAGGTGGCTTTCTTGGGAAAAGTCATACATTTGAACAGCGGAATGAAGTAAATCTGTGCTTAATGGAGACTATTCATCTTAAAGATCCCTTAAATCATTTCCCTAGGCTTGTGATGATGGTTTGTTTGATAGACATTTTTAGTTTGTTGATTTAACTGAATTTAAGCTTACAAGAAAGTACTGTGCACATATTTTTAAGTCCAGGAAAGAGTTGAAACACTAATAAACATTTTATTTGTGGGTAAATCGAATCAAAATAATGTTTTTCAGTCACTCCCTATGCTATTTGAATTCTTAGCAATCTCTCAGGATACAGTTTTCCTGATATTAGGGAAAATTTTGTCATGCACATAAACATATGAGGAGAACTGTCATACTACATTTCCCTTCCACCAAATCAGAAAATAACTTTCAAGACACTCAGAAAACAAAAAAACTTGACTTCTTCAGAATAGCATTAACTTGAGGAATTATCATGGCATAGTTCTAGAGCATAATAACCTTGCTAACTTTTGGTTGTGCGTTAGGAATTATATATATATATATATATATATATATATATATATATATATATATATATATATATATATCCAAAATTGGCAGAAAAATCTGTCTGGCTATTACTTCTCTTCTGCAAAATATATTTATGCGAAAATATTTTTTATAGCCTTGCGTACATAAAAACATGTATTGAAATCAGATGGATATCGAGTGAAATTTTTTTACTCATAAATTTTTCAAACATTGAAACAGCTATTGCATTCTAGTGGCAAAAAACAGCACCATCGTTCCTATAGGGTACAACAATAAATAATCTCAATATTCATGAAAACATGTAATTATAAATTCCTAGAAACAGAGCTATTTTTTGCCCAGTTTGTAAACTATATTTGAATTTCTAACAATTAGACAGTAAAAAATAAATAGTTATCAATCAGGTTATTTTCTTGATGATTATCGGTAATATAAATGTCTCCTAGCCACTTTACGAGAGTTGCATGGGACAAATAGAGGACTGAAGTGATAGTATTTGATGGGAAAAATCACATGAGATGTAAAATAATGATTTACAACCAAAACAGAGCAGAGCAGTAATTTTAATTGTATAGGGCAGGAATGTCAAAGCGCCTGCATGCGTGCTCTCAAGAATCCGCACAACATTTCCTTAAGAGCGATGATTGTACTTTATCTTGCTAAAAGTGAACCTTGTTGGATTTGTATTGCTTGTAGTATGAGCACGTAATACAGTCGCTTTGACATCCATGATCTAGGGCTTAATATGTCGTACTGTCAGAAAGAAGATTTAAACATGAAATTAAACTGATTTTATGAAATTTGTGGAACAATACGTGGAATATTAAAAGAAAAACCTTGGAAACTACACAGTTAAAATTGTATAATATGATAGCAGTACCTAATTTAACATTTTAACTTACACAAGTGAGAACTGGACATTAAACCGCTCGGATAAAATGAAAATTGAAACGTCATAGATGACGTTTCTACCTTCCGACCGAGTGGTTATGTCGCATCTTGATTTCCCACACCCGTTTCTGCTGGCCTCTGTGTAAAGTTTAGTAGCTGGGGTGTTAGACCCCTTCCTGAAAATATTGACTGTTCGGAATTGGAAGTCTACGTAATATTATACAATTGTTCAAATAATTTAAAGAAAAGGGCCTCGTAAGGCGTCACGTGACTTCCCCCGTTTCGCCGATCCTACGACATGACCACTCGGTCAGACAGTAAGTTCAGTAGCGGCAGTAACATTTCTAGGTAAGAAAAGAAATAAAGATATTAGAAAATATTTCAAAATATTTAGTCTCAAAGAAAGAATAAATTAACTACTACTCTTTGCTGTATGATCGACAAAGAGTACGCCATATAAAATGCAGCTTGCAATACACAGCAAAGAGGAAGGTAAGAGGGAGAGCATACCCAGACGCTTAACATTGAATAAACAAGTAGGGTGCTATTTATAGACATTTCGCTAGCCCGCGCTACGAGCGTGCTAAACAGGATTCATATCATATCATTGGTTTATGAATACGAAAAACGTTAGTTCGCTGATCATCCACCGAAAGCCCGCGCTAAGAATGTATATGAATACGGCCCGTAATGGCTAAGGGAAGGAAGATCATGCTTTACCCCTCGGCCCTGCTCGTGTATTAAGGAATTTACTCGCGAATCACGAAATGCCGACCACTAAACTACAGGATAGCTGGTACCAGCATACTCAAAGAATGGAACCTGACGGAACATCATTTTTCTTACTAGATTATAGACCTAACGAAAGAAGACATGTTGGACGTCTTGTAACCAGATGGACAGATAAATTATCATAATGTAAAAACAGGTCAAAAACCTAAATCCATGAAAAAGAAGAACACGAGGAAGAGGAAGGAAAAATAAAAACTTGTATACATAAACATTTTTTCTTAGATTGTACTAATCAAAATTATAGCCTACAGTTAATATGTTAGTGGGCTAGCAAAATGAACATAATATGAAACGAATCCTCGCACTCAAAGTTTGAGCCGCTCTGTTGGTATAAATGGACAAAAAACAACTCAAGATTGATATAAGTTACTTACGATAGTTTGGCTACAGGATATAATGAACAGTTTTCAGACCTAATTTAAATAGTAGTAGCAGTAGTAGTAGTAGTAGTAGTAGTAGAGTAGTAGTAGCAGCAGTAGTAATAGTAGTAGTAGCAGCAACAATAGTAGTAGTAGTAGTAGAAGCAGTAGTAGTAGTAGCAGCAGTAGTAATAGTAGTAGTAGCAGTAGCAGCAATAGTAGTAGTAGTAGTAGTAGTAGTAGTGAAAGAAGATAGAAGGGAGAAGAAAAGGAAGACGACAGGAATTTTATAAGACTAAATTTCATTACATGTCCATATATAGCGATTTTCTTCTTCGTTTGTAGTCAGTATTAAAAAAAATTGTGATGTGTTTCACTCTCAACTATGTTTAGTTCTGAGAACAGTAATATCACAATGAAACCAGTATTACTTCAAGAGTGAAGCAATTCATTATTGAGTCAGTGTATGGCACTGAAGCGAACGTTAATACAGACCTCGCATATTAAATTCCAATGAAATTATACGGCCGTAGGAGATATGAATGCAGCAACCACCCATTCCCAATTACATGCACCCGAAAAAGTCAATAGCATTACCCAGTTCGTACAGACCGGTAGAGTTATTACTTTTCAATTGTTTCAACAGGTCATCAGGAATTTTTCACTTGCGTGTAATCATAACGGCTTCAGGTTAATTTCGCAACACAAAGGAACTGGAATTACGTTATGTCATCACCATCAGAGTAACATTTGCTTTACCGCAGCATCTCCATGGCCACAAGGAACAGCGCTGTAACATATCTAGTTCTTGGCTTTGTAACATCTATTCAAGTGATTGCATTAAATTTCACACCATAGAAAGCGTTCATACTAAAATAACAAAACTAAACACAGACACATCTGCTTTACATCATTTACATCCAAGAAGGATTCAAACCCCGAGTAGTAATCATGTCCACTCCTGTGGAGTAACGGTTAGCGCGTCTGGCCGCGAAACCAGGTGGCCCGGGTTCGGATCCCGGTTGAGGCAAGTTACCTGGTTGAGACATTTTCCGGAGTTTTCCGTCAACCCAATATGAGCAAATGGTGGGTAACTACTGGTGCTGGACCCCGGACTCATTTCACCGGCATTATCACCTTCAACTCATTCAGACTCTAAATAGCCTACGATGTTGATACAGCGTCGTAAAATAATCTATTAAAAAAAAGTAATCAGGTTTTCACAATTGAGCACATTATTCGTAATTTATTTCGATTTATTTATAATAATATTATTGTTGTTGTTTAGTCAACTGTCCGAAGACAGGACTTAACTTCAAAAGTGATACCAAGAAGGCACCACTTATGAGGCAACTAGGCCAGGAGATAATGGGGTAGGGTGGCCAGTTCCTTTTCCCCTCCATTGCATACATCGCCGACTAGTTACATATTACACTAGTCAGACTTCAGATGCGTACAAATAATGTGCTTCCTCTGACACATATCGTCAAGTGAGATGTACTGTCTGATATTGGATGTACATATCAGTCAGAACCTCAATCAGGGATGATAATATTATAATGATAAATAATAATAATAATAATAATAATAATATAATTTTATTACTGAATATCCAATTTGGAAAGGTGATGTCAGTGATGGCGATATTTACTTACTTACTTACTGGAGGTACATTGCCGCCCTCACATAAGCCCGCCATTGGTCCCTATCCTGAGCAAGATTAATCCATTCTCTACCATCATATCCCACCTCCCTCAAATCCATTTTAATATTATCCTCCCATCTACGTCTCGCCTCCCCAAAACTCTTTTCCCCTCTGGCCGCCCAACTAACACTCTATATGCATTTCTGGATTCGCCCATACCTACTACCTGCCCATCTCAAACGTCTGGATTTAATGTTCCTAATTATGTCAGGTGAAGGATGCAATGCGTGCAGCTCTGCGTTGTGTAACTGTCTCCATTCTCCTGTAACTTCATCCCTCTTAGCCCCAAATATTTTCCTAAGAACCTTATTCTCAAAAACCCTCAATCTCTGTTCCTCTCTCAAAGTGAGAGTCCAAGTTTCACAGCCATACAGAACAACCGGTAATATAACTGTTTTATAAATTCTAACTTTCAGATATTTTGACAGCAGACTAGATGAAAAAAGCTTCTCAACCGAATAATAACAGGCATTTCCCATATTTATTCTGCGTTTAATTTCCTTCCGAGTGTCATTTATATTTGTTACTGTTGCTCCAAGATATTTGAATTTTTCCACCTCTTCGAAGGATAAATCTCCAACTTTTATAGTTCCATTTCGTACAATATTCTGATCACGCGACATAATCATATACTTCGTCTTTTCGGGATTTACTTCCAACCCTATCTCTCTACTTGCTTCAAGCAGAATTTCCGCGTTTTCCCTAATCGTTTGTGGATTTCCTCCTAACATATTCATGTCATCCGCATGGACGAGAAGCTGATGTAACCCATTCAATTCCAATATTTACTTTTATTATTATTATTATTATTATTATTATTATTATTATTATTAGGCCTATTATTATTACTATTATTATTATCATTATTATCATTTAAAGTAAAGTTACGCACTGTGTCGGCACCTATGCTTCACTCACACGTAAGTAAAAAATAGAGCTAGGGAAAGTATCCACTGAAGAAGAAGTCAAGTTACCTACGACGCCCGTAATTATGCGTGAAGTTATACATCATAAACTGAGTCGGGGCTGTAAAGTCTCTGGTACGACAGCAGTACATACAGATTAACGTTGGTTTGTAGTTGTAGTCGTATTTATACTCTATTCCAGCGTTTTTCAACCTTTTTCAGTATGTGGCACACTAAAGATGTAACTTAAAATCCCGCGGCACACTCATATAATCTAAACCAGTGGTTCCCAAACTTTTTTGATCGCGGATCCCTTTCGACTCAAAAAAGATTCTCGGATCCTCAAATTAAATTAAATTAAATTAAATTAAATTAATCGCTAAATTATTATATAGACATAAATTTAATATGCCTCCATATTTATATTCTGTACGTATTTAATCTCGACAATATGTATACAACACATTAACCCTTAAAATGGCAAACATTTCTCACACTAGTTTATTAAACCGTGTCGGACTGTAAAGAAAACAACTATCGCAATGTCCATATTTTATTTGTTGTACAATATTATAGTATTGTGAAATTTTAATTTTCCTACCAATTTTTTTCTATTGTTCTATTAAAATTATAGCATACTAGTGGCTTGTGCAGCAAATGCTGCAAACTAAGTTCATTACAGTAGAAGTTCAAATTCAAATTTTTCAAATTTATTTCCAATGAAGAATACCAGACATTTTGGAAGTTATTTGCTTCCATAATAAACATATCCCTCTGAATAGTTTTCTTCATGCTAAATACTTTTTATTGAACCTATACATCTTCAGTTCTTGAATTTCAATGCGAAAACGCAAGTAACAATGTCAGGACGATCAGTCTGTTTTTCATGTGGGAGTGAAGCAATAGGTCATTGAGGATTGTAGGTTAGAGCAATGAAAATATCAGATTTGCCATGCTTTCCAACAACAGACATAGCGTCTTGTATAGCTGCTGCATGTTTCGTGAACTACCTCGAAATGTAGAGGGTAGAATCATTTTATCCTGCCAAGTATCTTGCTAAAGTGATCGGGACACTATAACATTTTGTAGGCTTCTTATTTTATCAGTAAGTAATATCTTTGATCTTCCCTTAGGCATTATAATTTTTGTGCATCCTCCAGACAATACTGAAGAGAATCACACATATAAATATCTATATCACTTACTTACAAATGGAGGTTCATTGCTGACCTCATATATAAGCCCACTATCGGTACCTATCCTGAGCAAGATTAATCCAGTCTCTATCATCACATCTCACCTCTCTCAAATTCATTTTAATATTATCCTCCCATTTACGTCTGCCTCCCTTAAGGTCTTTTCCCTTCGGGTCTTCCAAGTAACACTCTATATGCATTTCTAGATTAACCCATACGTGCTACATGCGCTGCCATCTCAAACATCTGGATTTAATGTTCCTAATTATGTTAGGTGAAGAATACAATGCGTGCAGTTCTCCGTTCTCCTATAATTTCATTCCTCTTAGCCCCAAATATTTTACTAAGCATCCTATTTTCGAACACCCTTAAACTCTCTTCCTGTCTCAAAGTGAGAGTCCAAGTTTCACAACCATAAAGAACAACCAATAGCATAACTGTTTTATAAATTCTAACTTTCAGATTTAAATATCTACACTACACCACCATTAAATATAATATCGAAAAGACCCATACCACTTGATTAATAACTATAAAAATATTTCATTTTTCATAACAAAATTGTTATCTTATGTAAGCTTTGTATAGACTACTATATAGCCGTCACTCAGTAAATATTACAGAAATGAAGATCTAACTTCAAAAATTCTCTACGTCTACTTATATAAACCCAAAATGTTCCACTTTAATATCACCAATACAGCATTAATCTGTATGATTAGTAACAAAACTCACATCATGGCATTCACTATAATAATATTTCATTTTTAATGGTAATAATGTCATCAAACATTCCTAAATTTTGTAGTTTTTAATATCCAACGCACAGACAGCTCTACTCAGAAATTTACACACCAGAGAATCTAACCTGTAAATTCATTTTAATAAGTCATGAAGTTTTTAATAACCAATATTACAGAAACGTTCTGAAAAAGTTACACAAATGAAGATCGACATATTGGAATTATGATGTCAGAGAATCTGAGCCATCTCAACTCTAAATATGTCAGCAATCCTGCAGGTCGTAGCCTTCGTGTGATATTGTTTATTGTAGTGTGCTTGTGTTTTGTTTTATTCTGAGAACTCATTAGGCTGTACAAGGAAGCGAGTATCAAGTCGGCCGTGATTAGGCCTATGTATTTCTCAAAACTGACGACAGATGGATTTTGAAAAATACGAAAATGATGTAGGAAAATTGACATTTCACTGAAAACTACTACTTTCCCGAAAAAATTTGGGTTCCAAGCTTCAAAATGAGGGGTTATTTATTAAAATCCGTTCAGCCGTTTTCCCGTAATTTCCATTATCAGTTCAAATTATATATATAGATAGCTTATTAACCTCTTGTATCCTATAGGATACTTTGCGAATTTAAGGGATAATAATTACCATTCATAGTCATGAGTTTATAAAATGCAGTAGTATTTATAAACTGCGTGTATTTTTTGAGTAATTACGTGTATAATTATAAGTTGATTCATCCGTTTTCAAATTAGCAGCACTAGGGTGTGGTACATGACAAGGTGATCGACTGGTTTCTACAGGGACATCATTTTATTTTTACTAACATTTTTGATATTAACCTGGCTATACCTTTGGATTAATGATTGAGACCCGGAAACACCGTATGCTACCTCCTTCCACGACTGGAGTTCGATGATACTGGCGTAAAATACAAACAAATCGCTTTACTAGGTACAGGAGGGAAGAAAAGTAGTTCATCCATTTACGTACAGTAGCAAATATCGCGATTCTGAGTGTGATAATTTTCATTAGGTTTTGTTTAATCAAAATATAGTACAGTATTAACAATAAGTGCTTTTACTCACGAACTGAGTTATCCATGCGAACGTATTCATTATGCAGTGAATATTATACTGTATACAGAACATAAGCGTACGATACAGAGAATGAAGTTAAAATGAAAAATAATCATAATATGGATATTTAAACACATTTTTGAAAATGGTGGCCGTTCATTTCGATACAGGCTTCAGTTATTTTGTGCCTATTATCGCACTATAGACTATCGGATCTAATTCCAATTACCAGTTTCGTCCTTCATACTTAGTAACTCATGTTGAAATAATTCTGTACCTGCTCTATAAAAGAGTACCTTACGTACTATAAATTCAGTCTTCACTTCTGCCCGACCCGCACAGATAAAATTACTCAGACATGCTATCTACTGTCCGTCCAAATGGTTATGTCGCAGGATCGTAGAAAGGGGGGGAATCACGTGATAGTTAATTACTTAACGAGGCCCTTTTATTTAAGTTATTTTAAACAGTTGCATAATATTATGTAGAAGTCCAATTCCTAACAGAAATTCATGTTTTCAGAAAAGAGCTAAGAAAGCCCAGCCACTAGTCTTTACAGTGGAGCGAGCAGAAGCAGTTGGGGGAAATCGGGGTGCGACGTAGGCAAACGGACGACAGTACTTATGCGAAAATATGATTCAATATTGGAAGTTTTCGTCACTGGAAAACGCGAACATATTTCTGAAACGTACTATAATCACTAACTCAGTACTGCGGCCTTGGTTCTGTGTGGAGGACAGTTGGAACTTCGTTAGTAGAAGGGGTGGGAATGAAGTACTTTCAAAAACTCAGGTACAATAAAAGTTGAAGTAAAAATAAAATTATGTCCCTGTACATATTTTGCAGAACTGTAATTTTTATTGTCTATGTATTAGCCATTGAGACGACACTGTATAATATGAAAAATAAAATTATTCATAATATTAAATTAATAATATTGTGTTCGGAATGAAAGACACATAGTTATTAACACACAGGTTAAAACGAACACCTCACATAAGCCTGCACGTACTGAATGAATAAAAACTTGCTTCACAATAAAAGTACGAGTTGCAGAAGCAGAACGCGTGCACAACAATGGACGAAATTCGTTTCTTTAAAAAAATACGTGCAAACATTTATTGCTGTTATTGTAAAAATAACATTGTCAATCAAATTTATTTTACAATAAAATTAAGGTATAAAGTCTTCGAGCACATTTACAAAAACTTATTCTTACACTGTTGGTCTCGAGATAAAAAAACTGCAAACATTCACACACACACCAAGCAGATAAGAACTAATAACTCACCACTCTCGCCAAGCAGACAAACATTTTCAGCAGAATTGACTACCTTAACTGAAGAAAGACAGTCATGTTGTTGCAACAGCTCGAAGGCCAGCTAACGCAAGTGTGAGATCTGGTCATCTACCTTTGTCGATATAATAACTTTCACAAGTACAATCCAGTACAGTACTGTACACATGGTAGTATTATATGTTATTTATTTCAAAATTTATATTACCAACCGCGGATCCCCTGATAAGTCTTGGCGGATCCCCAGGGATCCGCGGAGCACACTTTGGGAACCACTGATCTGAACCAATACTTTGCAACTTGGGGAAGAGGTTAGGAGGGAATATGTTTTCACTGAATGTTGATTTGTGCCGCGTTAGCTGAATGTTAACTCTTGTGGACACACTATTTTTACTGCTCTTTTCACACAAGCCTTTCAGCAATAAAATCTTGCGACTTATATATTACAATACAGATATTATTTATTAGCTTATGGTAAGTGTTGGAACTGTCGACTGCTGGAAATATAGCACGACAATTTTTGTACGATTTCTTCGTCATATGTGTAACATAAATGAAAATTAGCTGGTCTAACATGTACTGCATTACACGAACTGAACTGAAATCAACTGTATACTAATGCTCTAACCTTGACGTCCTTTCAACCTGCATCATCTATCCATACAAAGCATCACAAAACCTTCCCACACTCGATCCATGGGAAACGTACAGTTTCCCTGGAAAAGGATGAGACGATTGAATATTCCTAAGTCTCAGATGTAAGACACTGCGCATGATCGGAGACCAGAGCACTGATACACAAGATAACGAATATTGAGTTACTTAAATTCAGGCTGTTTGGTTTGTTACTAGCATCGTTCCGAAATTCACTTCAAAAACTGCAAAAAATATGATAATATTACGTAAATAAAAGATAAATAAATAAATAAATAAATAAATAAATAAATATATATATATATATATATATATATATATATATATATATATATATAAATCGTGTAGTTAAATCGACAATGGACCTTCATGACTAGATCGACACTCCGCACAGAAAGGAACGCTTTCATGTCGTTTCAATAGCTCAGACGGTAAGACTTCTGCGTGTTGTGTAGAAGAGTGCGAGTTCGATTCTTAGTCTACACAACGATTTTTTTTGTCTAAATAACGTTTAAATAGCTAAGTAACGTTGAAATATAGATTTACAAACTCCTGAGATTAAGTGTTAATGATCGCAAACAATACAAAATTACAAGTTACAAAACGTTAATCTAATGAATGCATTTATACACACATATACAATGTAAATGCATATTATATTAACAACTAACAATTAAAATTAAATTAAAAAATATATGTAATAATAAACAAACTTTTACAAAGGTTTAGAGTCCTTGAGTCCTTAGGCTAAGTCATTTGTTGAGTAATTATTACAATATTTTATTAATAGCTTTCCCATATGTGTAAGAAATGCACTCGCACAAAACAATTTTTGTTACAAATATGGCTTTGGATTATTTCATTCTCACCCCTTCAGTTAATTTTAACTATTTTATCTACGTGTTTGAAATAGTGTTTAATTTAATGTGCATTCCATTTTATTCATGTTATGATTGAATGAAAAAGCACTGTTGCAGTTATTGACTAATTACATATATTACTTTTAATTATTAAATGCATCTGTTAAGTAACCAATTGCAGTATCTTTTCAAAATCTTGAATGTTTAAGTTGTCAATAATATTTCTGTACTATATACTATAATACGTTAAAATAATTTGCAATAGATTTGGGAGCCTCTACTTTATAAACATTGGTTTTAATGAAAAAAATATTTTCTTTCTTAGGATATCTACAAGTTTAAATTTAATAATATTCCGAATAGGTTTAATTGTATTATTTGAATTTTGTACTTTTCTATTCAAATATATTCTATTTCCCTCTTTCATAATTTTTGATAAATTACACTGTACTTCTAGCAGTATTTAAGAACATGGGGATCATTACATTGCAACACATTACATATAGATTCTTCTTTTTAATACACGAGATTTTGAAGTCCCTGCGTTATCTACATGTTTTAACTTTTGAATTTTTTCACAACATTGAGTGGAGAACATCCACTGAAGTGATTATGAAATTAAATGAAAAATTCAATACATTTACTCTTAATATCAGTAGTACCAGTATCAAATATGTTTTTCCAAGATTCATTTTGTAGACATAAATGTGAATAATCACTAGATACAACATTTACGATCCTTTCTTAGTTTTTAAATTAATATTTTGAAATTGTTCAGTAACATTGGAAACACTTAGGATTTGTTTATCACGTTCAGACAAACCATTGATTATATAGGTTCTGTCGAATAGGAATTCAGTCTAATTCAGTGTACAAAACATTTATCAATGGCTGCGCTACTTCAGCTTGTATGCTATGGGAAAATTACTCTGCGACTAAGGTTTCCAGTTTCAAGGAGTGAATTTAATTTACTTTTACGGAAAAGTTCCGAGAGATAATCTATGTTTATGTCACTACAGATCACAAATTCCATATGAGATTTCTGAAGTCTTTTCTTTACAAATTCAATGTTGGCTATAAATATTAATAAATAATCTAAGAAATATGAATGATTGTAGTTAGAAATAAGATTTACATTATAAAAAGAAAGAAGTTACATTCCTCCGCGAGATTCGAACTTTCGATGTTTGGTTTTGTCGTCCAACGCACAACCACGGACCTGTTCAATGCTTATGTTAATAACCTACAATTTAGCTGTAGCAGTGTGGTGTCATAACTTGGGATTTGTTTACTTAATGTAATTAGATTTAATTTGATTAGTTTCGCAAGAATTGGACTTCCTGTTATATACTGTTATTTAGATATTTAATTTTGGGTTGATTTATCTCTTACTATGCAAGATGCCTGTTATTTCAATAATTCTATATCACGTTAAATAGTCATTGTCTACACTAAAGTATTATCGTCATCCCTCATTTCTCATCGTAATGGCGAACCGACGTGACATGAAACAGCGAGTTATAGCTCTAGTTGAGGCTGGATATGGGGCTAGATCTGCTGGCCGTTTGGTCGGTGTTCCTGGAAGTACAGCCGCGAGGTGGGTTCATCGTTACCAAAATTTAGGGGAGGTCGAAAATCGCCTTATTCCTGGGCGTTCGCGGATTTCTTCATTGGAAAAGGATGCTCTCTTATTCGAGACAGTTCGACAGGACCCCTTTCTGACTGCTAACGAAATAAGAGCAGCATCTAACTTTCCCGGCTCTTCACAGACTGTGATCAGCAGGTTGAGGAACTGCGGTATTAGGAGCCGGAGGGCTGCGCAAATGGAAATATTGGGGGAAGCACAAGCTGTCGACCATTTTGTCTTCGCTACCAATCGAGTGGATTTCGATTGGAGAAATGTAATTTTCTCCGACGAAACAACCATCTCGAGTGATTACGAAGGTCCTGTCCGTGTCTATCGTGAGGATGGTCTTCGACATGACCAGCGCTATGTGCACCGACGTGAAAGATCGCGGCGCTTTAGCATATCGTGTTGGGGGTGGATGTCTTACGATGGACCTGGCGTTATAGAACGCATCGATGGCCGGTTTAATGCCGGAACTTACGAACACATTCTGGAAAATATATTCCTTCCCTCCGCCCGAGAACGTTTTCCCGAAGGAACATTGCTGTTCCAGCAGGATAACCATCCCGTGCACTATGCTGCAAGCATTCAAAGATGGTTTCAAAGGAGACCCGAGATCGAAATCATTAATTGGCCTCCGAAGTCACCTGATTTGAATGTCATCGAAAATTTATGGGCGGAATTACAAAAGAGAAGGATAGCCACCTATGCCCACCGACGCCCTCGAAATCGAAACGAATTGTGGGATCAAGTTGTTGACACCTGGAAAGATCTCGCTGGGGATCAGAACTTATTCCACAATCTCGTGACATCCATGCCGGATCGACTTAGAGCTGTAATAGAAGCTGATGGCATGTGGACAAGATTTTAAGTTAACATGTCTCTTTTTGTTTCTTATTATTTTTGTTTGAGGAAGAATACTTTTAACTTCCAAGTAAGATTTATTTTTTTTTGACGAGGTTCAGCCCACTTGTAAGACCCAGAAATTGGGCATAAATTATTCCATATTTGTCGACAAATTAGACAGTCGAGGAACTCTGAACATATTAATTACACCTCAATAAAAAAAGTTTTACCCGGGATCGAACACGAGACGTTTCGGTTATACAGTGGAATCGACTCGCTCCTATATGAGCTAACGAGACAAGACAGTGACAGCAGCAGTCCAGAATGTAGATCCCTTAGCAGGCATTTGCCATTCGGTACAGAGAAGCAATGATATTTTGTGACTCGAGCTATGTTGTGAAATCCTGGCCTTAAATGGCAGTCTTCTTCGTGATCCTTACTCTGGTCCTTGTCCTTGTTGTGGTCCTTGTAACAATTCTTGTACTATTTGTCATGTTATGTATCGTTACGTCGATATCGAGTGAACCGCGCTGTAGAACTTTAACTTCCGACGACCAAGAATCGTCTCATTCTTTTTCAGGGTAACTGTACATACTATTGACAACGCAGTTGCTTTGCAAATACTATAACAACAATCCAGGTTCCCAGAGGAAGAAAGAAAACAAAAGATGTGAAACAAATGAATTGTATGTGTAAACAAATGAATAGTCTTTCAAATTTAAGTATAAAATTATAGAGGTACCATTAGAAATTTCAAAAGGGAGTTGAGGTAGTGAGGAGGTGCAATTAAGACTGGTTTTAAACTTCCCACTCAATAACTAAACTGAATTCTTTCTTTTTAATTTAATTAGATTGAAATACAAATAGTTCGACTTGTAATTTTGAAATGAAAGCTCGGTATACTGATTAACTGGGAATACAAAATAGTCACTTCCATCTTCATATTGATATAATTTTGTCGTATTATTAAAAGTCTCCCTTTATTTCGCCCTCTTTCGGTTATTAATTTGAATTGGATGAGATTGTGTATCAATTCAAGAGATTTGTACCATGCCTTATTATACAGGGTGATTCACGAGGATTTATCGTTCTTTACGGAGCTTATTTCTGAAGACATTTTGAGCAAAAAAGTCATATAAACATAGTTCCTATTCTCAATATTTCCAGAGTTACACTAATTTGAAGTTGTTTTAAAAACAAATGTTTTTCCTTTAATTTGAGAGTAAAAGAATAATACAAATAGAAAATAAACCATTCAGAAGTATCATTTCTTTAATTTGCAAGTATTATGAAGCTAAAAATGTGCTGTGAACTCCTTAGTTGCTTCGTACAGACATCTTTTCCTATTTTTAACCAGAAAATTACATTATTCTTACGCACTTATCACAACAATATTACAAATCACACCACTTACACCAACTCAATTTTATTTGCAGTTCACTTTTGCATCCTAATTTACAGTCTTGGAGAGTTTTCAACACATTAAAAAAAATATTGCCGTCCGCTTGAGTACACTTGGCCGCACGCTTGTGAACGGCACTCGTCGCGCTACGTAACTGCATACGGCTATCTTTGATTTCCGTAGCACTCGCGCTGGCTGCTGACTGCACGCTGACCAAGATCACGCGTTCATAGCAATGCGCTCCAATAACTCTGTAAATACTGAGAATAGGACCCATGTTTATATGACATTTCTTGCTCAGAATGTCTTTGGAAATAAGCTCTGTAAAGGACGGCAAATCCTCGTGAATCACTCTGTATAATAAACCTACTTGCATAATAACTTTTTGTAGGCTAGCTGAACACTTACATTTTATCAAATTCTATCTTCCGTATATTATTGATTTTCTTTTCTTTATACATAAGTTGTAGTAATTTCGAATGTCTATAGTACTATTATTTGCTTTAACTTACAGAAGCTTACTTTCAAAAAGCTATACAGAGTAAGCGTAAGTAATGTCATTCGTTCTGGTGGGTGATTCCTTGAGTAAAGAGCAACAAAAAAGTCAAATACCATTTTTCTATGTTATGAATAGTTTTCCCAGAAAAACGTGCATTTTAAAATACATTAATTTATATCTTGCAACGCTGCAATCAGCAGACAAAACTCATTAAGGTGTGTTGCTCTGAATAACCCCTTCACCTGGCTAGTTGAAGGTTATTGCCCTGTAGGTGCATTATTTTTAAACGCGTAAGAAAAAATACAGACGATATACCGTTTAATTTTTGTGTTTAAACTGTGTTAGAGAACGGAGACTGAACAATGCTCTTTCATGTTAAACAAAATTTGAAATATTTAAAATAAACTCTACAACCTAAATTTAATTGAATTTTCAGAGAACACAGACAATAAGACAAGGTTATTTCAAACTTAAGTGAAGAGATTAAGAAATATTTCCACACTCCCATTATAATTGAATATTCTAGAGATCGTAAACAATAAAGACGTATATTTCACGTTATAAAAACGAAATTTTAAAATTCTAAAGAAAAAAATAAAAACACGATATACTTATATTACGTTAAAGTAACGAATAAAATTAAAATAGTAATATTATGAAACAAGTTTATAATGATATAGCTTATTATTACACGAGTAAATGTTATGAAACGAACATAGTGAGTTTCATATCTTTTGCAAATTTAATAAAATTGCATAACATTATAAATGAGTTTCATACTTTTTTTTTGTATGACAGTATTATAAATCGATATTAATAAATAAATAACATCAGATTTGTAATGATGGGTAGTTTGATATCATGGTCTATGAAGTAAGAGATTTCTATGACAACAATGATATTATAGCATTGACAAATCGTTTCATAATGTTAACTTCAGGAAACAAGTTATGCCTTCTTAATAGAAATCATGACTTTTACTTGGCATAGTAATATTTTTACGACACTATTACGATAATGTGGCATATTATGCACGATTTTTACTAACAGTAAAGACTGTTTATAATGCTGATGCACTAAAAATATTATTTTCATACTCTTCAATTTAATTTTAATTATATATTCGGTGAACACACCCAATAAGAAAAGCTTATTTGACATTATACATACGTAATTAATAATTTTAAAAAAATATATCCGTTTGTCGTACCACGAGCAATTTCTTCATCCAGTTAGAAATAGTTCCCTCCCACTTAATTTTAAAGTAGTAATCTCTAAACTTACATAAGAGAAATTAAATTTCCCGCGCCATATTTAAAAGCAATTGTGTTATGTTTACATTCCTCGTTGTCTCACGTATTCCTTGCATAAGCGAGCTGCATCTGTCCAGGCATCTTTACAGCATTGTCACAGTGCATCAGGTTTTAAAATTCCTTCGTAGAACGAAAACTTACATTTGTTTGGATTAAATTTCTGTACATTTAAATAATAAAACTAAAATTTTTAGTAATTTATTACCATAATACATTGACTGAGCACACAGGGAATTAATTCAATAGCTTTCCCAAAATACGCTATGAAAGGTTTCTTATAACATAATTTTTTTCTCGAAAAGGAAGCACACACGAACAAAATCGTATTAAACTTTTTTGTTTTAAATATCTCAAAGAATAACTTCTTGAAATTAATGTCATTACTTACGGTTTACTCTGTATATCAGATGAACGAAGTTCGATTCACTCTAATACATACATATATATGTTGAAAATGAAATTGAGACAAGGTTTCATTGTTTCGGGGCTACTAATCGAGATTTACTAGCCATTAAAACCCTATGCGAGCCATCATGCTTTTACAGAAATAGAAACAAAAGCCTCATCCCTCCGAGAGACTAGTGTTTTTATCGCCGGTACTAATCTCGTTAGGGTTCGTCATCTTTAGTGCCCCCTACTGACCACCACAGCACAACTTTCATTCCGATTAAAGCAGTGACCTCTTCTCTTTCTCTGACCTCGGCGACCTCTGACCCCGTAGTAATCACAACTCACCTGGAAACAGTTGACAGATGGTACAACGTTGTTTCTAAGCTGAGAGGGTTTCCGCAGACAAGATTCCAGACCACTTCATCACTATGGAAATATACGCGCATTGTTTAGCGGTTAAGGCACACCATTTGGGTTACAAATTCGAGAGCTGGTAATTGGTGTCTTCTGTACTTGAAGGCTGTTCCACAGTACGCCTTCAGAAGATATAGACGATGTAAAATAAATATATCTTGGCTAGTTTCCGAGAAAACAATTCCCTGAAAATGCCCTTTAATAGTGAACATAATTTCTCATTCTTATCCCCGACATTTTTCGATATACCTATATTTGGGTGATCTAATTAGAAAATGGAAAATTAATATTAAAATATAATAGAGTTAAAACAGGATTGGTATTAAACACCTTACTTTTCGCAGACGACCAAGTGATAATACAGGCAGATGAAGATTATCTCCAGCAAGCCCTTTACTCAGTGCATGAAATTAATAACAATTATAATCTAAGAATATCTTTAAATAAAATGAGAACTATGGTATTGTGCGGCAAGCTTCCCATTAGAATTAAAATAATAATCGATGATTTTACTTCGGAAAAACTGTCCTAATTTCAATATTTAAGACGTAATATAACATTTGAATAAAATAAAGATTAGAAAATAAATTGCTTCGATACCAAGTGGAACAATAAGATCCCTATAAGGAAAAAGACAAAGAGAGACACAAAATTCTACAACATAATAGCAACTCCTTTCTTGATGCGTCAAACAGAAATATGGACACGTAGAAAGCGGGAAAGACAAAATCCAAGCAGCAGAAATGAAATTTCTCAGAACTCAGAAAGAATGCACTTTATTAGGTAAAATTAAAAATGTAACTATAAGAGAAAATTTGTAAATATACGAGATAAATGAAAAGATAGATGAACGAAGGAAAAATTTGGAAAGAACACATTTTCCGAACAAAAAAAGAAAACCTGCCAGAAGAAATTATTACATAAAGGCCTAAACCAAATTAAGAGCACACAGGGAAAAACTTAATAACCCCAAAATGATCGATTTTATGTTTTAGATGTCATGTAACAAACAGATCAGGTAGTGTATAGCCCTATTTGTGTAGTTTAATTGTACAAATTAACAATATCATTAGTCGTCCACACCTGTGGAGTAAAGGCTGGTTCACAATAAACCGGAAACGGAAACGAACAACGACAACAAGAACGGAAATATTGTTAAAATAAATGTATTTAAAAGTGTGCATTCACAATTAACTTTCACGTTCCCGTTTCCGGGCTCCGGTAAGCTTATCGTTAATTGTGAATGCTCACATTCACACACATTTATTTTAACAACATTTCCGTTCTCGTTGTCGTTTCCGTTCCCGGTTTGTTGTGGATCAGCCTTAAGGGTTAGCGCGTCTGCCCGTGAAACCAGGTGGCCTGGGTTCGATTCCCGGTCAGGGAAAAGTTACTTGTTTGAGGTTTTTCCGGGGTTTTCCCTCAACCCAATATGAGCAAATCCTGGGTAACTTTCCGTGCTGGACCCCGGACTCATTTCACCGGCAATATCACCTTCATCTCATTCAGACGCTAAATAACCTAAGATGTTGATAAAGCGTCGTAAAATAACCTACTAAAAATCATTAGTCCAAAGGAATGTGAAGAATAGTAACGCAAAGACAATAGCATATAATGAATCTTGAAACTTGTTCTCCTGTAAAAAGAGTAAAACGTGACTTATCAGGTTTTTCCTCTGTACTCTTCAAATGGCAAAAGAACGCAAGGTAAACCTAAGGATAGATGTATCCATAGGAAGCTGGAACAGACTGTAGTCTTAACCGTGAGGAAAGAAGAAGATAATTTCTCATTATACGAACTAACTATAAATAAAACACTTTTGGCAATAAAAAAATTCCAACATTCATGGAAAAATACATTCTTCAGCTTCAATGATTCATAAAATGCTGTTAATAACATCTCGTCTGTCTATACGTCTATATTTTTTCTCCTAAATTACTTGAAAATTTTGTTCGTATTCAACCACGAATATGAATAAGAAATAAATATATTTAACTCCAAGCAACACATTATTGAAGCTCTCTTGTTAAAATTGCACAACACGGTTATTTACAGAAACTCGACTAACGATTCTCATCTTCAGTTGCTTTTATTACAAAATACATTAAATGGAACAGTATAGTCCCTGAGACTTGAAAAATTTTTCTAGTTATTACTGGTTAATCTATTCGCAGCATGACTGCTATAAATCTAAAGTGACTGCCGGGGAAAGTGTGTGCACCTCAGTTCCAGTCCCTTCAGACGCAAATGGAAAGCACACAGAAAAGATTTTTGCGTTACCTAAAAAAAAAAACACACACACACAGCACGTGTCTTCTTAGGGGAAGCAAATTTCAAACAATCACTTCATTTTTTAAATTCAATTATAAAACTTTAAAAATCTAGATGATTAAAAAATAGTCAAATTTTACTCTATAAGACTTTTAACGGTATACTAAGTAACTTTGATTTTCTTGAATTTCTTCAGTACAATGTAAAAAGAACAGAATTACGTCATAGGTAACCTTTAGTTATTTAATTTCCTACAACTATTGTATTCAAGCACTCTCCATTGTTTGTTATGTGAAATACTTACTACTCTCTATCTTTAAACTGTGATTCTCAATTAGATTTCAAGTTGTCAATAAAATTAAAGAATTTTGTTTAAAATTTAAAAAAGAACTGTATTTCCTTAGCCATTTATATTATGAATAACTGTATTATAATGTATTTCCTTCAATTTGAAAATAATTCTGCATTGTTGTATTGACATTTGTCATTAATATTAACTGCAATATTATATTCTAGCATCTATTAACTATCCTTCTTTCTTTCGTCTGTGTTACTTGTTTTGCTTTTCACTATTATGTACGTTGTATATATGTAAATCGTATCATTGTAAGCCACTTATAATTGGAAGCTTGCTTCTTTTGTTTATGGTGAAGTATAAATAACTAAATAAATAACTAAATAAAAAAATAACTAAATAGATAACTAAATAAATAGATAACTAAGTAGATAAATAAATAAATAAATAACTAAATGAATAAATAAATAACTAAATAAATAAATAACTAAATATATAAATAAATAACTAAATATATAAATAAATACTAATTAATAAATAAATAAGTAAATAACTAAGTAAATATCTAAATAAATAAATAAATATAGTAATTAATTAATTAAGTAAATAAATAACTAAATAAACCTGTCTTCCTGTCGTTCAGTAAAATTGTAATAAATATTTTCAAAAAGAACTATCATAATATTACCAACATTTACGCTAAATACTAAATAAATAAATAAATAAATAAATAAAGTCATCATAATCAATACTATTATTATTACCATTACCCTTACGATATTATTATTATTATTATTATTATTATTATTATTATTATTATTATTAGTATGATGATGGTTGTTATTATTATTATTATTATTATTATTATTATTATTATTATTATTATTATTATTGGGACAAGCGCAGATAGCGGTAGGCCTATATATCATCGATAAATAAATATGCGAAATCATAACTTCAAACTTTTCTCTCTCGAACTTTCAGTTAAATATTAGTACTTGTTGACTCGTCATTGTTGGCGCATTTCATCTTATCGCGCCCTTAAAATAATACTGTCGTAACTACTAAAAGTTAGTTTTGAGCAAATTCTAGAGAAACTTTTCAAAGTCGTATGAAAAAACGGGATTACCAAGTATCTGTATGAGCCCTGCAGGCTTTCCCTTGAACTTAGAGATACGGCAGTTCTACTGTTTAATAGGAGATTACAAAACTGCCTGTAACTCAAAATTCAATTTTTGGGAATTACGACAGTGCAGGATTATTCTAGAGCTGCGATATGTTCGAGAGATTTAATCCCTAAAATAGTAATGGATTTCGTAAGAGAGAGAAATATGTAGCATAAATTCTTCTCAAGGCAAAGATAAGAGGCCTGTGTCGCATGTTAGTTGCACGAAAAGAATTCTCTCCTAGAAATAGGGATAAAAAGGAATAATTCATTAGCCTTTCATTGTCCAGGTCAACATTCAAGTATACCATAGTCAATAGTATCGTCTATAACATTATCATCAGGTTTATCAAGGTTTTTCACAAAAGATCGTCATAAACTTACCCGATTTTTATGTAATAGCACAATATTTTTATTTCATTTCATGATAAACGTTTTCGGTAAAAAAATCATCAATCTTTATTAACTCTTAAGGTGAACAGTTACATTATAGAGTTAATGATGATCTGAT
This sequence comes from Periplaneta americana, assembly GCF_040183065.1. Taxonomy (NCBI): domain Eukaryota; kingdom Metazoa; phylum Arthropoda; class Insecta; order Blattodea; family Blattidae; genus Periplaneta; species Periplaneta americana. The sequence goes on from NC_091127.1 coordinate 77,187,325, forward strand.
GATGATTTTTAAAAAAACCGAAACGTTTATTATGAAACGAAATAAAAATATTGTAAATTACTATTACATCAAAATCAGATAAGTTTATGAAGGTCTTTTGTGAAAAACATTGATAAATCAACACAGCTTATCGGATCCAGCATGGGTATTAAATTATCATCAGGTTAAAGAATTTTACGTTGTAGATGCCTCTACATAAAAAATAGAATCTTTCAGGCTAGCGAACTAGCAAATTTATCGACCATATCTGCAAGTGTTAGCTAGCAGTCATTCAATCAACACTACTGCACTTGTTGACAATGCCCTGTACCAACCTTTAATGTACAAAACATTAAGTTGTATGTATTTATTGAATAATCCTTTACATGAATGTTATTTGATTTTATAGTGAAATGTAATTGGCTACAATAAAATGAGGTTTAGAGTAACACGTGTTTTAACTACGAGCAACAGCAATCTGGTTGTTTTTCTTGTCATTCACACGGATGGATAGTTAAATTTACACTAAAGAATTGTAAAGTCCCCCGTCCCATTTAAAGTACACTCTGACCTATGTGATACATTGCTGGATTACAGATGGGATTTGAACCAAAACGGGAATGACGTACTATTTACGTAACAATTTATTAAAAGGGCCAAACAGAACAACCCGCTATCACTCTCTGTCGCAATTGTAACGCCAACGACATGTGTTTGCACCATTCCTATACTATCACCTCCAATAGGCTTATACCGCCACCAATTCATGTAGGTAATATACAAAATAGATTAGTCTATATGAAACAAAGCAGGAATTACAGTAGATGATTAAATACATTTCGTTTCGAACAAAATATATTTTAGTGAAAGACAAACTAATTAACAAAATGAATACAATTTTCTCTCTTTTGAACAGAGAGTACAGTTCCATTCAATAATATAAATTGTACACATTGCGACACCGCAGAACTTTAGATGATGAATTTATTCAACTCATTCCGTCGATCATTCATTATCATCAGAGGTGTCATTGTTACGATCATTATATTCATCGTCGTCAACGCAATTACAGTCATAATCACCGGCAATGTAAGTAAACCCAGCAGCTGTAGAACCTTCATCCTTCCATCAGAATTTCCATTACTATTAGGCCTAACTAAGCAGTAACATGTGCTGCTGTCAAGAAGTCAAAAGGAGAATAGCAATGGCAAAGGAAGCTTTTAGTATAAAAAAGAGCATCTTCTGTGGACCTCTGGAGAAAGAACTAAGGAAGAGACTAATGAAGTGCTTTGTGTGGAGTGTAGCATTGTATGGGGCAGAAACATGGACATTAAGACGAAGTGAACAGAAGCATTTGAAATGTGGATATGGAGAAGGATGGAGTGTGTGAAATGGACAGACAGAGTAAGAAACGAAGTTGTATTGGAAATATTCAGGTTCTGGCTGATATGTATATCTATTATTGGGCAGTACATCTCACTTGACGACATGTTTCAGAGGAAGAACAATTTTATTGTTTGTATGCATCTGAAGTCTGATTAGTATAATATGTAGCTAATCGGCCATGTATGCAATGGAGGGGGGAAAGTAACTAGCCACCCTACACCATTATCTCCTGGCCTAGTCGCCTCATAAGTGCTGCCATATTGTGAGGTTCAGACCTGTCTTCGTACATTTGACTAAACAACAACATCCTAAGATAGAAAGAAGAGGCTTCTAAACCTGGACAAAGAAGTGTCATTAGGTCGTCTTCATATCTTAACCATGTAAGATACTATGGTGATAAACTATGACATAATGAAAAGACTAATTAAAAAAAATACGTTACGTGTTTAAATCTTAAATTGTATTTATTCCAAACATTTCATTACCATATTATACAGTACTCGTACAAACGTAAATTGCAATTAATCAAAAGTCCCTGTCTCTTCTGTTTCGAGTTCTGCACATTTCTACTCCAAATTATCTACTGTACGTTCCCGGTTTCTCTATTTATCCTCCAATCACAATCTAAACACCAGGTCATAGGAGAGCCGAAACCTTACAATTCCTTTACATAGAACATCCCACTATTCTTCCGCTTTTACTGTCTCACTCCCCAGTGAATGGAATTCTCCACCTCAGAAGATTAGGGGCTACCAGACAAAAACTGCTTTCAAGAAGAGAGACTAAGCGATTTCTTATGGACGCAGTCGAATTGAAGTTAATATTATAATCATGATAGAGTTTGAACATTTAATTATATTTTATGTCTGAATATTATTATTATTATTATTATTATTATTATTATTATTACTACTGTTATTATCGTTAATAATATCATTATTACATAATTATTTCCTTGGTGTGCTGGGAATATAAAAGGAACTGGTATTGTATTATATTAATCATGTATTATATTACAGTAATTATTTAATTTATATCACACTGGTTGAGTGGAAGAGAAGGTAGAATGGCCTTAACTCTGCCAGTTAAAATAAACCATTATTAGTATTATTTTTTCTTTTATTTTAAATTCCACATTATATGATACAGGTATTTCGTTTGGTAGTGGTGGTATTGGTAGAAACTAGTTCGATTAACTAAAATGATTGAGTGAAACGTACAGCAGAGTTCGTATAGGCCACTTTCTGTCAGATGCTTTTCCAATTCACTGCGGGCTAAAGCAAGGAGATGCATTATCACCTTTATTTTTTTAACTTTGCTCTAGAATATGTCATTAGGAAAGTCCAGGATAACAGAGAGGGTTTAGAATTGAAAGGATTACATCAGCTCATTTATGCAGATGACGTGACTATGTTAGGAGAAAATCCACAAACTATTAGGGAAAACACGGGAATTTTACTTGAAGCAAGTCAAGAGATAGGTTTGGAAGTAAATCCCGAAAAGACTAAGTATACGATTATGTCCCGTGACCAGAATATTGTACGAAATGGAACTATAAAAATTGGAGTTTTATCCTTCGAAGAGGTGGAAAAATTCAAATATCTTGGAGCAACAGTAACAAATATAAATGACACTCGGGAGGAAATTAAATGCAGAGTAAATATCGGAAATGCCTGTTATTATTCGGTTGAGAAACTATTATCATCCAGTTTGCCCTCAAAAAATTTGAAAATTAGAATTTATAAAACAATTATATTACCGATTCTTCTGTATGGTTGTGAAACTTGGACTCTCACTTTGAAAGAGGAACAGAGGTTAAGAGTGTATGAGAATAAGGAGCTTAGAAAAGTATTTAGTGAGAGGAATGAAGTTACAGGAGAATGGAAAAAGTTACAAGACACAGAACTGAATGTATTTTACTCTTCACCTGACATAATTAGGAACATTAAATCCAGACTTTTGATGGGCAGGGCATGTAGGAGGTATGGGCGAATCCAGAAATGCATATGGAGTGTTAGTTGCAAGGCCGGAGGGAATAAGACCTTTGGGGTGGCCGAGACGTAGAAGGGAGAATAATATGAAAATGGATTTGAGGAAGATGGGATATGATGGTTGGGACTGGATTAATCTTGCTCAGTATAGGGATGGATGCTGGGCTTATGTGAGGGCGGCAATGAACCTCCGGGTTCCTTAAAATCTATACGTAAGTAAGTCGTGGTGCTGTTTGTGGTAGTGTGATAATAATGAATTTTATATTGACGAATGTCTGAATGTTAAAAATGTTATAAGGATAACGAATGAATTAATGGATATGAAAAAGGTGACGAAAGTGTTTATGACTGAGTGGGAAAGATGAAGGGCTTGAACAACGAAAAATAATGGGAGAAGTGTAATACTATATAGCTGGAGGAAGAAGAAGATGGGGACAAAGAAAGAAGCGGAAATGTACTGTATGTCTAATATTTATATAGCAATAGCGTATTTCCTCTTCACTATGTATTTCACTTTCTATTCAGTGCTTATGTCTTGTAATATGAATCCATTAAGAGATTTTATTTATAAACCACTTTATCTCATAACATCTTTGCTAAATATGTACAGAAATTTTTCTGAATCCCGTAATTCACAAGGGTTGGGATGTCATTCAAGGGAGACAAAAGTCGCAGAGTGAATCCAGAAGTTTTTCATTTCAGTCCTTGACAAACAGTTCCTGTGGTTTAGTTATTCTCATGTTTACGATCCTTTAATAAATATACTAAGAGCCAAAGAAAAATATGTCAAATGCTTTAAAAAGACTATTTCATAAAAGACCACAAAAATCGTATATATTCTTTATCCAAGAGTAATATTTCTCTACTCATACTTACTCTTCATGACAAGTAATAATTTTTAGTGTGACGTCTACATGAATGTAACAGCAGCATTTTTACGAGAACCTGTCGTTGCTAGTCCCTGATAAATGGATTTAATAAAAAGAATAAATTTGTGAAGAAATAGAAGTTAATTAAATTATTTTACATACATGATAGAACAATACTATATAAAAATGTTTACATATAATGTCGGAAGCGAGACTCACGAATATGGACGGAGGACTACTAGAATATAAAGACTTAATTATAGCATTTGAGGTTAGAGTTCATTGTGGGCACAACTGACCAAAATACATAAACGCTTAAATTTCATCTAACTGAATATTTAATTCTGTACGTCAAACATATGAGTATAATTTTTGCTTTATTATTATTATTATTATTATTATTATTATTATTATTATTATTATTATTATTATTATTGCTTACTTAAAAATTTCATAAAAGGATCAGGAATAAAAAAATAATAATTAAATTCAATTATAAAATTATTATGCAAAATTTTGGTAATTTTAAAGATACGATGGAAAATTTTAAATTATGGTTTATTTAACGACGCTCGCAACTGCCGAGTTTATATGAGCCTCACAGGTGTGCCGGAATTTTGTCCCGCAGGAGTTCTTTTATATGCCACTAAATCTAGTGACATGAGCCTGTCGCACTTAAACATAATTAAATGTCATCGACCTCGTCCGGGATTGAACCCGCAACCTCGGGCACAGAGCTCCAGCGCTATACCAACATTATCAATTGCGCCACTCAGAACGACCATACGATGGAAAGGTATGATATCACATCACTTAAATAATCTCCTCAACTAACCCACTAACCTTGTCACAGACCTCGGCTTAATGTCACTTAGCTATCCCCTCATTTAACCCATCTAACCCATTAAGAACATGTGTGACAAAGCTAGTGGGTTAGTTGAGGGGATTAAGTGATATGACATCACACATTTCCTTCATATCTTCAAAATTACATTTTCTTACCACAGAAGACTCTTAAATCAAAAACCAAATCTGTTAAAATTACATGGTTTCAAAATATACGTACATTAAAATCTAAAACCATAATCTAAAAATTATTATATTATTATAGATCAGGATTTACGTTGAGATAAACAAGTTGATTTTATATGTACAAGTATAAGAAAGTCAATTTATAAATTCATAATACTTCGAAATTTTTTCACTAAGGAAGCATTGGGAATAATATTTTTAGCTTTAGTACAATCATTAATACAATACGGTATAATAAATTGGGGTGGAGTAGCATCATCTGTAGCCTACTTAATCCATGAATTTTATTACACAGAAGATTAATAAAAATTTGTCTAACCAAAAATATGGATTACCCAATAAATTTAATTTATACAGATTTTAAAGTATTAACTATTGAATAAATGTATAAATATAGTTTACTAACTTACTACCACAGAAATCAAATAAAACATAAATCTAACCGACATGAATATCGTATTCGAAGAAAAAACTCTATTTTCTCATTAATTGAGCCTAAATGTCATACAAGTGCAGCTCTTGAGCATGGTGCTAGTTTCGACCCAAGACTTTATAATAAAATTACAAACCATTTTCCAAATTTGAAATATTTTGAAATTGAAGTTTTTAAAAAAGAAAATTATTCATGATATCTAATATTAACAAATGTGTGTACTTTTTACCTTTTATTTCTGTCGACTATATTCATGTTTTAATTGAATACATTGGATTCTGTCTGCTTGTCAATTTATATTAAATGTGTTTTTTCTCTCTTTTTCTCGCTCTTCTTTTTTTTTTTTGTTCTTGTGTGTTATTTATTGGTTTGAATTAAGTTACTTACTGCATTTAGTAAACTCTCTTTCTAAATTTTATGTTATATTATTGGCTAAGACCACACCGTACACGAGCCTGGCTCTTCTGTAGTGGCTAGAAACATTTTTGTTTTATAATTTTCATTTGTACTCACCAGCTAGCTAGCTAGTTAAAAAAAATTTAAAAAAAAGTTTTCGAATTGCCTCGAGTTTCTAAAATAGACAGCAGTCCAATACAACGTATCGCTTCAATTCAGGAACTGCATTATTTTTCGTGCCACAAATATACGAACGAGTTTCCGATATTACTTTGTTTCCAAAGAAAATTACACTAAGGATTTTTATAATTCTTATGAATGAATCGCTGTATGTCAGGTTTGAACCTAAGAACCTCAGATCTAATGACAACACTGTAGCCACTCCATCAACGGGACGATAAAACAAGTAAAACTGGCGTTTAAATAGGAAGCTAGCTGCATACAGCACTAAGAGAGCAGTGGACAAACCACAAAATGCGTCTGGGTGCTATTAGGAGAGATTGGTCTGTCGTTTCATTCTGCTGTGTCTGTTATCCGAATTGGACTGTGGGGAGAGGAAACCCCTGCGAGAGCTGCTAAGGAATAATAGAAAACAATCGCTAACCGATAAATTTATCTCATTATTGTACAGGAGACCGCTTCAGTTTGTCCTCAGGTTTTCTCACACAAACTAGTTATGCTTAAATAGGATAAACACTTAATCACAAGTAATGTACTCGATATTTAAATCTAGCACAACGGGTCAGTGCAGTGTAAGCATAAGTGCATTGATAACGTCAGGGTCTGTCCTTGAAAAGCGAGCCAGTCAAACTGTAATTTGATTTATTCGTCCGAGAAGTTTCTTTCAGCAGTCTAAACCCTTGATGCTTGGGACGAGAGACAAGCAACTAACTGCTCGAACATTCTACGTGCTAGATTTAAATATCGAGGACAATAGTTGAAGCGAGGGGAATGTGGCAAGTGTTGGTGGAATCACAGTCACGAAGCTTGAGTCTTGAGGGTTCTAGGAACAATAGACTACAGGTACTATTTTGCATTGTCTGTAATGAGGTCATAGTAGTGATCCTAGTGATTAGCAACTATCTATGGATGCATATTTATTACGTATTGAGCTTCTTGATTGTATGACTGTATATACTAGACTGTGAGTTAGATTAGTTGTAATTGTGATAATTAATGATAACGGTAGTAATAATAATAACTGTTGTTTTACTATTTTATTATTAGTAGGTATTATTTTCGTTTTGAAGATTCAAACTGTGCATAGTTACAGCACGAATGGCCATACGGGCTCGTGAGAAGCATCTTGTGTACATGAGTTTGTATAATTTATTATGCATCAATAAATGCACTTATCTATCTACTAGACTGTGGTGGAATGGTGGAAAGAAACGGATGTACACCGAGGAAGATCTTCTGAAATGTATGTTTTTTTTACTACAAATTCCATCACAATCACGCCGGAGATCACACTCGAAAAAGTACCATTGAGTGCCAACATTTTATTTTTATTTGTAAGTAATTTTATATTCAAATCATTTACCGGTACTGATTTAGAAAGATATCTTTCAAATTAACATTCAAATCTAAAAATCAATCGTACTTTGTCATCTGCAAAACCTAAACTTGTAAAATCTCTTATGTTAATATAATTAAATAAAGTTATTATAATGTATAAAATTTACTGTTCCTAATTACATTACCTGTCAAAAGTTTTAGATAAGCTACGAAAACAACTATAAACTTTATTGCAATATACAAACACATCGGAAAAACTAAATAGACCAACAAAATAAATATTTTCTCTCTCTAGCATTATGATATGATATAATATTCAAAATTAAATCCCTGTTTTAACCACAAATCCATAGTTTTGATATGTGATCGAAAACTTTTGATCGGTAGTGTATGTTTATATCGAAGTGTTTTCCTCAAACCCAGAACTTGAATATGGATTTCTAGCAGGTGTAACAGAGTTGGTTATACGCAGAATTTGCACGCCTGCCATTATTGAAACGAATGACTGAGGGACACCACTAAATAACCCAAATTAGATTTCTGTTTTCGAGCCATGGGCATGTATTTCATTCCCCTTACCACATTTTAATGAATCTGGTTTCATTTAGCAACCATGAAACGTTTCACGCAGGTTTGCGAAGATCGCACTGATTACATACCGAAGTTAAATTTACTTACAAATTCAAAACTGCCCATTGTATGAAATTAATAAATGTGCCCATTTATTCCATATATTCGACAAGCTGAAAGTGAGAGAACAACCCTGCACAACTAGCGCAATTCACGTCCGGTAAACATAGCTAGAGAAAATGGTATACCTTTTAATTTAATATACGAGTATATTAAATGGTGAACTAATTCTTTAGAGATTTTCCGCCATCTTCGGATATACTGCAATATATTAAATTATTGTATTCTTTTGCATATTTTTCTGCTTTGACTCTTCATTTATCTCTCAGAGATTTTCATTCTCGCGAGACATCAATCTTTAAATTTTATTTGTACCGAGTCATGTAAATGTGCACTGCTTTACTTGTCTTCAGAATCCTATCCTTAAGCGTTTAATGCTTAAAAAATTGAGTAATGGACAATACGAAGGAGTGAAAATATAAAGTTCATGGAATCAAACTGTAATACCAGGTAAAAGTTGTGGGTTGATATCATAAAGAACAATGCAAGATATATTTTCTCTAGATTAATATTTAGAGGTGCCCCAAGAGCACCATATTTGAAATTTTCACAAAATTTTGAGGTTCAGATTTTTTAGCGCGAGAACATTCTCCGGTGATTCAATCTGAACAGGATACTAGGAACATGTTAAAAAAATACCTGTGAAAAGACTCGGCATATTTTTGGTCCCCTGTTGTTTCATCTTGAAGTGTCACAAAAACCTCAATTTATACGAAAATTGGGAATAATCACAAAACTCTTAGGTATGATATAATTAATATAATAAAATTAATGGAAATTCATTCTCTTACGTTGCAGGGTATTTAAATCAGAATATCTCTAAAATTAATACAAGAAATCTGACCTTCTAACCTGTATTCGCAATGCCAGAGGAGCAGAATCCATCACAATTACCTATCTATCATGACGTAATGAAAATTATCTATGGGTCAAAAATGAATTAAAAGCTGATTTGAAATGAAAAGAAACTACTATTGGAGAGATTTCAGAAAGAGTTGCTATCAAAACTAAGGAAATCTAGATAAAGGCATAAATTTCGAAAGTCGGTCATACAAGAATATTACAACTGATTGGCGCTTACCATGATCAATACACAAACTTAATGAAGCCTTGTAAGAAACGACATAATGGCAACTAAAATGACAACAGCAAAATTCAAAGAAGAAGCAAACAAACTATTTGATATATGCAGTTGCAATAATAATAATAATAATAATAATAATAATAATAATAATAATAATAATAATAATACTGTAGGCCTAATTGTGATAAAGACCGCCGTGTTCCAAAACAAGAAAGAATGTTTTACTAGAGCAAAGAACAGAAAGGATGATAATTGGACCTGTTGATTTAGTTACCACTCAGAAAGAAATGAAATATTAACTAAAAAAATACATGGTCTGAAATAGAATTTGTCATATTTTATGCAAAATACTATATATTTTATTCCTTTGGATCCCCTCAAAAGTACTATATACTACAACCACAATTTAGAGTCTTCCAAATAAAGTTTAAATATATGATTTTACAGCAATTCATTAGCTATGTAATGAAAAACAAAATAATAGAACAAATATACAAAGAGACAAAAAATAATAATTTTAAGAAACTTCAAAGCACTTGGGGCACCTCAAAAATTAATTATAGAAACCCCATATTTTTCACATTCCTAAGGTAAGAGAAAACACAGATTTTTGCAATTATTACACTTAGAAAACAGATTAAAAACAATTTCATGTATAGATTCACTCCACTCTAATGTGCAAGGTACAACACGGTCTCATTCGAAATATTAATCTATAAAATCGTCAGTACCAAAAGTACGGAATTTAATGGGAAAAGAAATAGCTGGCCAATAATTCATCACAGAGCATCTTGAAACAGAAACAGGCGTATTTTATGTTCAGTAAATCTGCAACAAGAGACTCTTGGCTTTCTCCTATTTCAAAGGAAGAAACAAAGTATTTATATTGCCCTTGATAATCAATTTTCGTTGGCCGACTTTGCGCTTGAGAACTTCAAATCTGGTCTCAAGTATGGTAATCATTAGATCAATAGGAAACAGCTATTGTTGTTGTTGTTGTTGTTGTTGTTGTTTAGTCAACAGTGTCGCAAGGGAGAATTGCTTCCAAACAACCGCCATCATAAGATTACATCACTGCTGGCATCTAAATTACGATCTCTTAAATAGGAAGTTTAAAAAGATGTTTCTGTTTGTCCTTTTCGTGATCATGTGGAAGAGCAATAATATCGTTGCCTTTGATGAAGGAAAAAAGAAGGCTTTGATTCTACATCCCACCATGAGACTGAGGAAAATATTAGTCAGACATCGCAGGCAGACCTAAAGAAAAAATTCTGTAGTCTGTATGAACCATGCGTACCACATTTCAATGAGAAAAACGTCATCAATCTAGAGAGCTGGTTTGTGAGAAGATTATTATTTTGTAGCCGAGGAGCCATAACTAAATGTACATGAAGTATTTTAAAGCAACACGGAATTCCTCACAGAATAGGCTATTAGAACAAGTAATCATTCTCATGTTATTAATGTTTCATTGTATATTTTGTCGTAATTTTTATTATGCCTAAATTGTTACAAGAAGTCGTGGCACATTTATACTATTTTATTCATATTTCAGTTAAATTAGATGTTTTCATTTTTGTACCTTTAAATTATTCTATTAAACCAACTACGTTCAAATTTCCAGTATACACTGTCTTCTAGAATTAGGGTCCTAGAATTTATAAAAAAGTTACATTACCAGTTGTTCTGTATGGTTGTGAAACTTGAACTTTCACTTTGAGAGAGGAACAGAGATGTGGAAAATATATGGGGCTAAAAGGGATGAAGTTACAGGAGAATGGAGAAAGTTACACAACGCAGAACTGCAAGCATTGTATTCTTCACCTGACATAATTAGGAACATTAAATTCAGATGTTTTGAGATGGGCAGGACATGTAGCACGTATGGACTAATCCAGAAATGTATATAGACTGTTAGTTGGGAGGCCGGAGGGAAAAAGACCTTTGGGGAGGCCGAGACGTAGATGGGAAAGTAATATTAAAATGGATTTGAGGGAGGTGGGATATGATGGAGACTGGATTAATCTTGCACAGGATAGGGACCGATGGCTGGTTTATGTGAGGGCGGCAATGAACCTCCGGGTTCTTTAAAAACCATTTGTAAGTTGTAAGTAAGTAGCAACCTGTATTTATAGGCTGATGTTTGTTCTTTTGAATAAAATATATACAGCAATTTGTAAATATTTGATCTTGTATTTTAGGAATTGAGGGGCTTGGTGTAAGAGAGAGGTAACTCCAAAATTTAAATTCTTCTCTCTATATATAGGCAAGAATAAATGGCATGTTTGGTACGAGGTAGATTCGCTGGAAATTCGGCCTGTTACAAGAGATTGAAACTTACTTCGCTTTTGTGATTGGCGCTTGAAGGAGACAATCGTTTCTCCCGAAAAATGTGACAAAATGGAGTTATACCCCTCTCGCACCAGACCCTTAAATTATTTTGAAGTTGCACTTTGGCAGTTATTTTATAATTTGAATTTAAAACGGATCACATAGTACAGAATTAAAATTACACATGAAAAAATGTATTTGTGGTAACTGCAATATTCTTACAATGGCCTATCATTCTGTTGGTCGTTGTAGAATAAAATGCATTACTTTCTGCACTTGTGAAATGTCTTCTTAGTCAGTTCAATTATCTGGTATAATCTTAGTATATATCCTATTTCCTATTTCTGGAAACATAAGGCAAACATGTCTACTTCAACAGCATTTCTGACAGCTCTTACGGCTTAATCGTTCAGTCTCATTTCCAAGCAGATCTTGGCACAGTGACAGAGTCCGGGAAACGCTCAAGCTAGGTAGGCTATACCTGCTTTAGACCATCGAGAACGAGAAGCTTTCGTTTCATTATTTTTAATGCTGGTCTGCCTTTCGCACTGTACGTAGCAGGCTAGAAAGACAGATCGATAGATTGGAATTAAGAGGCGGATTAAGTCACTAAGCACTTCAGTTCATACGAGCCCATTCTGTCCACCTCTTGAACGTGAAAAGGCTGAGTTAAATAAACAGACCTGAAAGCTTAATTTCAGAAGCTTACTCACAATCCCCTTTGGCAGTATTGTTTGACCGGATTTATGATACCAAACAATTTACAGAGTGGTTCAAAAGGTTATGCTCAAAGTGAAGGAACTTACCAAGGGGTTGGAGTATAACAACTTTACAATACTCTGTATACGTCTGTATACAGAGTGTCTCAGGAGGAATGTAAAATACTTCAGGATAATGTAGTTTGGGTTAAACTACATGGATTTAACCTGATACGAACATTTGTAAAATTATCCAAATTCAAATTATTACGAATCCTTTCTCTTCCGAAGTTTTAAATACGCATTGCCGGAATTTCCAATTTTTACCTGTAATAATTTCTAAAAAACTATCAAACCTGTCAGTCATTACGAGGAAAATATGTAGTTACTTACGTTTACCGTTCTAAAGCAAATTTTTGGTTAAATAATAGTAGAGGAATGTCATTATACGGGAAGTCACGTGCACTTAAAATGTCGGCTAACATTTCTGCGCTAAGAGGCATCCCTGGCAGACATTCCGGCACCAACAACTGCCCTTATCCTGGCTACAACAATATCGAAACCCTTAGAAAAATGTTGGATTTCTGTCGTAAAGGAGAATTGCTTCGAAGCAACCGCCTTCATAATATTAGATACGTCTGTATACCAACGTAGAGACCTGCAAAACTGCGCACACAACCGGTTTGGATTCGACCGGTCGGAGCTCAACCGGCTACGATGAACATCGGGCCGAATAACTCGGTTGTCGAGCGATTACGCCTGATGTATTGCAGAGTAAACAAAACATCAGGCGCATTTACATGAAAATAACGTTTTTCGAGTACACAACCGGAGTAACAAGGAAATTTACGTTGTCTTATTGAAAAAAAAAAGTGTTTGCAAGTATTCTTACAGTTCATTCGACACTATAACACACATATTTTATTTATTATTCTGAACTTGCAGTAACTTTATAAGTATCGTTTATATTTTAAACTTTTAGAGTTTTACTAATGAAAGTTGCTTATAGATATGTTAAACAATGTTATAGTTTTTCACAGAACAAGACGTGCACAAGCCATGTATATTTTTCTTACCAATAAACGCTATATAGCTGGCGTTTTTCTATACAGTATACGTCATAACTTCATCATTTACTACGTCGTAACTCTTTCTCGTCACATATTGACTGAATCTTGTTCGATTTGTATAAACCAATGATCGATATTACATAAGTTCATGTAAGATCGCGAATTATTTAGAACACAAATCTCACACAGAAAGAAATGGTGAGGAAGAAAATACGATCTCCAAATAACACCAGGTACATTTCATCATACAATAACTCTTTAACATTTTCTCAGTAGGCTATACAAACAGAGTAATAATATTGAAGGATATTTATTTTGTTTAATTACAAAAATATGTTTGCTTCAAATAGGAATACAAATAATTTGACACTTTAATACATTTATTTTTGTATTTCGAACTTGCAGTAATTAGACTAGTAACAAATAAATGAACAATGGACATAGTGACATCGAAGGAAATAGACGTAATGTATAATGTGAAATATCATAATGTAAACATATTCAAAAATATAATTACATTTCATTATAAAACAAAATAGGAAATAAGTACATAAGTCCATTATGACGTTTGTACTTCAAACTAAAAAAATGTATAGGCCTACCTCTAAAACAATAGTTGCGTGCTTTTTAATTATTTTAATCAGTTTCAATATTATTTATTAAGAAATAAATTTAAAAAGATAAACAGTAATGTTATTTTCAACAATACGATTACTTTGGTTCCCAATGGTTGTTGTTCTGTACAAAATAACTATAATTTACACATTTCTAAACTACGAATAAAAAAAGAATAGCAAGGTTTAGAAACAAATCATTCTGTATAGAAAAGATCTACTTCAGAGAAAACAAGTGTCATTCAAAGAACTATTTTATCACACACGTGCTAATATCAACTATTTGATGTTCACAATTATTATTAGGGCCTATTATCATAGACTACATGATCAGAGTTGACTTCTTGTGTTTATATATTAATAAATCTGTTTTACTAGTCTAAAGTTACGCTCGGTGGAAACACTTATTCATGGAATGGCCAATATTCGTTTCACAAGTGTTGCTAGAGAGGCTAGAGTTGTTTGGTGATCTTTCCATCAATTTAGTATGTAGAAAATGAAATGAGCATAATGCATATTGTGAGATATAATAAGTAAATAAATCCAAAATAGAATTACAATTAATCACAAAACATAAAATTAAATAACTATTAACTCTAAATGCATTCCTCCAAAACAGTAGCTATTCATATACAGGGTAGAAGTGAAAAAACTCTGCAGATTGTACGGGGCGATAAGGTTCACTTAAATGAATGGAAAACCTATATTACGTTTAATTCTCTAGTCATAGTAAACATACTAAAAGCATTGTAGTAGGTTTCAGAAGATATAAAGTTATTTTTGTTTTAGTTTTACTATTGATCGAGTTTACTGTTTTTAAGTGTGTCATTATTGTAATATTATAATTCAGTTTTCTAGTGTAAGCAAAAATTACAACCTTGGTAATTTGTGGATACCGAAAAATTTTTTTCTGCAATTTACGCTTAACAACGTCTGTAGTTTCACGCTGTTTGTTCCTATTGATGATCCGCAGCTATAATATCTGGATGGTTCACTGTGATCTTCATTTTATACGCCAGAGCCGTCCACCCACATAGAGATCGAATCAACTCGAATACACGTTAAACCGAATACTGAGGCAGTATGCAAGCAGATGTACTTCGCATACTGTCTATAGAGCCAGGCGTTCAATAGCGCTATGTAAGCTTTTTTTCGATTTTCAACCGGTTTTGCAGGACTCTAATCCAACGGCTCCGAAGGCAGAAGAAGAGTGAGAGTCCCAATGGCGGAGGAGGCGTATGAGACACCTTGAATAAACGATGGGCGGATCAGGCTCAATAGTCGAAGTGAAGACAGCTGATCTACGGGACGGTAACCCCAAAATCAAACCACCCTACAATGGGTTAATCACCCTGTTGGGGTATTACTGATTCAAAGACAAATAACTAGCCTCGGAACGGACATTTCTTTCAGACGACGACCGAATTGGGAACGGACTTTGAGAATGGGAACCTAGAATATTAAAACCATAGTACAACAATGTGGAAAGACAATGGCTAAAATAAAGAAAATGTGTAAAGAGAGAGAGATTTGGAAGAGATGGACGGAGAGAGGTGAACCCGACGCCTAAGAGCATCAGGGATTGGAAGCAGCAGCAGCAGCAGCAGCAGCAGCAGCAGTAGTAGTAGTAGTAGTAGTAGTAGTAGTAGTAGTAGTAGTAGTAGTAGTAGTAGTAGTTCAACATCCCTCATTCAAAACAATTGGCTTTAGTCATATTACGATTCAGATGGCTGTGTACATGCACACTATCACAAGATTCTTTAGTTAAAAAGACTTGCTCCTCTCACCCATGTTACTGAAAGAAAACTTCTGCAAACAGCAGTAATATATACACCACGGAGATATAACTGTGGAGATTGAAGGGCGTAATAGACAACATTAAAATAAATAAAATAATGTTATATGTTTTGTATTGAAGTGTATGGTTAACTAGAAAATTTGGCTGAAAGCCTGCGAAGTTTGAGAACAGCGCATCGACGACTAATCTACGAATACACACACAAACTCACGTCTGAATAGCAGAATTCAGTCCCTTTCTCACTCTAGTAGGGTTGCCAGACTTTCTAATAGCAGGAAATAACGATATGTTCAATTCAATTTTCAAGAAAACCATCCATTTCATTTAAAAACTACAAAGGGATAGATAATTCTTTATTATTATTATTATTATTATTATTATTATTATTATTATTATTATTATTATTATTATTATTACTGTTATCATTGTCATTATCAAGGACTAGGGTAGTGTAGGCTACATTGCGGCTTCTTTATTCTTATCTCGAAGTTGTAGGATCCCTTTTCTTTTTAATTAGTAGTTCATTGCTTCTTTTGAAAGTATTTCATTTTCATTCTCTGCTTACATTACAGTATATTTGCATCGAACGAATATGCTTTTAATGCTAATCTAAAAGAGACAGAAAGCAATGGTGCATTTAGAAGAGGTGCACACTGTAGTTTTTCCATTGCTGATAATGAATTGGGAATTCACAGTTCACCTTCAGATGAAAAATTGTGATTGTTACGAACAGCTAAATCTACTTGACTGGCGTGATATTATAAATAGGCCTATGATGCGGCAAGAAGTTTTTGCCAGTGAAATATGCAAGTTTCTCAGGTTTCGGAATTTGGGATAGATGCAGGGTCCATAGTGGATCCTGTTGGTTGGTATATTAGAAAGTTGATGAGATGCAGTTTCTTCAGTGAATTGAACAACTTTCGTAGCTTATGGAATTTAGGGTAAATGTTCGTTATCTTACGCAATTTTATACGCCACTTACTGTCCTTGAAACTTCAGATACGCAATTTTCAATTTCAATGTTATTTATTTACTTTTTGTGTAAACTAATGTCTGTAATCCATAAAAAGGCATTACTTTACCTAAAACATACATGATTTGACAGAGGAACTGACGATTATAAATAGTTGCTTATTAACTCTAGTACTTTTTTAAATGTCATACGTAAGATCATTAAGAACATTGTATGCCATTTATTTCTTGAAAAAGACGTCCTTTAAATAACTACCACTGAGATGGAAATGTGTTCCGTCAGACTTCCAAAAAGTTTCAAAAAATTCTTCATCTTCATCCAAGCGATTTAAAATCTCCTTACAAAACGCCCTTTGGTTCAGAATATTGAGATGTTTTAATTGATGTACCATTTAAATCTTGTATGGATGAAAATGTGAATAGAATGAGGAGATGGGACGGGATAATGGCCAAAATCTAAAATGTTATTCTAAAAGATTTTAAATGCAAAAACATGTTATACACCATTCTATGATGAATAAATGGTATTATATTGATAATAGAATGTACGCGCAGTTTATTGGACATTAATTGTGCTGTTAGCTCCTTAAAATCGCTCATTCCTATGCCATTCCTCTTTATAATACGGAAATTCCTTTCACTGAAAATACGAGCTATAGGCCTATCATTACTTGAAGAAAACATAAAAAATTACAGAAGTATTAATTAATAAAGTGTACCTTGGAATATATCTCTCGTTCCAACTACTCAGAGCATTGTAACAGTTATGGTGAAAATAATAGTAAATAAGAGTGAGTCAGCCAGGGCTAGACCGGCGTCAGCGGAAAGTCGTATGCGTTGTCACTGCTGTGCCATCGCAGTGATCAGACCTCTTGCTCGCGTTCGTTTCGTGTTTAGTTTACGTAAACACGTTCACACAGAGAGGGTGCAGCTGTATACCGTACATTTAGAGTGCAGTGTGTGTCCATTACGAAATATAGTCTTGAACAAAGAGTGTTTATATACGATAACTTTATGAAATACGAATCTTGGAGAACAGTTGTAACAAACTTCCGCCAGTCAATCCCTGATTCGCCAGAGCCTTCTAAAGCAATGATTTAAAATTGAGTGAAGAAATTTCGTACAACAGGATCATTATTAGATAAGAAAGGAACATGTATGAAGCGTGGTCTCACTGAAGAGATGTTAGATAAAACTGACCACCGACTACAGAGAAATTCTACATCATCCCGCTGTGTAGCTCAGCAGGTAAGGGTATCACAGTCTTCGATGATAAGAGGTACGAAACAATTAAAATTTAAACCTTACAAAATTCGTGTAGTACAGAGTTTAACGGAACCCGAATACCATAGCAGACTTACTTTTGGCATCTGGTTCCAACACTCAGTGTATGATGGAGTACCTGACCACACCTTAATTTTTTATAGTGACGGAGCATGGTTCTGCCTCAGTAGTTACGTGTACACTCAAAACAATCGTTACTGGGACAGTGAAAATTCACGCCGCTTTCACAAAAAACCCGCTACATGACAAATTCGAATCATTTCGGAGAACGAACTGCGGCGAGTTGCTGGACATGTCTTCAGCTGTTGTGCAGCCTCTCAGGTATTACAAGGACATCATTTCGAACATGAATTGTGAATTCGATAAGTACATCATTACACAATACTAGCCGCAAAAGTTCGGAACAAATCCTCCGCATATGATAGCGTTGTTACGTATAAATCAGCTGCCGTGAATGGAGTTAGGAGTCTAGCCCTGGCTGGTTCACCCTGTAGCTAAAAATCGTAAAATAAATTAGTTGCGGGAATACATCAGTAACCTTCACGAGAAAAGAAATAATAGTATCTCAATGTAATATTTTGTAACATTCTAACAATGCGTTTCTGTTATATGAGTCAGATAAATATAAAACGGAAATAGATATCTGTCTTCGTGCAACAAAAATTTCACTTTGACTTATCGGCATTTTAAGTTGGATATTCAGAGTTTCAACTATTCTGACGACTCATAATGCTGAAAACAGAAGGAGTAGAAACCCAATATGAAGAACTGCCGAGAGTAAAAAGAGAGGAAATTAAATTTTTAATTAAACCTGAATTACTGAGTGTCGCGTCTGAAAATTCTGCAAGCATTTCGATTAAGTACGAGACCCCATTTTCCATCAATAGTGCACATGTTAATGCAGAGAGCATGGAACTATGCCCACATGCCGATGAGACTGCTGCATTCCCCAAGTGCCGATACAAAACGGTGGCAGCGTTGAGGAATGTCCGATCAGAAATAAGAAGTGCTCTGCTGCCATCGACACAAATACCTTGAATAAAATCCAATATCTTCCAGCATGCACTACTCTCTGGCATGCACTCACAATTCACTGGCTTACCCAAGAATGCAATACTTCAGTGCCATCTGTGAATCACATTACTAAACAAGACAAAAATTCTTAGTGCATCATACTTCTGAAATTCACTTTGAGATCACCGAAGGATAGCTAAAAATATGCAGGACTTGGCTACTGCTTTTAGTCGCAAGCCATTTGCAATAATCTGACTTCTACTCAGTCAAAAGATAAAGCGAACACAATCGGTTCTCTGACACTGTACTTTCATATTTTACTTTCTCATTATAATGCATAAAAGATATATAATCATTGTATCACATGAACGGGAAGAAATTGAGGAATAAGTTATAAATGGACGTTATCAAATTGTCTTACAAGGGAACATTTTCTATCTATTAATTGCGATTTCAATGAAAATTCTTACAATTGCTAAGTTTGAGTTAGTAAATAATCTAATAGTCACTCAGCTTTTCCCTCTTTAAATAAATCCAGTAGAACATTGATTATCCGAAACAATTGCGGATAATTGATTTTTCGGATAACCGATCACTTACGAAAAACAATTGTACTGGTGTCATTGAAGCAGTATGAAACAAAGAAACACTGATATTAAACACAGTCTACACCTGTAGAGTAACGGTCAGACGTCTGGCTGCGAAACCAGGTGGCCTGGGTTCGAATCCCGGTCGGGGCAAGTTACCTGATTGAGGTTTTTTCCGGGGTTTTCCCTCAACCCAATACGAGCAAATGTTGGGTAACTTTCGGTGTTGGACCCCGGACTCATTTCACCGGCATTATCACCTTCATCTCATTCAGACGCTAAATAACCTAGATGTTGATACAGGGTCGTAAAATAACCCAATAAAATAAAAATATTAAAGAAAAAACTGTACATACAGTATATTTTTTTGTATCACAAGTCTTACAAATAACATAGAGAACTGACTAGTCTAGTTTGACAAGTTCAAAATGGTCATTAAAGTAGCCTACAGTTTAGTAAAAGTCCATTTTTTTTTGCTTCAGAGCTGAGACTCATTTTTTTTGCCGCTAAATCTCGCAAATAGCTCTAGCAAAACTTCTACATGGCGCGCGCGCAAATTTGAATTTGCCGACTGGAACGCTTTCGGTTCGGATAATCGATGCTCTACTCAATAACGTGTTTAAATATACGTCTTATACGCCGCTCTTACACGCAACTAACACTGCCACTGTACTGACTGTTCATCTGCATAACAACGCAGCGCCACTCGAAAACCTATTACTTGCTACAAACAGTATCGAAATAATCACTACGATTTTAAGAAAAATGTTTGTTATATATACACACATGAACCCCGTACACAATAGTATAATTTTATTATCTACACATACCTGAATCATTATCCTCTGGGATATTATGGCCCTGTTAAGGAATGGTCAGGGCACAGGATCCTTTTGCAGTACAAACATATTACAACAGCTGGTTTCTCACATCGAGGTGTTTCACAAATACTATTTCCAGTACTCAGAATAGTTTGGAGAACATTACTAAAATCGTTTATAACCTTTTCTGTCACATATCCATATTTCTGTCAAGCATATACAGCATGTCTCGGAGTTCTGGTTAACAGAACTGATGATACATAACAGAATGCATTTTTACAATAAAGATTCTATCATGTAAATTTTCTGTCGAATCACAAGCTTAAATTGTCTAAAATAATATACATTTAATGGCTGTATCAACCGCTTATTGTTTTCCCATCGAGCAAGCGAATTATTTCCCCATTTGTAAATACATTTATATCTGTTTGTCCACTCCAGGAATCTAAAAGTAGTAAAGTATCTATCTGTACATCAGGAATGAAAACTTTCTTCAGCAAAGTTTTTACATGAAGTTTAGAGAGTTTACCTTATGAGCTAGCACTTACTACAATATTAAAAGGAGTTTCTCTCTCTATCATTTGCTTTACTCTAGGAACAAATTCATCCTTGTTGAAAACATATAAACAATCGCGAACCTAACAACCAGCAAAGGACATAATTATGAATATGGATAGTATAAGAATACGTTGTGGATGCTGTGGACTGCACTACTGCAAGCGTGTTTTTTCACCTTGATGAGAGAGTGTCCTGCCAAAAGTCATTTCATATTCAAAACGAGATTGGTCAGTGTTAAACACACTGTCGGAACTGTAATGCTTCCATCAGTAATTTTATTAACATCTTTTACGAATTTATTGGCTTTGTCAATGGATTCGGATTAATTTTCGATTTCTTTACGAGAAATAAATTTAGTAATTTTACGTGTGGTGATATGATGAGCTTCCTTAAATTGATAAATAAATGTTTGTGGGGTATCAAGAGAATAATTGTGTGTGTCTTTTTTTTTTTTTTTTTTTTTTTGCGAACATCAATGCCCACTGTTTTAGATTACAGTAATGCACCGGAAGATCTCATTGGCGCGAAGTTTTAAATGCATCCATCGTTTCTTTTTTGTTGTTGACAATAATACATGATGTTTATGAGGCTTTTTAAAATAACCTACTGCCTTATATAGGCCTAGTACAAAACCAGTGGTGCATCTGAATTTTTTTCAGTTGATAATATTATATGCTTGTTAGTTCCTTTTGTGGTCACTGTTTCCACGTGATCATTAATTTTTCGATCTTTTTCGGTTAAAGTGGTTGTCTGTGCCTTAACTGAAGAGGAGATTTCATACTCACATGTTTATGAAGGTGTTTCTGTGTCATCGGGATTCACAAGTTCATCACTGTTTTCACTGTCACAAGCACTATCTGCAATGAGTCATACATCGCAACTCCACCTCTATATTGAGATTTATCCTGAATCATGTCAAGTAGTTCATAAGCGAAAGACTGATCATCGTGTAGTTCACTGTATTTTGAATCGACTAGATCAGCTATGGGGACTATAAGCAAAATAGGGAGGGAACGTTCCTACTCACCCCACATTCGTTTGATTGACAGGCGAGGGGTAAAGCAGTTGTTTTGTTAGGTCAAGTGCAGTGGTGGATTCGACACACCTTGCGCATCAGTAATTTTTCCGCTCTTATTTCTTGTTTCAAAATCTTTACAGTATTTTGTTTATAGGAAGTACACGTACCATACAATAATTATGACGGTCACCTACTGTCATTAGGCAAATTATATATTTTTCAATTGTATAACTATTCCTTTATCATATGCACAAGAAATTCTTGAACTGCCTTGTGGTCGACATAATAAAGTATTCCTTTTTTTAAAAACAATAAAGAAAAAAGCTAAGCTTCATTGTCATTTAACTGCACAATATATTAAAAGATACAATGCTCAACATAATAAATTGTTTCTTTTTAAAACTAATAAAGTAACTAAGCTCCATTGTCATTTAACTTGAAAACATATTAAACACAATATAATGATCAACAAAATCAATTGTTTCTTTTTATAAATACTAAAGAAAGTAAAACTAAGCTCCACTGTCATATAGCTTTAAAACATATTAAACAAAATGTATGAGATATGAATGAAACGAAATACTACTTTAGGCCTTTACTGCTTGTTTTCATTTTTTTTGATTGCCCTCGAAATTTCTTGTTATTAACTAAAAATGATATATTTAGCTCTAAAATAGAACAACTCAACTGAAATACTGAAACTAAATGCATGTCTGTGATCCTAGACCTGGAGATACTTTTGGTCATATTCATTTTGGAAAAAAAAACAGCTCACAACAATAAGTTGAGGCAAACGTACATACCATACGCATTGCAAATGTGCGCAGATTAGGGAATTGCTCCTCTGGTAGGTAATCCATTTTTTCCTAAACACTTTAGTGGCGTGCTCTTTTGCATCTCTATAGTGGCTCTGATGCTTGGGTAACATCAAATACAAATGGATTATTGAACAAACACATCTCTATGTCCATTGCAGTTACTTCTGAAAATCTTTCTTGGAAAGAGAACGCATCAAGTAGGCCTAATATGCACTCAAAGTTTTAAATAAGTTCAGCTCCAGATACTTAATAAAATAACAAGTATCTAAATCCTGAAAATACCATAAACATATCCTGTTTTGTATCGTTTCACAAATATTATGAAAATAGCTTTAAAAATTGTAAATAAATACTTGTAAGATCACCGAATTCCGTTTTATGCTTCCGATTAAAGTAGCGTTTAATAATGAAGAGTTTTATATGCGCGATTTTAAACCTACATATTAAACAACAGACTTTCTTCTTTTTGTAAGTAATAAAAAATTATTTCTGCCACTCTTCCTGAAACTGACGTCCCGAGATCGAAGCCATACCCGCCACTGAATGAAGCGTGTCTAGAGAAGCACCAGGCGGAGAAGAGGGACGGTGGAGTGAGGTAAGGCGGCTTTGAGTGCAGTGGCCCTTCGGAGCCATTTTTCCCCATGGTTGGACTAGATTCTTTAGAATGTATGTGACATTAATTGGAAACTAAAATTTGTGAAAATAAAAGCAAATACTTTCAAATATCCGAATTAGGACTACGCACAAACATAATAATAATTCTTTTACACGCTTCCAAACTAAATTGAATGTCGTATCACTTTTGTTTTTCTTCAAAACTTATATACTATACAACCGCTCCTTTCATAACACCACGTCCACATGATTCATCAGAAGACACTAACATACAACTCACAGTACCGGAACTGCAACCCCCTCTCAAATACACAAGGTTACAGACTTGATTTGAAGTGCTTTGCAGTGTGGTGGTTGCATACCGGTATGTACAGTACGAACAAATTCATAGCATGCTGTGTTGTGTTCTGGTTACGTGTAAGAGCGGCGTATAAGACGTGTAATTAAACACGTTATATTTCCTTAATGAAAGAAAAGCTAGGTGAGTGATTATTACCAGATTATTTACCAATTCAAACTTAGCAATTGTGACAATTTTTATTAAAATCGCAGTTAATAGGTAGAGAATGTTCCCTTGTTATTATAAAAACAACAGGAAGAATATTCGTAAAATCAGTAAGAAAATAAATGCAGGAGATAAAAATAAATCACAAATTAAAAAAATGCTTCATTTTTAACCCTGTATGGATAGATATAGTATGAGCCAGATGCATCACTTTATACGAAGTAGGTTAATGTAATCTATAGGTTATTGCGTAAACACAGCATTCATAATTATATAAATATCAAGGTATCCCTTCTACACGCCATGAAGGCGTGGGAAGATTGCACGTGGAGCTTTCGTGACCTCGGCACTAGAATGATGCGGTGTGGTGGACAGCACGCTCCGACCGCCTTTTATCCGTGGGAAAGACTCAGTACTCAAATGGGAAGGAAACTAAGTGAAACTTGAACCGTTCTGAAGATTTTGGCAACGAGAAAAATCCCGTCGAAACCTGGAATTGAACCCGGGACCTTCCAGTCCGAAGCTATTGCTCTACCAACTACCTACCCTGCTACCCTCAATTAGATATGCAATGCAAAAGTCAATAGTGTGTTTGACACATTAGCTTGATTCATTAAGGCGTGCAACCAGTAATGGCGAAGTTAGAGATTAGAATGTTACACAATGCATTGTTTTATTCTAGAAGACGTCAAGTATTTGACAATTTCTTCGTCATTGAGCTCTATGTCAGTTTACAGAGTTCCAGAACTTCGGATCTCCTTTAAATCCCAGTGTTCATCGGAATAAAATTAACTTGAAAGAACATGTATGTTCAACACCAAAGAATCACTTCAAGGGAAAAATTGTTCCGAATACGGGTATCGAACCAGGGACCTTTGGCTGAGCGCGTCAACGCTCTACCGACTGAGCTACCCAGGAACTTTACCAGACTCCCTTTCATATCCACCTCAAGTGGGTTGACAAGACGTCGAGGACACAGCATTGAGTGCACACTTTTTCTGTGTGACTTAAATTGTCGTCTTCTGTTAACGAACAATGACGTGTAATATACAAATCTTATTTTTCAGGAATAGCTTCCTGTACAGCTGACTTCAATAATTTCAAGAGAAAAATTGTTCCTGGGCCGGGTATCAAACCTGTGACCTTTGGCTGTGCGCGCCAACGCTCTACCGACTGAGCTACCCAGGAGCCGAGGTCTGGTAGAGTTCCTGGGTAGCATTAGCATACAAAACTTCAGCCCTTCATCTTAAGTAGTTTCTGAGTAAATGGTTCCTGAATAACAATGAAAATTATTCTTTTTTCAATGCTCTTTCTTTCTGCCATTCCTGTATTAAAACAATGGAAGATAATTTGTTTCTGTGGCCAGCTCACAATTCATTAACATTTTTGTTTACTGCACGATGTAAAGGATATTAGTATATGTTTGATAGAAACAGGGAGGAAAAAATATTTATATATTCATATTTATACGCGAAAATACTATTTTCAGCTCTACCCAGTACCCTTAAACTATTTTAATAACAATAATAATAATAATAATAATAATAATAATAATAATAATAATAATAATACATTTATTTATCCTGGTGCTTTATTAGTATTATATCAAAATATAATTCATGCAATATGTTTTGTTGTAGCAGTGAAAGTGATGGGGGTTGATATTGAAAATCGCAGATTTTATAAAGAAAGAATAAATCTCGATTTAAAACAGAATTTGAGTACGTGTATAATGAATGTTTAGATTAAGTGCTATCGATTTGTAGGAACAGAAGATGGTTGCTAGCGGAGTCTGTCGACTGAAATTGGTACTACTGCAATTCATATGTAGCCAGAAACCAGAAGTATCTTGGGGGGGGGGGGACTTTTCTCAAAATTTATTGTTAAAATACACTATGAACTATTAGGCCTAGAATTACAAAATAGTATAATAATAGAGTTTTGAAAAAATATTTTAGTATGTTAATATTAATTTTGCCAAAGACCCTAATAACGATATTAGAAATAAGAGAGATGGATATAAACTTCAGTATATCAGTAAGACATTAATTAAAGCAGTCTGTATAGGCTATACATCATAATATTGTTATGACTAGAGCCCTGCCTTCAGTCACTTTGGATAAAGTTAGGTATAAGTCGAGCATTTCTAACCTCGCTGTGTACGGAGAGCCCTGTCCATCAAAACAGTGCAAGCAGCAGCGAATCAGTCTCCCGGTAGGCTACTGTACTGTGTGTGTACGTTGTGAACAGTAGTCATGCGACAAATTATTATTTTATAAGACTCAATAAGAATAAACTATTTATTTTAAGTCAAACAAATATTATTTTTACAATAATATATTCCAATTACATACTATAGAGGTCGTACAAATTCGAATCACTAGTTTAAAAGACATACATCTCATTAAAGAAAACTATACCTTCTATGAAGTTTACGAGTGTCTATGCATTAAAATGAATTATCACAAACATTTTGAGAGTCCCTTATGCGAGCTATCATATTTTCATAGCAGGGCAGTAAATGATATCTACGTAATGTTGTAGCACAAGGAAGTTTTCTTTTCTGTATATTTTTCCACGAATTCTTGAAAGTAACTATTTTAGACCTTTTCAAATGGAGTATCCGCTAATACCAACATTTTACACATGTCTTTGTAAAATTCAGGCCGATTAGCGGGGAAGTCGGAAGTGGAAGACACGTTTCCATGCTTTCTGGACAATTCTTTTACACGTGTAATATGTGTTCTTGTGTTGCACTGTTTCTCTATAAAACGCCGTATGTTGGTTCTTATTTCTATGTTGCATATCTTACAGAAAATGTTTTCTTCTCTCTGCATGAAATACTCGTTACCAAATTCTTCTATCAGAGCATTGATCGTCAAGAGCCTGCCTTTGGTTTGTTTTGGCATGTTGACCGCGAACTTCATTCACTGAACAGCAGAACGCAACTGTGCAGATGAGGGTTGGTGCCACGGAGCTATAGTCTATATACACGTACACTGCTGCGGGTTGCTTGGAGCGTTTAGGTGACCATAGGCAGGGCTCTAGTTATGATATTACATATACATATTTATTAAAAATGTATGTAGTTATACGTAATTTTGCGCACAACAAGATACAACTCCACATTTTAGAAAAATGTTCACTTGTAGTTTATAATGTATTACTTACATAGTTACTTACTTACTTACTGGCTTTTAAGGAACCCGGAGGTTCATTCCCGCCCTTACAGAAGCCCGCCATTGATCCCTATCCTGAGCAATATTAATCCATTCCCTATCATCATATCTCACCTCCCTCAAATCCATTTCAATATTATCTTCCCATCTACGTCTCGGCCTCCCTAAAGGTCTTTTTCCCTCCGGCCTCCCAACTAACACTTTATTTGCATTTCTGGATTCGCCCATACGTGATACATGCCCTGCCCATCTCAAACGTCTGGAATTAATGTTCCTAATTATGTCAGGTGAAGAACACAATGCGTGCAGTTCTGTGTTGTGTAACTTTTATAATATATTACACCTGTCCAAATTCAACCTTGCAAATTTCAAGCGCAATAATTAATAACATGTCCCTAAGAGAAATAACAACAACAATCACATTTCTTGGCTTAAAAATTGATATGTTAAATTGGAAAAATCATATTGAAGAAATTACCCCCAAATTAAATTCGGAATGTTCTGCTATTAGATATATGCAAGAAGCAGTAACTATGAATACCTTAAAAACAATATACTTTGCATACTTCCATTCGGTAATGAGTTTTGGAATAATATACTTGGAAAATTCTACAGCTAATAACAGTATATCCCTACTACAGAAAGGAGTAAAGAGTAATAGCAGTGCCAAATTTAGGGAATCGTGTAGGACCATTAAAAAAACTATACATAATGCCTATGGCTTGTCAGTATATTTTTTAATTAATAAACTTCCACATGCAATAGTGAAAACCTTGTAACTATTTTAACAATTCATAGCATAAATAATCGTAAAAAAAAATAACTTTCATACTCCATCGGCAAATCTGTCGTGCTATCAAAAGAAGTGCGTTATAAGGCAGTAACAATTTTAATAGCCTCCCTATGGATTTAACAAATGAAACTCAAAACTTAAGATTATTCAGGGCCAAATTAAAGAAGTACAGTGCATGCATTATGTCCAGACATTCCCCCACTCTTCCTACAGAGCTGCGCACGAGATCGGATGAGTCTACTTACGAATTATAGGGGAATGGGTTTCTCTTTGCCTTGAACTCGGTAGACACACGCCCGACCTTCTCTTCTATTCCAACCCCCTCCACAGAAACGTTGTTCCCGAACTGCACATCGCGAGTGTCTTGACAAAATGCATGAGCTGTACCTAATTTCTCACGCCTTCTAACCTACAGGTGAAATTATGACATTCAACAACACTACATGAATATTTCCTCTTGTATTCAGTATCGATACTAACCTCTTGTGTTATGCTAATATATTGTAAAACCCTTCTGTGTATATTTCAAGTAGACTGTGACTATAAATTAAGACTTTGTAGTACTATCAATTTTTTGACATGTTCCATATTCAAGCTGTGAAGCGATGTACGAATACTAAGTTATGTAAATAAATACAATGCAATACAATACCATACCATACTTTTCTGGAATAAGACTCACCAGGCCACATGTCAACAAATACCAACGGATCTCGCCAAATGGCGTCCCCGATTGATATCTGTGAACAGTTATGAGAGTTGCATGTGCACAATCCTCAATTCTTCCTTTATGACAGAAAATGATAAGCAACGGGGAAGAAAAAGATAAATTGGGGTGATTGGATTGAAATTTGTAATGTTGACGGAAACGGAGAATCCCAGGAAAACTCCCCATCCTTCGATTTTATCCATTACAAGTATCACTCCAATGAACACAATGGTTAGAATTCAAATTCGTGGAATGACAAATCCGCTCTCTAGCACTGATTTATCAAAAGGACCCCAGAGTGAAATTAGTTTTCACGCGGAAGGCAAGGAAGAGAAGACGAATATATCAGGTTCTTTGTGGATGCAGATAACCGGCGTGGAGCTGGTTCACTTCAAGGGATTCCGCATTGTGTCTGTGTAGGTAACGTCCAAGTAAATAAAACATATCGACTTACAGTTACAGCTCGTAGTACGAAAAAAAATTCTTGACACGTAGTATGCTCAAATGTACAATTACATTTACTACGAATCCAATAAGAAGCTAATTTCCCTACTGCATATTTTGACTAACATGTCCCTATTTGTACTAGATCAGAGAATGATCCATCAGCTTCAAGATGGGTCGCTTTAGTCCAGACACATGGGGGTGAGCCGAGAACTATTCTGGGCTTAGCAAGAAGACAAAAACCAATTGACCTACTAGGAATCAATGCCCTGTCATCTGCACAACACCCTATCTCTCATCTATTCACGAATTATCACGGGTAACTGACCTGACTGCTGGGAGATAACTAATTCGGACTTCGATCGATGTGTTCCAGTTTCACTAACCGCACCAGGTATTATATCACAACTTCTGGAACTGTTCAAAACTATTTAATTTACATCTGAGTTTCACATATTTTGCACGTAGAGCATGTATAGGTAACCATTCTGGATAGAAGTGTAGTCATAAGAAATTAAATTATTGAAAATAATCAAATATGTACAGTAGAAGGCTGTGAACATAATCAGGCAGTATCTTAAAACGAAAATACATCGAACATAGAACAAAAAAAGGTAACAGTTATTATAAAGATTTATTATAATTGAAGACAAAATGACAAAAGGTCAGTGGTGCAATTTATATATAGATGATGTGACTACTTTTTTATTATTTATTTATTTATTTATTTATTTATTTATTTATTTAATCTGACAGAATTAAGGCCGGACGTCCATGTAGCTCAGTTGGTAGAGCAGCTGGCTACGGACCGGAAGGTCCAGGGTTCGATCCTGGGGGATGACGGGATTTTTCTCGTTGCCAAACTTTCAGAACGGCCCCGAGGTTCACTCAGACTCCTATAAAAATTGAGTACCGGGTCTTTCCCGGGAGTAAAAGGCGGTCAGAGCGTGGTGCCGACCACATCACCTCATTCTAGCGCCGAGGTCATGGAAAGCATGGGGCTCAACCTCCATGCCTCCCAAGTGCCTTCATGGCAAGTGGCGGGGATACCTTTACCTTTTTTTTTTTTTTACAGAATTAAGGCCATAAGGCCTTCTCTTCCATCCTACCAGATAGCACATATGAATACAAAAAGAAATACAAACACTGATGAAAATAATACAAACTAAATTAAGGCCCTATAGAAGGTCAAGAGGGTCAAAAGAACACTATGGAGCTAATGAAAGAAAAAAAAGAAAAGAAAGAAAAACAGAAATAGTAATTATAATAGTGATAATAATATTAATAATAATAATAATAACAATAATAAATACATTACATATTAATTATCAATTCTGCAACAGCATACTGGGTGTTCATTTCAAAGTGTGTCATGACGTCACTGTTGGTGAGTCAGCGATTTGAAGCGAGTTTCAGCTTTTATGTCAGAGAAGTTGCCTATTAATCAAGGCGTTCAATCTGAACTTAAGAACGTGTACGGTATAACTTGAACGTCGTAGCAACAGATGGCGGTGTGTACGGTCTATGTGCTACCATAACCTCTTTCGAACTGTGTTTTGCGCGGGCAAGTCGTACCCAGGGTATTTGTTATCATCGGTTGCGTACGGCAACATTCCACAATACAAATCAAATTCTCCGTGTCCATGTTGACCGTCTAAGTTAATGTCAACAAAAACTGTACGTAAGTAATCGTCTTAACCCTCTCCCCATATCCCGACAGTAAGAAAAAAAAACTCACCTCAGTACGTGTTTCCAAACAGTTCACATTCCTGCCACTGCAGGCGTTACCGTACGTACCGGTAAGTACTTTTAAGAATGAACGCCGTACTTGGTAGGCAACTTCTCTTGCATATAGGTAATACACCTTTGCGGAGATGTAGGAATATTGAATTCTCTAGGCTCATCGGCTAGCCACATGACGACATACAGCGAGCCATGACACACTTTGAACTGAACACCCAGTAGTTACAATATTTATTATATTTCACTGGTTAAGCCAAAGTTGCGCAACCTCACAGGTGTTCAACAAGCAATTCCATGAACTAGAATGAGATTTTTTATTTAAATTTGAATTTTGATATTGTCCGACAGTCTCTGGCATGGTCGGAGAGAGAATTCCAGAGGCGTGGAATAGATATGCTGAAAGATGATGAGTAGAAGGATGTTTTGTGCAGAGGAATAGAGAGAAGGTACATGTTCGGGTTCGAGGTAGTTAAAGGTAAGCAAAACGAGATGCTAGGTAAATATGCTAGCTAAATATTACAAATGGGACAGCAACAGAAGGTTTAAACTGTGAAGTTATTCATGAGTCAAATTATTAAACTCATCATCACCAATAATAATATTAATAATAATAATAATAATAATAATAATAATAATAATAATAATAATAATAGTAAATAATAATAGGAGTAAGCTGGAGTATGCGTCTATAATATGGTCACCTCAGTTCCAGTCCCATCAGATGCAAATAGAAAGGATACAGAAAGGATTTTTACATTACTTATATTTTTAAAAACCACGTATCGTCTTATGAAAAGCAAATTTCATATAATCAATAACTTTTTGAATTTAATTAGTATAAAACTTTTAAAAATCTTTAATAAATAGCCAAATTTTACTCTATAAGACTTAACTATGATTTTTCTTAAATTCCTTCAGTTCAATGTAAAAAGAACAGAATTACGTCACAGGCAACCTTTTCTTATTCCAATTCCTATAACTGTTTTCTTCAAGAACTCTCTATTGTTTGTTATGTGTAATACTCTCTGACTTTAAACTGTGATTCTCAATTAGATTTCAGTTTAACAGTTAAAAAATTTCATACAATATTAAAAAGAATTGTATTTCCTTAAATATTTAAATTATGAATAAGTGTATTATAATGTTTCCACTCTAGTTTTGAAATAATTTTGCATTATTATATTGATATTTGGCATTATATTAACTGCAATATTATATTTTAGCATCTATTATGTATCTTTCTTTCTTTTGTGTTGTTTGTTTTGTTCTTTCTTATTATGTATTTTCTATAGGCCTATGTATCAATATAAGCCACCTATAATTGGAAGTTTACTTCTGCTGGTGGTGAAGTTTAAATAAATAAATGTAATAAAATAAAATAATAATATTAGTAATAATAACAACAACAATAATAATAATAATAATAATAATAATAGTCAAGGACTAGGCCAATAATCTGTTTCGCCTCCGGAAAATTTTGAAGTTTGACTGCTCTTTCTTCAATCATCCGACTCATTTTCTTCCTGTAGAATTATGAAGTCATATTCTGAGATATCCTATAACTGAGCCCTCTCATTATGTAAGTGATAATATAAATTTCTCGCATATTTTTCGATTACGGTAGTAATGCACTAATACGAGTTAATTTAATTCTTGTTGTCTCTCTTTGTTTTTTGGCCTAAGTTATTTAAACTATTCATGTTACAAAACCGATTCTGGTACATTCTCTAGCTATAAGATTTAAGAATACAATGGGAGAGGAATCACAAAATGAAATTCGGAAACTAAGTGAAAAACACTCATTCACTGCATTTTTCACGGATGACATTTTCAATATTTCATGACTAGTAAGTATAAATTATTTTTAATATCCGAATTTTGTTTTTCAAAGTAGAGACAGTGAATATTTATCACACAAGTTCTTACTTTAATAAACTTTCTGGTGCCTGAGAAAAAAAAATGTTTCAATTTGTTCTTATTTATAGTTCTCAAAGGTGGATGACACACCAGTTGAACCAGACATCGCACTCGTTGATTGTTCGCCGATTGTTGGCAGTGTAGGAACATTCAGTAAATCCTTATCACTCTGTAACTGAACTGCCGAAAAGAGGTTAGAAAATACATTTTTTCCTTGCCCTCTGCATTATCGCACTTTTTTTCACTTGCTCTTTTTCATTTTTACTTCAATTTTCCGTTGTTCGTTTGCATAATTCCTTTCACGAAACACTCTCGTTTCGTCAGTCCCTAATTTCGGCATACTTTATACCAAAAAGTTCTCCAAAATGTAATCTCAGTCACTTGTTTCGACTGTATAACGTCACAACACTACACATAAGACGCACTGCCCGGCTTCAGCCAAACTCCAATGGGTTTATCGCGAATAAACGCAAACATCACCAACTTTATTTACGCGATAAGATAGCAACGTACATAGACCATTATTCCCATAGCAACAACCAGCAAACTCCTCTTAGAACAACCGCTACAGAATTTTATTTCAGAGTTCGACTGTTACACTGTTTAAAGAAGTTCTATTTAAAAATAAATGACATTAAATTATAAAATTGCGCCTGATTTAAAAAATACTAATGTCAAAAATAAGCAAAGAGCAAGAAGAAGAATAGCATAAGAACGAATTTCAATTTTTATACACTGCAATAGATGCTCGTAAATTTAGACCTTTAGGTGAACATGATCTGCTTGTAAGATGAAAATGCGTAGCATAGCTTGCTTCCAAGGAAATGTTAAACAGAGAGTACCACATTGTATATTTTTCTGGGGGAACGTAAACTGATTCTAACTGAAAGGATTCGAGATAAAGATCATCGATAAATTTCTCTAAATTGCTCTACGAAATTCAATAAGAAATTTAATGTAACTTATAATTGAAGAGTCCACTGCAAGAATGATGGATGTCACTTTCTTGTCGAAAATGAACCAAGACTGTCAATGCATAGCTTAAGACAGGCCTGGGCATCGGGAGCTGAACTAGACTCTAAACGGGGACGCTTTATATTCATCCGTTTCTGAATCAACGCTGCTCGGTGTTCGGAAGGGAAGAAAGGGGATGAAGAGAAATCATATGGCTCCCCGTGAGAGAGTGGAAACCGCTCTTGCTGCCCAGCCCTGCCTTAAGACATATAGAATGTACGTAGAGTTATATGGCATTAACACTGATAGTCATTGTCCAGTAATGATCGGGAAATCTCAGTTAAGCTTTGAGCGCTAAGTATTTCAAACTTTAAATTGCTTCTCCTGCAAAATGTATTCCAAATGACATCCATCATCCTTGCAGTGGACTCTTCAATTTATATTCTTATGTTTGCTATTACATCCGAGGTTCCACAGTTGAAACCTCGTCCAGGACAATGGACTATTTAGAATTGCAAAATCATCGGCTGATTTCCGTATTGTAAAAATAAGATACACGTACCAAATGACGCCACCTTAACACTTAAGTCACCGTTGCTTTGAAAATAAGTTATGTACAAACACAAAAATTATGGCAAAGAAACTTCAATTTTATCTTTAGAAAATAGCACAATGAAAATGGTGATGATACATACTGGAGAAGACTTACAACTCAAATAGGAAAACTTTGTATAGGCTACTGGCGTTATTGGGAACAGCTTGTCCAATTAACGCCACCTATTTTCTAGTAACCCATACACATATAATTACTGTATTAATGAATTATTTTTCCTAAGCAACACAAATTGAACTAAGCAACTAAATTTGAGTTTATGTTAATAAAAGGTACAAAATCACTCAGTACCAATGATATAGGGTAAACATTGGTAATTTCGTGGCAGTGGTTATTTCGTGATACTTTTTCTTTGCTCTTTTGTGAACTAACCAATGGTGTTACGAGATCCAAATTTCCGCCAAGGGATTGCATATGTTGTCCGGTTTCCAGAAACATAGAGCTAAGCTTTGCGTGACTATTGTAGTTGCTTCAGTGAGCTTTTATGTTTGGAGAAAGCAAGTTTGCGTCGACTTCTCAGGCGTACAAATTTTGTGGATGTTTGTAATTACATTACAGGCTTATTACTAAAGGTAAGCATATGATATTTGGTACAAAGATTTACTATATCTTCATGAAATTTTAGGAAGTGTTTTTGGAACTTTAGATACATCTGTAGTCGCTATATAGGCTTAGCTTTACTGATAGAAATCTTGGCTACTTTAGGCGAAATTTTGTTGAGCATTAAGTGTTACATTTTATACTATTTTAAAAATTATATTACAATAGGAATTTTAGAAATCTGAAGACAAGATGTGATAACAAAAAAGAAAACGGAGACGCTATGGGTTCAGTGTAGCTTCTGTTTGAATTGTTATCATGCTAAGTGTCAATGATAAGTGCTAGATGACTTAGTTGCAAGAATTGTGACGGAAGATGGAACATGGCTCCACCATTTTGGACCGGACACAGAGGCAGACAATGGAGTGGCATCATGCAAATTCACCAAAGAAATAGAAATTCAAAAGTGCACCTTCGGCAGGAAACGTTATGGCTACTGTGTTTTTCGATTCAGAAGGACTCTTGCTTGTGGACATCATGCCACACGGAACCGCCATTAATTTTGACGGGTATGTTGCAACTCTCAAGAAACTTCAAGTTAGACTGAGTCGTGTTCGACGACATCGGGAGAAGCAGGATGTTCTGCTATTGCACGACAACGCACAGCCATATGTCAGTCACAAGACCACAGACCAGATCAGAAAATTCGGATAGACAACACTGAAACATCCGCCTTACAGTCCTGAACTGGACCCGTGCGATTACCATCTCTTTGGTAAACTGAAGGATCCCTTCGCGGAACGAGGTTAGAAGATGACTCCCTTGTGCACGCTGCTAAAGAATGGCTCAGACGTGTTGGTCCAGACTTTTACCGTGCTGGTCTACAGGGCATCGTTCCTAGGTTACGTAAGGCAGTTGAAAGGGACAGGGATTATGTGGAAAAGTGACATTTTGTTCCTAAAGGATGTATCTACATTCTGTGAAAATAGCAAAGCTGTAGGATGAAAATATAATTTTTAAACAAATGTTATGCATTACTTTTGGAGTTACCCTAGTAATATATGCTATAGTTAAGTCCGTAATAAAAGTGTTCACCCTTTCAGGGCAAAGAAGATCCATTTTTAATTTCAATTTTTACTTTGATTTCATTCGTATTATGTGTTGATGTGTATTTCTATGTTTTCTTGCTATGAATATTAGACAGAATTACTATGTTTGAAGTCTTGTAACAATAAATGAGAATTCCTTGTGACTTTAATGAATTAATCCACAACTTTTATACCTCTCACGAAATTATCAATGCAATATCACGAAATTACCAAGGTTATCACGAAATAACCAACCTTTTAGCTTACGTTGTAAAAGTGGTTTTTGGCACATATTCAAGAACGTATCCAATCTTTTATGTCTCCAGATTTGTACAGCAAGTTATCGTCTTTTAGATGAAAAAATCGGAATAAGGATATATTTACACATTTGCATTTTAAATTAGTTTTCATGAAATTATCACGAAATTACCAATATTTACTCTACAGTATTCTTGATCTGAAGCTGAAACACCAGATGGATTATGAAAATATGTTCTCATGTAACTTCTTATTTTCAAAAAAGAGACGAGACACAGTAGAAAGTTATAAACACAAAAGCATTAACCTTAGTTAAACATGAATGTTTTTCCACAAGTAAAACAAAAATTAAGAGTTTTGATAAGCTATTGAACCAATACCATAATACAATCACTGTGCACATTCTGCACAATTGTAACTTGAAAGGTTAATGTATTTTCTAATGATTCCACACTAATCACGTAAATATCTCACACAACATGAATATAAAATCAATCAAAATACTATTAAAACTGAGGACTATCGTTAAACAAATGAGTACCGTACTAACATAACCTAAAACTTTATCTGTAAACCTTTAACGCCACGTGGCATTAAAGCGCTACTGAGTACTTGATAACATTACACGTCTGTTATTCTAACATTTTCAAATGTTACAGATAGAAAATACATTCTCTGCATAAAAGAATGTTCAAGGATCACAAAAAATATATAGTTTAATATAGTTATTATTTGCTCAACAAACAAAATAATATATTACCTCTTACCTTGATATAAGAACATCCTTTCACTATCAACATACAACAGCAAAATGGTGGAATAACATGTCATTCGTAAATGTCAGCGGACAGCTAGTAACTCATTTCATCACTACATGGTAAGCAAATGCGGGCTACAGTAGTGCACTACCGAAATCTGAAGAATTAATAGGGTGGCGTTAAAGATTTACATGGCGTTATTTGTCTCAGAGACTTGTATTGTTGTTTAGTCAACTGTCCAAAGACAGGTTTAATTCTCATAAGTGACACCAATAAGGCATCACTCATGAAACAATAAAGCCAGGAGATACTAGGGTGGGATGACCAGTTCCTTTCCCCTCCAGTGCATACATCGCCGATTAGCTACATCAGACTTCAGATGTATACAAACAATTGTTCTTTCTCTGACGCATATCGTCAAGAATAATATATTAAATCCATGTAATTCAATTCTGTCGCCAAATGAGAGAGCTTTCGGCAATATTCACCGTCCGTTTCTCCCTTGTGACAAAATAGAGAAGCGACACATTTTCAATATGAAACCCTGCGTCCAGCGTCGTGCCGATTTAATGTACTGAAATCCCACCGTATATTCGTATCAATTGAAACAGAACTATTTCGACATAGGCCTATCAAGGTAGGAGATGACAGGCATGAAACAAAATGTTACGATTCTGCTCGTCAATTCTAAGATTCTGAAAGACTTCGATTTAAAAGCGCAGAAAAGAGTGCTCAACGTCAACGTATTCAACGACACGTTACAATTTTAACCCCTGGTATATAGATGGTATCTCCCATGCTGAACATACATCTATTCTCAATTAAGCCACAGCCCTGTCCCAGGGCTACTCATAACAGAAGCCCGCCCTATGGTCACTGTAAATTTTATGTGCCTGTTAGCACTCCACAATGTCCATCAATGGAAGCTGAAGACAATGCCATTCAACACAACTAAAGCCAGGGGCTTCTCAGTAGCGTTTCTATTAACAAGTAAATACATGTCCAGAATTAAAACTGTCTTTCCAAATGGACAAACAATTCCTTTATCTAAAATGTACAAATTATTAAGAATAGTAATATTAATAATAATAATAATAATAATAATAATAATAATAATAATAATAATAACAACAACAATATTCATTACTATTAGCTATATTAATTACACACATTGAACAACAAATTTTTACTTTTTGTCTTACTCCGAAATAAAAATAGGTGAATATTACTAATATATGTGCCTTAAATTTGAATTTAAAATCCAAATTACCCTATCACGTACCATTTTCCGGAGAAAAGGAATTGAATTTTTTAATAAAAACTTTTTTTTTAATTTTCCACTGCTACTGATAAAATTACAACACACTGGGGATTCAAAATGCCTCATAATACTTGAAAAATGTGTATTGAATACAAAAATGATGTTACATAGTTTAAAACAAGATTAAAATAAAAATATTTCATGCGTATAATGAGAATAATCTCGGAATTTGAAGTCAGCACTTAAACGAATTTTCTCAATGACTTCCGTTTATAACTAGACCCGGGACTGTCTTTTACAAGGAACCAACAATAGTCTGCAAGCATGCTGGATAATGATATTCTTTTATATCGCCTTCACATTTCTTGATGAAATCTTTCCCCATGCTCATCGCTTACCGCTTAACGATTAAGAGGAAAGAAATTCAAATGAGAATGTAAAAGTATATTTTGAGAGAAATACAGACACCCCATTTTCTCTTATGCATTTAACAAGGTTTCCACAAGTTCGATACAGTTGTCTGCCCTAGAATTTCCAAGGAAAATTTTAGGAAACATCTTCGAAAGCGCGCCATGTCATATTTTCTGCATTGGAAAGTTTTTCCTCAAACAAATAGCCAGCCATATCTTTGTGAATTTGTGGACCGATGAAAATGCCCTCTTTTAATTTGCCTTCACTCAAATTGGTAAACATTTCTTTTAATTATGAAAAACACCCTTGTTTGTTCATTGCATAGACCTGACTTTGAACTGTTATGAAATATACTGAATAGAAGGGACCAATATCTGTTTATTTATTAGAAGTACAAAAGAACATGCCAACAACCGTAATAAACCGGAAATAGGTCATAAACTCATAAAATGTATTAGCTTTTGTTTTGGTTACAATCCCCAACCCGCAACAGATTTTTCCTGAGGAGCGCTTATCGAAAAGTGAAATCATAGTAGCCTGTATCTTAAAAATCTTACGTGATATGAAGAAAAGCGATGCATTTCCGGATTCAGCGCACACCATACCATAAGGAACATATTGTTTTAGGTCAGAGCAAAATTCTTGTTGTTTAGTGTTATTATTAGTTCGA
The DNA here is from genome assembly GCF_040183065.1 of Periplaneta americana. Taxonomy (NCBI): domain Eukaryota; kingdom Metazoa; phylum Arthropoda; class Insecta; order Blattodea; family Blattidae; genus Periplaneta; species Periplaneta americana. The sequence goes on from NC_091127.1 coordinate 77,226,744, forward strand.
CAGAGGTTTTTTAACTCAATTATATAGGCCTAGTATGCATGCCGATGTTTGCACAATCCCTAAGCAAAAATGTTGTTTTGCGAGAAAATCGAAATCACTCTTGAGATGCAATAATGCCATTGCTTCCGTCCTTGTTCTACCTGGTGTCGACATGACTGATGTCCTTCAATGCTTCCGAAATGTTCTGGATTCTGTTTTGTGTAAATTCATTTCTTTGTACCAATTCTTGATACAATTTTGCAGACTGGTATGATATGGATTTAGAGAAGGTTTGAGATAGTAAATTGCTCCTTTTACTAGAATATCTGCTTGGTAGTTTCCAAATATTTCATAGTGACCTGGTATTCATTCTAGTGCAATGCGTTTGTTCTGCAGCATGAGAATATTGATATATTATTGGAAACTTTGAATCTCTTACAACGGGATGAAAAATTCGACTAATTGATTGATTAACTTCTTTTGAATTTGAAAGCAAGATATTGTTATGAAATTTCTCTAGACTATTCTTAAGATATAAATTTCACCATTGTAAGCAAGTAAGTGCTCTTCAATTGGTAGCTATATCAAAAGAGAAAAGATTGATATAAATCCCTTTACTCTTTGGAATTTGAACAGCATGAAAACTCGATGCCCGTAACATTAGGCTATACGCTTGCCATCGATCCCAACATCGTAGAGATTTACAATTTCTTTTATTATAGAGATAATATAAGTGATACAATTTTAGCAAAGGAAACTAGAAAACCTACACTAAAGAGGTTTTGTAAATCTAAAATCCTACGAAAACTTGCTCAGGTTTAAAACGACATTCTGGCCGTCCGTCGATGTTTTGTATGTTATTTACAGAGTTTCATTATTCTTAACTCAGGCCACTAAATGTATAAATCTGACGAGACACTTTAGCTTTAAGAATTATTGTTGTAATTCTTCGCTGCATTTCGTCGTGATATATCCAAGACATTTAAAGATTGTTATTGATCCAAATCCAACTTCTTATACTTCAGAGACAATGTATCTAAGAATGTCTTGAGTTGGAAGACATATTGCTGCATGCAGGTGCTGGAGAATACAGCATCCTTCGGTACGATTTATATTACTGTCAACCTTATTTGTGGGGGAAAACTTCGAAAGAAACTGCAGACTATAAACTGAAAAGATAGTCGGTATTACAAAAGATAAATATAGACTGAAAGACAACTAGATGAACAGGAAAACGTGGGAGTTGGGGGGAGGGAGACCCGCTAAGTCTTTTGGTAAAGTTGTCGAGTTGGCGCAACAATACAGCGGTACTAGGTACTTTGCTGCTATTTTTATGTAAACTGCTGCTCAGAGCAAACCACTGGTAGCGGGAACAAACACGACATGGCTGTTGTCGTCTTCTTTACTCTGAGGGGCTGGATAGAGCCGTCCGGCTGCGAGATGAGGGAGGAAGGGGGAAGCTAGCGTTGACAAAACAGCGCCCTCGGGGAAAACTTCGATTTTTAAATTGAAACATTTCTTCCTTGACGACAGATCAATGGCAGGTAAACTTTTTGAGGTCCTATTCAACGCACTCACTTATGAGTCACTCCATTACGTAGATGGAGTTGAGAGTGCTAGAAGCTATCTTGCATAGAAATCTACAGGGACATCGGAAGAAATGATCCATCGGCGCAACGACTGACAAAAATCGAAAAACCATTTATCCATTGATAGAGCTTTTATACATTCAGTGGTAGATCTGTCAGTAAGGTGACGCCTTCTTAACAAAGAGACAAGGATTACAATCCCGGCGAACCTTGTCAAATTGATGACTGGAAACAAAATTGTTTTACTCTCTTCTCCTTTCCTGTCACTCCGATCCTACCAGTTGTCCGAATATCGCTACATATTCATCTCGCCGACTGTGAAGTGTTTTGTAGATCTGTTAAGTAAGCGACTATTTGATGACAATTAACTTATATTATGTTGAATCACTAAAATTATATTCGTTCATATTTTGAGGTTTTTTATATTTTAAGGTTAGAACAGGGAAGGAGGGGACAACCTTTAAGATAGAAAGAAACGGAAAACAAGGCTACCTGATTTTACCGAAACTGTTCACATGTCTTCTGGAAAATGTGTTCAGAAAAATGGATTGGAAAAAGAAGAAGTTCGGCATAAATGTAAATGGCAGACGACTCATGAACCTCCGCTTTGCCGACGATATAGTCTTGTTTGCAAAAACGGCGGAAGAATTGAGACTTATGCTAAATGAGCTAAATCTTGAAAGCAAAGAAGTCGGTCTAAGAATGAAACAAAACTAATGTCCACTGAAAACGTAAGACCAGTAACAATAAACGACACAACAATAGAACAAGTAGAGGAATACACATAGGTCTACCTGGGCCAGTTGGTAACAGTAAAGAAGAACGGATAAAAAGAGATACGTAGACGGATTGCACAAGCATGGAGCAAATTCCATAGTCCAAATGTTATTATTAAAGATAGATCTCTTAGCCAAAAGCCAAAATTCGAAATATTGGAAAGCTGTGTCAACCCAGTATTATTGTACGGATACCAGACTTGGTCTTGAACGCAAAAACAGATGGAAAGACTGAGAATATGTCAGCGAAAAATGGAAAAACGATTTTGAACGTCAAAATAACCGACAGGATACCCAATGCGGAACTCAGAACAAGATCCAAGATGAAGGACGTGGGAAACCAGGCACAAGAGCTAAAGTGGAAATGGGGAGGTCATGCTGCTAGACTGCAACAGGATAGATGGGCTTACGCTACAACAGTGTGGGACGTCCGGACTGGGGAAAAGAAGGACAGGCCATCCCAAATGTAGATGGGCGGATGACTTCCAGACTGCAGCTGGAGCAGACTGGACAAGGATCGCCAGAGACAGAGTGCAGTGAAAAACTCTAGGGAGGGAGATTGGAAGGTGTAGTGCAATGGAGTGAAGTGCTTCAGAACAAAGTGGCAAGATAGTGTGACGGAAATGTAGACTAGGAGGCAAACACGCACATCAAGAACTAGAGACACAAGTAGTATAAGATTAGTATTATATATTATTATAAATAGTATAAGACTACACGGAATTAGCTCAGGAAGTGATTAGGTAGCTAGGCCTTACGGCATATAGGAAAAGCACTCAAACTCACACAGACTGGCTCCCCATGTGAGTAAACAACTGAGCCACCCCTATTTAAGTAGGAGGCTCTTGCCCTGAAGGGATTTTATGGGATTATTATTATTATTATTATTACATTTGAGCAACATACTGTATCAAACTCGGATACACTGTAACCTGTCATCTTACAATGTCCACCATTATACACTGTATCCCAAAGGTTTCAGAGGATTATATTTTTAAATAAATAGAAGTAGAAATGTAATATTGGTGCCATATAAAAATAAAACTCTCATAGATTTTCGTCTGTAAATTTGAGGCACTAAAGGAACCAAAAGACGGTAACAATCTAAGAAATGTAATAACTGTCATTGTTAAAACTAAATGTAAAATATTGATGTTTAAAGAAAAGTCCAATGTGTTTTGTGGCTGGAAAAATTTTAATCTGTGACTCGTGTACGACGTGAATTTCGTCGCGCGTTCAACGAAGAACCACCACACGAGAATAACATTCGTCGTTGGGATAGACACTTAAAAGATACCGGAAGACAATTGGAGAAAAAGTGTACTGAAGGACCATCGATAAATGATAAAACGGTAGAGGCCATCTGAAGAGCATTTGTTCAGAGTCCAAGGAAATCAGTTCGTAAATGTGTCCGACGATTAGGACTTCCGAAAACAACAGTTCATAGTGCTTTAAAGAAACGTCTTCATCTGACGCCTTACAAATTTCAATTGTTACATGCACTTCATCCCGGTGATTATCACAAAAGATACGAGTTTTTTGTGGATTTGCAATCCAGAACAGTGTATGAAGTATAGCCTAGTTAGATCAATTAGTTGCACTGAACCCCGACACACAGTTCAGATCTGACTTCAGTGAGTACGACAGTGAACACGCTGAAACAAAATAAGAAGTAGTCAGTGTAAATAACTATTAACTTTGATTTAGTGTACAGTATTATTCTAATTTTCAAAATTAGTTTACTTATGTATTTATTTACAGATGTATAAATACATAGGCTGTGTCCAGTTACAACGTTGACGTGTAATACAAGTATTCATAATAATTAATATCTACAATCCGGCGAGAGGCGGTAATAGCTACATGAAGACAAAACAGTACAAATATTTCAAAATGTACGAAAGTTGAAACATCAGAGCCGAAATATATTTTATATATTTGAATATTAACTTATTTTCAGTTGTGAATATTCAAATTTAAATCCTTTGAATAACTTTTCATGCTCGTATTATTTACTTCTAAACTCGTTTTAACTTTGATAAAATATATCTATTTATTTTAAAAAGTGTAATTTAAATATTCAAAACTTTTTAAATAGGAGAAAAATAATGAGCAATGGTGTTTAATTTTTGGTAGAAAAGTATGAAATTAAACAAAATATCTAGAATCTAGGTTCATTTTATTTATTCTGAGAATAATCTCCTGTTGCCCAGGAGACACATCTTTAGTTTGATATTAAATCTATATTTTTTATTACCCGACCAAGCCAAGTGGAGTCGTGGGCGTAATGTGCACTATCGTGAAGCTGTATTACGAACGCAGGAGCAGTAACGCCATGGCTCCGGGCTGCAGGACGGCCTTGGTCGAGTAATACTATTTTCACAGACACAAGAATAAGCATACGTAAACACACGAAACGGAACTGGGAGACGGTCTCATTATATCCTCGAAAGCGTCTGCTCGTAGATCTCATTATATCCATATACACCTAACTTGTACTCAAAGTAACCAAACGCAGGACTAATTATAACCCGAACTGTAAAGTCCATGCAGACAGAGCATAAATAAAATTAATTGTAAAGGAACTGTTTGAAGTTGTTTAAAGGATAAATTATAAGTACGACTAAATTATAATAACGAGTCTTTTTTAGAAAGAAACACACACTTTTCATTTAAGTAAATCTAACCATGTATATGTACAGCATATAGAAACTATTCATAGTATGATAATACAGAAACAATGATTATGTTCTTTGTAAAAAGAAAATGTCAAAATAAAAATTCGTAAAATCATTAACCTCTCGGAATTAAAATAAACGTTTCTTTTCTAACTGAAGCAAGTGTAATCATTAAATATTAATACAATAGATGAACTTTATTGCGATATTTTTTTTATTTTTTAATTCTATTTTCTTCAACCAATTTTGCGATATTCGGATGAAGTGACTGGGCGTCATTCAGCCTCATACTGTGCGTTGAGTTTGTGTCTGACAATGAACTTATATAGGTTAAAGGTTGGTTATATTGTGATACGAGTAATATTGTACTAGTTTTTTTTGAGAATGTATTACAATTTTATTGAGTGAGAGAAGGACCGATTTTGGGCACAAACCTATCCACGAACGTTGAAGGAAAAAACCGATCTTCCTCTCGCTCGGTAAAATTGTAATAAATTCTCAAAAAGAAATATCACAATTTATCAACATTTACTCTATTTTGATTTTGCTATTTTCATTAGAGAAAATACTTGTTCGCACATGTAGTCTATGTTGATCCGAACATATGTTAAGCAAGTCTATGCAGTCTTGGGAAACAAGTACGAGAAAAATCATGGTAAAATGACTTAAATGTAACAATAGAAAGATATCATCTTTTAACATGACGTTCCACTGGAATTCCAATAATTTAATTTGATATAAAATCGGAACGTCTTTTGCTTTTGAGCTTAATACACATAGGTTATTCTGGCGTAGAATATAACAAATTTATTGGTATTGAATAATTTCTTACACCAGGAAGAAAATTCATTGCAATGCTTCTACAATGAATTCCCCGTACTGCTCTGCAACCAGCTACACTTGCTCTTTAGAAGGCGTCACTAACTATACAAGTCTTGTACTCACTGCACACACATCATAAGGAAGCTGAGGTGTCTAGGACTGTTCAATAAGTGCTGGTTCGAACCCTAATGCGTGAAGAAATTTTGTCATGGAATTTTGGTCAGTGTATGGGACCGATGCCCACCCAGCACCGTGATGAATTTAGGGACCTTCAGTTTTGTTTAACTATGACGACTGAAGGAACGCAGTGCTAAGGACAAGTCACCGTCATATGATCGTTCACTTCTGCCGAGGCTTATAGTCATAGCTAGAGACCGAATTTTAAAGGGAATCCCTTTTTTTCCCTTTTTCAGTCCATATTCTCTTTTTCCCCCTTTTTTAAAACCATCTCTTATTTTGGTCCTTTTTTTGACAGAATATCGCAAACATTTAGATGATTTTCCTACATTTTTCCCATAGGCCTATAACTTCCTGAGCAAGCGAAAATAAATACCGTTCTTCTTCTGATTCCAGACATTGAAAAACTAATAAAGTGTGCTGATTTAGAGTTCAGGATAAAAAGAAAATTTTCACTCTGGTTTCAGTTGATGTTGAGCGGTCATTTTCTGTTTATAAAGACATTCTGCATTCAAGGGGGCAGAATCATATTGAAACATACTGATATGTTGAATGTGATCAAATACAACACTTTCCTTATGTTGTGAAGCGATAAATATAAGCTTGTGTGTGCTGTGTGTATCCATGAATGTGCTGAAGCGTGTTTTCAATGAAAATAGCACCTTTTTGAGGGAGTAATATAGTCCTTTTTGAATTTCTTTTTTGACTATCTATCAAATACAACATTTTCCTTATGTTGTGAAGAGAGAAATGTAAGATTATGTGTGACTTGTATATCCATGAATGTGCTGAAGTGTGTTTTGGGGAGTAATGTAGTCCTTTTTGAAGTCCTTTTTTTGGTATAACTTTCCCTTTTTTTGTCCTTTTTTGATTAAAAAATTTTACCTTTAAAATCCGGTCTCTAGTCCTATGCTCTCCATATGCTGCCGCGTAACTTCCTCTACGCGAAACGGAAGCTCGCTTTGTAGGAATTCCTTGTATAAAAATATTTCACTCGTAATATTTCAGTTTCTTGTTTTCTTGTAAAAATATATTTCATGTTTGAAATACAGAGAAACAAAACTAATTTGTTTTTAGATGTACTTCTCTGAAGCATCGACGTGAAGTCTGTAATGAGCAACGTGACCTCAGAGGAAATATAAAATTGCTTAAATAAGATGACGTCACCTAAAGGAATATAAAAACGAATCTCAACTTTCTCTCATGTAACGCCTTCGTTGCTTTTGACATGGCAATGCCCTCTTCTCGTTGCTGTTGGACGCTCCTTTTTCCGCTTCTTTAAACGTCTAGAGAGTGTTGGAAATATGAAAAGGCGAACCAAGATGTGAAGAAGTTGACATGCCGAGCTGTCTATCCTTCCAGTCTTGTCTATTTATTTTAAAACGGTTGGGGTGGGGGCTCTGTGCAAAGGTTCACATAAGATACGAGAAGAAGAAGAAAAAAGGTCGCGGGCCAATAAATAGAGTAAGGGGGAAGGTTGTTTAGTCTGCAAATACAAAGTTGACCTTTCAAAGAAGTAAAATTTCCTGAAAAGCAATATCTGAAAGCTGGAGTCAACGTCATACAACTTACAGGTGTACAGCTGAAGCGTAGCGGTTGACAGCACAATTCTCGTATTAGATGGGCTCAAGTATTGAGGATTACACAACCCTATTCGATACGGGCCAAGTGAACAAATGTAATACCACTTCTATATATCGAACAAATCCTTGGCCTTCGGAAAGGATGGAAAATCCATGTCGGCCCAGGTCACTACGGTTTGTCCTCTGTGATCCAGTGATGCTTCTCGTGAAGTCCGAAATTCTTGGGTTCAAATCCAGCTGAAGGCAATGAATATTCTTCTTCTCCTTTCCTATGATAGGCTGAGACAGATGTCTATTTCATTTTCAATAAGGATTTTTCATCTTACTCGTAGACTGTGTATTTTGTGGTTTATTTGGTCTTCCACGATTCCTTATTTTCCATTCTAAAATAAAGAACACGAATTAGGCCTACACAGGGTGGAAGGGAACCTATTACACTAATCCACAGAGGTACCTAATACATCAAGTCAATTGCAGAAGTGCTGAAGTGCAATATGAAATACATTTTTTATCCTGAGCATAAGTGATAAAGAAGGGCATGTTGTTTTTTTGCGCATTGACATAATAGACCTATACCAGACGTTAATGCATATAAACTCTTGCAGCAGGAACACAGAGAGTAAATTTTATAAAAACTGTATTACTTCACCTTACTTACTTACAAATGTCTTTAGAGAAACTCGAGGTTCACTGCCGCCCTCACATAAGCTCGCCATCGGTCCCTATTCTGAGCAAGATTAATCCAATCCCTACCATCATATCCCACCTTTCTCAAATCCATTTTAATATTATCCTCTCATCTACGTCTCGGCCTCCCCAAAGGTCTTTTTCCCTCAGGTCTCCCAACTAACACTCTATATGCATTTCTGGATTCACCCAGTCATCAATCAACAGCGAGCGAAGACAGTCATGTTTTAACTGAGCTCCGCAGACCCAGACGCTGACACAGCAATGTAAGGTTATAGCTCCGGGTATGAGTACATTCACCTGAAGTGGAACATAATATAGTGGAAAATAGTGTGCATTACTAATCAAGACCAACAGTGAACACAAAGTTTTTTAATTACTACGCAAGTGAATTGAGTAAGCAAGATGGGAGTTGAGTTATGTGTATATCGAGCAAGAATAGGAAGATTCAGGATAAAAATGATTGAAGTGTGTGGAAGGCAGAACCCCTGGGGATACGATCAACTACTTCGTGCAATAGGATTCACCCATACGTGCTACATACCCTGCTCACCTCAAACGTCTGGATTTAATGTTCCTAATTATCTCAGGTGAAGAATACAATGCGTGCAGTTCTGCATTATGCAACTTTCTCCATTCTCCTGCAACTTCATCCCTCTTAGCCACATATATTTTCCTAAGCACCTTATTCTGAAACCTCCTTTACTTCCGTTCCTCTCTCAAAGTGAGAGTCCAAGTTTCAGAACTATACAGAACAACCGGTAATATAAATTTTTTATAAATTTAAATTCTTTCAGTCTTTTTGAGAGAAGACTGGATGACAAAAGCTTCTCAACCGAATAATAATAATAATCTTTTTCTCATATTTATTCTGCGTTTAATTTCCTCCCGAGTGTCATTCATATATTTGTTACTGTTGTTCCAAGATATTTGAATTGTCCCAGCTTTTCAAACGATAAATTCCCAATTTTTATATTTCCATTTCGTACTATGTTTTAGTCACGAGATATACTACCTCGCCTAACTCTGATAATTACTCCTTTTATAACGTGCACTTCGACGTCATGTTAATGAAATGACATTCTCGAGTCGCGTCATATTAAAAGTTCGATCTAATTTCATTTTTATTTTAATCAGAGCAGATAAACGTTTTTAAAATTTTAGAATAAATAAAATCAGATTATCATATTTCGCAATACAAAAAAATTCCTGACCAAAATTACATGCAGGTTTCCTATTAATATGTTGCTTCGGATATCATTTTACATTCGTTATTTCTATGTCGCGTCGTTACTGTTTTCTATTTTCGTCTATTTGCTCAATTAAATATACATTTTGTATTGCCTTCGATTATCTACATTTCCTAGTTTGTTGTTGCTTGTAATTCCCAGTACAGTGGAACTCCACAAATAGACACAGCAATGGTCCGTGTGTGAGACGAGGTACGAGCGTTGTCTTTCTACGGAGTGCTGCGGACATTGGTGAACATAAGGGCTGTACAATGTTTTTATGGCGTGCGGACCGAAACATAAATAATTAACGTATATAATTTTAAATAATATATTGTAGTATATGCAAAATATATAACAAAACAAATCCGTGGTTAAATATAATAAATACGTGATACATCTGAAACATAAAACAAACTTCTGGAGGGAAAACTCTCTAAATAGGCCTAAATCTACATACGGGGCTGTCATTTTAAAACTTCCCACTCTAAATAACTAGTTAATTAAATTGAATTCAATTTAAACCCAAAAAAAAAACACGTAAATTTTGATATTAAGGGGAAAGTTTTAAACAAGGCTTAATTGCATTTTAGATTTCACCTCCCACCCCCAGCCCCTCCCACTTTGAAATTTCAAATGGCACCCCTATATTTTTATTCTTGAATATGAAAGAGCATTCAATTGTATATACACATATTCAGTTGTTTTCGCATCTTTTCTTTTCCATCGTCGCCTGGCAACCTGCATTTTTGTTATTGTTGATTAGAGCCGAAGAGAATAAAGCTACAAAAACTTATTGAGCATTTCTTGTAATAGTTGTGTTTGTGTTTTAAATTATTTTAAAATGGTGTATCCCCTTCACCCTTATTGATTAAATTTAGGAGATACATAAAATAAGCTGTTTTCATCCTACAATCAACTGATAATAACGAAGCATCTTATAATCATTACAGAATGTCTCGTAATTAGATGAATTTTGTTTTATCCTATGCACTGTTCTGATCGAAATGTCAAATTCTTGAGGGATGGCTCTCATTGATTCACCTTTTTTAAACCGTTCCAATAGTTGTAACTTCTGCTTCAACGTAAGTACACATTTTTTGTTCCCTGCCTTGCTGCCAACGTGTACGAGTATCTGCACACTACTGCACTGGTTCAACTGGTTAGCCCTGTGCAGCATGGGACAGGATGCGTTGACTTACCTTGTATCGTGAAGTATACGAGAGTGAGTGTCTATTTGTGGAGTTCCACTGTATATCTAACAACAATTTCACATCAGAGCTTGCGTTCTATCCTTATAATTCTCCATTCAAGTTTCATTTTCACATAAGGAAAGAGGTTGTCATTATAGATTTGTAAATATTTAATTTCTTTTGGATAATATCTTATAGTACAGTATAAAGTATATTTTTTAGAACTTCCGGTACTGATATAGTTTTATTTTAGGTCAGATATAGTAAGTTATATACTGTATATATCGTACATAGTTACAAAGTATAAATACATTTGATAGAGTTAATAATTTTGCGAACTATGACTAATGCAAACATCGATGAGATAGTTTCGGCACATTATGAATGCTATAGAACAACTGGATAATACGCACGGTAGAGCAACACCGACTACGCTGGCCACTAGCCACCGGGCCGTGCCGAGCCGTGTGAAACAAAAGACAATCGAAATGGTGGTAGTGAAGTTTCCGACTATATTCTTAAATAATTGACTACACGAGTCAAGTCCAAGATTTACGGGATATAACGGTGATGTTTTGAATACATAGAAAGAGAATGCAAATGCAGTAAGATCTTATAGTAGGTTATCACAGCGAAATAAAGGGACAAAAAAGGTGTTGTTCCGGGAATATCATTAATATGAACTAAAGTGAATTTGAGGTTAATGTTCGCCAAAGGGTTAACTACGTAATTATAACCGCGTTGCCGTTTTATCCCGTCATCAAACCGTATCTAAACTCGTCACATTCCACAACCACATGTCATTTACCTATCCCCTCATCTAAGCCACGTAATCTACTCGCAGTATTTACGCAAATACACGCCGGGGGATATTAAAACATAATCGAACACAATTTTACAAAATACGTGCGGCTGGCGACAGGAACAGGCTGTGAGATGATAACTGCGCATGCGTGGATTTGGTTAATAAAAATCTAAACTAAGCAAACCTAACCTTCATATATGCAAGATATATAACCTGAGCACGAAGGGAACTTCTTGATTTGGTGTGAAATGTGCACGCGAAAATAAATCCAGGGTAAGGATCACGCTAGCACTGCATGAGAGGTCCGCGCATGCGTCACTACCAAACTGTTCCTGTCGCGGGGTCCTCCTAAGAGTTTTTGTTAATAAGAAAAATAACACTATCCAATGTTAAAGACAATATATTTCAAAATGTTGATAAGGAACAACATAATTCTAATGAAAATATATTTCAAAATACTTTTAAAGAACAATGTAATCCTAACAAGAGCATATTTCAAAATATTAATAAGCCTTATCACTATCCGTGTTTCTAATTTAGACAAATATGTATCTGCTCATCAAACCCTACCTAACCTTGTCGCTGAGAGTGGCGCTATCTCTCAGTAATGTTCAGAACGAAGAAGATAGAGAAAAAAATTCTCCCAACGACGCCACAGGCCAACGTCATGCCCTTATGTTGGCAACACTGTGTATTTAGTTTTACATGATTGTAACCGTAATGGCACGGTTGAAAGCTACCGTAGCTAATTCCCCAGCTTAGCGGAATATTCATCTTCGAAGTAAACTCACGTCAGCTTATCACGTTGGCCATCCGGGACTGAGGTCAAATGAGATCTTTGTCGGACTATGTTACAGTTGGCGCTTTCCTCTAAGTTAGTATTCTGTTACCTTAAAAAAAACAGACATCGATAACATTCAGTCTTTTCTACATTCCATAATTTCTGCGATCACCGGTAGGCGAAGTGCGAGGGGTCCCAAGAAACAAGTCAGGTTGCCTCTATAGAACCCTGAATATAATAATAATAATAATAATAATAATAATAATAATAATAATAATAATAATAAAATAATAATAATAAACATAAGTTATTTTAGCTGGCAGATTTAAGGCCGTAGGACTTTCTCTTCCACTCAATCAGGAAAAAGTATACATACATATGAATGAACTTATGTACAAGCTACAAAGAATACAACAATTTGATTTAGATAAAAGTTACGTGTATAAAAGAGTTACTTATGAATTAAACCGTAAAATACTATGAAGTATTAATTAAACAATGAAATACAAACTGTGTAGAAGAATTAAACTAAAATACATAGAATGTTAATATATTTCAAATATTGTTGGGTGACAGGAACAGATTACTGAGAGGCAATTTTGAAAATACAGCGCTATCAGGATGCATCTCTAAAGAAAGAAGTTACCATATAGTCAGTGATCGTTAAGTCAGTATAATTAAGAGTGAATTGCTAAGAAAGTTATCCTTTAAGCTATTTTTAAAAATGTTTATTTTCTTGCAGCCCCTAATACTTTGTGACAAGAAATTCCATTGTCGCGAGGTGGATACTGTAAAAGATTATGAATAACAAGATGTTCTATGAAGAGGTATACATAGCGTGCCACAGATAAGTGATCTGGTATTTACGTCGTGGTTAGAGTATATGTAAGAGAAACGAGACGAAAGGTAATTTGGTGTTGAGGTGTGCAGACTTCGAAAGAGTAAAGCCAAAGAGTGTAAAGTTCTACGTTCTTTGAGTCGGAAGCACGAGAGACTTGCGAAGGACGGTGATATGTGATCATATCGTTGGATGTTGCACACGTATCTGACGCACATATTCTGAACTCATCGTAACTTGACTGACAGTTCAGAACTTAGGTCACTTAATAGAACGCCACAATAATCGAAGTGCGGCATTACTAGGGTAAGTTTTAGTTGCTGGGGCAAGAAGTTTCTGAAGCGACTCAAACAGTGAATGGAGGAACAGATTTTTTTTATCGTTTATGTAACTTGAAAATTCCAATTTAGATTATTATCGAGAAAGAAACGAAGATTTTTACGACAGATTTTTTTTAGTAGGTTACTTTACGACGCTTTATCAATAGCTTAGGTTACTTAGCGTCTGAATGAGATGAAAGTGATAATGCCAGTGAAATGAGTCCGGGGTCCAGTACCGAAAGTTACCCAGCATTTGCTCATATTGGGTTGACGGAAAACCCCGGAAAAAACCTCAATCAGGTAACTTGCCCCGACCGGTTTACGACAGATGAATAAGGGATTAGTGCGTTGTTAAGTGTAAGAACTTGAAGAATACTGTTATTCAGAGAGTTAACTAAACCTTTATACATCTTGATTACACAATTTTTAACACTATATCACTTCTGAATATGTAGGCCTATTATATGAACTTTGTGTTAAATTCTATCGTACCTTGTTTACATGTTTCGACCTATTATTGGTCTTCTTCAGAACTGGTCGTTGCTGGTTTTGGCACGTCTTGTTTTGTTTTCTGTGGGGATGTATTTGTGTAGTGTAATATGGAGTAATTTTAGCTTGATTCTTACTTGGATTTATATACGGCGAACCTTAGAGATATGGGCTCTGAGAATACGCTTAACCAGACGTTAGTACAATAAATCAAGAGTAGTTGCAGTGCTGAATCGTAATGACTACAGCCCGGATTTCCATGCAAATGCATGTTTTTATATAAGCTTGTTACACTTCTTACACTTTGCAAATATTCGTTTTATGATCTATTGATTTTATATAACTATTTTTTCCGTGCACGTTTGCACGTTTTGGTCTTTTTGGTACTTAATTCATGCATAATGCATATTTTGAAGATTTTAGATTTAATAACACTTATTTAGACTTTCATACTGTACATTATGTCCTTTTTTCTGGCTTTTGTGCATATAATTATGTTAACTTCAATAATAGTGCCTTTTATGAATGTTGCTTCGTAAAATCTGGTATTTCCACATTATTTGCCTACTGAGAAAAAAAATAAAAGAAAACTACGAGTAATATGGTTTTGTGGCATCGTACCTGACAACTAATCTTTGGACTTTCACTAAATCCTCTCTTTGTTATGCTGGAATTTCCAACCCCAACTCTCACTAGTTACAAACCGTAGGTAAAGAAATGCTGAAAGAAAGGAAGACAAAAGCATCATGCTTGCAAACTGCAGTCTAGTACACTTTTGTATAGAATTGTGAAATGTTGCTATAGCTCTTTAGAACTACAAGAAGAGATCTTGTGTCAAAATGGATTGAGGGAAAGGAATTTCTGAAGACGGACAGTGATGTAGTTTATTGTGATTGTTGTAATAAACACGTAAGTACTTGTGCACTTTAGGGCGCGCGATATCGTCGCGGTTAAGGGAAAGTTGCAAAGTCGGAAGGTCGCGGGTTCGATTATCGATGGTGTCATGGTCATGTGCAAATGCAAAAGTATGCATCTGTCACTTCTTGTAACGTAGAAATATAATTTTCCGTGTTCAAGAACATTCTTCAGACAAACGCAAGAGCTTAAGTGGAGAAAATAAGAGAAATTAGTTGTACGTTGTTTCAAAGTAAAATAAAAATGTAACATAATGTAGAATTCAGTTTTGATAGTGCATATTTTTCTCTGTTTTTTTTTCGGTCCATTGTGCATGTTTTGTCATATAAAAGTGCATGAAAGAATGCATGATTTAAGATTTGATAGTGCATGGAAATTCGGCTCTAGTAATGACTCTTCCCTTAGCAAGAAATCCCACGTAGTTACTTGTGCCAGCATTCGTACAGATGTTTGAAGATGTAATTAAAATATTATTTCCTAAATCGACTGAAATAATTGCCTTACATCTGTGTAAATTACATGTACTGAAGTGTTTCTGCGCCAATACAGATTTTTAATGAAAATGCAAGAGAAATAATAAGTGTAATGGCAGACGAATGTGGGGTTTCGTCGTCTATTTTGCTATTACTTTTTAATTGTAACCCACATTATATGAAGGAACTGCACAAACACGAGCTTTCTCAGACTGGTGTGAGCTATGTTTAGGCTATTAGGGTGGAGTGAAAATATGAAATTTATGGAATCAAAATATAATACCAGGGAAATGTTGTGGGGCGATATCATAAAGAACAGTGCAAAATATATTTTTTCTAGATTAATATTTAGAGGTGCCCCAAAGAGCACCTTATTTTGAAATATTCACAAAATTTTGAGGTTCACATTTTTTAGGGAGAGAACATTCTCCAGTGATTTAATCTGAAGAGGATACCAGAAACATGTTAAAAAATACCTGTGAAAAGACTCTGCATATTTTTGGTCTCCTGTTGTTTGATCTTGAAGTGTCACAAAAAACTCAATTTATAAGAAAATTGGAAATAATCACAGAACTCTTAGGTATGATATAATTAATATAATAAAATTAATAGAAATTTCTTCTTCTTATGTTGCAAGGTATTTAAACCAGAATATCTCTAATTAATACAAGAAATCTGACTTTTACCCTGTATTCGCAATGCCAGAGGAGCTGAATCTATCACAATTACCTACCTATCATGACTTAATGAAATATTATCTGTGGGCCAAAAATGAATTAAAATCTGACTTCAAATCAAAACAAACTACTGTTGGAGAGATTTCAGAAAGAGTTGCTCTCAAAACTAAGGAAATCCAGGTGAAAGCATAAATTCCGAAAGTCGGTCATACAAGAATATTATAACTGATTCGTACTTAGCATGATCAATACACAAACTCAATGAAGCCTTGTAAGAAACGACATAGTGACGAAAACTAAAAGACAACATTGCAAAATTCAAAGAAGAAGCAAACAAAGTATTTGATATATGCAGTTGCAAAAAAAAAAAAAACTAATACTGTAGGCCTAATTGAGATAAAGACCGCCGTGTTCCAAAACAAGAAAGAATGTTTTACTAGAGCAAAGAACAGAAAGAAGGATGATAATTGCACCTGTTGATTTAGTTACCACTCAGAAATAAATGAAAAAGAAAACAAGAATAAATTCTAACTAAAAAAAATAAATGGACTAAAGTAAAATTCTATGTAAAATATTATATATTTTGTCCCTTTGGATCCACTCAAAAATACTGTATACTGCAACCCCAATTTAGAGTCTTCCAAATAAAGTTTAAATATAGGATTTTACAGCAATTCATTAGCTGTGTAATGAAGAACAATATAACAGAACAAATATACAAAGAGGCAAAAAATGATGACTCTAAGAACCTTGAGGCACCTCAGAAATTGAATATAGAAACTCCATATTTTTCACATTCCTAAATTAAGTGAAAATACATATTTCTGAAATCATTACACTTAGAAAACAGATAAAAAACAATTTCATGTATAGATCCACTCCACCCTAAAGTTTATTCTGTGTATTCATTTTGCGTTATAATATGTGACAATAAATACAATACACATACAACACAATATAAATACGCTGTTCAAATGATGAAACGATGGACTTACCAATTACCATTCTACCATAATTCATTAATACTAACATTGTCCACACAACCACGAAAGTCAACTAAAATATTATTTTCGAAAATTCAGTATACTGTAGCAGGCATGTTCAGCCCGGGCATTTCTAGCCTTTAAACGAGGTGCAACAGTGACGTAGAATATCTTTTAAGCGTCTGCCTGCATGCGAGTCTGAGAATCTACGTCACTGTTGCACCTCGTTTAAAGGCTATAACCGCCCCGTTGAACATGCCTCTGCAGTACGTAGTATTTATTTATTCATTCATTCATTCATTCATTCATTCATTCATAGCGTTCTGGTCAAGGGCAGATCTATCACTGCAAATCCAGCTTTCTCTATTCTTTTCTATTTTTTTCTTTCCTCTTCTCTTGTCCTAGACGTCCGAATATAAGCTCAAGTGAGCAACAGAGAATAACTTATAATTGGAAGCGTCCTCGTTCGTAGCTGTCATAAAATAAAAATGACATAATAGTATTATTGTCCACGAGAAGTACTAGTTATGTCCAATCACAATAATGACATCGTAAGAATCACACTTTATTGATGTCTCATTCAGCACCAGTGTAGTTTTATGTTGTTGATTTACAGCGCTTCCAGTTATTACCTAAGATCTTTCTGAAATTGTGATCACGATTGCGTCTGGTCTATTGAAAAAAGAAAAAAAAAAAAGGACGACTGCGCACAAATTATAAACATGACTGTATACTAGCATGACTATAATGTATAATTAAAATGAAGTATTTGAAAAATTTTAGCTGGTTCTACTAACGTAGCCAGGTACTGTACGTTTGCATTGTTTTCATTCCTCGTAGCCTGTAATTATCTTGCAACGAGAGAGAGAAAAAAATGTCTAACAGCAATTTTTGCAGTTACTTCAAAACGAACATGTGAAATTTGTGAGTTTCAGTGCGTAATAAATTGACTACAGAATAACACTTAGATTATGCAAATCTGGCTTTCAGGTAGTAGCTCCCTGTGAAGCAGACTTCAATAATTTCAAGAGAAAAATTGTTTCGGGGCCGGGTATCGATCCCGGAACCCTTCGCTTACCCCATTTGAGTTATGTGGATATAAAGGGAAAAAAATGTGACGGTGTCGTGTATGGTTCCTGGGTAGCTCAGTCGGTTGAGCATTCGTGTGCTAAGCGAAGGGTCCCGGAATAGATATCCGGACTCGGAACAATTTTTCCCTTGAAATTATTCAACACTTAGGTTGTTATGAACATTACTATGCAGTTTCGAAATGTCTTAAGAGGAGAAAACTAGGGGATCATGAAATATTGAACCGATTTTTAGAAGGTAACTATAACGTAAAACTGCTGGAAATATTGAAGCGCACAAGAAGATATTCCATTAGGAAGAACCACCACAAATGATTGAAGTTCAACATCGGATTTAGTAACAAAAACCTGAATATTTAATGCTAAAGTCGTTAAGAAAACTTTTCGCTTAACTCCGTGTACTGTGCAATTTATCTTGATCTTCGTAATAGTAATTTATAGCAAAAGAGAGTAAAATTAGTTTTTATGCTCGAGTGGAAGGTGCAGATAATTTCTACGAGGGTATAAAATCTGTTTACTCTCGTATGCTATACATTATTTTATCCATTACTGGTTTCCAAACTAAATTTTAAATTGCAGACCTTTTCCTTGTAATGTGTTGTCTGTGAACGAGTTATAAATGAATGAATTTATGGATTTTATTGTTGACTATTACACTCTTACAACGTCATACTACTTTTGACCAATGAAACGGTACGAAAGGACGTATTTCAACCAATCATGGCTGCTTATCGCACAATTTTATCGCGTCCCTAGCATTTGTTTAATTTTATCGCGTCCCTAGCATTTGTTTCATTTTATCGCGTCCCTAGCATTTCCTTCTTTGCTTGCCAACATTTGAAACTGCGCTGGTCTGGACGTCAAAAAAAAAAAAAAAAAATATATATATATATATATATATATATATATATAAAATTACAAACCACTCCAGTTGATGCACAGCAGTTTCAAATATGACTCGCATTGGCATTCAAGAACAAGAATTAATAAATAATAAAAATCACTGATCATACCTATGCATCTTCTGAAATCCGATTTACAAATAAATGAAGAGCACCATTCGGAAATCCTGAATAAGTTGAATACACCGTGTAGGCCTAAATCAACGAGTTCCACTTCTATTACGCACAGGTCCAATATAACATCAATTGAACCACCAACCACATTCAAATTTGAAAATTGTACATTCAATAATTATTCCTTTTAAAATTATTCATCCGGAAATTCTGAATAAGTTGAATACACCATGTAGGCCTAAATCAACGAGTTCCACTTCTATTACGCACACGTCCAATATAACATCAATTGAACCACAAACCACATTCAAATTTGAAAATTGTACATTCAATAATTATTCCTTTTAAAATTATTCATGTTTATTTTTTATGTCATCGTCGTTAATTAAAACTTTTCTAACACTTGTGTATATTAGTTAGATTATGTTATAGCTTCTGCTATATGATATTATGGATAGTCACTTATCAGAGATTGTTTAATATTAAGATTTATTGAAAATCATCTGTCAAGTGACGTTGATTACTGGGATTCGGACAATTGAAGTGGAATGTTGCATTTTAATAAAAATTAATCTGAATCAACAAAGCCTTCTTGACTAGTAACATTGCCATCCAGAACTTCTCGACGAGAAGGCATTGCTCACTACTGCCATCTAGCATGCATCTAGCGTAATATTTGTAATGTTGAGATGGTACAATAATACATTTGAAGACAGTTGTATTTTCGTAAGTCAATTAATATTTTATTGTATTGGAGTACTTCGTTACTTCTAATCTTTATATACTTTCTTCTAATCGTGTAATAATCAATTAAATCCCACTCGAGTTTTGATTTTCTTTAGATAAATCAAAACGTCTAGTGAGATTACTGTTGATAATATGTCGGTTGTCATGGAGAGAATAATTTAAAAATTGTAATTCACTGTTGTGAATTATTATTCATTATCATTAATATAAAAAAACCTATAGCAATCCCCTAAAAGACAGTGATCTCGTGCTCAGGGGAGGATTCAATACATCACAGAATTACAGTTAAAAACCACTGTTTAGGTTGCTAAGGACGTTGAAAGAATGACCAGTTTTGATACCAGCTATGGATAAAGTTTATTTTTAATGTCTCATCAATACTTCTGAGTAGAAGAGATTTTTTTCTTCTTGCATAGTACACACATTAGGTTTTCTGAAGAGAAGCACATCGGAATACATAGTGTTGAATTCTACTAACAATTCTTTCCTATATAAAATAGTTTTGTACAATTTTCAGTCTATCACTTATCTAAGTGTGAAAGCAGAAATAAATTCTGTTACATCAATTAAAATATTGTGACAGCGACGTGAGAATCGAACTCACGACCAGCGGCCCGCAAGAAAGCAGATCGCACAGGCTGCACGGAACATTGAGTGACGTCGCGCGGTGGAGAGAAGAGAGAGGGTGTATTACGTCACGCGACGAGTTTGCGCGCGCATCTGGTGCTGGTAGAGAGGAGAGGGCTCTGGATTTCTCTGGAATGCCATCTCTAGAGACGGGTGGACCCTTCGAGGCTACGTCGCTGTAGTTATAAATTACGGTCGCGAAGGAACGACAGCAGTTTCAGAGTTTTCAGTTATTCAGTCAGTGAGAAAGCCAGAGCAAGCAAGCCAGCCGGAGTTCGACTCGAGTGTGCGTCCGCATCTGCGTCAGCATCCGAAGGCCTGAGTTCGAGTGCAGTGGACCGCAGTTGGAGGGACCTGAGTTCGAGTGCAGTGGACCGCAGTTGGAGGGACCCGAGTTCGAGTACAGTGAACTGTCTCTGAAGGTCTGTGGTTCGAGATACCGTGAACTCGAGTGACTGAGATAGAAGAACTGTGAACTGAGAACTGGTAGTTCTGATTTGTAAATAGTGCTTTGTAAATATTAGTTAAGATTAACAGTTCATTGTTGTGCGTAATAGTCCAAGTCAATTGTCATTGTCGTCGGTGGAGTGCTATAACGAATACTGTGTGAGTGAAGATCCAATTGTTGACGAGAGCGTTTAAGGTGAATTGTAGAAAGGAATTATTGTTGTGACGAATAAATTACATTGTTGTTACTAATAAAGTTCACACTGGTGTCAGAATCGGGACATTATCGACAATGGAGAACCTACAGCAGATCCTGCAAGCCATCGCAGAAATGAAAGCAGAAATGAACATGCACATTAGTGAAGTAAAAGATAACATGAACAAGCACATCAGTGAGGTTAAGAACGACATAAGTGATGTGAAAACAGAGATGAAAAGTGACATAAGTGAAGTGAAAGGCGACATAAGCGGAGTGAAAAATGACGTCACTACGCAAATTGAAAGCGTTTCGGCCCACGTAGATGGAATTGTCGCCATCGTGAAAGACGAACTTAAGGCCGATTTGGACAATCTAAACCAGAATTTTACAACTATAAACGAGACAGTAGCCGAGTTGAGACAGGATGTAGACCATTTCGACGGCAAGATCCGCGATCTCGAACGTCGTCAAGAGGAAACGTGTGTGCTGATGGACCAACATGCTGTAGAAAACAAGCACATCCTCGCGTTGGTGGATCGCCAGGCTAGAGAACAGAAACAGATAATTGCCGAGGAAGTTCAACGGGCCGTAGAAAGATCGACGTCAGAATTGAGGACCTCATGTAGTGGCCATGTGGAACCATCGCCCTCAGCCAGACATCACAACGTCAAGACGCCAAAGTTCGACGGTACGACGTCTTGGGAGATATTCCGTCGCCAGTTCGAGGCCACCGCAGCACATTTTGGGTGGACCCCAGCGGAGAAGACTACTCAGCTGCTGACCGCGCTTCAAGGACAGGCGTCGGAGATTCTTCACAGCGTTCCAGAAGATGGGACAGCCGCTGAGATAATGGCGGCCCTGGAGGGACGTTATGGTGACCATCAACTTGCTGCAGCATTTAGGACCCAACTAAAAACGAGGGTCCAACAGTCAGGCGAGTCCCTGCAAGAATTCGCGATGGCGGTGGAACAACTGGCCCATAAGGCGCTCAGGGGCCTACCTAATGACTTCATCGCTGGAGAGGCGGCCTACACCTTCGGCAGCGGAGTTCGAGACCCGGAAATAAAGCAGCAGCTACTCTTGGCAGAGCATCGCACCATCAACGCAGCTCTGGCGGCGGCCCTCAGGATGGAGGCAGCCAAGTTGACTGCGAACGTCTCGGCATCGCACCGGATTAGGAGCGTCGCGGCGGCCGACGTCGAGGAACGTCAACCGAAATCACCCGAGCGACGAAGACGAGGAGTGCCCACCTGCTGGTCCTGCGGCGAGCCTGGACACCTGAAGAGGGACTGTGACCGATCTGGTCACAAACAGGAAAACTAAAAGGGGCCGATGCGACGAGGGGCACGTCGGCGCCGTCATCACCATCCCCTCGGCTGATCTTGAAGACGGTTAACAGAAGATGCGACGATGGGCTGATTGCTGACGGATGGATAAGAGGCCGCCCATGCAGAGTACTGGTAGACACCGGGGCGTCGCTCACTATCGCCAGACCGGAAGTCGTGCGTGGCCTACCTGGGAGGACGCCGCTGCGCCGGTATGAGCTACATACTGCCTCAGGCGAGAACCTGCCCATCCAAAAAGAGGTTTTCCTGGATCTGACATTGGGAAAGAGGAGACTGGAGATGTGGGTGTTCGTCGCCAACATCACTGAAGACGTCATCCTGGGACTCGACGCCATGCGGATCTTCGATGCAACGGTGGATGTCAGGCGCCGTATCCTGCGGTTTGGTCAGGATGAAGTGTTCCTGAGGGACGTCGAAGACCAACCCATTGCAAGCAGACTCACCTTGGAGAATCATGTGACAATCCCGGCAGGCTGCGAGATGGTGGTGACGGCAAGACTGGACGGACAGCCGAAGAGAAACCTGCTCCTCGATTCGCAAACAACTCCGATAGATGGGGTTTATGTGGCCAGATCCCTACTCCCGAATCAGAAGGTGGTACCGGTGAGGGTCCTGAATGTCACCAATCGGGACAAGGAGGTGCCTAGTGGAACTGTACTAGGTAACGTCGAGCCGGTGGTGTCTGTGACGTCGCTGGCAGAAAACGAGGAGTGTCACCGACCACGTCCAGATTTAGACCCATCACTGAAAGAGCTGGCTCGAGAATTGCCGGCGAATTTAAGCAAAAGAGAAAGAAGACAAGTCCACGATCTACTGACAGAGTTTCAGGACGTGTTCAGTCTGTCTGAAAACGACTACGGGAGAACGGAGAAAGTTCAGCACCGCATTGACACCGGAAATGCTCGCCCAATCAGACAACCTCCTCGACGCGTCCCTCTAGCTAAACAGAAGGAGATTGACAGCCAACTGGAGGGCATGAAAGCAAGAGGAGTCATCGAGGAATCAGACAGCCCTTGGTCATCACCTGTAGTGCTGGTGAAGAAGAAGAATGGGGACCTGCGTTTCTGCGTGGACTACAGAAGACTGAATGACGTCACTAAGAAGGACTGCTTTCCACTTCCACGAATTGACGACACCTTGGACACCCTGGCCGGAGCAGAGTGGTTCTCGACGTTGGATCTCAAGTCAGGATACTGGCAAGTGGCGCTACATCCTGAGGACAAGGAGAAAACGGCATTCTCTACAGGCCAGGGACTATGGCAGTTCACCGTTATGCCGTTCGGCCTCTGCAACGCCCCGGCTACATTCCAGAGACTAATGGAGTCCGTAATGAGAGGCCTGACATACGACACCTATTTGCTGTACCTTGATGACGTCATCGTGGTGGGCAAGACTTTCGGCGAACAGCTGTTGAACCTGAGGAAAGTATTCGAGAGACTGCGACAAGCCAGACTGAAGTTGAACCCGAAGAAATGTCATCTATTCCAGAAGAAGGTCAACTACTTGGGACACGTAGTAGGGACCAACGGAGTGGCCACGGACCCGGAGAAGCTACAAGCCGTCAGAGGATGGCCGAGACCGAGGGACAAGCAGGAGCTGCGCCGCTTTCTCGGCCTCTGCACTTATTACAGAAGGTTCGTAGCTGGGTACGCCAACATCGCTAAGCCTCTAACCCAGCTGACCGAGGAGAAACGACAATTCCAGTGGACAGACGAGGCGGAGTCATCCTTCCAGTCGCTGAAAGAGGCGCTCTGCACTTCTCCTGTACTGGGATATCCCATCCCTGGAAGGAAGTTCACGCTCGACACGGACGCTAGCAACGTAGGCATCGGCGGAGTACTCTCTCAGGATCAGCCGAACATTGTCCAAGGCTGAGAGAAACTACTGCGTGACCCGTAGGGAACTTCTTGCCATTGTGGAAGCCCTGAAGCACTTCCACAAATATTTGTATGGCCAGGAATTCCATCTGATGACAGACCATTCTGCACTCACCTGGCTATTGGGCTTCAAGAATCTGGAGGGGCAGACCGCCCGTTGGGTTCAACGTCTGCAGGAGTACAACTTCACCTTCGAACACCGCCAAGGGAAGAAACATTCCAACGCTGATGCCTTATCACGACGTCCGTGCCCGGATGGCTGCAAACACTGCCTGAAAATAGAAGAGCGGGATGGCGCCCACGCAGTCCGAGCAATTGCCGCCCAGCCGAGCCCAGGATGGGATAACGCCGCCATAAGGAGGGAGCAGCTGGAGGACCCAAACATTGGACAGCTACTACGTGATGTGGAGTCCGGCCAGAGACCAGTATGGGCCGATATCGCCAACCGTAGCACCATTTACAAGAGCTACTGGGCCCAGTGGGAATCCTTCACTGTCAAGGACGGTATCCTGAAGAGGATTTGGGAGTCGGCCGATGGAAGGACCCACATAGAACAACTTGTCCTGCCCAGGAGCAAGGTGAAGGAAGTGCTGGAGGAGACTCATGCTGGAGTGACTGGAGGCCACCTGGGAGCCAACAGGACGCTGGACAAGTTAAGGCAGAGGTTCTATTGGTTGCATCAGAGAGCCGACACGGAACAATGGTGCCGAAGATGCGACACTTTTGCAGCCAGTCGCGGACCAAGGACCCGCAGCAGGGGAGCCATGCAGCAGTACAACGTGGGAGCTCCTTTTGAGAGGATCGCAATCGACGTTGCTGGACCGTTCCCGGTCACGGATCGCGGGAACCGCTACCTGCTAGTCGCCATGGATTACTTCACAAAATGGCCAGAGGTGTACGCGATTCCCAACCAAGAGGCTTCGACGGTGTCCGACGCGCTGCTTGACAACTTCATCTGCCGATTCGGGGTGCCCCGGGAATTGCATAGCGATCAGGGGCGCAACTTCGAATCCAACCTGATGGGAGAATTGCTCGAGCGTCTGGGGGTGCATAAAACCAGGACCACTCCCCTCCACCCACAGTCCGATGGTATGGTGGAACGCTACATCAAAACCTTGGAAGAGCATCTGCGGAAGGTGGTGTCCAACCATCAACGAGACTGGGATGCCAGAGTCCCACTGTTCCTCTTGGCCTACAGAGCTTCGGTCCACGATACAACAGGGATGACACCGGCAAACATGGTCTTCGGGAGAGAGCTGCGCCTGCCCTGTGATCTGCTGTTTGGCACGCCACCCAGCGCCGACCAGCCAGCGACTGACTATGTGGCAGAACTCACCGAGAAGTTGAATGGAATTCACCAACTGGCCAGAGAGCACCTCAAGATGGCCAGCGACAGGATGAAGGTGCGCTACGACAGATTGGCCAACTCTGCAGGATTCCAGGAGGGCGACCTGGTGTGGCTGTATCGACCTACCAGGACCAAAGGGAAATCACCAAAGCTGCAGCGTGCCTGGGATGGACCATACCGCGTGGTGACCCGGATCAACGACGTGGTGTACCGGATCCAGCGACAACCTCGAGGGAAGATGATGGTGGTGCATCTGGACCGATTAGCATCCTACCAAGGGACTGCCCGGGACGAGCAGCCCTAAGGAGGGGGCAATGTGACAGCGACGTGAGAATCGAACTCACGACCAGCGGCCCGCAAGAAAGCAGATCGCACAGGCTGCACGGAACATTGAGTGACGTCGCGCGGTGGAGAGAAGAGAGAGGGTGTATTACGTCACGCGACGAGTTTGCGCGCGCATCTGGTGCTGGTAGAGAGGAGAGGGCTCTGGATTTCTCTGGAATGCCATCTCTAGAGACGGGTGGACCCTTCGAGGCTACGTCGCTGTAGTTATAAATTACGGTCGCGAAGGAACGACAGCAGTTTCAGAGTTTTCAGTTATTCAGTCAGTGAGAAAGCCAGAGCAAGCAAGCCAGCCGGAGTTCGACTCGAGTGTGCGTCCGCATCTGCGTCAGCATCCGAAGGCCTGAGTTCGAGTGCAGTGGACCGCAGTTGGAGGGACCTGAGTTCGAGTGCAGTGGACCGCAGTTGGAGGGACCCGAGTTCGAGTACAGTGAACTGTCTCTGAAGGTCTGTGGTTCGAGATACCGTGAACTCGAGTGACTGAGATAGAAGAACTGTGAACTGAGAACTGGTAGTTCTGATTTGTAAATAGTGCTTTGTAAATATTAGTTAAGATTAACAGTTCATTGTTGTGCGTAATAGTCCAAGTCAATTGTCATTGTCGTCGGTGGAGTGCTATAACGAATACTGTGTGAGTGAAGATCCAATTGTTGACGAGAGCGTTTAAGGTGAATTGTAGAAAGGAATTATTGTTGTGACGAATAAATTACATTGTTGTTACTAATAAAGTTCACAATATTATATTATATTATGTGATACATAATATAATATTTTAATTGATGTAACAGAATTTATTTCTGCTTTCACACACTAGATAAGTGATAGACTGAAAATTGTACAAAACTATTTTATATTACAATTTGAACTGATCTGAATTTTCAACATGACATTTAAATTCTTTCCGAATTTATTAAATAAATTATTTAGCAGCGATGAAGCTCTTAAACCCTATATATTTTTGAAAAAAAAAAAAAAACAATTTTTTTTACAACTAGCTATCGTTGGTCGTTATTTCTAGATCAGTTCATTTCGTAATTTGAATAAGCAATATCTCTTCATCTGCTTATCCATTGTTCATCCATTTATCCAACTATTTCTCAATTTCGACCACCATCTGTGCGAAAACCCCGTCTATTCTTGATCCATCCACATGATATATCCATCCATACAATTATGTATAATTGAATGCCTTCGTGGAAGGAAAGCCTATAAACATGTTCTTAAACTTCAGGAAAAATCGATATGAGCTTAGTTTTACTATGCTGCATATCTTTAAGTAAAACTACGTAGGGGTGCGATCACCTGTCGACAGGTGTATGTCCTTAGGCCTACGATGCTGTGTATTTTTTTTTACATAGAAGAAGTTATTGGCGAAAAGCGCGCGGAACAAAAGGAAAGGAGAATATAGAAAAGTCAAGGTGAATTCAAGGAGTGCAATACAATGGTAAGACAAAGGAAACAGTGAAAACTCTAGGATCAAGGAGTATATTGGAAATGTAAGAACTACAAAGATAAGACAGAGAGGAAGAGGAGGACAACGAGAACAAAAGAAAAACGAGGAGAAAGGAGAATAAGAGAAAGACAAGGAGAACAAGGCAAAGACAAGGAGAACAAGACAAAGACAAGGAGAACAAGACAGAGACAAGGAGAACAAGACAAAGACAAGGAGAACAAGACAAAGACAAGGAGAACAAGACAAAGACAAGGAGAACAAGACAAAGACAAGAAGAACAAGGCAAAGACAAGAAGAACAAGACAAAGACAAGGAGAACAAGACAAAGACAAGGAGAACAAGACAAAGACAAGGAGAACAAGGCAAAGACAAGGAGAACAAGGCAAAGACAAGGAAAACAAGACAGAGACAAGGAAAACAAGACAGAGACAAGGAGAACAAGACAAAGACAAGGAGAACAAGACAGAGACAAGGAGAACAAGACAAAGACAAGGAGAACAAGACAAAGACAAGGAGAACAAGACAAAGACAAGGAGAACAAGACAAAGACAAGGAGAACGAGACAAAGACAAGGAGAACGAGACAAAGACAAGAAGAACAAGACAAAGACAAGGAGAACAAGACAAAGACAAGGAGAACAAGACAAAGACAAGGAGAACAAGACAAGGACAAGAAGAACAAGACAAGGACAAGGAGAACGAGACAAAGACAAGGAGAACGAGACAAAGACAAGGAGAACAAGACAAAGACAAGAAGAACAAGACGAAGACAAGGAGAACGAGACAAAGACAAGGAGAACGAGACAAAGACAAGGAGAACAAGACAAAGACAAGAAGAACGAGACAAAGACAAGGAGAACGAGACAAAGACAAGGAGAACAAGACAAAGACAAGGAGAACAAGACAAGGACAAGGAGAACAAGGCAAAGATAAGAAGAAGGCAACGACGGAGAGAACAAGAGAAAGGTAAAAAAAAGATACCAAGAGAAAAAAGGATAACAGGAGAAGGACAAGGCGAACAAGAGAAATACAAGTGGAAGAAGGGGAACAGAAAGATAATAAGCGATAGAAAGCGAACAAAAAAATACAAGGAAAACGAGGAAAACACAAGGAGAACAAGGGAACGCACAATTTATATAAAAAGAGAACACTTCGAAATTTCTCTCCGTTTCAAGTACACACAGTTTCTCGCTTGCAATACACTTAACATTATCAGAACAATGTGTCAGTAAGTTCATAATATATGTAATGCAGGACTTCTGCGGTTTTTATATCGATTATTAAAGTAAAGAGATGAGGGAAAAACCCAAATTAAGTATTGTTTAATGGTTCACTAGATGATGTGGTTTCGTAACATACAGAACTGAAATAATGAGCACCGGCATCTGACACAGCGGCATCCCCAGTTATTGGCGCACACAAATTATTATTCCTCGTAATTCAAATGTCAGTAGACTTATATGGGATGTAAAACATCCATTAATATCTAATTTTATTTTGAATTTATTTTTTGTTAGTTTAAACAATGAAGCTGGTTGTGAGTAGCTCATTTTATCATCATTTGCAGCTATAAACACTACTAAAAATAAAAAAGAGCAGTATATAAACAACGTATACAAGCGGAATGAAATGGAAAACAGAATAAAAAAGGAAACATTAAATGCTACCTATATTTTCAACACAAATTCATGTAATTGTTATTGACATATTAGAAGCTTAGAGAACAGAAATGCTAATAATTGGTATTATAATTTCAACTTTGTAACATATGTAGTCATATAATCCCATACTATTCCAGTCACGTATCATAAACAAAATTGTTATTAGTTTTATTAGTTCCAATAAATGACAATAGGCTACTGCAGGTTCGATTTTCAATGACTGCAAAGTTATTATTACCTGAATAGGGCTGAAAGGGAGAAATATAATTTCAATCATTTAAATTTACAAATGTATCTACAATTCGGTGCAATTACAACATTATTAAAATGAAAGTATCACATTCATTACTATATTATTTTCAAGCTAAGTGTGAATAGAAATTTAAAAAATTGCAAGAAACTGGCATAAAATTATAGCTTATGAGGGAACTAAGAACAAGCATTTCGAAGGGTTGTTCTGTTCTGAGGTTTGCCATCATAATCGGTTCTCGATCTAGGAGTCTCGAGACCAATGGCGGCTCCTGCGGATTTCTTAAGAGGAGGAAAAAAGTTAACAGCACTAAATGACACCTTCTTGAACGAAACGTGCTACAAATTAGCCTACATGCATACATGTAACAGCAAGTAGTGCTGGAGTTGGCCTTCCCTTCTGTATAGGAATAATCTGTTCTTGTAAACTGAGTTTCCTAAATTTTCCAAAATATATTATGTTTTCACTTCCATTCATTGTTGAATAATTGCACAAATTAACAATTACGAGGAACTCCACAACCTCGCGGCATTTTTCGAGCACACTACAGCATCACACGTATTGGAAGAGATTATTGCTACTAACACGTAATCGGAACGGTTTTACGGAAATGGGAATGGGAAATAATCTGAGGAAAGCGAGAGCACTGCACCCACCCACGTGGTCTGTGTTGCCACATGTAAATTTTACAAGTTCAGTATCACATGCTTTTGAAGAATGTCAGTTCTTGTAAAGTCATACTACCATTATTGTTCAAAGCTGCAGGTGGCCGATTAATTTTTTATATTAAAAGGTGATAAAAAAAACTGTGCTCCAACTATAGAGGTATAAGTGTTTTCGCTTCAACAGCAAGGATTTTTAGTAAAATAATACATTTTAAACTCAAAGAGACACTAGGCCGATTAAGAGAGGAACAAAGTGGATTTCGATGTGGAAGGTCATGTATTGATAATATATTCTGTATTAGGCAATTGCAAGAGAAGATCCTATTAAAAAATGGAGAACTACATATGACTTTCATTGATTTAGAAAAGGCATATGTTAGTGTTCCTCGACAATTATTGTGGACGGCAATGAGGAATATGAATATACATGATAAATGGATCAATATTGTTAGGAAAATGTATAGTAATACAAAAGCCAAAATAAAAATACAGAACAAATTGACAGAGGAAATCAGATTGAATAAAGGCCTTAAGCAAGGATGCAGTTTATCACCAGTTCTTTTTAATATTTATATAGATCAGGCTCTTAACCTATGGTACAAGAAATGCTCTGAAATGGGTATTCCTATAGAAGATAAAACACTACATTCATTATTATTCGCCGATGACCAGGTGATATTTGCGGGGGATGAAGATGATATTATATATATGGTAAATAAACTAATGGAAGAATATAGAAAATGGGGACTAAACATAAATCTACAGAAAACAGAATATGTGTGTTTAGGAAGAGATGTGGGTGACCTCATACTTGAAACAGGAAAAATAAAAAATGTGAATCCTTTAAATATCATGGATCAATAATCACAAATATAGGTACATGTGAGAGAGATATTCAAAATAAAATTGCTTTGGCAAAAAATGCTACCAAGACTTTGCATGGAATAATCTGGAATAACAATATTACAAAAGAAACTAAAATTAAAATCTACAAGAGTATAATACAGAATATTTTATCATATGGAAGTAAAACTTGGTCCATGACAGAACTACAAAAAAACAAAATTAGAACAGTTGAATTCGACTATGTTAGGAGAAGTCTTCAAAAAACAAGACAGGATAAAATTAGAAATGAACTCCTTTGGAAAGAAATGAACGTCACCACATCTGTTGTTAAGAGAATAGAAAATCAAACTCTGAAATGGTATGGACATGTACAAAGAATGGGCAACGAAAGATGGCCAAAAAATATATATCAATGGTCACCCCCAGGAAAAAATAAACGTGGTAGACCAAAATTGAAATGGAAAACCCATGTCAGAGCAATAATGGACGACAGGAATTTGGAAGAAGGAGATTGGAACGATAGATATATATGGAAACTGAAGACGGCGAACCTATAAGTGGGAAAAAGCCGAAGAAGAAAAAGAAGAAAAATAATGCAGTTTGGAGTACCTACTTTCAATTTCAAATATATTTGTACAAAACTGACAACTTGGCTGTTGCCCTGTCTAGTAGACAATGAATGGAAGTGAATTTCAGGGGCCAAAAAGATCTGCGATACTAACGTAGAACTAACTACTTCCTCTTAGTTTTATATAAACCCAACTTTAACTTTCAAATATTCTTGAAAGTTTCAAACCATGAATAGTAGCCTATATAGAGTGCAATGAATAATATTTTTGATTTATAATTTCAAAAAAAAAATATATATATATATAATATTATATATATGGTGTCTTTCATAGCTTTGCGTTAAAACTGTTTTTATTGTGCCTCCTCCTAGATGTGTTATAGTCTGGTTGAATGCAACATCGTTAGATGGCAGCGGTAGCGAGCTTGCTGCACGACCAGTCTGTTTCTATTTCCCGCCCATGCGCTGATTCAGAGGATCTCCTCTCTATCCGTTCATTTACTTGCTTTAAAACTCTGCTTCTTTATCCGGCCGCTAGTGCGGTGTTGTCTATGTGTGTTAACTGCAGTAAAGGAGGAATGGATTGCCTTTCCTCCACACAAACAAAAATCTCGCATCTTTCTCAAAGTTTTCTAGCAGCACATGAGCGCGCGTCGTTTAAAACTTGTTCGACCTAGGTTTTCTTATAGCTGAGAACTTAAAAATTATCGAATTTTCCTCGAATTTTAAGGCACATATTTTATTTGGTATTTACTTTCAAAAGAAGAAAAATGTTAGGAGGACGTTCCTCCCTTCCCTCCCCCGAGGAATCGCCACTGCTCGAGACTGAAGTTTGGAACGCATGGAGTATAAACGACGTCATGACCCATGGGGTGGCACTGCGAGAGTACAGTTGGTTTCTTAACAAGGTTAAAATTACAGTCTTTCTTATCGCTCCTTGGCGTGAGGCCGTACGATCACCATACGCACTTGAGATCCTGTGAATTAACAAGTATGTTTTATCTTTTTTTTTTTTTTACTGTATTTATTCATTTAATTATTTATGTATGCATATCTGGGTTAATATAAATTTCGCTATTTTATAATTTACACTACTGAGGAACATTCTGAAAATTAAGAGCGCCAAGCGTTCCTTTCAGAACGAACTTAGAGAAGTTCGGAAATGAATATTTTCCTATTAAAAGAGGGGTAAAAGCACTGCATTGTGCAAATTGTGCAAAAAAGGTATAATAACAAAACTCGATTCTTTGAAAAGTACTGTAATAGTAAATGGGACACACATTCAAAGTCTACAGAAAACCCATAACAACAACAACAACAACAACACACATACAACACATCCAATCACACAACACAACACAACACAAACAAGCTGCATTCCGAACAATGGTTTTTTTTATTGGGTTATTTTACGACGCTGTATCAACATCTCAGGTTATTTAGCGTCTGAATGATATGAAGGTGATAATGCCGGTGAAATGAGTCCGGGGTCCAACACCGAAAGTTACCCAGCATTTGCTCGTATTGGGTTGAGGGAAAACCCCGGAAAAAACCTCAACCAGATAACTTGCCCCGACCGGGATTCGAACCCGGGCCACCGAACAATGGTACACAGACTACTGAACATACCAATGAACCAACATGATTACAAAGAAGAGCTAAACACAATCAAATACGTAGATAGGACAAGAAAACGGGTACAACCCCAAAATAATAGACAATAAGAAAGACAAAACATAATCACAAAAAACAAGAATATACAAAAAATACATCACATTAACATACGAAAACAAAAACACACACAATCTCATTCAATAAATTAAATTACAACATCTCATACAGAACAAATAATACTCTACAAAAGCATCTCAACACACAAACAAACAACTACAACCACATAGGCGTATACAAACTCAAATGCAACACCTGAAACAACTTCTACATAGGACAGACAGGCAGATCGTTTCAAACACGTTACAAAGAACACATCATAGCCATAACAAAACTACAAAACACTTCCACATATGCAGAACACATCATAAATGTTAACCACACCTATAGAAACATTAACACAGACATGGCTCTACATGTTCAACCAAAAAGCCAGAAACTAAATACACTAGAACAATACGAAATATACAGACACACATAAATACAACCAAATGAAATTCTCGACACACAACTCAATTTCAGAACACACACACTCTTTGACTCCACATTACACTACACAAACACACCCCACAGGAAACACAAACAAAAGGCGCCAAGACCAGCCACAACCAGTTCTGAAGATAGCCGATAACAGGCAGAAACATGTTAAGGAGGTAATGTATAAATTTAATACGAGAAAGACATAATACGTTTTCCGATTTTGTTAGAAATGTGTTAATATTATTCACAACTATGCACTATTTTCAAGCCTTGTGAAATCTTATTTATAAATATTTGAGTGATGTATACATTACACTTTCCAGCGAAGTATGAATTCAAATTGCAAGCAACCCCTGCCAGTTAACAGGGACTCCAGGAATTACTTCCGGACATTGTAACATGGCTACTAACCACTCTCTGCATTGCCAAGGTAAATGTTGGCGTTACTAATTGTTGTCCACTGAACGACAATTAAACAGAGCTGCAGCTGTTATGTGTAGCAACAACAGGGGGTTAGTTAAGTAGCTGTAACCAGGGTAACGGAAATATGTGCTCATATGTGTTTGCTCAGTAAACTCGCTTTGTATATTCTTGCCAAGAGTTGTGACCACATCCATGCGTTAAGCACATTTTCGACACCCGCCGGTACATTGTCACTATTAGCAACATTACTTCTGCTGTACGATGATGTGTTCGTAAGAGATTAAAAATAAATTTATTAAGTAAATAATACATTACATAATACTACATACCGCAAAATGTGGTGAATAGGACCGCAGGGGGTGAATATGGACGAAGTTTCATTGTTTTTTATTTCTTTGTGTCAAAGACTAAATATAATAATAAGAGTGTTTATTTGTTCACTCATTACGAATGAAAACATAAACATTCATTATTATATTTAATCTTTGACACAAAGAAATAAAAAGTAACAAAACTTCCTCCCTATTCACTCTGCGTCCCTATTCACCCCATTTTATGGTACTGTATTTACTCAATAACACTCGTATTTTAGGGCCGTATTCATAGACATTTTTAGCGCGGGCTTTCGGTGGATTATCAGCGTTTTTCGTATTCATAAACCAGTGTTAGCGATAGGATATGATTTGAATTCTGTACTAGTAACCAGTGGATAGCCGAGGCTAGCTTAGTACGATCGTAGCGCGTGCTGCGAAATGTCTATGAATACCACCCTTAATGTATGAACAGTATTAAACATTAAAGTACTAGTTTTTTGCATATTTGTTTTCTGTTTTCAAAGAGATATTTCTAAACATAATATCAAACACACTTACAGTATTACGAATATATCGATACGGGATAAAAATATGGAGCGAGTCTTGATGTGAGTCCACCTGTATGTAGGCTACAATTTCGCACGACTGTTCACAAGTAGCATGTATATATATATATATATATATATATATATATATATATATATATATATATATAGGTGCTCTTGTTTACTGCACATGCGCAGTGTGTTGTACGCGAAACTTGCACATTAACGAGCTCCAAATTTTATTTCGGTATATGTACGTTAGGTACCGATATCTGCCTACTTCTGCGGTGACCAAAACTCGAACTGCAGTGATTACACGCGAGAGACAGTGTATGAAGTAGAGACGGAGGAGAGGTACTTGGCATGAAAACTATAACCAGTGGTGGTTCGTGCACTAACATTGAGTTCTTCACCAACCCGCTGATAGAAATCGCAAGCTTTGCTGTATCAGTAATGTCACTACTGCCATCAAGAACCAATAAAAAATATATACAAATTTTCTGCCTTTCCCCCCCCCCCCTCATGAACACAATCAGAAATTTCCTGAATTCTCTTCTGGATATTTAGTCGATAAAGTACAGTTTTTCAAAATTAATTAACAACTTCCATTGGACAAATTATTTCAGCCACCTTGATCATTACGCTTTTAAAAATCTCTCTTCCGTTGGAAGACTTAAGAGAACGAGCTATTTCGTTCGCCACTAGATAGCTGGCTTCCTTGCATTTATTTATGTCATCTTTCTCTTCATGGCGATGATTTATGGCTGATTTCAGTTCTTGCAGTTTAATAGCTCGTTTCATTACTACACTAGCATGTAATATTCAATTAGTTTCTCTATATTATTATTATTATTATTATTATTATTATTATTATTAAATCAATAGCTAGTAAATAACAGATAATATCATCAAAAGATTAGAAAATTAAAATGGAGATATAGCGTAGTCTAGTAATTATTTTATCCTTCAAGGCAAGATGTAGGCCTATATAGCCTATTCAGGCACGTATATAAGAATTATGGTAACAATTGCTGATTAAAAATAATAATAATAATAATAATAATAATAATAATAATAATAATAATACCCGTTATGCCTGTGTATTCAGCTTAATGTCACTTCTATATACTATTACTAATTGAAGCGTTAAGCAAAGCAACATATTACATTTTCTCCGACAGAACAGCGAATAAATTCCTCTTCCCATTCTGTACCAAACCTTCTGTTCCTGCTCGTAGAGACATGGTACCGACACTGCTTACCTTCAGTACGTGACCGAGACAGAGAGCAATGTACAGGAAACTCCCCTTACCAATATGAATGTTTCTGATTACACGATGTAATCACGATACCCAGATTGGTCACCGCTGGCCTACTTCTAACAAAGTAAAGGGAGTAAGAAGAAGGTAGGGGATACGATGTCATCGTTACACTTGAGCATGTATCGCGACAAAGCTTTTGGCAATCACTACTATAAGGTAAAGATAAGCCAATAAATTACATCTGTAATGTAATGTGTAAATCGAGAGGTTTTATTGTCAAAAACTGATGCACTAAATCATCGCTAGGTAGGCTGCTACTTGTCCGTGTCACTTTTAGAACGGCGCAGTATCAAGCGAAACCTGTTTACAGGCGTACACATTTTGCTCGTACTTATTGGAATTTTAAAGCAGCTTTACCCACTTGAAGTTTGTTTCCTGAGAAAATGACACGTTGCAACCGAATTTGCAGTTGTTTTCCTCACTAGCGTTAAGGATTATAAAGAAACTAGCGGTTTGTGCAGCAAATGCTGCAAACTAAGTTCATTGGAAGTTAAAATAAAAATTTTTCATATTTATTTTCAATGAAGAATAGGCCTACCAGTCATAATAATGAAACATACTCTCTCTGAATGGTTTTTTATGCCAAATATGTTTTCTTGAACCTATCCATCTTCAGTTTTTGAGTTTAAAAGCGAAAATGCAAATAACAATGTCTGGACGATCAGTGAATTTTTCATGTGGGAGTAAAGCAGTAGTAACTATTTCAGATCATTATGGACTGTAGGTGAGAGTTAAGAAAATGTCAGATTTCCCATGCTTTCGAACAATAGACATAGCATCTTGGTATAGCTGCTGCATGTTTCGTGAACTACTTTGAAATGTAAAGGGTAGAATCATTTTAGCCTGCTAAGAGATCTTGCAGAAATGATCGGGAGACTACAAAATCTTGTAGGCCTCTTATTTTATCAGTAAATAATACCTTTTGGTCTTTCCTTAGGAACTGCAATTTTTGCTCTTTCTCCAGACAATACTGGAGAGAATCACGCATATAAATATCCACACCACATCGCCATTAAATATATGAAAAAGACCCACACCGCTTCAATAGTAACTATAAAAATATTTCATTTTTAATAACAATAATATTAACTTACGTAAGTTTTGTAGTTTTCAGTAACATATACTGTATATACTATACAGCCGTCACTCAGTAAATTATACAAATGAAGATCTAATTTAAGATATTCTCTACATCTACTTATATAGCCTAAGCCCAACAGGTTTGAGTTTCACATCATCAATAGGCTATATCATTAATATGTACATTAGTGACAAAAACTCGTATCATGGCATTAACTGTAATAATATTTCACTTTTAATGGTTATAATGTCATCAAACCACCTCAAGTTTCGTAGTTTCTAATATCCAATACACAGGTGCACTCAGAAAATTACACACAACAGAATTAGATCTGTAAATTATTTTAAGTAAGTCTTGAAAGTTTTTAATAACCAATTACAGAGACGTTACAAAAATTATACAAATAAAGATCGACATATTTTGTCATTATGATGTCACAGAATTTGCTCTGATTTGCTCTAAATTAACGACGAGACACTAGGCAAGGGGATCCAGACGGCGGTGCTCTAAATAATAAGTCGGCTATCCTGCAGGTCATTGCCTTCGTGTAATATTGCTTATTGTGTGTGTGTTTTGTTTTATTCTGAAAAGTCATTAGTTTCCAAAATTGACAAGATGGATTTTGGAAAATAGGAAAATTATGCAGGAAAATTTACATTTCACTGAAAACTACTATTTTTCTGAAAATATTTGGGTTCCAAGCTTCAAAATGAGCAGTCATTAATTAAAATCCGTTCAGCCGTTTTCCTGTAAATTCCATTATTAGTTCAAATTATATATATAGATAGCGAGAATGTGGTGAAAGAAACGATAGTACTACAGAAAATTAGTTCAATTACAGTCCAGCAGAGTTTTTAACTCAGGTCTGCAGATTACAGAGCAACGCTCTAGCCCAGTGGTCGTCAGCACTCCCTGAAATGGGTAGAGTGCATTGATGGTAAGGAAATATGCTCCCTCATGCATAACGGACAGAGAGACAGCATACCCGCCAGCAGCCACGAAAGCTAAGGCAGTGTCTTATCCGCCGGTAAGAGACGCTAGTCCGAGAGTACATTGTTCTGATGACCGCTGCTCTAGCCGTTCAGCTAAAGGTTAAACTAGAGTTGAACAACGATCGACAAAGCAGGACTAACAGCGCCCGCAAAGCCGAAAACCCGCACGACAATATTGACTACATCGCGTCGTTGATGTAAAGACTGCTTGTGAGCGTTTCAAGACTTCGGGAATTGTCGAGTCTCGAACGTCAAGGAGCCTTGAATCGTCAAAGTTGTTTATACTCAGATCAGACTGAACTTTTAGCTGTTTTAGCAACTGTTATATATAAACAATCAATTAGCCAATTTGAAACATCATCTCTACGTTTTGGTGTATAATAATCCATTCCCCAATTGTTATGTAATTATAATAATAATAATAATAATAATAATAATAATAATAATAATAATAATAATAGCCTAATGTGTCCCTTGAAGAGCAAAGGCCTCCTGCTAGAGGGTAGCTCTGTTTCACTAACGCGGTGAGCTACTCCGCGTTAGGTTGTGTCTAGTGTTTCTTTGTCTGGTTGGAGTTGATTTCGCTGTCACTTTGATTAATTTGATTTCACTAACATTTTTATTATATTGAAAGCACCATCACTGAGTCAACTTGGGATGTTGTTTGTGGCTGGCACTGTCTTCATTTGTAGTCGACTTCCAATTGTTCTCCATGTTCCCCTGCTTCTTGCTATTCTGGACCATTGCTGGCCTGCTTGTGTTGTGTAGAAGTCTGCCCACCTCTTCCTTGGTCTGCCTCTGTGCCGGTCTCCTGTGCGCGGGTCCCACATGGTGGCTCTGTATGTCCATCTTTCGTCTTTCATCCGCGCGATGTGGCCTCCCCACTTCCACTTCAATTTGTTTGCTCTTTGTGTGACGTTTGTTGTTGATGCCATTTGGGACAGCGAATCATTGGAAATTCTGTCTCTCATAGTTATTCCCATTACTAGGCTCTTATTAATAGGCTAGGATTTTTCTTTTCGTATGTTTGAGATCAAGTGTACAATCTCAAGTAAAAAAAAAATATTAACGCTTTATTTAGCGTTATGCTTTATGTTTCTTAAAAATGCAAATTTATTTGAGAATTGTTTTTTTTTTTCTATTTATATAATTTTAGGTAATATCTGATAATAGAACCAGAACATTTTGATAACTACGATACTGTTTTGTTTTGTCTTTTTGTCTCAATTAAACATTTATAATGCTATTTATTTCAATGATGTAGGTTATTCAAAGTTACGAAATCTTTCCACTCAGGCCAAATGCTATTTCGAGAATGATGAGCGAGACTCGAAGCACACGAGAGTTACGAGACGAGACTCGAAAGACAAATGCAATGAGCACAGCGAGCGAGAGCGACATTTAGTTTTGTTCATCTCTACTGAATACACTGATTAAATTCTTCAATGATGACCACAGAGTAGGGTAAAGAGTGCATTCGATTGTTCCATAATTGTGCGGAAAGACAAAATTGCAGAGGGTTGCGTCGTAATCGACCTCCCTCCAAAGCTGTGGTGCCACTACCTATATCTACCTCTTGGTTTGCAAATTGTCGTGACGGGGGCGCCCTTTCCGGTGAGCATTGTCTCTGATGATAACCCCTGTGTTCTGCTCGCATATCGATCGTCAAAAATGTCCTTATTCCTCTTCCTCCTCACACGTAGAGGAGAAGAAGCGAAAGAAGCGTTAAATATGCAGCAGCACAAGAGGGGATGGGGGTCGTAGATTGAATTCCAGCCACTGGAATGCACCGCCTCAATACTACGGATCCTACTACGCGTGCTGAAAACATTGACTCAAATCAAGAGGTTCAAAACTTTTCGTGTTTAAAATAAAACAATGATATGGATCAATAAATAAGCATACAGGTTTATTGCATTTTGATTAAGAATATAATATTGAACGATACTATTAGGCGCGTGTTGAAATAACGAGAAAAACATTTTATTTTCCAATTTACAAATCGAGAGCGTAGTGCACCCTTACTCTAGCTAGGTTAATGAATTCAGCAAATAGTTTCCAGTTTCCTTGAATTTCCCGACAATACAGACGATACGTAGTACAAAACTTTGGTGCAAGAATTCGAAACTCTGGCACCAAATTAAACGATATTTCTTTTATATCTCCCTAGCTAAATCTTGAGACAGAATTACTTTAAAATATCGCACAAGATTTCAGAATTTAATAGCTATGAGCTTTGAAAATGATTTTGGATTTAGTAATCATGGCGTTGCACACGTGATAATGAGTTTCAGATATAAAATTTATCCAAAGTGAATGATCATCAGGAGTGGTATGTGTTTAAACTATTTCACAAATATAGTAGTAGTAATAATAATAATAATAATAATAATAATAATAATAATAATCATGCCTTTAAGGAACACGGAGGTTCATTGCCGCCCTTACATAAGCTCGCCATCGGTCCCTATCCTGTGCAAGATTAATCCCGTCTCTACAATCATATTCCACCTCCCTCAAATCCATTTTAATATTATCCTTCCATCTACGTCTCGGCCTCCCCAAAGGTCTTTTTCCCTCCGGCCTCTCAACTAACACTCTATATTAGGCCTGCACAAGGTTTCCGCTCTCCGAGCCGGCTGTTATGCCTGAAACCACACTGATGATCCCCAATAATTTCATCCATATATGGAGTTAATGTTCTCAAAAGGATATTCGACAAAATTTTGTACGACGTCAACAAAAGTGATACTCCTCGAAAATTACTACAGTTAGTCTTGTCCCCCTTCTTAAAAATAGGTACGATTATGGACTCCTTCCATTGTTCCGGTACAATTTCCTTTTCCCAAATTGCAAGTACAAGTTTATAAATTTCGGTAGATAATACGCTTCCACCCTCTTGTATTAATTCTGCTGGAATTTGATCAATACCTGGAGACTTGTACTTTTTCAGATTTTCTATCGAAATTTCGACTTCAGAAAGTGTGGGTTCCGGTATAAATGGCTCAGCAGTTTGTATTTGAATTTATCCCGATCATTTCTACTTGGCCTATGTATATTTAGTAGTTGCCCAAATTATTATTATTATTATTATTATTATTATTATTATTATTATTATTATTATTATTAATGGAAAATCTCTGAAAAAGCCAACTAGGTA
Organism: Periplaneta americana; assembly: GCF_040183065.1. NCBI lineage: Eukaryota > Metazoa > Arthropoda > Insecta > Blattodea > Blattidae > Periplaneta > Periplaneta americana. Next base: position 77,268,205 of record NC_091127.1, read on the forward strand.
TTCATCCCAAGCGGGTATCGAACCCAAGTCCGACTGCAGCGATTATTATTATTATTATTATTATTATTATTATTATTATTATTATTATTATTATTTCATAAAATTAGTGTTATCAAATACAAGTTTATTGTCGTAAAGAAAATATATGTTTTAATTAGCCAATTTTCCTAGCTAACGTAATAGTTTTGCTATTAAAATGCCCCGATGATTGAAATGAAATTAAAATTACGCATTTATGTTTATTCACCGCCGGTAAAAATAACAGTAGCCATTATTTCCTCTCCAAACATGTACCTCATTAACCCACGGTTCGTTCTTGTTTTTTCTAGCACCGATAAAAAATGTTATTTCTGTAAAATTGTCAGAAGTTATGAAAAACAAAATAAGTGACTGGAAAATTGATTTTTGAGGCTATTCCGATGGCAATCTGCGGCTATTCAAGCGACTGTTATTCTACATTACTGCACTATTATAAACAAAATGTAGCAGCATTTTCCAAGAGGAATTTTATACCTATATTTCACAGGTAACTCCCTTTTATACAACGAGAATCAATGCTAGTGTTTTTTTATCAATATTACTTTTCATATGGGCGAATCTTACCGCTTATTTAAGTCTACAATCGTTCAAAACTCATCAAAATCTTATGAAATTTAGATAGATCTCCACTTCCCTTAAGGGAGTTGAGCCCGGGACCACCAAATTTGCAGTCAGGAACCTTGCACTTGAACCATAGTAAAATGTCAAACTCGGTAATTGTATCCATCAACAATGGTTTTGAAAGGAGATATATTTTCATATAAAGCAATAGGCTACTATCACAACACTGGGGATGTATTTTACCTGTAGAGATTGATCTTGAAGATGACCCAGATGGAGTCGAAGGCCCGGCAACGAAGCAACTGACTAGAGCTGATAGAGAGAGATACATAACCGCACGTGTCAGTGAATAGAAAAGAAATGTCGTAGCATATTTTGATAACCAAATTATTGGTATCAAGATTTCTATCGGCTGACAAATGTGGTCTGAGCGGTTCTTGCAGCAGTGACAAATGTGAACCGAATTACAAATACGAATGCAGAGGAAGAATAAAAAATTATTCAATCAAAACTACGCATAACTTGGGCGACACACGTGGAATGCTGCGCGTGTACACCGTGTTTGTTCGACCGTCCATAAGCGCAGAGTATCTGCAATTTATTTTATCTTCGGTTTTCTGCATAACCTACGTACATTTCCTTGTTTCAATATTCGATTTATAGCTTAACAATATGGCAAGCACAGATTGTGCATCTGGGGTTTACCGAATTGAATATCCCTATATAAAATATAACGGACGATAAAATGCATCTTACATAATAATCATGTGTGCCTGCCTGAAAGTTGCTTGGTATAAAGTTTTACTAGATATACAGAAAATATGACTAATTTAAAAAGCTTTTTCCAAAAGAAACATGGATTGAGATCAATATTGTCATTGCCGTAGTGTACGCAGTGGGTAATGCGTAGCCTTGACGTTGCTTAAAGCCACAGTCGTGAGTTCGAATTCCGAGTAAGTCGTCGTATTTTCGTCGTTCCTGAAGTGAAGTCTCATACATTTTCGTACATCAAGGCATTTCGTCCTGCATATTAAGACAATGTATATGAGGTCCAAAACTTAAACAATGTTACGAAAGTTGTAGACTTATTGCATTCCATTACAAACGCATTTCATTAAGAAACAAAATAAGATAAATCAACGAATGGATGCTACACCCCTTCCAAGTACCAGAACCTTTACAGAATCTGAACGTCTCAACACAACACTAAGAAACAAGACAATTAGCCAGTTGGACAACAACAATTTTTTTTTAAATAGACAGTCTCTTCAGAAGCATTTCACGTAGTGTAGGCGTGGAAAATCGCCAATTTTACCACTTTCTGTAACAGGCCTAATCAAAAACAAAATTTTATATCTGTCGTATTTATCTTTACCCGTATGTATGTATGTATGTATGTATGTATGTATGTATGTATGTATGTATGTATGTATGTATGTATGTATGTATGTATGTATGTATGTATGTATGTATGTATGTATGTACGCTTATGTACATATGCAGGGTGTTTCAAAAGTGATTTTAAAAAATTTTGGGATAAGTAAAAACGAAGAGAAGCAAAAAAGGTGCAGTATCAAATGGGTCCGCAGCAGCAAGAGTAGTAGTATGAACTCTCACTGTGAGCGAGGAACAGAGATTAAGTGTGTTTGAGAATAAGGTGCTTAGGAAAGTACAGGGTGCGTCAGAAAGAACGGATGGATTTCACATGACAAGAAAATTGTAAAGATTCATCAAATCAAAAATTTATTGTTATCAACATATTCACCAATACATGCAGTTTATTTATGGAAAACAACATTATCCATATGATGTCCTTGGATTTCAATACAGGCATCGAGGCGTTTTCTGATGTTCGCCATCACTTTCACAGTCATAGCTGGTGCAATTGCCACGATTTCTTCACGAATCGCCGTCTTCAGTTCGTCCAGTGTATGTGATCGATGTTTACAAACTTACGCCTTCAAATGGTCCCAAAGAAAGAAGTCGCAGGGCGCGAGATCTTACCGTAGCCTCGGACAATCTCAGTGCAATAGAATTTCGTCCAGGTGATTTCTTCTTTAATGTTGAACCTGTGATACGAAATGAAGCCACCCACCGCAAAATTGTATTCCGAGTTGGAATCCTAGCGTGACATCCGATGTCGAAATGAGCCCTGAGTTGCGATCACAGACTCTTCATTTTTTCAAAAATGTCTCTACGATGAAAGCACGTTGTACACCAGACCAACACCATATTCTCAACTGAAACTGCATTCTATGGCTGACCCAACAGTCGTGGTCCCCCTCACTATATCTCTCTCCTCGTTGCGTATCGATAGTTTGAAATCCATCCGTTCTTTCTGACGCACCCTTTATTTTGGGCTAAGAGGGATGAAGCTACAGGAGAATGGAAAAAGTTACACAACACAGAAATGCACGCATTATATTCTTCACCTAACACAATTAGGAACATTACATCCAGACGTTTCAGATGTGCAGGGCATGTATCACATATGGGTGAATCCAGAAATGCATATAAAATGTTAGTTGGAAGACCTGAGGAAAAAAGACCTTTGGAGAGGCCGAAACGTAGATGGGAGTCTGGAGGAGTTGGAATATAATGGTAGGGACTGAATTAATCTTGCTCAGTATAGGAACCGATGGTGGGCTTAAGTGAGGGTGACAATGAACTACCGGGTTCCTTAAGAGCCATTTATAAGTAAGCAGTAGGTGTATTTCAATACGTGTCTTTTTTGGGGTACAAAGTTGAATATTAAACGTGGAAACTTCGGGGCTACTAACATGAAATTACTTACAAAATTAGGGTGACATGAATTAAGAAATTGAAACTGAATGGAGAAATTTAATTACAATTGAATATACCAAGTATATGATTAATTTTGTACAATAATAAACGAAACTTGTATGCGTACATTTTAAGAATGGAACGAATTCGAATTGCCAAATATTGCTCTGTACAGCACAAAGCAGGCGAAACATAGGACGTTTGCAAATGATGTAGAGGTCACTGTGAAACTTTCTGGGGATGAAACAGGCATAGAGGTATAATCGTAGTTCAGGATTATTATTAATTATTATTATTATCCTATATCATCTGAAAGTAACACTGGGAATCCCAAACACTAGTACAATAGAGTGTGTGGTGTAGAGTGAAGTAACTGAAAATAATTGGAGTTATTTCTTGTTGGTGGGAATCTCAAACTATAGTCGTGGAAATGGTGTCTAACGAAACCCCGCGGGGCCCCGGTTCACTTTCCTCAGATTGGATCTCGGGTTTTACTACTCAGTTCCGATTGTCAGTGGAACAGGTGAATTTACTGCCACTCCTCGTCACACCACCAGGGACATGATTATAACCCTACATTCACCGTTTACTAATCCGCGACACATCCCACTCTGGCACTGCCAACCTCTTCCTCCACATTCAGACTTCCTTCATCATTTCCCTTCTCTTTTTCCTCTTCCTTTTCCTCTCCTTCTCCCTCCTCTTTTCTCTTTTTTGCTTCTTCTCTCTTTTTCTCTTACTTAATTTTTTCCTTTTTCTCCTTTTTTCTCCTATTCTTAAATTTTCTTATTTTCCTTTCTCATTCCTTTTTGTTGTTACCAACCGAGAAAATAATCATTGACTGTGTCGTTGAGTCAGGAAGTTATACCTGTGTTTTTTTTTTTAAGATGGGACGTGACAGTAGCGTTACGATCGGAAAAACAAGTGAATGTCACATAGCGTGGTAGTCCTGTTGCTATGGTAACAACGGTTGAGTTGCCAAACTTACAGTTCCCACGTGGCGAGTGCTTAATAGCTCTTTTGGCGACAGTTATTTTGCACACAATGTTAGCATTGATACGTTTCCTCTTTGATTCTCTGTAGCTTTTTGTATTGTTTTTTCACCTTCGCGTCAATTGTCAATTAATGTTTTAACGCCATCCATCTAACGTCAATTGCTGGCTTCCATGAGCTGTCAGCATGGTAGTCCATATTGGCAACATAGCGCTGTAGTTCCAAGCTCGGCCGCTTAACTGTCATGTCCTATCTTTAAAAAAAAAACAGGTATAGTGAAGGAATTAGTCTGCCTGGCTGCCTGCCTGGCTGCCTGCCTGCCTGCCTGCCTATCTGTCTGTCTATTTCTTTATATATAATGTGTCCTTCTTATAAATTTAAAATGACAAACAATTATAACTTTCGTTGTATTAGATTCCGATCAGAAATCCCTGCATATATATGATGATCACATGTGTGGCAATTCATAAAAAGTACAAAAGTGTGGTGCTGGCATGGTGCACATGATCAGAATCCGCGAAGATGGCGATGTGGACATCTCAATAGAATTTTCAAATTTACCGTATTTTAAGGGTACATGGAATTGCCTATCTTAACAATGTTAAATTCTTTTCTTACATAAGGAACTTTTTCTAAAAAATGCTGAAGCTGAACAGCTGATTTTTTTACAGCTCTTGTACACGTAACTTTACTTTATGCTTGAATAGTACTTTCTCTTTAACTTATTTCCTTAAGCGGACAATCGTGATTTTTTAAATTTCTACAACTTTCAACCAAAATTTATTAATTTTAAACTGCATAAACGCGCCTACAGTACTATCATCTGTACAATATTTGATGCCGTTAGGGCTAATAAATTTGAAATTATATTTTTAAACATATATTATTCTAACGTCACTAAAAAGCTCCCTGCAACAAAGTTTTCAAAATGTTTAGTTCATATTGGTCCAAAGGCTTGAAAATAGTCATGGAAATATAAATATTTTTGTTTTATTATTACATACTTGAACTTACAAGTTACGTTTGATTCAGAACATTTTGAATTATTTTTAAGCACGATTAATAAAACAAAAATATCTTGGAATCTGAGGAAAAAATCAGTATTTCGTTGCATACCCTCGAGCTTTGATCACAGCAGCACATCTGTTTGGCATTGAATCCACAAGATTTTGCAATCGCTTGTGTGGAAGTTGTGACCATTCTTCCAATAAGGCAGCAAAGAACTGGTCCTTTATTGAGTAACTTCTACGACGAACACGTCTATCCAATTTATCCCAGGGATGTTCAATTAAATTAAGATCCGGACTCTGGCTTGGTCAATCCAAAAGTTTGATTTTTTTTATATGCAAAGAATTTTTTTTAAATGGCTGGAAGTGTGTTTTGGATGAATGTCCTGCTGAAAAATCCAATTACGTGGCACAGTCTTCCTTCCATGGGGAACTATATTCCTTTCTGGAATGTCACTATACAAGGAACGATCCATATTCCCTTCTATTTGGATTAGACGACCAACTCCAGTTCTAGAAAACACCCCCACACCATAATCTTGGCACCACCGTGATTAATAGTCGGTACCTGGTATTTTTTGTTGTCTCTTTGGATTTTTGGTCCACGTACAGCTGTCAAAAAAAAAAAAAAGTGGCCGCACTCGTGAACAGCGAATATTTTCAAAGTCCACTTCGGGTCGCGGCGATGTTACACGATGCATGTGCTTGTACAAGCAGTTCCGGAACTATGAAAGTGTTCCATATCTGCGCCTCGTAGACCAGCGGTAGAGTGCTTGTTTAATGATTCAAAGGTCGTGAGTTCGGGCCTTCTTCAAGTTTTCATTTTATTTTTTAATCGTTCTTTAGCGATGTAAATGATATTCAAATTATCATTTATATCCAGTTATCGTTCTTTATGGATATCACGTTATTTATATTTTGTTATCGTTCTTTAGAGATATGAATAAAATTCAGGTCATCATTTGTATTCTGTTATCGTATTATAACGATATGAATAATAATTATTATTGTATCTCCAATGAGGGTTAGCCCTATTTTACATATGTATGTTAGGGCTATAGTTTTATACACTAAAAAGATAAGCATAAAGAGAAATGGAAAAGAAAATTAAATTAGCTTACGCGATGTAAACAAAACATAAGCAATCCGTAAATTAGGCATTGCGATTGCAAAACAAATATCAAGTATCAATTTGAAACATACAAAAACATTAACAACACACATACGTAACACTTCTATAACACAAATATGCAGCTTTCCGTACCATACATCATAAATTAATACACAATAGTCACACAAACACAATCAAACTATAATTACGACATTGCGACGACATCAAGCATCCCATAACTGACTCACATACATAACAAATCAAGCATCCGTTACAACACATACACTTCAACATAGTAACCACACTTTTAAAAGTTACAAATTTGGCTCCAAGAAGAATAAATAGGACACTGTTACTAATTACTATTCTTCTACAATTTCTTAAATACATCTGTAATAAATCTATGAAATTCCGATATGAATAATATTCACGTTTTTTATATTGTTATCGTTCATTAGCGATTTAAATAATATTCAAGTTATCTTTTATGTTGTTTTCCTTCATTAGCATTATAAAACAATATTCAAGTTATTTATATTGTTATTGTTCTTTCGCAATATATTAATTAAACAAACCGATATTTATCATTTATATTCTGTTATCGTTCTTTAGTGATACTGTATAAATAATATTCAAGTTATTTATATTGTAATCGTTCTTTAGCGATATAAATAACATAAATTTAATATTAGGTTTGGAAAAATCCAGTTGCATAATACTGGTATTAGTTTTTCTTTTTTGTATTATTACATTATACTATCTTGAACCACAATAAAATGAAAAGGAGTAACGAGGAATTGAACCTGAGACGTTGACATCTAAATTCCGACGTTCGTCCGCTGAGCTACGAGAGCAAAAGTGTGGAAACATTTTCGGAAAAATTGGCCCAATCACACTCTAAGATTTTCTGATGATTCGTAGAAGCTAGTCCAGGATGCGGGGGGCAAAGGCTAATTGAGATTTCCGGTCTCTGACCGGGTCAAACATCCTGATAGAATTACTATTTAACCCTTGGCGTGACTTTTGGTGAAGTCCGGAGGGCCCAATTAGTCAAATCCACTCTCCTCATCTCCACGCTTGGGCCCCCTGGAATTTAATAAGATGCGAAAGAGATAGTGGTGTGCGGAAAGCAACGGGATGTTACCGCATTTAGGCCTATCCTTCCCAAGAAAACTGCAAACATGAACAAAGGAAGCTTTTAATAGAAGAAGAAGGATCTTCTGCGGACCTCTGGAAAAATAACTAAGGAAGAGACTAGTGAAGTGCTTTGTGTGGAGTGTGGCATTGTATGGGGAAAGAACATGGACATTACGACGAAATGAAGAGAAACGAATTGAAGCATTTGAAATGTGGATGTGGAGAAGAACGGTGCGTGTAAAGTGGACAGACAGAATAAGAAATAAAATTGTGTTTGAAAAAGTGAGTGAAGAAAGAATGATGCTGAAACTGATTAGAAAGAGAAACATTAGGATACGTGGATCATATGCGGAGACTAAGAGGAAGGCAGAAAATAGGAAAGATTGGAGATTGCTTGGTTTGCAATGAAAGACCTGCCCATGGACAGAACATTTATGTGTGTATGTTCAGAATGCCTGGAATATCGTGTCTAAGAACAGTCGCTATTTGCAAAGACTAGTCAATTCCATGCCCACTCGACTGCAAGATGATCGAGATAAGAGGAAGATAGACTAAATATTGAATTGTGGCTTTTTGTTTTGTTTTTTGAACGCTTAATTGTTTGAATGTTTTAAGGCCGACGCCAGTAAATTTGTTATGTTTATGCCACGAAAGATATTTTATTGAGAATAAAATCTTTTTTCTTTCCATTTGCAGTCACAATATCATAATGATAATGATAAAGTCATGGCATAATATATTAATGAACCTGATGTTAATTACTAAAATAATCATAAAAGAGAAAGGAGCCATTATGTCTAGTTTGTCTCTCTCAAAAACAGAACAAAAAAGGACATAAAAAGCACGACGTTGTAATCGAACGCAGGACATCATGAATAAGAGGCCTGAACGCTACCATTATGCTATCGAATAACACACAGTATACTTCAATTATAACTGTAGATATCAGGCAACGTGGTCCAACAACATGTAACATCGCCTGGCTCCGAATTGTAGCGAAGATACCCGAAGGGAACTTTGTTTGAGGAGAGCGGCCACTTTTTCTTTCGACAGCTGTACATACTGGACACCAACAGAAGAAAATAACACTCCATAACACCTTATAGGTCTACTAGTCTGTAGTGTTCCAAGTTGGATACATTTTTGCAAACTCTAATCTGACCTTCCTATTTTTTGGACTTATGAGTGGTTTCGTGATGGTCGTCTACCATTTAAATCACCAGCTACTAGGCATGTAGGTTCACAGTAGAGACATGTAGGTTCAGTCCATAGTGCTGCTCTTGATCATCCCTAATTTTTCGAGCCGATTTTCGTGGATCAGCAACCGACTGCTTACAAATCATTCTAGCCTCCTCACTGTTGTTTTTCGAGGATGAAAGACGTTGGTGTATTGTCTACTAACCCTTCTTGCTTTTGCCGTCGACTCACACACTTATGAGTTGTGATATTCCCAAATATTTAGCAACGCTAGACTGCGATTTTCCCTTCTTCAAAGCGTTTAAAACAGCTTGTCTCACATCCACAGAGTATTCCTTTTGTTTTGGCATGATTGCAATGGTCTGTACAAATACACAAGCACTGTCTGAATACCTGAACACCAATATTTAATATATACCATGCCACCAAATCAAACCACAAAATACTTATGAGCTAATGGAATATACATTTATATTGCTATTCTATGAACTTGCTTGCTTGCTAGATACGTAACCACGTGATCCTACTCATAGAATGACATAACTGTGTAATTGCTTTGCGTTGTAATGCATGCAAACAGTACTGACAACATAAAACCTTAACTACAAAATACTTTTGAGCGCTAGTGTATATAAAACATGGAAATAAATAATTCGTGAGAATTTCAGTTTTCTAGAATAAATAGAAGCTGAGAAAATATTTGTTTAGTAAGGAAAAAGTAAACTTACGGAAAAAAGCGTTAAATTGTATAGCCTACATAATACTACGCCCTCCCCTCAGAAAAACGTGACGTTATCCTGGATATATTTTTAGCAGGCTATAATCATATTGATATACCATTTCGAAGATGAAAAATCAAAGAATAGATTCCAAAAATAAAAAGGAACATAATATATAATTTTCCGTCCTAAATCCATAAATTTAAGTGTATATAATTGAGGTGCCATCATATGAGATATACCATTTTAAAGAGGGGAAAACCAAATGATATAATAGAAAATATAAAAAATAAAAAGTTGAACAAATTTCACCCAACATCCAGTTCCGTTCCCCCTTAATGTCAAACCTGGCATTTCCTGGTACAGAAAAACATGCGCTTTATGTCATGCTCAAATAACTTCGATATGCAAATCTTCAGTGTAACGGCAGATGTCCAATCTGTGCTCCACCCCAACCAGGTATTCAACAACATTTGCTGTGTGAAATAAATAGTCTGAGAATTTTATGTTGCAAATCGTTTAAGTTTTCCACGGGGTTCCGATACACTTGGTCCTTCATAAAACCCACAGGAAAATGCAGAGTGTGGTAATATTTAGTCGGCGTGCGGGTCAAGCGAATAATTCAGCTCGAACTGACTTCGTCGGACTTGTTGTGAAGATCGTACGAATCCTTTCCACCTTTTCCTCAGAGACCTTCCGCTTATCATGCTTCCCATGTATGGACACAAAACACTGCGATTCTCATAACTGCTTGTTCTATTTAGCAATGCTCAGGTGGATAATAACATTGTGACGTCTAAGGTGAAAATCACGCCGAAATGCACTTTGAACACACGTCACAGATTTCATTTCCACCAGTCAAAGAACGCAGAACACTTTTTTTTTACGCGTTCTCATCGCCATCTTTGCGCATCCTGATCATGCACGCCAAGTCGTGATATTTTTCATAAACTGTCACAGATATATACCGGTATATAAGAATTTCAAATCGGTATCTTATAAGGAAAATTATAATAGTACATTATGCAACGAGCCTATAATGGTAGTAATTAAGACGCGAGTATGTTTGTTTATGAAACGAGCACAAGCGAGTTTCATAATTTTCATACGAGCGTCTTAATTACCATTATAGGCAAGTTTCATACGACTTTTTATGCTCGACCGTATTTCTAACTTGAAATTATTCATAAGTATTCACGTTATGGTTATCGAAGTGAGGAGCAGAACTGACCTGAATTGTGAGATGTGCGCAGACACGAAAGTATTGATTTTTTCCGAGGCACGAATGTCATTGACCTTGATATAATCTAGAGAATAACATGAAGATTAGTCTTGATATAACCTGGAAATTGATTTAGAATTGAAAAAGGAGATGACAAATTGAATTTATTTAAATATTATTTACAATTAACGCTAATTATTATAGTAACAGAACATAACCTTCTGCGAGAGTATTGGATTTCCAGCCTCCGTGACTTTTCTCTAATTGTCTTTCGATTGCATATCCGAGAATAATCGATACTTGCGGTTTTATAATGGTACGTACAATGATGATTTCTCATTGGCTGAACAACTGAATTATAATGAATAGGTATACTTTAATGAGGTGCATTAAAGGGCTAATACCAGGTGTATAATTACTGCATTTCGGCATGGTCGAGCATAAACGTTTTTAAGGTACTATACACTGTTTTTTTTTTTTTTTTTTGTAATTTCTACAATTTTAATTGTACGTGCTTTAAAATTTGCATCAAGTTAGATATTGCCCAAATGCATGCGATTTTTGTTGTTTAATTTGTAATTGAAAAATGTTCCCAAAATATTTTGATTTTTATTTTAAAATATTTTCTGTTTTTAGCATAGTTAGAATTTTAAAAGAAGCTAAAACTCCCTACAATAAAGTGGTTTCAAATATCATAATGATCATGAGTCATGGTATAATGTAGTGATGAAAGTGACTACAATAAATCAATATGGTGATGGTGATGGTAACAAAATTAAAAGTAAAGAAGTTGTACGAAAGATAAAATGCCAATATAATCGCCGTACTGGGCGCACAGGACGCAGATTAGAGTTTTCACATTTTCTGGACCCTACTACAAAAATATTATGGGATCATCGTCACGCTTGGGAAGTTTTCAGCCAGAATTCATCACTATAAGACGTTGGGTAGCTTGGAAGCCATTGAAGCTTTACACATCATGCACGAGATCTTGAAATTAACGGAATAGCTCCTTCAGCTTCACTCACTTTGGGATATCCTTACCAACAATAAGACTTTGATCATTTTGAAGATCAGACGCTGATTAAGAGCAGTGAAATACTAGAACTACAATAAAAGGAGAGGATAGGCTATCCCTAACTACTACTCCGCGAAGCACAACTTTCTCAATCTCTGGGTTCGGTTACGTCTTTGTCTTTTGAAAGCATGCCATCTCTAAAGGTCATGAAATACAAGCGCGAGACTTGAGATAGTTTCCATCTTTGTGATTCAGGATACAAACTACAATTCTCGCTAGCTCAAAGTTTTTGTCAATCGGGTCAAGTCAACGTCAAAAAAGGTTAAATTTTGCTGCTGAGATGATGATTAATAAAACATTTTGACATCTCTCATAGATGCATAGTATACTACCTACTTTCATCCTTTTATCGATTGAATTAATCTTTTTTATGGATCATTTTGCGTGAAATAAAATATGCTTTAACAGTTCCCAAGCAAATATTTTGATTTACGTACGAAAAACAGAATTAATGAACTGACAAGTCTGAATTGCCTGGAAACTTAATTTCAATTCAGATAATTTCCTCTTCTGTCTCCAGTGTTTCATGTTTCCTCAATTAACAAACTCCCGACTCCCAACAATACAACAATGCTTTCCGAGACACTTATTGGAGTCAAGGAGACAGATGACGTCCGATTTTTCAATAAAGGAACAAAGTTGCAAACGTACGACTAGAATCTTCTCCACATGTTACATGCGGGCAGATGTCACCTCCAGAAGCCGGTGCAGCAGATGTTTTGACGTCATCGATACAAAAGCTCGATATGTAATCTCGAGATATTGCTGAAACAATACAAAGTACGAAAACCGCATCCACAATTGGCACCTTTCTGCCATCTAGCGAGATTTCAGAGTAACAACTACAACTGCCTGTGTGTTAATATGAAAACTTGTTTTGTTTCCAGCGTTGACCCGCCCTAACGACCAACCATCCAGTCGATCGTTACGCAAACGAAGCAAAACCTCCAGCCTGCCGGTGACATACACGGTCAGAGTGGGGTGTGCAGTCCATCATTGTGCGCCAATTCAAGAAATGGAAGCCTGCCTATTCCCATTCACCTCGTTCTGCATCACAATACCGTTTGTTATTCACTTATCAGAGAAGGATTGAACAGTTTGTTCCAACGTTCGTTGTCGACGTATTCATAGACAAGTAGGAAATACCTTTGAATTACTATTTTATGTAATAACGTCTTATATTGCATCTATAGAATTTTGTGGTACGTTGATAATTATTTTTATTGTGTAGACGATGTCACGAGGAAATTGGAAACAATTTTAGAAAAAGATTTTATCATGAACAATGCTCCCTTGAACACTTAACTTACTCACAGATAGATTCTGGTGGCTGATTTCTGAACAAAATTCAAATTATATGGTACATTTATGTGTGTGTTTTTGTAGTTATTTAACTACGCTGAATTAACTATTGGGTTATCAAGCGCTGATGTAATTGGCGAAATGGTATTTGGCGACATGAGGCCGAGAATATGCTTTAGAAAATTATAAATTATAGTTTATTTAACGACTCTCGCAACTACAGAAGTTATATCAGCGTCGCAGGTGTGCAGGAATTTTGTCCCGCACTTAAATGCCATCGACCTGGGCCGGGATCGAACCTGCAACCTCGAGCATAGAAGACCAGCGCTATACCAGCTATGCTACCGAGGCAGACTCTGCTTTAGATTACCTGACATTCGCCGTAGGTTGGATTTGGGGAAAATCTCGGGAAACCCCCAACCAGGTAATCAGCCCAAGCGGAAATCGAACCCACGCTCGAGCGCAACTCCGGATCAGCAGGCAATCACGCTACCGACTGAGCTACGGCGGTGACTAATTTTATATTTAAGCCTACAAGGAAATACTGACAAAAATAACCATAGAAGCATACGTATGAACTGATTGATCATAGTTGTAATATTTAATAGATCCAGTGAGAACTACAAGTTATAATAATGGACATACGAAATACTGTGCAGACAATATATATTATTTAATGTACCGAAGTACATGTGATGTTTTCATGCAGATATTCCGCGTCATCGTACGATGAAAGAGTAGTGGAACGGAGAAAAATTCTCTCCGGCGCCGGGATTTGAACTCGGGTTTTCAGCTCTACGCGCTGATGCTTTATCCACTAAGCCACACCGGATTCCCATCCCGGTGTCGGATCGAATCGTCTCAGTTTAAGTTCCACCTCTTGGGTTCCCTCTAGTGGCCGTCCTCGGCACTACGGCGCTTATTCCGTCGGATCCCGGCCAACCAGTCACTCATAACGAGTGCACCTCCGCACATATGTGGACATTGTCCTACGTTCATAGACATCTATGACGTAGTGCAGAGGGCAGGCTACTAGAGGGAACCCAAGAGGTGGAACTTAAACTGAGACGATTCGATCCGACACCGGGATGGGAATCCGGTGTGGCTTAGTGGATAAAGCATCAGCACGTAGAGCTGAAAACCCGGGTTCAAATTCTGATGCCGGAGAGAATTTTTCTCCGTTCCACTACTCTTTCATTGTATGGACAATATTAACTTCTTAATAACAAATCATCATTAGTTCCTCTTAAACCTATATTCCTTTCCACTTTTTGCTCTAGAAATAATATTACTATTGTGCTTAAGATAATGGAAAATTTCAAAACGTGGTATTCCAAAACTAACTTTTACTTGCAACTCTACATTGATCCGATTTTCACGCAGTTTGTTTCAGCCGTCTGTCAAGACGTAACCGAGTAAACCCGAGTAAACTAAAAATTCTTTACAGAAGCCATTAGATACTGGAATCGACATTAAACATGGCAGGGTCCACTAATTTCAGTAATTCACAGCATGTTGGCGATTTCTGAAAGAAAAAAAAAAAGCACTCACTTTTTGCCCAGAAACTGTCCATCAGAAGCAATACGTTCGTACACAATTTTTAAGAGGTCTTATAACATCCTCCCTATTCGCCCAACTTCAGTTCACAAGACTTTGATCACATTCCGCAACATTCATAGTTAATTGTATAATACATCTCAATCCAGTTGGACATCCAGCTAGTCCAGAATTCAATTCCTCAACACTTCGGCGTCCAGGGCAGAAGCAAAAGTCCTTTTCCTGGACTGTTCAGGCGGAACCTGAACGTTTCGAAACTATATTTGCGGACGGACAAGTGGTATTTGCAAGCACGAAATATTATTTGCTATAGGCTAATTTTTCTTAATATTGTGAAAGAATATAATTAAAAATAACATCAACGAAAACTAAAATTTTAAGCAAAATACGTCCACAACGTGAAATATATATTTTCATACGGAAGGTTCAAATGAAATAACGCTTTACATAATACTTCTGTTGTAACTATTTTTACATGTGGATTTGAACTAAATTTAAATATTTTATCTACTTGAGTTCGTCCATATGGACGGGGATTGAGGTCGGATTCAGATACTGAAATATTTAATGAAGTCTTAGAGAAAGGTATGGCATACAATATTGTTCAAAAAGCGTTTGTGTACGTAAAAGAAAATTTCATTTAGGCTACAAGAGAGAAATGAATATTCGATATTGAGACACCGGATATTCGAGGCAGGTACGTTTAATGAAAGCCCCGATGCTCGGTATAAACCGTAATGGCCAGCAGAAATACATAAATCCAGCGAATTACTTTCCCTCGAGTAGTAAAATCCTCGGGAGGGGCAATTTCCGGGCGCGGCCACTTGTTCTATGCGGCCCTCGCTGTAAATGACAGCGACGTCTCCTCAAGAAGTTTACATATGGAGATACAGCCAGCTAGCTGGAAAACTGAGAATGGAGAATGTCCAATTTTGGAGGCTCAGATGTTGGGCCACACTGAGAAAATAAAAGGTGTAGTCAGATGGAAAATTGGCAACCGCAAAACGCTAAGAATTACAGTATGTATATAAAATGATAGCAAGGTGCGAGAATGAGGACATTATATTGGGTGATTCGAAATGCTTGGCCAGAACTGTGCAAGCTTGTACAAGTTTCAATTGGAACAACTTTCAATTGCGAATCCATGTCCGTCGAATGTACCATGCGAAATAGATTTAAATAAATAAATGTTCATTAATTAATATTATTATAAAAACATTATTTGCATTTCAATAATTTGTAATCCAACGGGTATAGTGGACTGAGCTTAAACGCAACTATACTGTAGATCACTTTGCCGTCACAGAGTTTGCCCGTGGTATAGGGTGATCGTGATGATAACTAACGTTGGATAAAATTGATTAAATTCTCGTAAAAAATAGGAATTCTACGCGAAAACAATATCAAATATGGTTTTCGATAATGTAAAATTTCACTAGGACTTGTTGGGATTCGAAACTTAGTCTTAGGAGTGACAAGCTGAAGTTATAACCCCTTCCTGATGGAAATCTGCATTAAAATAAATAGCTGCAGACCTATAATAAAGGATAAAATGTAAATAAATTAGTTGTAGTATAGGTCCCTTTCATATTATTGTGAGCATTATGAAATGAAGATAAATGCCAACAAGACGAAGACCATGGTCATAGGAAGAAAACTAAAGAAGGTAAACTTGCAAATTCTAACTGAGACAGTAGAGCAAGTGGAAAGTTTCAAACACCAGGTGGGTCAGTCAAACGGAAAGATTTGATGGGAGTATACAGTTCATATGGAGAGGGTGAGAATAAAATATAACTGTCTCTTCTCTACTACTTACTTACAATTTATGACTAAGCTGTGACGTTACTATCTTCGCGTTCCCTAGTAACCAATTAGTCTCTAGCATGTTTTGTTAAATGGTGCTCATCGTTACTGCAAACTGCAATTAATTGACTTCAATGGTCATGAGAAACCTCTCCATGCCCAAAAGGCAACGGTATGGTGCGCGGTTTCATCAACTGGAATAATCGGCTCAATCCTTTTTGAGAATGAGGCCGGAAATACAGTGACTGTTAATTCAGTGCGATTTATTGAAATGATACAGAAGTTTTTTACACCACAACTCGCCCATTTTCCAGTGAATGAAAACACACTGTTTCAACAGGACGGAGCAAGAAGCCACACCGCAAGAATTTCGATGGATGCTGTGAATGCTTTGTTCCCGGGCAGCGTCATTTCTAGGAAAGGGGATATCGCTTGGCCGCCTAGGTCACCTGATTTAACGGTATGTGATTTCTTCCTACATAGGATTTCCCTGATATCTTTAATTTTTTTACTGGATGTAAGAAACATTTATTTCTAAAACGTGAACAACTCTCAGACATGTAGAGTTGCTAATTTTAATACAATTAATTTTTTATGTGTTCTATATAAAATGTATTAAAATTTACATCATGTTTTGTGACATAAAATTTTTATTTTCAAAGATATGAGAATTATTGTGGTCTACGTTTTGCATGAATGTATTTGAAATCAGTGTGTAAAATTAGAGTATTCTATCTCTAATGATTGTGTAGTTATGAAATAATATGTTGGAAAAATTGAAATTTTGAAAAATTTAATTTAAAGTAGAAAGTGAATATCATAGGTAACCTGTATTGTATTAGAACAGCTCCATTTAAACAGCACAAATAAATAAATAAATAAATAAATAAATAAATAAATAAATAAATAAATAAATAAATAAATAAATAAATAAATAAATAAGTAAATAAATCAATCAACTATATACATCACTGCATTCAGAAAACTGTGTGCAATTGTTTAATAAAACAACAGAACAGAACAATGAAGAAAAATAGATGTTTTTTTTTCAAAAATATTCACGTAGATATATATCCTTAATCAGTTTATCACTTCGGAAATAAAGGTTAATTATGTCTCAATTACGATTAAAATATTGACAGATTAATCCTGTAGAAGAGAAGCAGTCTCCAATGGATTTATAGTCTGAGCACAGTTTCTCCCTCCCCTTAGCCATCACTGTTTCATTCAAAGTTAAGCAGTTTCAGTATGTTCACTGCCTATCTCTGCACATAGAAAACTTGCAATAGGAAAGGTGTTCTCCGCCTTCCCCTCTTATACCTCCCCTCCTACCTTCCCCTTTGCTGTTTTTACGAGCTATAATTTTATATGACGTAATCTTTGCCAACCACTGCTATAAGGTGTAAAAGAACACGTCCTTAAATATTGTCACAGTAATTTTAGATTTTCAATAAGCATTTTATCTCAATTACTAGTAGACTAAAAGAAAATATACACAGAATCTCCCTTCTAATAATTCCAATACGGTAAGGAAGGCAATGACAGAAAATACTCGAGAAAATCTCTAATATTTCATTCAAGTTAATCTCCTTCGTTATCGAGATTCGAAAGAGGCGTCCTCTAGGAAGGGTTACTCGCCACGTAAGAGGCATCAAGTGATTCAAACTCGTTTGCACTTTCCATGTGCCGTCAGCTTCGTTCGCCTCGCCTCGGCTGTCGGGGCTAATCAGCTGAAACAAGTGGCATGTAGGTGGAACATCCCCTGCGGCAGATGGTCCTGCCGAGGGTTGAAAACTCGTGAAGCGAGAAATGACATTCCACAGCGCCATCTGCGTTAAGATTTCAAGATTCTGTAACATTTCTCCCTCAGCCGAGGGGTGTACAATCCTGCTTACCGTTACAAACAATAGATTCTGAACAGTGCAGTGGAGACTCGTGACATTTTTTTTTCTTTGTAGGATATGAGATTGAAGACTGATGACCAAGACAGAAACTAATATTAATAATATAATATTAGTAATAATAATAATAATAATATTATTATTATTATTATTATTATTATTATTATTAACAGAGCATGCAAAATCAATACAAGTAGGCCTATATTAGTCTTTGACTAACCATTCTGGAACTGGCAATTTATTAGTAGTGAATTTTGATTCTACTCCCCTTTTTAGTTCTGAATATGGATCCTAAGCCTTTGTACTGCCTGATATTTACCGATGCTCCGTCGTACGTGTGCGCAATTAATTTCTTGCTGCAGTTAAATTCTTCTAAATGATCAAATACAACTTCAGATATTCTTTCGGCTGTCCTGTCATCTGAAAGTCCTGTTAATTCTTGTATTTGAAGAGTCCACCGTAAGAATGATGGATGTCACTTTCTTGTCGAAAATGAACCAAGACTGTCAATGCATAGCTTAAGACATATAGAATGTACATAGAGAGTTATATGGCATTAACATTGATAGTCAATGTCCAGTAATGATCGGAAAATCTCAGTTAAGCTTTGGGCGCTAAGCATTTCAAAGTTTCAATTGCGTCTCCTGCAAAATGTGTTCCAAATGACATCCATCATTCTTGCAGTGGACTCTTCATTTATTATAGCTTATCTTATTTATTTTTATGTAATTTTGTTTTTTATTCATTTTGTTTTTTATATTATATCATTTTAAATTATTTATTATTTCGTTTATTCTATTCTTTTAAAATGACCAATGAACTACATTTAAAGAGGATATAAGGGTACTTGAAAATTTTTATTGTAGTCTCTGACAGCGTCTCCATCACCCAGAAAGAAGAGTCGTAGTATTAGAATACGTCGTCATATCCTCAAACGCGGTTAAACTCAAGCTGTATCCCGCCCTCCGCACCCACCCCTGTCAACTAACTTGATTGCCAGAAATACCGTTTGCTGTAAGATATTTGGATGGTTCCTCGGAAATTATTTCTGAGCTGTACAGTGGCGACAACTCACGATAGAAAGTGGAAACTTGAAGGAAATTAATACGTCGGAACGCATTGAGAATCAAAATCTGTATTAAAAACGTTTTCTATCCTCAGAAGCACGAAATTAAACTGTGGAATCATTATCATTCATGGAGGAATCGCCACTGGAACAGTGTACGAAGTTAGCACAGCAACAATGAGTACCAAGCTAAATATTTATTTATTTATTTATTTATTTATTTATTTATTTATTTATTTATTTATTTATTTATTTAGCCTATTTATTTAGCCTATTTATTTAATTCCCAGACTTTCGGATCCAAATATTCATAATTATATTTATATGTTATGTGGCACAACGAAGAGAACATTGTATAATAAAGCAAGAGTTAACGTATTTATTTTGTTACTATTATCTTTCTTTTATGACGTGTACACATACTTCCGAACGCCCAGTCTCCAAAATTCATCTTCAGCCTGTCCTACAATCTACATCAGGTATGCAGGTCTGACAGAGAGAGGGGTAGAAGCATGGGGAAAGCATTGGTTCCCCTTCCAAGGCCATTGAATGACGTCTCCGTGATCCGTCCAAAACCCTGTGGCGGATTACAACAAACTGGTGCTCACGAATAAAGTGAGGAAAGTATTTCCGACTATAATAATTATAACCAGGCTTAGGATCCGGGACACTTTAGCAACCAAAGTACGCACAACTTGACTATAGAGTTCCTTGAACATGGTAGACAGACATACTGTACAGGATATATTGACTTCACATAGAAATTCTGTCTTCAGTAAAACTGCAGGGACATTGTGTTTTGGAGTGATTGTTTTCAACTTTCGATTGCTGTACTCATCTCCATTTTCAGATGACACTATTGTAATACGAGTGCAGTCAGATGACACCAATAGTACAAGCCACAAGGAAGGTTGTAATGATGTCCCCAATCTAGCCTAGCAGCATTGATATCGTAGTCTGTGGTAAATTTTAGTTACAGACTAGCCTTTTCTAATAATTTGGAAAGAATAAAGCTTATTTTCTGGCATACAGTTGTGCATTGAGCACCAATTTGATAGCCAGGACCACTTAAAAATCCAAGAAAATTTCCATCGTTTATTTGTTTTTGTTAAGGCATTGTCCCGAAAGTAAGATGAAAGCCACTCCACATTTCCCTCTAAACAAACTGTGGTAGTTTTCTTCTCGAGTTTTCGCTCGTTCTCTGTATACGTACTTAATACTTTCTTACTATCATAAAGAAAACTGTCATTATGGATAAGGTATTGCTATTACTTTAAAATATAAGCACGATCTGTACCGCATGTCAAAATACTTATCGTGTTTACTGGTATAAAGAAATAAATACTTACTTGTATTCACATATTTTTAAGTACAGATGAAACTCAGCACGCATTGTTTATTTTTTACATGAAATGTAATAACAAAATTATCAGTACATTTTTTCTTGTGGCGGACAAGGTCATAGTTGGAGATTTTCTCGGTGTTGTTCCTTTCCCAATGCTAGACATCAACATTATTCTCCGATCTCCAATTCTTTATCATTCCATAGCATTATTTGAGCACCAACTGACCATAATTAGTAGGTCTATACATGTATATGTATATAACGCATATATGTATGGTGTATACAAGGTGATTCAAAAGGTTGCGCACAAACGTAAGGAGCTTATAGAGGGGTCGAAATACAACAACTTTCGAATAGAATCTCATGGTCTAGGAAACAATCCTGAGTCAGTGCACACTTGGGAATGTCAGGAACTACAATGGAGATGTAACCTTACTTTGCAGTGAGGCACTTGGTTCGATGCACTATGAAATGATGAAGCCGTTCCTCTGCCACCATGTTTAAATGGGGTGAAGTACAAGGTCTTCATGCGAGAATGTGCCACTTATCGTGCATCGTCAGATGTGGGTGCAACTAGACGGAGCACCTGCATACTTTTCTCTTCAAGTACGTGACATACTAAACAATACCTATCCCTGGCGTTGGATCGGAAGGAAAGGTGCAATTGATTGGCTACCTCGATCCCCTGATCTAATGCCTCTTGATTTCTTCTTCTGGAGACATATCAGAAATCTCGTGTACGAGACACCAGCTTCCGACCAAGAAACACTTCTCGCCAGGATACTTGCAGCATTTGATGAAGTTCGTGAGATGCGTGATGTACTTGGTAGAATGCGCTAGAATTTCCTACGACGATGTTATGCCTGTATTGAATGTGGTGGTCGCCAATTTGAATAACTTTTGTAAAAAAAAATGTTGAGTAAACATTTTTGCTTAACTTAAAATGTCATTGTCCATTATGTAGTTCCTGACATTCCCAGGCTTGCACTGACCCAGGATTACTTCCTAGACCGTAAGTTCCGATTCTTAAGTTGTTTCTATTTCGATCCCTCTATAATCTACTTAAGTTAGTGCGCAACCTTTTGAATCACCCTGTACAAAATGTGATTATAATGGAAATATAAAACGAGTACAGCCTATAATGTTGAGAAAATGCGAATAACTGCACCGGAGCTGTTGAGAAGTCCATGGCATGCTCTTCAAATGAAAGGGATGTTACAAGGGGCAAGAGTAGAATGATTCAGGGACGAGGGATGCGGTGGGGTGGAACACATAATTAAATAGAAATATACAGAAGTTATAAGCAGATCAGCACAATGCATTAAGCTTCTGTATGTGGGGATTAACTGCTTGTGTTGTTTCATTTCCTCTGGAGTCCAGTAGCTCACGGGATAATGTGGTTTATAGTAAAATGCATACCATGTTAAAATTTGTATCTACATAGCTTTCAGTACACCTCCGGCTATATGGGCAGCAGTAACATTTTATCATAATAATATAATATCACAAATATTAAATACGGAAAGAGAATTTCACCGCAAGAATTGCTGTCACTGATTTTGATATTCAAACCATTAGTATTTTATTGCAAGTTTAAGAATTGCACATTAGTTGTGTTACGGTTTAGCTTCAGAGTGTATCAGGTTTGGGATGAAAATGAAAGGGATTTAATATTCAGTAACTTTTTACATTGTGCTGGTACCATTTTCAGTGACAATGCTATATCATTGAACTATTTTACGGTGCAATTACACTAGCATAAAATCATTACAGAGGTACGTTGGCAACAAGTGTCATGAATGTTGGCAAGGAATGTTGCCATTTTCTGCTATAAAGCGCAAAAAACATCTATAGTGTTGTCAGAATGTAGTTGAAATATTTTTATAGCCCTCACATTTAACATCCCGTTGAATTTTCCGATATCTTTATATCTCTATTAAAGTAACTATATTTCCTCGATTCCATTCCATATTGCAATATAAGTAATACTTTAGAAATAGAAAACGCAAGACTATGAACACATGACTTTACTTCATTTTTAACTTACAGCAGATTGTCTATAATTTTTGTCCTCGGTTTTGTTCAATTATACGCCTAATTAATGAAGGAGATTGTCAATAATTATTAGACTTCGTGGAATTGCCACGAGAATCGTAAGGTTTACTACGCACGCGGTATAGACTGTATGAGAAGGGGACGTGCAACGGATTGAGTATGCCTCTGATGTAAACACTGAGCAGTATACTGCGGTTACAATAAAACCTGTATCCTGCATTCAAGAAATATAATGAATGATCATTGAAGTAGCAAATGTCTAAACATGTAAATACACAATTATTTTGTAGTGAGATATATTAACTCTTAAAATTTAATGTAATATACTCACATCATCCTTGAATACTGTATGTGCAGTGCAGTGAAGAGTTACGTACATTTTGAGCGACTGCAAAGTAACCTCCTCCGATGGTCACTTAAACAGTTTTTATTTTGGGAAAATGTACGTTCAACATCACACGACGTAATAGGTGCATATTTGAAGAACGGGAAGTCACTACTTTTAGCACACCAACTTCAGACGTCTTGTCGTGATCTGATAGTAGGTACATCATTTATAGTACGAAGTTATGAATAGGCAGAATTTTTAGTAATAATGTTTCTCAACTTACATTTCACTTTTTCTGAAATTAGTGATATTTTGGATAACGATTTGTGATACTTTATCCACTATATTAAGGGCTTTTGAGAGTTGCAGTTTAGACGATTCTAACAGGGTGATGCTTTTTGACACGATTTTAAAATTAGAATCAATGAACAGAATATCTTCCAATAGCTGTTCAGAAGGCAATGATTTTACAGCCGCAACAGCGGAAATGTCTGTGCTATCTAATGCATCAATTACCTCCATTATTTTGCCGTAACATTCTGAATAATAATTAACAGCATCTAACCACGTTTTTCAATGGGTCAAGACTGGCTGCGGGGGTAAGGGTATTCCAGGGGCAATTATTTGGAATAGCAACACTCTCATTGTAGTATGTTTGATTGAATTCTTCTCTGCACTGAACAAATGTTAAGCTTTGACTATTCCAACCATAGTAATGCAAAAACAAGTGCTTACATAGGTATACATTAGCTGTAGCTGCTCTATGTATTTGGACCGGTCACAACTCTCAACATGAACTGCTTATACTATGAGACCGGGTGGTAGCTCACCTCCTCTATACTACCGTACATCGGCAACCTGATAGCATGCTGCGTGTGGCAATTCAACGAAGTCTAATAATGATTGTTTTAATATCAGATTAGGAGACGTTCACATGGCAAGAAATGTCACTACCTATTCTAAACGTATCGCATTAAAAATATTAATTATACGTGCTTCTTCGAAATTACGTGGAGCCGCTAGCAGTATTTATGGAGTAGAGAGACAAGGTACGGTTAAGCCTTGGTTTTTCCTGAACCGACGCATGCGACGTGCGAGATACGAGTCCCGCGTCGCACAAATTCGGACTACATGAGAGATAGTGAGTGGTTTCTGTAACTGCGAGATGCGAGGTCTGCGTACTTCGCATTATAGAAACCACTCACTATCTCTCGTGTAGTCCGGATTTGTGCGAGGTGGGCCTCGCATCTCGCACGTTGCATGCGTCGGTTCAGAAAAACCAAGGCTTAAATGGAAATACAACGGTAATTCCAACCTTTCAACAGTTGAGATAGTTAAAGATCTACCACATCCACAGTACGAGAAAAACAGATTTCTGTTTGGTACATTGAGGAGATAAATAGGATCATTGAAGAAAAGTCATACATTTTATTAATCACAGGTTGTTGAACTAAGGCCTGGGACACACGAGCGTTGATTTTTACGGACGATATAACATACATCGTAACGTGCGTTAACACTATGAATCGACACACACTGCTAACGTCCATTGAATTTAACCTGCGTTGCAACGTCCGTCACATTTTTGACTTGCGTGCTAACGCACGTTGCAGCATTTCCCTATTCGTACTGGAGCAGAAAACACACGACCGTAGTTTGACATCCGTTGCTAGGACAAACTGACGACAATTTTGCATTGTTGTAGTGTGTGTTGAAGTGCAAAATAGATGTGGAAACATTACTACATAAATTATTCAGAAAAGACCACTATTGTGGGACGTGTCCTAAGACGAATACAATTAAGAAAAATGTAGAATGGAAAGATGTGGAAGATATGTAAATACGCTATGTAGGCCTAAAATATCACATTTGTTTTTGTATTTATGAATACTAGAATCCTTTATTATAAACAGGAGTTTATCAAATGACATTTTAGACATTTGGGAGTAAAAAAAATTCAGATGATCCTCTTTGAGTTGACTATAAGTTATAACATGTTCGTATATCTTTGACTATTGACAGAGTGTCAACCCACTATCTCCGCACACATCTTTTCTTTTTCTTTTTTTACCACTGGTAATGCAAGATATGCGAAAAAAAAGGTTTCAACTTCTTTGTTGCGACTGATAATATGTCACGAACAATGAGCTCGTGTGAATTCGTAGGTATTCAACGTGTGTTAATTCGAGCGTTCGTTGCAACGTCCGTCATCTCAACGCTCGTGTGTCTCCGGTCTGAAACCACAATACAATATAGAGCATTTTCAGTGACCAAATAAGTTGACACTACAGATCAATTGTTTAGGTAACGGGAAGTGTGATACCATTGTTGTGTAAACATGTATGTTGGAATTTTGTAGCAATTTACAGATAACTGGTGCAACAAAATATACAGATATTGAGTTCTTAATAAAAATCAACAGTTTTCCTGATCTACAGCATTCATTTATGTTATCGTGGTCCTGATCTTTGTCCTTGTCATGGTCCTTGTTGTCTTTGTCGTGGTCCTTACAATGTTCCATGCTGTCTTTTCCGTGGGTCTATATTTGTCATTTCAAAATGAATATTGTTCTCCTACTTTGACGAATGACTTTCGTGCTACACGGTATATTTCAAACATTATAAAAGATAAACGATCAAGGACGTAAAAAGAGACGTACACTAGAAATAGACAGACAACTGATAACATATTGCACTCTTGTGCACTTTAGAGTAGGATGAAAATAGGCCTACGCACGCACGACCAGATGTCTTCCTGGCTACGTCGATATCGCGTGAATCGCGATGTAGAAATTTAACTTTCGACGACGAAAAGTCGTCTCATTCCTTTTTTGGGGAACTGTACATTTCAGAAGCCATAGCTTTCTTAAATAGCTTACTTTTACTTTAAAGTCAAACAAGTCCTATACTAAATTAAGAAACGCCTGTAACCTGTAATTCGCACTTAACACTGCAGTTTTCTGCACACTTGCTGATCTGCAACTTGTATTTTCGTAAAACAGGCCCAAGGCCTTCTCATTCACTCAGCCAGAAAAATAAAACAATATAATAATGCACAAATAAATTAATAATTCTTAGAAAGTATAATATTAAAAGTAAATACATTCAGAAACTCAATATTAAAATAGGTAGTCCCAAAGTTAGTTAAATATATATCTATAGAAAATTACAAATAAACAACAGCTAAGAAAACAAGACCACCAGAAATAAATATAATATTAAAAATAAAATAATTTAAAAAAGTAAACGCAATTAATTATCTCTCGAAAAACATCAGGACTGAGCATATACGTTATGTAGCTTCCAGAAAATTATTAAATTGTACACTTATTAGATAATGACGTCTTACAGTCAGTATTATTAAAATTGGTCTTGATATCGCTCACTGAGGGACTTCTAAAGATCATTAGACAACATTTTAAGAACTGCTAGTTTGTGGTAATAGTGTTCAATAGCGCAGAAAGGCTGCCGATCAGAAAATACTTTACAACGTAATATCCATAGCCATTGTTCAGAAGCCATGGCATGCAGACGCTCTTGATGCCTCATTTTGATTACTGTGACACTCTCTACACTGATCTTAACATGAGACTGACAGACAGACTACAGCGTGCTCATAAGGCATGTGTTCAATTTATTTGCAACGTCCGTAGATCTGACCGTATCACACCTTCACTAAATATGCTGTCCTGAGTCTGTCTCAAAGAGCGAAGAACTATTCACTCTCTCCCTTTAATCTTCAAGATTTTTCAGAACTCTAAGCCTAGCTACTTAGCTTCTCGTTTTCAACATTTGTCCTCATATCACGAAATAGATACTCGCTCACAACACCATATCACACTCTCCATTCCTAAACACAGAACATCCTTCTACTCATTATATTTCACTGTCTCTGCAGCTTATCTCTGGAACTCTCTACCACAACTGTCGGACATTGTCTAGTTTTAAAAATAAACTAAAAGTGCACTTTTTCAATTCAGATTCCTTTCAGTTATAAGCCCTTTTCTCTGGGATAGTTTTGTGT
Source organism: Periplaneta americana (assembly GCF_040183065.1). NCBI lineage: Eukaryota > Metazoa > Arthropoda > Insecta > Blattodea > Blattidae > Periplaneta > Periplaneta americana. Next base: position 77,295,433 of record NC_091127.1, read on the forward strand.
GTATATATATATATATATATAAAATTTCTTTTCCTTCCTTTCCCCTTTTTTGTTCTCTTGATCACCAGATGAATTTATTATCATACCTTTTTTATTGTGGATTTTATTTAATTTTCGTATTTCTTTTCTTCTTTTTATTGTTTAATTACATTTCATTTTGTTATATTCTACCTTACGTTTTCCATATTAACTATTTGTACTAAATAAGTTACTTTTATTATATTCCAATGTTTTTTACTTTCTTTTTTTCTATTATGGTATTATTTTCACGTTGTTAAGTGTCGATTTTGTTATGCTATTATTATTTTTTTGTAATATGTTAGTATTCTGTTCTTTAACTTTTTGTTAAATTTTCACTGTTTGTATACTTTTTGACCTGGTAGAGTGTAAGAGAAGGCCCTATGGCCTTAACTCTACCAGTATAAATAAATTATTATTATTATTCTATTATTATTATTATTATTATTATTATTATTATTCTTTTTCCACGCCCGATTCTTTTTTAATGCTTTACTATACATTGGTGCGATCGAAACTCGAATATGCATCTGTAGCTTGGAACTCGATTACAACTACAGACTCGGCTAAATTAGAAAATATACAAAGAAAATTTATATCTTTATGTTCATTCAGATTTCTGCCCATTAATTCCGGGTACAGTTATGAGAGAAAATGTGAATATTTTAATAGTCAAAATCTATATGCTAGACGCCACGAGCTAGATTATCTGTTCTTTTGTAAAGTCCTCAAAGGTGATATATCCTGTGACTGTTTCTTAAACAATATTACCTTAGGTATTCCAACAAAAGATATGAGAGCCCACAAACTTTTCTATATTAGAAATTCGAAATTTCTTTCACCAGTCTCCAGATGCATTAAAAATGCCAACATAGCATGGCTGTGAATTAGATCCCTTCAAAGTATAGACTCAGTTTGCTCTTGGCAACGATTTATCATTTATGTATTCTTTTAGGCATTATGCTCAATTATCATTGTCTCATAGTATTCTTAGTTATGTATGTTAAAGTTATCCATTATTTATGCATTCATCGTTATTATTGTAATTAATTGTAATTTTATTTATGTGTAATGTTTATTTTTGTATTATGTTTTTGTTATATTCTTTGTGCTGAACTGCAATTGGCCACTGGCTGTTGTATAACACATTAAATATAAATATAAATAAATTATTATTATTATTATTATTATTATTATTATTATTCATTGTTCAGGCTACTTAAAGAGCTTTCAATGTGCAGTATTTGTTCTGGTTCGTAGATTTCCTTTCTCAGTAACATGGTTTCCACCTTGGCAGTCCTATCAGTGAGCTTCATCTGACGCAGAGCGTCTCAATTAACTAAAAAGTTTATTTACTTTCAGAATAAAGTTATACTTGAGTGTAATTAGCAATGACAAATTTCATGTCGCAAGCACCTCCGCTCGGATCCACTTAGCCGTTCATCTTAAATGGGTACTCGAGGAACTACATTTAATTTGCTAATTCCACTGCTAATTACATCAATCTAGAGTAGAGAAATGTTTCTCAATGCCTCGGGATGTTTTAATTACATCAACAAGCGGCGAGCACTTTGAAATCCGTGGAAGACAGCCAGAAAAGACCAATCAAAGACAAATACATATTTAAAGAAATGTTTATAAGTGGCTGAAAAATCAAACTTTTCGCAGCTTATCCACGAGAATAAAAGCATATCTTACTTCGGTAGAGGGTGTTTCTTAATTACATCTCACATTAAATACCTTTATTTTAACAATAGTTTTCAAGTTTGAAAGGACAGATTTTTCCACAAAATCTAAAAGCTAGGCTATATGGGATAACCATAAGAAGCAAGGCTATAGAAGATAAATAAATACTGTAACAATTGATATTATGATCAATTGCCTGAAGCATCAGATCTGTGGGTATAAAAACATGTTCTAGTGACCCAATTGTATAGCATAAAATATGTGTAATGGCGCAATGTTCGGTTCAAGTTTGTTGAGTATAGCAAAGACCGAAGTTTGTTTCTGAGAAGCTGAGTTGTGATGTTCGTTCGAACTTGCCCCTTCATGTTCGTTGACCTCCACTCTCTTCCCCGTCTTTAGTGCTTTAGCTGCGTAATAATTTTAGAACAAATCTTGAAGTTTTTTTTTTATAGTTAGATAAGTACAGAGAATTTTTATTACAAAATTCTGATTAAACATGGGCAGAAATATACATATACGTCAATCACAATATTTTTATCCATACATGACAAGATTTACTGTACCTACTACCGACAGAAAGTATCATTTCATTACATTAGTCACATAATATTCAAATAAACTGCAGTTGTTCGGCAACTAGAGATAATATTATAATATTTATTGTAAAATTTCTTAAAATAATCTTTAAATTTCATATTACACGTCATTATAACCTATAATTTCCAACTTGTTTATAAATAAAATATTTATTTTCATACTACACATTATTTTAGCTTATAATATTCAATCGTTAATAAATAAAATAAATTATTTCATTTTCATACTACACATTAACTTCTTGCATGATAGACGCTATATTTGGTTCATTTTGTTGAGTTATTCGCCTATGTTCGCTCATAGGAAGAGACCAGCCATGTTTGTTCGACTACGGTATGAAAATATTTGCTGTCCTCTTCATCCATCCCTTCATGTTTTAAAACGTTCAAAAATCTGAACACATATTTTGCGACTATACTTTTATATGGAATGACACGGAGTTTGCAATGTCTTGGTTTCCTCTCATGTTTGAACATTGCACGATAGTAGTCGATACTATGAACATATGCATTTTGAAAAAGATATTTTGTTTGATTTCTTTATATGTATATTTTTATGAATGATTAGCCATGTTAATAACACCAAAAATTAACTATACTCATTACTGCAACTTCGCAAGATGTCCCTGACATCTTTATGCAGCTAAACATAAAGAAGGGGAGGAACTAAAGGGAAAGGCAAATATTCTACATAGACTCGGCAAATATGAACGGAACTTAAGACCTCTTACCGGTTTTTAACGAATTCGGTTATTTTAGTTCATACGCTTCACTTGTACGTATTGTTGGACGACTTTGAAGTAGGGCGAAGCTTGCAATATCTTGATCTTCTCTCATGTTCGAACAACGCACGATTCTAGTAATATGTAATGTTAAACATAAATTTATGCTCTATCCAAGTTTAAGAAACCGTAAGTTTATATACAAGAATTTAAGAATTCCAGTAATTGGTTTATGAGAAAGAAATTTAAATCTTCTGAAGCAAGAGTTGTCAAATTTGAACTCAGTAAACTTGGGATCTATATGAAGATTTGGACACATTTTCTTACATGATAAGATAAATTACAAAAATATACAATAACTGGAGATCACAATCATTATAGACAAGATTAATAAATGAAATCTTAGTGCAACAGAGTATGTTAAAACAGTGAGTGAAATAGAGATTACAACCACAAATTTTAAATTACCAAACCAGAGAGCAAAAGTGAACTAGAAAGATCTCTGAAACGCTTGATACATGACCATCATTTGCTCTCCAAAAATGTTGTTAGTCCTTCTCATCAGGTTGTAAGTGTTGGAAACTCAATTTTTGAACGAAAGAATATTAAATACTTAATGTTTTAATCAATCTTCATACGAAACGTGACTGAGACTCTGTTACGTGGCTCTGTAGTGCTATTGGTTCAGAATCTTATGCCAGAAAGGATTATGTACAGGTTTTCTCTCTTGTTGACAAGAAAAGGAGAATGAAGCTAAAATTAATTGCTAGAAGAGAACTCCGGAGATAAAAGTCAGGGATGCATATATATATAGCTGGTGAAGGAAATCTTCCTAGGGAAAGACGGCCATTAACTCGGATTTTCCTGTACTGGAAGTCGGGAATTGTAAGGAAGTTGTCACATTCGAAGGTAACAATATTATGAATTATTATAGCCTTCTAAAGATGCCCTAAATTATCAGAGAGAGGGTGACGAAACCCTAATATTGAAGAATAAAACCGAAAAATTTGAACAACAATCAGCTCCATCTTCAATAGAATATGAAGAGTCCACTGCAAGAATGATGGATGTCACTTTCTTGTCGAAAATGAACCAAGACTGTCAATGCATAGCTTAAGACATATAGAGTGTACACAGAGAGTTATATGGCATTAACACTGATAGTCATTATCCAGTAATGATCGAAAAATCACAGTTAAGGTTTGAGCGCTAAGCATTTAAAACTTTCAATTGCTTCTCCTGAAAAATGTATTCCAAATGACATCCATCATTCTTGCAGTGGACTCTTCATATGCTAATGGTGATGCTAAAATAATTCAGTTATATGTAAAGTATTAAAATTATACAATTTTAATATGACCTATGATTACTTTAAAAACAGAATATTTAAAAAATATACAACATGCTGCAAGTCGGGCTATTTCACAAAACGAAATAAAAATTGTTAAGAAATTGTATGCTCATAAAATGTGCAGTGGTAACAGCAGAAAAAAAACAAGACCTAAACAAAACTAAGCCGTCCTGAGCAGCAGCAGCAGCAGCAGCAGCAGCAGCAGCAGCAGCAGCAGTAGTAGTAGTAGTAGTAGTAGTAGTAGTAGTAGTAGTAGTAGCAGAAGTAGGAGTAGCAGTAGCAGCAGTAGTAGCAACAGCAGCAGTAGTAGGAGTAGGAGTAGCAGTAGCAGCAGCTGTAGTAATAGTAGCAGCAATAGTTTTGCAATATTTGTGGTTTGATAATAGTAGTGGTTTAGATGTAGTTTAATAATAGTGTAGTAGTGCTTGGAATAGTTTTATAGTAGTACTTACCACTGGTTTCTTAGTAATTGTACGTAAACAGCAGGGATTTAATGGTAGTAGAGTAGCATTATCTGTCAGTACCTAGTAGGAATTCAATACAGGTAGTTTACTAGTAGTGCCAATTTAATAGTAATATCATTTTAACAGTAGTTTAATATAACCAATTTATCAGTATGAGTAGTTTAGCAATAGTCTTTGGTAGCACTTGTAATATTAGTAGTGAAATAGTTGCAGCTAAGCAGTAGTAGTGCAGTAGCAGGAACTAAGCAATAGTAGTCCAGTAGTTGCATCTAAGCACTAGTAGTGCAGTAATTGTAACTAAACACTAGTATCGCAGCAATTTCAATTAAGCACTAGTGATACAGTAGTTACAACTAAGCAATAGGCCTAATGTTGAAGTACAGCAGAAAAGTTGCAGCTAAGCACTTATTACGCAGTATTTTCAACTAAGCAGAAACAGTACAGTAGTAGTTGCAACTAAGCAGTAGTGCAATAGATGCAACTAATCAATAGCAGTACAATAATTGAAAGGAAGCAGTAGTATTGCAGTAGTTATAATTAAGTAATAATAGTGCAGTAGTTGAAACTAAGCAGTTGTAGTGTACTAGTTGCACTAAGCATATTAGGGAAGTATTTGCAACTCAGTAGTAGTAGTATTACTTGCTACATTTTAGCAGTAGTAGTGCAGTAGTTTCAATTATCAGTAGTTTTTAAATACTGTAGTAGCATAACAGTAGTTTCATAGCTTAACAACAGCAGTTTATCAGTAATGTAGTAGTAGTAGTAGTAGTAGTAGTAGTAGTAGTAGTAGTAGTAGTAGTAGTAGTAGTAGTAGTAGTAGTAGTGGTAGTAGTAGTAGTAGACAATAATGAAATATTGATTCAATAGTAATTTATTATATTACTTTATTAGTGAAAAATAATTGAACAGCAGTAAATGTTAAGCAGTGGTAGTGTATCTGTAGTAGTAGTTTGACAGTATGTAGCCTATACCGCCTTCCACAATGTCTGACAGGCAAACTAAACATTGCCGGCAGAGGAAGAGAATAGCTTAGCAGTAATATTGGTAGACTTGTAATTGTACTTTACTGTTAGAAATCTAATAGTAGTAGACTATTAGTAGTGGTTTAGTTGTAGCAATAAAGCGTAGTCGTAATAGTAGTGATAGTGGTAGTAGTAGTAACAGTATTTTGTTCGCAACTAGTAGTAGAACAAAAATAAGAGTAAAATATGTATTGTCTTACAAGAATTGAAAGAAATTATTTCACATATTGATTTTCTAATTGATCATATTCATTTGCAATCATAATAGGCTATCTGAACCTATTAAAAGAGATATGTGCAGTGTCACATGTTCCAAATATGTCTTGAATGAAGCAAAAAAATCTTTCCCAATATCTTTTAAAGAGATAATATCGAAATTTATTCCATTTCCTCTCTCAGTTGTATGGTTTTTGCCTTTAGTTGACGGCTTTATTTTTCAAATGGGAAGCTATTGATTCAAAGAAATGTATTCTTATGCCCCGGCTCGACTTTATGCTAGTCACTGAAAGAAAATCAAACACGCGAACTCTATAATGTATGTTTTCAATTTCACGCACAAAGCGTTCATATTATAACTTAGTAATGAGATACTCAACACTACACTGTACGTGACTATGATCCCTATTCTTTGAAGTCTAGATGTAAAGCGAGTATTTATCAACACTGCAATTTATATTCCCTTTCAGCTGGTCATTAAGTACGATCCATCGAGAGAGTGTCCGTATTGAATGAAAGCAACTATGACGGTACCGTCGATACTAAATTCGTGCGGATTGATTTCACATGAGGACTAGACACTTCAAGAAGGACGAATAAACATTCGAGCGCATGATGTTCTTTGTACTTTTCTTGCGCGGAGGAAGGAGCGGCAACCAAGGAGTTGTTCCCTACTCTAATACCACAGTCTAGTATATAGTCACGAAGGTTGAGTTTATGAGGGTGCTAGGAACAATAGACTGTGCAGGTACTATTTCGTATTGTCTGTAATGAGGCGATAGCAGCGATCCTAGTGGTTAGTAACTATCTATGGATGCATATTTACTACGTATTGAGCTTCGTGACTGTATATACTAGACTGTGCTATACTCTATTTTTTTTTTTTTTTTTTTTTCATGGAGTGCAGTTTCATAGAAAGGACTTTGCCGACAGACCTTCTACTGCCCCCTACTAATTGGTTGTCATTAATAAATGTCTTCCTTACTGTGACGGAAATCTTGTCTTCTCCTGTCAGTATCCAATCACAACCCTTGTTAAGAAGAATTGACAGGCTCCCGTCAAATCCACGTTGAGGCAGAGTTGCTGCATCTTTTCCGAATTCCAAGAATCCCGTGAGTCTCATTTCGAGGATCACCAGGATTGTGGCAACTGTGCAATGTTGGGACGAGGAGACAGGAAGGAATTGTCAGAGGTGTTTGTGTAGGAAGTCATAAATCTGTAAGTGGGTGTTCAAAGGAGCCACCGAACTGCACTCCTTGAAATAAAATAGAGTATACTACCCTCCTACTCCTGCAATAACTCGTAGCAAAGAGCAAAGAGTTTCCAATGCATTAGTACTTTGTTATGATGTAGTGATAGGGTCCATGTTATTTAATGCATATATTTAAGATAGGCTATGAAACTTAATAATTATTAGAGTAATATAATATGTAAGAGAAGAGAAAGAGCGAGTTAAAGAAGCAAACCAAATAAATTTTTACAATATAGCCTAATAGCTATTTAAATCAAGCCTTTAATGAGCATAAATTCCTAAGGAAAAATATTAATATGCTCTAGGAGCTTTGATACAATTAATGCATAATGCATAATCATTAGGCAGTAGGTAGCTACAGTCATAAAAATTTAATTCATATATAAAAAAAGTTCATTGACTGTTGAACTTATAGACTTACTTTCTCTTATGAGGGACACTTCTAAAATGTTCCTTTGCATCAGCTAAATTACATTATAGGAAGTATTCTTATAAGGTAAAGGTGTTAAAATCTAACGACATGGACGAAATACCAGTGTGTTTGAAAGCATTCATTTCCTTGCATGGGATCTCTAACAAGCGCGATCTAGTACTACAGAACTCTCTCAAGTCTACAGGTATGCCACCTAAAGATCAACGAGGGAAAACATCATAATCATCACAATAAAAAAATCTTATGATGTCTTCGAAAGTGTGCTCAACCCATTAAATCATTCAAGAGACGGAAAAGCCATTATGGTCAGTCAAAAAGTGATCGAATATATCTTCCCAGCATTCTCAACATAAAAAAATATGAAATGTATATTTCACAAGGTCGTTCCGATGTGTCTTATAAATAGAGGAAAGTGCCCAAAACCGGACCCCCATTTTATTTTTGATTTAAAAAAAATATAAAACAGTAAAAAATTACGTTTTAAAAGCATATAATATTTACTTTATAATGTTATGCACCATTTACGTTTTACGTTTAGAAAATATAATTCAAAATTGGTATGAAAAAATTATTTTCAATAACCTTACACTTTGGCGATTTGAAAAATAGTTGCTGAAATCGGACCCCTTGTAAAAATAATCAAAATAACACTAAACAATTTCGGAAAACGGTATTAAATGAGGGAAAACATATTCTAGTTTCAAAGTATAAGTATAATATTACAATTACAGGTTTTAGTTTTTAAAAAGAGATATAGGATGTATTCAAAAAAGATATACAAAACGTACAACACAATTAAATCCTTTAGCGACAAAAATCGCAGATGTTCATGTCCTTTTTAGTCCCAGCACATAATGCAAATGACCCAAAGTTCTTCTTTAGAATCCTCCGAAAATTTTCTGTCACAAAACACACATACCAAGCATCATCTTTGGATGGGAAAACTTTCGAGAAGAGATCCAAATCAGATATTGCAGAGGGCACGTTGTTTTCATCTTCAGTGCTTGATTCTCATATTTTTCACAAAATTTAGACGATTTTTCACGAGCCCTTTCCCTTTTCTTGAATGCAGTACTTCTGAACCACGTCCCTGACCGCGATTGCTTTTGCGTCCTTGAGCACGATTCCGTGCTTGTTGTTCAGCTTTCATTGCTTCTTTAGCTTTCTTAGCTTCCACCAATTGGGCTTCATAAGACGTAGATGTGATGATCGTAGAACTGCAGATCTTTCGCCCCCTATTCGAGAACCTCTTTTTTAAATTTGGAATGGGAGTGATGTCAAACGGGCTTGTCTTAGAAGATGTGGAACCCTGAGGATCCTCAAGTGTAGCTGATGACAGAGGAACACCCTGACCTGCCGAAGATGGTGATCGTTGATTTGGGTCAAATTCTACAATAACTTGTGGTTTATTCACATCACATTCTTCTCCGTTCTCTGGAAAGCTCTGATTTTCTGCTGTTCGTTTCTTTAACACAGATTCATAGAAAGAGAAATCTCGTTTTTTTGTTTGCCTCTTCAATGTATTCGGCATCTGAAAACAGCTTCTTGTTCAAGGGTTGCTTTTAAATTCATTGATTGCTATTTGAGCTGTTTGGCATCTAATATAGGCTTTGCCAAACAGGTCCATTGCATCAAAAGCACTGACAGCACGTTCATTGTGCCTTAACCACTGCCTGATTTCCTTGCTATAGTGAACTTTCAGGGGAACCATGAAAGTTTTGTCCAAAGATTGTAGTTTGTGTGAAGAGTGAGGTGGCAGCGACACAATTGTAACATAATTTGTTTTTGCCAAGTTGATCAGATCAATATTCTGTGTGTGGCTAAAGTGGCCATTCAAGAGCAACAGCACAGGGTTTTCCTTTGTAGGATTGGCAAACTCGGTGAAGTGTCGAAACCACTGAGTGAAGGAGTTCATTTGGATCCACCCTGAATGGTATGCTATAAAGATTGTTCCTTACTTCCCCATTATTCTCTTGAAATTTGGAACAGAATTCCAATAGAATAAGAGTGTGTACAAATACAGGTAGACTTTGAACATGAAAAAATAAGGGGTCCAGTTTAGGCAACTGAAGGGGGTCCAGTTTACGCGACTATAGCCAACATTTTGTTAACTCAGTAGATTTTTAACCAAACATCTAAATTAAACGGTTTAATGACAAGCAGTAACCTTAAACCTTACAATTTAAGGATATATATATATATATATATATATATATATATATATATATAGATCGAGTGGCTTAACTGCCAATATCTAGGAGAAAAAACAAAAAAATATAGCACAGTGTAAAAACTTTTTCCACTGTCAAAACACGTAATTGCGGACTGATAAGCAACAAGTGAAGCGGGCGACGTGTGTACTCCGCTACAGAGTGGTAGAAGCCTAAACTACTATTTACACTTAGTACTGCTAGAGTTCAAGAGAATGCATAGCCACGAGACCGGGGGTCCACTTTAGGGGGAGGAGTCCGGTTTAGGGCACTTTCCTCTACTAAAGAAAGATTTTCAAACCAGATTTAACATATCCTTTGGATATCTACGTTGTGACACTTTCAGTAAATGTGACGATTTTCAAGCTGATCTAAAAGTTTATGAAAATAAACTCTCAGATAACATTGTGTCTTTTCTTCCTATACGTGAACGTATACTGTATACTCGTAGAATGACACTGTATTCGCTTTGTTTTTGTGTTTGTTACCAGCTAGGTCCGGTTTTTCTTCTAAGCTTCATAGAACAATGGCATATGACGCTGATTGTTCCAGCAATTCTATTCATCCTTTTAGCCGTGTACAGTTCATATTTTAAATCAGTCGTGGCGAAAATGTGACTCGCGAGCACATTGTGGCTCGCAATGATAGCTATGCATTTCTCTTGTTTCCTACCTCCCCCAACCCCCACCCTCTCACTCATTGGAGACAAACTCCGTTCCATTGTATTTGTTTCTGACCTGCGAGTAGCGTATCGTCCAATGTCTCTCTCGAAACCATGTACCCCTACAAAAACGAAAGTTTCAAATAGGATGGAAGGACGCATTTTTTTGCTGCAAATATGATGAAAATATTAATGTATGATTTATTCACAAGTATTACGAGGAAAACGATTGTATAACATAAAACTGCATTATACATGTTACTCATGAAACATTAAAAGGTTAAGTGTTACTATTATTATTATTATTATTATTATTATTATTATTATTATTATTATTAGTAGTATAATCATCATCATCTCTATACATCGATCCCTTTTTCAGCAAATATACGAATAATGCGGCTAGATCTTCAATTTAAATTCACAAATTTACAATGTGATGTTAAATGAAAGCTAGATGTAACGACTTGACAAAAAATAAATATCCGAAGCTTCGTTTCTTCGCTTGCTCTGTTGAAGCCATGTTCGCTACAATTTACGTTTGTGAAAAATTATTTTTAAGAATGAAAATACCTAGTAAAAACCAAATTTAGATCACGACTGACAGACAAATACCTTCGTGATCAACTACGACTGGCAGTAAGTGACATAATTCCTGATTTGAAACTCTGTCGTAGACACATTCTGAAGACAGTTAATTTTAGGTTGTGATAATGTGTCCTGTGTTTTATTATTTATTTCTTTCTTCGTTACACGTACTAAACATTAGTTAGGAACCTTATACTGTATAAAAACATATTTAAGTGCTTGACGTAAGGAAAATGAAAATCCATTAATAAGTCAGACAGTTCCTTCACTTCCCTTCGGGTGTCCGCCTCCCTTCATAGGTGCTATGCACGTTGCAGATTACACAGTGGCTCGGCGCACGATCACATTTTCGCCAAGGCTGTTTTAAATCATCGCAATATATGAAAATTTCGTATGTACGGGCGAATAACATTTTCAAATTGATAGAAAAAGGAAAGATTAACCCCAATTGCCTAACGTTTAAATTCTAAGATTTTAACACCACATATTGTAATAAATTTTCCTGATCACACACAACATATTGATCAGCCTACTGCAAATTCAAGACAACTTTTATCAATTTCACTATGCTGCCGTCTAGCGACTGCAAAAGAAGTCGCGATATAACCCTGATGGAATTGAAAAGAGTAATAGCTTGCAGCAGTACTTCCATTTAGCGGCAATTACCAAAAATTTCATTTTCGTCAGTGGCGATTGTAGTGGATGTTTTGTTTTATATGTTGCAATTTCCTAACATGGGATTGGCCAATCTGATGTATGTGATCAGGGCAAATAACTTAATACAATACAGATTCCTTTTAGTAGATTTAATATGTAAAGAAATCGTTAACTCACCCTCCTGGACTAATATACTATACTTTCCCCTAGTGCTGTTTCTGTTACTCACCTGAAACAAAGAAAACAGAATTTAATTTATCGAATAACACATTACACATCACAATCCATGAAGATCGGCTTTTTAAAGAAGTTCTGATTAAGAGCCTATTGGCCTGTATGGTGTAAAATAAGACATTTCACGTTTTATGGGAAGGTAGTTTCTGGTTTCAATATCTACGTCGCGGTTATTAGTAGTATCAGATAGTACTGAGAAGACGGCGAATAGTAGAAATGATTGAAGAAGTATGAATTGAGTGTTTTTTACTATACTCACTGTTGATGGACGAAATACATGTCAGTTTATGTATTAAATTTCTTCTTTCCGAACTCATGTTGGTTAAGAATATACTGTATTTTCTCTGAAATAAATCCTTCCCTTTGCCAGAACTTATTCTTATGTAATTTCTTCAAACTTAACTTAATATATTTTGACGTGAGAGGTCTATATTGAACCTACACGGTAATGAAAATTGTAACGTTTTGGTATGAAACATTTACACTGATGTCAATCGTGATATCATAAAAGCAAAAATTTAAGGCGAACTTTGTGCCAGTTTTATGTGGTGGCTATTAGGTAATGCCCATTTTCGATTCCTTCCCTCCAAAATCCTCACACGTTCCTTCAATGAAACAGTAAAAAACGGAGTGAGACAAGTTGCCAAAAAACTTGGAGCTCACATAGATGTTTCCTCAAATCCCTTACAAAGAGTGCGAAAACGTATCTTTTAATTGTCTCCTTCCATATAACCTTCTTCCACTTTTTCATTGTGTCATACTAGAGGGTCCTTTCAATTCATGTTCTATTATTGAATAGGGTTTATTCACCCTCCTTCTGGCGGTATTTATTTAATCACTGAATACGTACTTACATAAAGTGAACATTTTATTTACCAAGAATACAGACGTTTCGCGCAATCCAAGATGTTTTATAAATCTTCCGTCACTTTTTTTAAGATATAGGAAATTATTCATGTCCGTTAACTGTAGTCCAGTCGTACTCTTATTTCATATTCTGCATTTTAAGTTAATTCTTTCTTACATTTTGAAGATAACAGAATTCAAATTATACAACCTACTTGTGAAAAAAAAAAAATGTTGAACACGGTCTGCAAGATAGGTACATGTGATTTTTTTTTCTTCTTCATATGCAACCAAATTTTCTAAATAATTGAAAGTATTCACTTGTTTTATTACCTCATTATTAATAATTGTTTTATTTCTTGTTGGGTTTGGACCTTTGAAAGTCATTGCATGTATAGATAAATTAAACTCATTCTGTTCCTGAGATCCAAAAATACTTTCTCTTTCTAACCACGACTGTGACCATTTTAATATTCGGTTATTTCGTGAGAGATACTTTAATTGGCACACCTTCTTATCACCAAAATTCAGCAGAGTCAGTGTTACGTCGCAGATACATATTCTCCATGTTAATATTTAATCCGAGGTTCCTAATTTCAAATCCGGTCAAGAGCGACGAATTGTATTTGGTGATAAAAATTCTTAATATTTCTTCCTCTATGAGGAAAAAAAACCGTAGATCCTGTATCGTTGGTAGGTTGTGCTACATGTAAAAAAAAAAAACATTTCTGATAGAATGCTTCAGTAAAAGTTGCTGGCTATTCCTCACCCAAAATGAATAACCTCTGTAATTGAAGGTATCTTCAAATAAAATAGTAATATAATCTTTCCACCATACTGGTTTCAGCTGTGTTTTGGGTCACTAATAATGACTTAAAAGAACAATATTCCATTGTAACAAAGACAACTTCATCTTACAAAGGAATATTTTCACAAGGAACTTTAAAAACCAATTAAACATAAGCAGAAATACTCTAGACTACATATTAAATCCATTTGAAAAAAAAATAATTTAGTGTATGTCCCAAAAAATTCTACTAAATAACTAAGTAGTACAGAAATATATGGGAGCTGTCAGGAAAGTAAAGAAAAATCCTTCCGAAAGCACTTCAGAACTTGAAGCCAAACTTCTAGAAGATGTGGAAAAGAGTGCACCTCGAATTTATATAAGAAATGAGACCAAGATGGAAAAACAACTATAGTACAACTCCTATATTAGCAAAGTAAAGGAAATACAACTACAACGCTTATATTGGTAAAGTAAACAAGAAGAAGAGACTAGGGTTTGCCAGAACATATTTTATATAAAGAGAAGAAAGCTGGCGGGATAAAATATTTGCAGATGCAGACATATTAAATTTTTTTATGGATCACATGGGAGGGTAATTGTATAGCACAATCAGGTATGGAACATAAACATGAACGAAGGAAGGATTCTCTGAGGATTCTTAAAACGCATGTGTAAAATGTGCCTAAAATTATGGACATCTGAGACACTTACTTTTCTAAATTGGTTATATTATGACGTTTTATCAACTTCTATGGTTATCTAGCGTCTGAGTGAGTTGAAAGTGATAATTCCAGCGAAATGAGTCCAGAGTCCAGCGCCGAATTTTACCCAGCATATGCTCTTCATGGGTTCAGGGAAAACCATGGACAAACCCTTAACCAGATAACTTGTCCTAACCAGGATTTGAACCCGGATCCGCTCGTTATACGGTCAGGCATGCTAACCGTTACTCCACAGCGTTAGACTTGATTTGTTTTAAAACCCCAAATATAAGAGGTGTATTGTACGGGTGTAGCCTTCGTGCAATTGTCAAAGCCACAGATACACAACCTAATGCAGAACATTTGAAACAAACGTGATAGTAGATTCAGAAGAATCTAATTTGAAAGAAAAATTTAAAGTAGCGTTAAAATCAGAATGCCGTAGAATGGACTCACAATACAAAACTTATTTGTAATATACAGAAACCCTGAAAAAAAGTTTACTTCAACCTACTATTCTACCAGACATGATTTACTGGCTGATTTCTAATACTGATCACTTGAGATGTAGGCCTAATCTTTTTTTATTAACGCCCAATTTCAATTTATACACTTGATATCATTGTCACCTCCATTACGACCAATACCACTATTACTAGCATTATTCTTATTATTAATCTCACAAATCACTATTCATCTCCGAATAGATAACATACTGGAGTGTAACACTGTTCTACATAATTACTGACCTCGGCAATTCTCTCAATATATCGATGGCCCAGAACCAGACTGTTCCAAGTCCATTTTACTATTTTATTTTTCAGGAGAGCTATTTTAAGCTCCTAACATTCAAAGCTTCATGAAACAATTTGGAACAGATTCTAGCAACCTTATGGAGAGGAATATTTACAATTTTGTTGAATTCATATATGCAGAGAAGAATTGGAACACAATGAAACAGATTTTTTTTCTTATAAAAAGTTGGACTTAGAACAGTATGGTTCTCAGCCATCGATATATTAGACCATGGACTTACCTGGAGTTACCTCTTTATAGGACTAGTTTGATGTTCCTTTCATGCAATTCTCTCTTCCACATTTTGTACAATAATGTGTTCTTGACATATTATGTTCTCCAATGTTTCATGTAATTCATATAAATGGGTTCTTTTGAGACTAAAACGTCCTTCTCACGAGCATCGTTCTTTGAAATAGTTTCAATTTGCTATATCTGTTTGTTAATATTCATGTATATAATGCATAGGAAAAAGAAGGTAAGATATTTAATATAAATACACAATAATTCCGATAATAAATAAATAATTATAACTTTAATATACAGTAGGTATTTAATTTCTAGACAACATATTATAATACTGTGGGCTATTATACGGAAGTGTAAAAGAAGATCAAGTAAAATATGTTTTCATTTTGACAACTAAGGTAGGTGTCCCTGATATGGACATGCTAAGGTTTGAGAATTTTTGTAGCCGCCATTTTGAAAAAAAAATGTAAGCCACTTGTTTCTTACTCGTTCTCAGTCTAATGGACTTCCCTAAAACAATTTTCTTTCCCCATAAAAATAGCTTTAATTGTCCAAAAAGTCCCAAATTCCAAAAGTCTACCTAGTGGCCATATCAGGAACATGTGCACATGATATGGCCACCCTTGTTCCATGTTCTACAAATCGTGATTTTTTTTCAGTTTGATAGCGCAATTGTGCTGAAATTAAATAATTTTGGTGTAAAATGAATAAATATGACACTTAATAATCTTTTTTATAATTCAAAAGTGTAGTCAAAACAGGTATTTCCATAAAAAATTAAGTTGTTTTTCTTAAAATACAAAACTTTTGCGTAATCCCAGCTATAAGGCATGTAAATTTGTCAGGTGAAAAAATAAAAGTGAAATGAACTTGATATGGCCATGGTGCATTTGATATGGCCATATCAGGAGCAGGTAAGCTTTCACGAAAATCGTTTGATCATGAACAACTCGTAAAAGATACGCCATCAACGACAACACCAATCAACAGAACATTAAAAACTGAATGGGGTACGATGGTTTTCATGAAACAAGTCTTTGAAAAACATGCATAAAACAAAAGAGAATTACCAGAGAAAAATAAGAAGAGGTCACATGAAAACCGCAAAACAGGCAACTGACGCCATATTGCTCAACCTGACTGGATGGAAAACGATCAAGTGACATACCAGGATGTCCTTTCACTGGATGCTGCTGCAATTTAGCGGATTTTTTAGTTAACTAACTCACAATAGGGGGCTGGCCATATCAGGAACATGGCCATAACAGGTGCACCCACCTTATATTAAATTCCATAATGTAGACCTTTTTTCCTGTAGGTTATATTAGAATAGGGGCCGATAGAGTCTGCTAAGCTATTTCTTGTATAAATCAATATAACACAATATATTGATAAACTAGATCCTTATCTTATACAAACATGTGTGTATGTGTGTGTGTGTGTGTGGTGCATCTTTCATTCTTAATGGAAATTCCTCCTTCAGACATTAAGGACTGCTAAGCAGACAAATTTGTGAAAGGCTTTCGGTAAATAAATAAATCAACAGCATAGATGTTTTCGAAACTCAAAAGTGGTAAGACATCCGTTGATTCCAAGCGATACAGACGTTCGTATTTGATTAAAAGTGACACAAACTTGATTCTGTTTGAAAAATTATCAGTTAAGATTTGAGGATTGTTTGGTATGGGATCTCTGATATCCCAGTAAATAGCAATCTTGAGATTAGTTGCTTCCATGATAGTAACTGCTCATTCTGCATTCCTGATAGTGAACTTATTGCGAAAACAACATTTCCGCTTCCTCCTTATTCACCTGATTTAGCTTCTGTTGCTTCCTCCTCTTTCCAAGTCCCAAAATGGCTGAGAGCAAAGAGATTCAGCAATATTTCTTCTATGAAAGAAATCTTAAAACACGCTCTCTAGGTTACTTCCAGAACTGCTTCCGGTGGTGATTGGATCTTCGGAAAAGTACATCCCGTTCCAAAGAGACTGCTGTAAAAGGGTTAATATGCACTAGTATGTGTTCTCAACATAGAAAAAAAGTCAGAAACATAATTTTTAACGATCATCAGTTATGTCCATGATAAGGAAGGGTGGAAGTAAATCGGTATAAGAAACCAAACGATTCGAATAATTTCTTCCTCAATGGCGACTTGCATAGGGTAAAATTGCCTAATTCCGTGATACTTTTTTTTTACTCATTGTCACGGGATTGGGTATATTGCTACAAAGTTCGCCGATGTCTCAAAACTAGGCAAAAGATACATTCTTTCGAGAAAGATGTCTGCCGTTATGGTCGAACTTAACAGATTTGACTAACATTCCGTTTTAAAAAAGTATCACGGGATTAGGAGTATCACGGAATTAGGCAACTTTACCCTACTATGTATATGAAGGGTAACTGTTGGTAATATTGTGATATTTCTTTTTGAGAATTTATTACAATTTTACTGAGCGATAGGAAAATCGCTTTTTTGCGTCAATGTATTAAGGGAATATTCGTGGACAAGTTTATGCACAAAACCGGTACTTCTCTCGCTCAGTAAAATTGTAATAAATTCTCAAAAAGAACTATCATAATATTACTCTATCACAATATTACCAGCCTTTACTTACTTATTGGCTTTTAAGGAACCCGGAGGTTCATTGCCGCCCTTACATAAGCCCGCCATTGATCCTTATCCTGAGCAAGATTAATCCAGTTTCTACCATCATATACCACCTCCCTCAAATCCATTTTAATATTATCTTCCCATCTACGTCTCGACCTCCCCAAAGGTCTATTTCCCGCCGGCCTCCCAACTAACACTCTATATGCATTTCTGGATTCGCCGATACGTGCTACATGCACTGCCCATCTCAAGCGTCTGGATTTAATGTTCTTAATTATGTCAGGTGAAGAATACAATGCGTGCAGCTCTGCGTTGTGTAACTTTCTCCATTCTCCTGTAACTTCATCCCTCTTAGCCCCAAATATTTTCCTAAGAAACTTATTCTCAAAACCCTCAATCTCTGTTCCTCTTTCAAAGTGAGAGTCCAAGCTTCACAACCATATAGAACAACCGGTAATATAACTGTTTTATAAATTCTAACTTTCAGATTTTTTGACAGCAGACTAGATGACAAAAGCTTCTCAACCGAATAATAACACGCATTTTTCATATTTATTCTGCGTTTAATTTCCTCCTGAATGTAATTTATATTTGTTATTGTTGCTCCAAGATATTTGAACTTTCCCACCTCTTCGAAGGATAAATCTCCAATTTTTATATTTCCATTTCGTACAATATTCTGGTCACGAGACATAATCATATACTTTGTCTTTCCGGGATTTACTTCCAACCTTAGTCTATCGCTTTACTTGCGTCAAGTAGAATTTCCGTGTTTTCCCTAATCGTTTGTGGATTTTCTCCTAACATATTCACGTCATCCGCATAGACAAGCACCTGATGTAACCCGTTCAATTCCAAACCCTGCCTGTTATCCTGAACTTTCCTAATGACATATTCTAGAGCAAAGTTAAAAAGTAGAGGTGACAATGCATCTCTCTGCTTTAGCCCGCAGTGAATTGGAAAAGCATCAGATAGAATCTGACCTTTACGGACTCTGCTGTAAGTTTCACTAAGACACATTTTAATTAAACGAATTAGTTTCTTGGGAATACCAAATTCAATAAGAATATCATATAAAACTTCTCTCTTAGCCGAGTCATACGCCTTTTTGAAATCTATGAATAACTGATGTACTGTACCCTTATACTCCCATTTTTTCCTCCATTATCTGTCGAATACAAAAAATCTGATCAATAGTCGATATATTACGCCTAAAACTACACTGATGATCCCCAATAATTTCATCTACATATGGAGTTAATGTTCTCAAAAGGATATTCGACAAAATTTTATACGATGTCAACAAAAGTGATATTCCTCGAAAGTTACTACAGTTAGTCTTGTCCCCCTTCTTAAAAATAGGTACGATTATGGACTCCTTCCATTGTTCTAGTACAATTTCCTTTTCCCAAATTGCAAGTACAAGTTTATAAATTTCGTTAGATAATGCCCTTCCACCCTCTTGTATTAATTCTGCTGGAATTTGTTCAATACCTGGAGACTTGTACTTTTTCAGATTTTCTATCGCAATTTGGACTTCAGAAAGTGTGGGTTCCGGTATGAATGGCTCAGCAGTTTGTATTTGAATTTCGTCCCGATGATTTCTATTTGGCCTATGTATATTTAGTAGTTGCCCAAAATAGTTTTTCCATCTGTTCAAGATTGAATATTCCTTTGCTGTGGTCGTGCCAGAGAATCAGTCCCATTCCGAGGCTTATTTGAAGGATTCGTAACAAGCTGTTTTTTACGGTGATGGGTTGTTAGCCCTTCGCCCAACCCCGAAGCTGGAGGACCACCCCTTATCGGCTGACCACGACTGCTTATTCAATATATATTACCAGCCTTTACCCTAAATAATTAATACTAAACCGCATATTATATCTCTATTTGATGAGAAGATACTAACCAATTTACGGCTGAGTTTATTTAAAATGAACGGCCAACTGAAAATATTAATTCTGTAAAGGTGTAAAGCTATAAAAATGTTTTCTTAACTTAAGAGCGATATCCTTGAACACAGTGAAATTATTCCCAATGTAACACAATGTTTACAAGATTTATGTATCCATAAATGAGTATCTGACATTAATCTTAAACATGTAGCCAGAGTAACCTTACAACAAGGTTCTGAGTAATGACAATGCCACTTACAGGTAATACAGTATATTACCGCATGAATCACACAAAATTATATGCTTTCATGTACACAATTGGTTTCAAAATGTTCACAGTCGCGGGTTTTCAAAGCGTTGAAGTAAGCTACTTTTCATTCTTTTCATAATACGAGTACATATTAGTAATTCAACAACAATATAACATTGATGTTTTATATGCTCTGCATTGAGAAGACTGGGTTTGATATCCTGTCTCCGGTTTCTCTAGATACCGTCAATTTATTTCAGATTCATAGATATAATGGCGTAACGTCACGTTTGGCGCGTGCCACAGTTACTGTCAGGGAACACTTGTCTCGTGTTTGTGCTGCAGTTGACGTTCTATTCATGATTCAAAACTAGACCTCGCAGACTGTTTAGAATGCATTCTAGTGATAAAGACTGATACAATGATGACCTTTCCTAGAATTTAAATTATTGTTCATTTAGCTGATTTATTTTTACTGACAGAGTTAAGGCTATATAAAGCCTTCTCCTCCATTCAACCAGTATAAAATACATAGCAAATTATATATAAGCAATAGAAAACAATGAAAATGTAGTAATATGTTTTTATAATACAGATTTCTAATGTTTACACATCTTTCTGTGCTTAAAGTCTTATTCTTGTTCTCCACTCTTCTCTGTCCATCCAATCCATGTCGTTCAGTCTGCACTCTCTCATCCCTGTTCTGATCTCTTGTAACCATGAATTTCGAGGTCTTTACTTCCTTCTCCTCCCAGGAGGACACCATTCCAGCACTATTTTAGGTAACCTTTCTTCTGGCATTCTGCTCACATCTCCATACAAGGTCAATTGCTTATATCTCACATAATCCAAAATAGAATGTTGAATGTTCATTCCATCTCGTATAACTGTATTTCTAATTTTTCTCGTTTCGAATATCTCACTGATCATCTTAAAAAATCCATTTCCATTTTCATGAGATTTGATACCATTTTTTTAATTAAATGTCCATGTTTCGGCACCATATGTAACAGTACTTTGACTATTGAATTGTATATTTGCAATTTATTTTCCCTTGTTATGTGTCTGTCCCATAGAATACCATTTAACATTGCTGTTACTGTTCTACCTTTAGTAATTCTGTCCCTCATGTTAGCTCCTTGTCCATCTTTTTTTTATCTATTCCAACCCCCAAAAACTCAAATTCCTTACAGCCTTTAATACAAATTTTCTGATCTTCCAATAATAAATCATCAGTTTTTATTCCACGTCCCATATATTTTTTTTCTTAGATTTACTTTCAAACCCCATTTGTCGTATTCTTCTAACAATTTCCGAAACATAATTTCCATGTTTTCATATTCTTGTACAATTACCACCTGATCGTCTGTAAACAATAATGTATATATCATTTATTGACTCATCTCCAACAGGTATCCCCGTTCCTGAACATTCCCTGGACCATTTGACAAGGCTCTCTGTAGAAATATCTTAAATAATGTAGGTGACCTGCTACAATCTTTATTAATGTAGGCCTACATTCTTTATGATAGTAAGAATACTAAACATAGGATATTCTGGTGTACATAGTGTAAATAATTTAAATTGTAAGCTTACATATTAGTCTAATTATTAAAGTGATCCATGTTCCGCCTAACTTTGCCAAACAAGAGTCCCGTGAGTAGTCGAGTGCTTCGTTTGCTAGATGTACGTGCGTTGTCCACTACCTTAAAATCTCCAGTAATAATTATCTTGTAGACTCTTTGGACAAAGTATTGTCTCTAGTTACGATTTTCATTAAGTGTTACATTATACACATACACGTACGGTATGCTTGATTCGCACCTACATGCTACATAGGCCTATCTTATCTGCAGGTGATTTTACAGAGGAATATTTAGATTAGATTAGATTAGATTTATTTATTTAACCTGGTAGAGATAAGGCCGTCAGGCCTTCTCTGCCCCTCTACCAGGGGATTACAACTATAACATGAACAATAAGATTACAATTAATATTAAATTTACAATTACAATTACAATAAAAATTAAAGTACGACCAGAATACCTGATTAATGAAAGCTAGACATTTTATCATAGAAGTTAAGAACAAAGAATATTTTTGTATTTACTAAATTACAAATTAAACCTACAATAACAAAATTCTATAGTGATGAAATTACCGGATATTGAGATATTTTGTGGTAGATTAAAAGAACTATTTACAAGAAACCATATCTGAACGAGTCTCAATTACTGACCAAGTGCCTAGTAAGTTTGCATTTGAATTCAATTTTATTTCGATAGTCCCTGATGCCAGCAGGTAACGAATTCCAGAGTCTTGGCAGGGCTATTGTGAAAGAGGATGAGTATGAGGAGGTTCGATGGGATGGTATTGTTAGTATTGTTTCATGGCGAGAGCTAAAATTTGAATACAAATCTTCAAAGCTCATGTTTACTCACGTATTTCACTCGCAATATAGATATATGTAGATGTAACTACTGTACTTGGACCTGATAAGCGAGTGGAAATTGTTCCATGTTTCCAGTAAGTATGTAACAAAATGTAATATTCAGTAAGGAACAACATGAATTTCACAGAGAAATAGCTATTTATTTACTATTTAATTTAATTTGAGTTGTTTATGTTTCACAAGTACCGAGTCACAGGCATTTAGCAATTTTATGCTACAGCATTACTTTATACGGGGTGGGAAAAATAAAACTGGCCCGCAGAAAATATATTTGAAATATATGAATTTATATGTATAAGACTGACGCGGAAATGACCCTGACAATGGACAAAACCATGATTTCGATGCAACAATAGGTTGCTGTCACATTTCCGCGCATGCGCATCTCCCGCATATTCTGTCCCGAGCTTCGCTGTGTCATTACGTTCGAGTGAGTGAGAGGAGCAGACGTGTTTAGGGCCAGTTGAATGCAACACAAAATGGTACTCACGATAAAACAACGCCTGTTCATTGTCGAGTGTTATGCGAAGCACAATTCATGGAACTGTGCGGAACTGTTTGCGCAAGGTTTCAGACTGGACATGTTTTGGCAAAACCTCCAGCAAAGGCTGAAATGCAAAACTTAGTGCAAAATGGCATGAAACGGGCTCTGTAGCGAATAAAAACCGAAATCCGAAAAGAGTTCAAACATCAGAAAACATTGCTCTTATAAGTATAAATATATATAAATGTAAATATCACATATTTTCCGGGCCAGTTTTATTTTGCCCACTCTGTATTTTGTGTCTAGCAACTCACAAGTAACGGTTATTCATCGTTAAAAATATGTTTTGTTATGTTCTCCAATCCATTATTTAAATTCTTATTATTGCCCAATGACGAACTTCTAGATTCGAATATAGATCATGAAATACAATTTGTAGAGGCAGTGACAGTCTCACACTTGAACAATTATGTACTTACTAGAGTGGAAAATACCTAAAAAAATAGATTAAAGTGCAACAAAAATAGGACAGATAACACAAAAATTAATGCCACAAAACAAAATACAGTGCAGTATAATAAAATAAAATATCGCAGAATAAAACACACTGTAATATAATAAAACTTTGTACATAAAGATATAACAGAATGTGAGAAAGTAAAATAGGCCTACAAAGTAAGATAATAAAATGGCATAAAAACAGAATTAAATTGTTAAAAATTTAAATAAAATATACTAAGACACTAAAATTTAAACAAACATGTTAAAGTAAATCATAAACTAATCAAATTATATCCTACAGAATTAAAGAAATTGTAACGACAAAAAAGACATTATAGTAAAATGCATTACAGTGAACAGAGGAGAACATATAATAATAGCAAATACTGCAAATCTAGTCTTTCAGGTAAGGCTCCATGTAAAGCAGATTTGAATAATTTCAAGGGAAAAATTGTTCCGGGGCCGGGTATCGATCCCGGGACCTCTGGTTGAACGTACCAGCGCTCTTTCCAACTGAGCTACCCGGGAACTCCACCCGACACCGTCTCAACCTTTCCCTTTATATCCACACAACTCGCGTGGGCTGACGAAACGCCAGAGACCCACATCGAGAGCACACAATCTCTGTGTGACTTGAAATTGTGGTTTTCTGTTAAGGTACACAGTGACGTATATATTATGCAAATCTAGTCTTTCAGGTAAGGCTCCCTGTAAAGCAGATTTGAATAATTTCAAGGGAAAAATTGTTCCGGGGCCGGGTCTCTGGCGTTTCGTCAGCCCACGCGAGTTGTGTGGGTCTAAAGGGAAAGGTTGAGACGGTGTCGGGTGGAGTTCCCGGGTAGCTCAGTTGGAAAGAGCGCTGGTACGTTCAACCAGAGGTCCCGGGATCGATACCCGGCCCTGGAACAATTTTTCCCTTGAAATTATTCAAATCTGCTTTACAGGGAGCCTTACCTGAAAGACTAGATTTGCATAATATATACGTCACTGTGTACGTTAACAGAAAACCACAATTCCAAGTCACACAGAGATTGTGTGCACTCGATGTGGGTCTCTGGCGTTTCGTCAGCCCACGCGAGTTGTGTGGATATAAAGGGAAAGGTTGAGACGGTGTCGGGTGGAGTTCCCGGGTAGCTCAGTTGGAAAGAGCGCTGGTACGTTCAACCAGAGGTCCCGGGATCGATACCCGGCCCTGGAACAATTTTTCCCTTGAAATTATTCAAATCTGCTTTACAGGGAGCCTTACCTAAAAGACTAGATTTGCATAATATATACGTCACTGTGTACGTTAACAGAAAACCACAATTCCAAGTCACACAGAGATTGTGTGCACTCGATGTGGGTCTCTGGCGTTTCGTCAACCCACGCGAGTTGTGTGGATATAAAGGGAAGGGTTGAGACGGTGTCGGGTGGAGTTCCCGGGTAGCTAAGTTGGAAAGAGCGCTGGTACGTTCAACCAGAGGTCCCGGGATTGATACCCGGCCCCGGAACAATTTTTCCCTTGAAATTATTCAATAGCAAATACTGTAACAATAAAGCATAACGTGACGTAGTAGAATGGAACACAAAAGTTTAGAAAGGAATGTGATGGAATAGAATGGAATGGCACGGAAAATAACAAAAAAAATATATATGAAAATATTTTAACCTATCGCTTTCTCAAAGCAAACTAAATACACCAATTTATTTTTTACTTCCACTGAGATAAGCTTATCCTATGTTAGTATAGAGCATCACATAAACAATGGAATTCTTAGGCTGCTCACATATCGGAAGCGACTACGCACGATTAGAAGTCTTACGGAATCGTACGACTACGTCCAAAAATCTCGAAATAAGTTAGCGCATGGAGTCCTCACAGTAGAGAGGAATCAGTAGTGCTACTACGCTCGTATTGTTCCGATTTGCGACCGTATGTATCCTAAGAAGTTTGGATTTCTTTACCAAGTCGTACGATCTGATCTCTACATCGCGTTTGATTTTTCTGTCATAAGCACATAACATTACCAAAACACTGAGGCAGATAAATTAATAAGATTTGTACTGTATATCAATTAACTATATTAAAAATATCTTTCACTGCTGTTGCAATAGTGAACTACGGATTTTTCCAATAAAGGCAAGAGAATAACAAAGTTAATGTCTGCATTCCCGTAAAAGTTTTCAGCTCATTCGTTCAATGGGAGTTCAATAAAGACGATTTGGGTTAATTAATGTATTTTATGTGCGTAATAACTTTATATTTACATCAACTTCACAGCCAAACGTTATTCTGGTGATATCGTCTTACGAAAATTGTTGTCTCGCCAATTTAACTTAATATTGTCCAGAATATAATTAAATGTTTCTTCGTTAGTGCGAAAGCAATTGAAGTACAAGATGGGATCATCCTTCAAGTCATCGAACTGGTAGTGAAGCTCACCAAATTGTTCTTCTTTGTAGCATCTTTGTCCAGGAGATGTAGTTGACAACTCATTTTTTACACTTGTTAAAAGAAACACAAATATTCTACATAATCCAATAATCTAGGGTCACAGCGCAGTCAACAATGATATTAGTCGCAAATCACGTGTGATGAAGTCGGTCTCAATGTGAGAACTGAAGTCGTGCGTAGTCGCTTCCAATATGAGAACTGAAGTCGTACGACTAAGTGGCTCGTAGTTTTACGTTCTTATAGATGTGAGTAGTCCAATGTGAGAACTGAAATCGTACGACAAGTCGCGCATAGTCGTGAGTTCTTATAGTCGCTTTCAATGTGTGAATAACCTCGAATTGTGGTTCTCAGCAAAGCCATGACTTGATATGAGCCAGAATAGAACATCTAATTGACATATGTGCGTGTACATCGTAGCTGACAGTTAATTACATAAACTGATAGGACGTATGTAAATAGTAGCTGTACACATTTGTGACAGATGAGGAACATACATGTAATCATCTACAAGATGAGTAACTCCATTTCCATAGTTAACAAGAAAGTTTGTGCACGCTTCTATTCACAATGACGTTCGTTACAGGAGGTTAAAATGGGAATTTCAAAGAAATTGTTGCGGTAATTTGAAACATTATATTTGACAGAATTTAACACATTCATTTTGATAATACGACTGACCCCGAATTGATTCCCAAACGTATGTCTTGATTCCCATTAGCTGTCACCGTATTTATTCAATAGCGTACTTGTTGAATCCCATTAGCTACCAACAATGCCACAACATTGCTCTTTCCATTTTACACAGACTTAGGACTGTCTACATGCAGTAGATATATTTAAAAACGTTTGGGTTTTTGTTATTCTCATAATGCACATGTAAAGTTGCAATTGTCAAGCACAAGTAATAAAATTATGTAGATGGGAGAAACTTGTAGCAGATTTTTTGAAGATATTCATACCGGATAATGATACAATCAGATAAATTTTTCATTTGTTCTTTTATGTAGTTTTGTTTGCCTCTCATTTTTTGGGAGTATTCTTTTCTCGCTTCTCATTTTAGTTTCAGTTTGAACACCCTTTAATGTCTCTAACAGGTGGAATATGTTGAGATGGGAAGAGTAAAACTGAGCGTTCAGTTTAGAGTGGAATGCCTTATAGCAGTTAGTAGTCCGTTGAGACCTACTACTAAAGTCGACTCATACAGTGGGTTATTTTACGACGCTGTATCAACATCTAGGTTATTTAGCGTCTGAATGATATGAAGGTGATAATGCCGGTGAAATGAGGCCGGGGTCCAGCACCGAAAGTTACCCAGCATTTGCCCGGAAAAAACCTCAACCAGGTAACTTGCCCCGACCGGGAATCGAACCCGGGCCACCTGGTTTCGCAGCCAGACGCGCTGACCGTTACTCCACAGGTGTAGACCATATAGTGGGTGGAAGTCGCTATCTGTGAGAATATAATGTAGGTATGAAGTAAATAATCAAAAACGTTGTTCATGCGTAGGTTTGCAAGACATTAGATCTTCGAAGAAGCAGTCTTCAATTTAGTCAGGGGGCAGTAGAGGCATCTAAACAAAGTTTTCAGAAGTCTTCCGATTTTAGATTCCTTTGGTAATCCCAGTGATTGAATATCTCTACATTATGACTGTCCGAGATGAAATTTGCAGCCCTTTACATTCGTTTGGGGCCAAACGTAAGCAATTGCCTGATGAATTCCAGTCCCAAAATCAACGTATATAATGTCTGGATTGATGTTATTTGCAATTAAGGAAAAGCTTCCTTATGTCATGTTTTATTTAACGACGCTCGCAACTGCAGAGGTTATATCAGCGTCGCCGGATGTGCCGGAATTTTGTCCCGCAGGAGTTCTTTTACATGCCAGTAAATCTATTGACATGAGCCTGTCGCATTTAAGCACACTTAAATGCAATCGACCTGGCCTGGGATCGAACCCGCAACCTTGGGCATAGAAGGCCAGCGCTATACCAACTAGCCAACCAGGTCGACGCTTCCTTATGTGTCTCATATATATATTTTTTTGTTTGGGAGCAAAAAAAAATCAATGGGGTAAGTGTTCTAATAAAATCGTCCCGTCACAAATACAATAATAAGAATAAAGAATAAAATAAAGAATCAATAATAAATATGAATATTATCCTTTTTCCTCTGTTTAAAAAAAACAAGTCATTCTTCAAAAAATCACTGCATTTCGTTTCTTAAATAGGAAGTGAGATCTCAATAAGTACAAATTTATGCAGAATAAAAATTTAGCTCTGTGCAATTGTCCAGGCATATGTCAGAATAATGTTTAATTATACCATGACTGCATTTTACGAAATCCTTTTCTCCTAACCAGTTCAAATCGTCCCTATCTTAGCAGCCGATTTCTATACGATTTCTGCAATTGTGAGTTGTTAAAGTAAATATCACACTCTTCGGGTACAGAATGCTGGTCATATAGCTAAAAGTAAAAATAAATCAAGCAATGGTGAAAAGGAGAAAAGTTCGACACAGAAGAAGATATCTGATGATAGACAACATTAATATATATGGATCGTATGCGGAGGCTAATAGAAAGGCAGAATGCAGAATGCTGGGTTTATAGTTTAGGATCTGCCCTTGAGCAGAAAACTAGTTTTGTGATTGTATTCATATGTTCTATTCAATCTGTATTCTTAAGTTAATACTTATATGGCAGTATGTATTTTCCTGTATGTGCTTTGATCCTGGTTGAGTGGAAGAGAAGGCCTGAAGACCTTAACTCTCCCAGAGAAAATAAAACTATTTTTTTTCTCCCTGTTATTTAAACTCGCTTTCAGGTCTTTGGTCATATCGCGAGTTAATATTTTGAGTGAAATCCGAAAGCCTACTGTATGTACTATTTTTGAGACTGGTTCTATTGTTGTGAACTAGATGGCGACTGTATAGGTATTACTGATTTGTTATGAATATCATTTCGGACATGATGATGATGATGATGATGATTATTATTATTATTATTATTATTATTATTATTATTATTATTATTATTATTATTATTATTATTGAATGAGTAGCGATAAAATCTTAAATATTAAAATTTCTTGAATTGTTTTATTCACTTTCCACTAATCTTGGACATGAGGAAATTAACACGTAGGAAATATGAAAGTAGTTTGTTTATCCATCAATTAAAATTAGGTTATACGTGCTTTTGAAAATATTTAAGTTCTGTGTAAGTTTGCCCGCCATTCAGATTCAAAATGGTGACCTGGAGTGTATGCGTGCTGTATGTTTTGTATATGTCAGCTGAACTCAATTGTTTTATCGATTACAACTGCGAGTTGAGGGTCGCGGTCGGTAATGACCATTCCTCCCCTCTCCTCTCCCTGCCGCTAACCGACATCTCTTAAAGCAGTGGGTTTAAAACATTCACCCTCCCTCTTCCTCTCTCTCGCTCTTGTTTTTAATGGCGCAGTCCTCAGTTCAGCTGAGAGGATCGCGCTGGTTTCTCATATTTGAATTAGTATTCCTTGTTCCGCCGTCAAGTATTTTTAACCTGTCATCAGAGTTTTTGTTTTTTACAGAGTGACCCACATTCATCACGAGTCAATGAACATTACGAAATCAAGGAAGAGCATTCGTGTCACAAGCGATTACGGTTTCTCTAATCCGTCTTTATATCATAGAAGCCTACATTTCTAATAATAATTACAGTTACGAGAAACAAAAATCCTATAGGGCGGACAGAAAACAATGCAATTATACATTTCAAACCAAAGTAACATTTATTAATGCTAACAGTAGGGTCATTCCATGCAAAAAAGTATGTTTTGGAACCATGATGTCCCAAGAGTTAAAAATATTGTAGTAGGTTATTTTGTGTGTTCTAAATATGAATTTCAAGCAATACTATAATTACTGTATATCTTTCATGGCTTGGCAGCAATCAGAATTTAAAATATTGGTTTAACTAAGAACACGGCTTCATTCACTGAAGTTTTCTTACTATATAAAGAAAGATGGAAAAATGATTTCAATGCAATTCGAAAAAGGAGAGCCTTGTTTATAAATGTCCTTAAAATGAAAAAATATGTAATTTTTAAATAGTTAGCTACCGTAAAATAATTAAAAAAAATATAGAACACAAAATGCAATTCATTTTTACAGACGAAAAATCATGTGTTTGATTCTTTAAGGTATATTGATTCCACTGTGAAAATTTCAGGAAGTTGACTTAAATATCATGTCAGTTTTTAATAAAAATAACTCACCGGAACAAAGGAGCTCAGCAGGTAGACTCTCCTGTCGTACAGAATGTTGCGCGATCAAGGTCAGGGAAGCGGACGTTTGAGATTACTCATCGTTATGAAGTCTCGCGAATGCTGCGATCGCCACACATAGCAAGCGATTTTCAACCGTCGTAACAAAAATTAATAATTTTATTAATTTAATTATTTACAGGTTTTTTTAGATAAAGTCACAAAACTTGGGAGATGGATTAGGATTAAGATTTTCTTTAATACGAATGAAATTCGCATGAATTTAATTGGTTGCATTCGAATATAAAACTATTTATTTTTTTCAATGACGTGTTTTTATGAGCATGCCTTAATATTTTTCGGATTAGTCTTTAAGGTATTAAAATATGGTTATTCAGGTTTACAATGGAGTCTGTTTAGTTTCGATAACACTTCATATAGGGTGTCTAGAATATTTTAAATTATGTATAACATGTAACTGCCACCCATTTTTCAGTCATCCGTATGACTAAAATATAAATGCTATGGCGTTCATAGTTGACAGTTTAATTTATTTTCATAATAACATTATTATATTAAGAGCCCCAAAAAATTCATGACATCGCTGGCATATTCTTAAAATTTTGTATGGAATGACACAGTAATTAGTAGACTTCGTTGAATTGCCACACGCAGCATGCAATCAGGTTGCCGATGTACGGTAGTAT
The DNA here is from genome assembly GCF_040183065.1 of Periplaneta americana. Classification (NCBI taxonomy): domain Eukaryota; kingdom Metazoa; phylum Arthropoda; class Insecta; order Blattodea; family Blattidae; genus Periplaneta; species Periplaneta americana. Next base: position 77,326,498 of record NC_091127.1, read on the forward strand.
AGAGGAGGTGAGCGACCGCCCGGTCTCGTAGTATAAGCAGTTCATGTTAAGAGTTGTGACCGGTCCAAATAGATAGAGCAGCTACACCTAATGTATACCTATGTAAGCACTTATTTTTACATTACTGTCGTTGGAATAGTCAAAGCTTAACATTTGTTCAGTGCAGAGAAGAATTGAATCAAACATACTACAATGAGAGTGTTGCTGTTCCAAACAACTGCCCCTGGAATATCCTTACCCCCCCCCTCCCGCAACCAGTTTTGACCCGTTGGAAAACGTGGTTGGAAGCTGTTAATTATTATGCAGAATATTACGACAAAATATTAGAGGTAATTGATGCATTGGATAGCACAGACAGTTCCGCTGTTGCAGCTGTAGAATCATTCCTTCTGAACAGCTATTGGAAGATATTCTGTTCATTGATTCTAATTTTAAAATCGTGTCCAAAAGCATCACCCTGTTAGAATCGTCTAAACTACAGCTCTCAGAAGCCCTTAATATAGTGGATAAAGTATCACAAACCGCTATCCAAAATAACAATTCACTAATTGCAGAAAAAGTTAAATGTAAGTTGAGAAACATTATTGCTAAAAATTCTGTCTATTCACAATTTCGTATTATAAAAGATGTACTATCAGATCACGACAAGATGTCTGAAGTTAGTGTACTAAAATATAGTGACTTCCCGTTCTTAAAATATGCACCTATTACATCGTGTGATGTTGAACGTACATTTTCCCAACATAAAAAGTGTTTGAGTGACCATCGGAGGAGGTTCACTTTGCAGTCGCTCAAAATGTACGTAACTATTTACTGCAATACACATATTCAAGGATGATGTGAGTATATTACATTAAATTTTAAGAGTTAATGTATCTCACTACAAAATAATTGCTTATTTACATGTTAAGACATTTGCTACTTCAATGATAATTCATTATATTTCTTGAATGCAGGGTACAGGTTTTATTGTAACCGCAGTATACTGCTCAGTGTTTACATCAGAGGCATACACTATCCGTCGCACGTCCCCTTCTCATACAGTCTATACCGCGTGCGTAGTAACCTTACGATTCTCGTGACAATTCCACGAAGTCTAGTAATTAATATGGATTCAGTAAGATAACAGCTAATAAAGGTTAGCACAACGTTCTCGTGTAATCTACCTCATCATTATTTGAATGTAACGGTAATGTTCCTAGAGTAAATAAGCTAGGCCAGCGATGGGGAAAAGAGGTAGAACGAACATAATCAGCAACTTGCTCACTCCACATCTAAAACAGCAAGGTCAGGCGTATTTCGTCGTTTCCGGGTTTGATTGTTTACAAGGCGAGTCCGTAGCTGTGCAGTGCCCAGTAGAAACGCGATGTAATAGTTGTGTTATTATACTCCTGACCTAAACTAATAGGGTGCTGATAAATGTTAATAGAACGAAACAAGCGTTTACATTTTAGTAATTAAAATGTAATTAAATACATAGAACGAAAATAATTGTGTTAATTCATTCGGTAAAGAGATCGAATGAGTAATGAAGAAAGTAAATAGAATGCAAATACTTTTCTTGCAACAGATGAACTGATAGCACGAACAATTAACAAATATGTAAATAATGTTACAAAAGAAACAACAATATAATACTAATAATAATAATAATAATAATAATAATAATAATACTAATAATAATAATAATAATAATAATAATAATAATAATAATAATAATAATAATAACTTCGTTGCCAGAACAAAGATACATAATCATTTTTTTTATATAACACTCTAGCACCCCCAGAAAGAGTAAGTTACATACTCGTGCTCAGGAAGCATTCCACATAATGTTAAGATATTTTATTAAATAACAGAGTATAAAGTAAAGAAGAAGAAAAAACACAGATATCACAATAATTGAACTTCAAATTTTTTTCTGTTAACAGCAAATTTTAATTGATTTTTGTTAAATAATGAGCATTAACAAATTGTATGTTTCGGAATTTAACTTATGAATGATCGTTCGCGTTTGTAAATTTAATAATCTGATTGGCTATGTATTGTCTACTTTTAGTAGAGCCATCGATGTAGCTCAGTCGGCAGACTCGCTGGGCTGCTGATCCGGAGCTGTGTTCGGGCTTGGGTTGGATCCCCCTTTGGTCTTTGGTTTCTTCAGAGGTTTTCCACAGCCGTGGGACTGAAGCCGGATGGTCTATGGCGATTTTATTTGATTACCCCCCTTTGATTTGATTACCTGGTTGGGTTTTTCCGAGGTTTTCCCCAACCAAAAGGCAAATGCCGGGTAATAGTTTGGCGAATCCTCGGACCTCACGTCATCTCACTACATCTCGCCAAAATATTGTAAAAAATTGCACAAAATTGTTGCAAATTACTAAATTGTAAAACTGTAAAAATTTGTAAAAATTGTAATATTGTAAAATTTTGACTTATTCCATATCTTAACCCTGCGTTACTCATGTTATAAATATTCTCACCATTGGTCAGGTGGGGTTTCACAAACCCCATTTTAAATAACTAATATATTTTTCCGCAAGTTTCAGAAATCAGATAAACGCAATTAAATATACTATTCTTAGTTCACTTAAACAATTTCTTAATTGAACTCTTCTGGATGTGATTGAAAGGTATACAGATGCACAGAGTACACACTAGCTCCATCTCTTAGATTTTCGTTGAAATATAGGCACCGGGGTTTACCACACCCCACCTGAGTAATGCAGGGTTAAAGCTTCATTGCTCATGTAAGATCTATGGAATAAAATAAATGAATGAATGAATGAAAATTAGCTATTATCATGTTATAAAACCTTGGGCCGAAGTTGTTACTCCTTTCCAAGAACACCTAAATGTCTATGTTATATGTTTTGAGAAAAGATAACTAACACGAAGTATGTTTGTTGCTCAACAAACTGAAGCTGGCTCGTCTTTGGTTTTTAATAAATGTTTTAATTCTTCCAATTTATTATTGCGGGATGGCCCTATTTTAAAAGAAGGACATAAATTAGCGTATAATCTGTAAAACGACTACACAAAACTGTCACGATACTGTAATATCAGGACTTCTGTTATAACAATGTCACCACGATATAAATCCAAATTCAAATATTTATCTGCCAAATTCTTCTCACTAATTTCTGTTCATGGAGGGATTTAAAATGCTGGAAGACACTAAACAAGGAGCAGAATACCTCCTTGTTGCACAACAAAGACAATGCTTTGTTATTTCGAGGAACACAAACGTATTTATATTCCCATTCGTCTTTGTAAATGTATCTTATTACCACTGTTACTCGCAGACTTGTTGTGACAGAGTGGTCGCGATTTGGACGAAAACAGATATTATAGGAAAGTAGTATGCTAGCTAGGAGTGGAAGGGATTAAATTATGATTGAGGAGAAAAGAACACACTGTGCTACTTTTCTCCATCGCTGGGCTAGGCCTACTACTTATCAAATACTGACAAGGACCACCTTCATGAAGATACACTCTTTAACATTAGACCTAAAGCACTGCATACGGTACAGTCAATAGTTTTATTTCATTCACTAGACTCACTGAAAATGTTTTTTTTCTTATATTTTATACTTATTTTCTTTTTATTTTACACAAAACTATATTTACAAAATATTTGACAAGCAATATTTTAATATTACAAACAATAAGTAAATAGTCGGCGATGTATGCAATGGAGAGATAAAGAAAGTGGCCACCCTATCCCACCACCCTATCTTCTGGCCTAGTTGACTCATAAGTGATGCCTTGTTGGTATTACTTGTGAGGTTCAGATCTGTCTTCGGACAGTTGACTAAATAACAACAATATTGAAATTATAATAGGAAGGAAAGATAGTATGCTAAAATTATTGAATACATTAAACAACTGAAATATTCAAATATAAAATGAAGTTAAATAAATTCTCCCCAGTACGAGCAACACTCGTGTTCGGGGTTTCAAACGAAAGAGGCGAATTTAGGTGTAAGACAGAGCTGTCCAATCTCGCACACATTTATTAATCTACACATGGAAAATGCAGCTAATATTTTAGTACTTAAAATTAAACAAAATGATTTTTACAAGTCTCTATGTGGCATCTACAGGAAATATAAAAATATAAGGAACTTCAAGATATTTACAAATATTCTAAAATCATGACTTTTGGAGCTATATATTATATTATATGAGATATTAAATAATTAATTGCACGATTAGATAGACTTAATGATGTAGAATTTTCTTTCAATTATGACAAGGAAAATAAGACAAACACATTTTAAAATACGAGTACAGTACGATTATTTAATCCTGACAGTCGCCTGCGATCTGCGCCTGGGTCAGGCGAGTCCATTTAGTTACGCCAAGGGGTGTTTGGGTTATTCACTCGCTTGTCTTCGCAGCGATCGGATGTGATGCGTGCGGTAGAGCGGTATGTTTCCAGTACAAATTAAGCTGTACTACATTCCTTTGCCGACCGCTCGCCCTTGTCTCTATTCCGGAACTTTCCTCACTCCTCCTATTACTTCCCCTCTGAGCTGTCAGGACTAAATAATCGGTCAGTAAATATGTAGATGTACACCAAATGGAACGGGACTTTTGAATCGCACTGTATTTCCAAAAAAAAGAGGAAAATTACTTTAAATTATTATATTTTCTGAAGTCAATAGTCAATAATATATATTTATAAACATTCCAAATGCTTAATAGAGATTGATATATGATTTTTATTGGAGTAATTGTATTACCCTTCTTGGTTGTAGTAAGTTGTAAAAAAAACCTTGGTAACAGGAAGGTTAAACAAAACATAAATAATATAATACTGTCCTGAAAAACGTACAAAGTCTTCACTAGCATATAATAGCTCAGGTGATATTAAAAATACTAAAGCAAAATAATACCACCGTCTAGTATATACAGTCACGAAGCTTGAGTTTATGAGGGTACTAGGAACATAGACTGTGCAGGTACTATTTCGCATTGCCTGTGATGAGGCGATAGTAGCGATCCTAGTGGTTAGCAACTATCTATGGATGCATATTTACTACGTATTGAGCTTCGTGACTGTATATACTAGACTGTGATAATACTCTAACTTCAATACATTCTTTGTATAATACAGTATTCTTGCACTGTAAAATAAATCAAGTACTAATATTCTTAGAAGTTTTCCTACTTTAGTGATTGAGCGAACTTTTTTGTAGTTACAATATCTTTATATTTAGACTTAGTGTTAGCTTTAATGTCAAATCTTCCGCCACATTTACTCGGTTTCTTTCAACAGTTTTGAATCTGGAAAGAGCAGAAAATGTCTGCTCACACAAGTGAGTCGTGGAAAACGACATGAAATGTTTCATGGCTCGTTCTGAGAGTTCTGTATATTCTACATAAACTTTCACCCAAAAATAAATAAAGCTGACTTTCATTTAAATGTTTTCTCAAGTAGCCTCTCACGATAACTCATCAAGCTGATCCTCTTTCTTTTTTTTCGGGAGATTAAATTCATGTAGGCTTATCGTTCGAATTACGAAAAGGAAAATAATCGAGTTCATCTTCAACCGTATTATGACTACGTTTAAGACAACTATCCAATTGAGACAAAATTTATAAAATGTTTGTGGTTATTGCGTTTAAACTTACAGTCTTACACTGTTCAGTAGCTTCAGTAACATGGAATTAGTTTCCATCATCTCGTGGGGTGCGGCGACTTGTGACGGGGGATGGATTTGCTTGCTTTTTCCACTTTTGGAATTAATTCCATCCGAGCTTTGCCAGTCTTATTAGGTACACACAAGATGCCTTTCTTGGAAATAACGAAACCAAGTTTCTTGTAGGCTTCTGTGATTTTCACATAACTGTACTTGGCATCGGAAAGGGTTGTTTAGGGTATATCGAAAACATTTTTTTTTTTTAATGAAGGTGGCTAGTGCGGAAAAGTTGCGACTTGTGACTGAAAGACTGCAGGAGAAATAAAATTAAATTTAATCAATATCTTGTGTCTCCGCATCAATACTGAAGATTCGAATTTATAGCGCATTCTTGTAAAAATTATTATAACGACAGTCTGCATACCTATACAGCTACCCCTCGTTAACTAGATCTTTAAAAAGTTAGCGAAGATAGTACAAGAAGAGAAGTATCTGGCACCAGTATCTTCTTGTGGAGCGAGAGAAGAGAGGGATGCTGGCAGTCATGGTAGTATCTGCCCAGCAGTCGCATTTGGTAGACTACGCTGGCCAGTTTTGTATCGGTGTTGTTCCTGTGAAATCGTGTATCATATCAGTGGTTTAGTGGTACATGCAATAGTTCTTATGCATCGTGTTGTCATGAGCGGAAAAAATAATTCCATACTAGCCGTACTGCTGAGTCCTTTGTTCGATATACCAGGACCGATAAGAGAGTTGCAGCTTCCAAACTATAAAGATGTGATAACACATTTTCTTTGGATCAGACAGTTAAAGACAAACGAACTAGGTGGAAAGCACCATTCAGTAAGAGACATTGCTCATGTTACTGCCGACAGACTTATCGAGGTTTGAAAAACAGCAAGCCTTCCTACTATCAGCAATCGTAGAGCAGTAGAAAAGATGAAATTGTATCGTAGGAAATATCAGAATATTCTGAAATGGTACTAACGAAATGGGCTAACCTCAAGGGCGCATGAATAGGCTTTTATTAATAAACACATTCTGGACATATTGGAGAAGAGTTACTCCATTGTGAGACGAAATCGTGGCGAATTTCAAAGTTACTGAAGTAACCTGGATCAACAAAATTAACGTGGAACGGATCTCCGATCTTAGTAGGCCTACTGACCAGGAGTATCTTCTGGGGATCTACGAAGCCGTTCATTCTGGCCATTGTCCGTTAGAGCTTGAAAGGAAGAAACCAGGGCCAGCTGTTCAATCTCGATGACTTACAACTGCTTAGGATTCTCCCCTTGTATGTGAGTTGTAGTAACCCTTCACATAATTTAGTGTGCATAGCTGAGAAATGCCATGCTTCGAAACGAAGTCTGACTATGCAGCGTAAATCAACATTTAACACCGGAGTATACTACTAAGGGTGGGTGGAGGGATGGGGCTGGAAGTGCAACCACCTCCTTGTAGTAAGCCCTGGGTTATTTTTGAGTGTAAATTTAAAGAAATAGGCGAAGAGTTGGACTACGAAACAAAATTTGAAAACAGACATAGAGCATTAAGCTCGCAAAACTTTAGAGTTGATGCGGAGACACAGGATATTGTCGAATTACTATTTTCTTTTTTTCTACGTTCTTTCTGTCACAAATAGCAACTTTTCCGCACTAGCCACCTTCATTTTTTTTTAAGTTTTTTTTTCGATACAACCTCCCAAAAAGTTCGATTTTCTTGGGCATTGCTACTGGGATACACCGTGCACTCTGATTATGAAATAACTCACTACTGGTCCGTCACCTCTCGCCGCAATTCAGCTGTCGGTGTGATTCCTGACGCATATGACGTCATTCAAATTCGTTATCAGAGATCGGAAACAACCCTGTATATTTTTACTGTCACTCCAAGATATTTTAATTTTCCCACCTCTTCAAAGGATAAATATCCAATTTTTATATTTCCATTTCGTACTATATACATATAATCATATACTTTGTCTTTTCGGGATTTACTTCCAAGCCTATCTCTTTACTTGCTTCAAATAAAATTCCCGTGTTTTCCCTAATAGTTTGTGTTTTTTCCCCCTAACATATTCACGTTATCCGTTAGCAGGTGATGTAACCCGCTCAATTCCAAACCCTTCCCTGTATTCCTTTAACTCGATTAAAATTCGATTGATTGATTAATTAAAGGCACCTGGTTAACCGATCAATATATTTAGTCGACCGACAGCTCTAATAATAATGCTTTACGAAGTAAAAACGAAGAGTCGTTAACTTTCATTCAACGTTAATTATTTTGTTAACAATATGATTACCTGAGAAACAACGTCGCAAAGTAGCTAAGAAACGAAGTTTGAAGGTCGGAATGGCAGTGAATAAGGAAGTGCGCAACTTATTAACATCAACATGTCAACATGTTGACAGAATCTAATACTGACAGATTATTCTCTAAGAAGCTCCGGGTTGTCAGCTGCTGTGACGTCACGACGCTCCGTCTTCATTACGACGTCATCAGACGTGACGCTGCGGAAATTAAGAGGATCTCGGCGGTCCCGCGTGCACAGCAGTAAGAAGCGGTCACACAGGAATTAATTAAGACTCCTGCCAACCTCGCCGAGCAAAAACTCCCAGCTCAATACATCTTAGTGCAATTTCATCCGGGATGAAAATGATCTGTTATGCGTTATACCATTAATTTGCTCCAGACTAAATCATGCCTAACAGAAAGCCGAGAGCTGCGTCATTAAACTAAGCTTCACAAGCATGCTCGCTGGCTCATCCGAGAATTTTATTCAGAGAGCGACGGATAACAACGGCGGAACGCGGATATAAAAATCTCTTCCTAGGATAAACCATTTCTAACTACAGTCGGTGCATCGCTAAGTAGCAGTATGAAATCAATATCTTTCATAGGTAGACCCATGCTAATCCTCAGCTGCAGTTCAGTTAACACAGAGTTTCGAGTTTCAAATCCACCGCTTCAGGTTTAGTTCTCTGAAGAAAAGATAACTTTAATATCTCTGCGGCACACTAACCACATCGACAGAAAATCCCACTACATAAGTTTGATACTGGTTAGGAATCTAACAAGCATGTTCTGTATGAACAACATTAACGATAAAGGTTTCATGTAAGTAGTAGTAGTAGTAGTAGTAGTAGTAGTAGTAGTAGTAGTAGTAGTAGTAGTAGTAGTAGTAGTAGCAGCAGCAGCAGTAGTAGAAGTAGTAGTAGTAGCAGTAGTAGTAGTAGTAGTAGTAGTAGTAGTAAGTACATTTTTTAACTTGGTTATTTAACGACGCTGTATCAACTATAAGGTTATTTAGCTTCGATGAAATTGGTGATAGCGAGATGGTATTTGGCGAGATGAGGCCGAGGATTCGCCATAGTTTACCTGACATTAGCCTAACGGTTGGGGAAAACCTCGGAAAAAACTCAACCAGGTAATCAGCCCAAGCGGGAATCAAACCCGCGCCCGAGCGCAATTCCGGATACATAGGCAAGCGCCTTAGCCGACTGAGCTACGCCGGTGGCACATACATACATACATACATACATACATACATACATACATACATACATACATGTCTACCCCAGGGCAGGTATTTCACTGAAAACCCAGCATTCTCCTATCCTTCCTATTTTCTGCCTTCCTCTTAGTCTACGCATATTATCCATATATATTAATGTCGTCTATCACCTGATATCTTCTTCTGCCCCTAACTCTTTTCCCGTTCACCATTCCTTCCAGTACATCCTTCAGTAGACAGTTTCTCTTTTTGATCAGTTTCAGCATCATTCTTTCTTCACCCACTCTTTCCAACACAGATTCACTTCTTATTCTGTCTGTCGATTTCACACGCTCCATTATTCCCCATAGGCACATTTCAAATGCTCCCAGTAACTTCTCTTCACTTCGTCGTAATGTCCACGTTTCGGCCCCATGCAATGCCACACTCAACAACAAACCACTTCACTAGTCTCTTCTTTAGTTCTTTCTCCAGAGGTCCGCAGAAGATGCTTCTTTTTCTATTAAAAGCTTCCTTTGCCATTACTATCCTCCTTTCGACTTCCTGGCAGCAGCTCATGTTACTGACTATAGTGCATTCCAAGTATTTGAAGTTGTCCACTTGTTCTACTCCCTCATTTAGTATTCGTAAGTTTACACTCTTTATTTTTCTTCCTATGACCATGGTCTTCGTCTTGTTTGCATTTATCTTCATCCCATACTGCTCACAGCTGTCATTTAGCTCAGTAGCATAACCCTTAATATAGTCTCCTCCTCTGTCAGCAACGCCATATCATCAGCAAATCTAATGCACTTTATTCTTTTTCCCCTGCTATCACCTTTCCCATGTTCTGAAAACAGTTCTTCACAATAATAATAATAATAATAATAATAATAATAATAATAATAATAATAATAATAATAATAATAATAATAATAAGAAAATGATGAAAGTAAAAACACTTTCAACTACAAGTCCATAGAAGCTAGATTATATTCCTGGTAGGAAAATTAGAGATACATCCCCTCTCCGCATAGAACTCGTGATTATTCTTTCGCTTGTGTCTGTTGTTATCTTAACATGCGGTTCTCCATCACGTTAATAATATGGCCAGAGAATTCCCGTAATTATTAGCTTGTAACTCACATAATTTAATGGATTATTTTGCGTCGATGAAATTGGGACAGCGATGTTGTATTTCGCGAAATGAGGTCGAGGTTTCGCCGTAGATTACCTGACATTCGCTTTAAGGTTGGGAAAATCCTGGGACAAAAAACCCAACCAGATAATCAGTCCAAGCGGGAATCGAACCCACGCCCGAGAGCAACACCGGATCAGCAGGCAAACGCGCTAACGCCTGAGCTATACCGATGGTTAAACTGACACAATGTAGACAGAAAATAAATGGTGATTACAATAATTAAAATATAATTGTGATAATCATTTCATGCTAATGGAAACTTAATTGGTTTCCTACATAACAAATAGTTGTACCTATTTCTACAAAGCCATTCATAGTTTGTTTGGCTAATCAGGAAGCAAATAAAACAGAGGAACATGTTGTGCACATAACGCGGCGTATCTTGAGCGATGGCGACTGTTAGATTGGAAGTGGTTGATGCGTTTTGCGCATGCGTTACACTGATTTCTACACTGTAGCTACAACACATCAGTTTTATCAGGTGAGATATGTTACCAGTGTTCGCCGTATAAGAGCATTCGTTTCTTTAGTTCCAACGCCCACTGACGTCACCTAGCGTTCAAGATAGCTATACAGAGTAGCCTATTTAAATAAATATGGCATATTTGCACACCAGGTAAAACTATAAAACACATGAACTTACGTATAACCGGAAATAAATAAATAAATATATATATATATATATATATATATGGACGAGGAAACTAAGCAAAATTATCAGGTCGAAATTTCGAATAGATTTGCCACTTTAGAAAGTTCCGACGAAGTTGAGAAAGAATTATATGTTAACAGCGTGTGGGAAAATTACAGAGATAGTATCAAAATTGCAGCTGAGCAGAGCATAGGTTATTATGAAACTAAGAAAAGAAAACCGTGGTTTGATGAAGATTGTTGCATTGCAGTAGAAAGAAGGAAACAGGCAAAATTGAAATTCTTACAGGATCCAGTTGAGAAGAGAGATAATTATTTCAATGAAAGACGGGAAGCAAGTCGTACACTTACGAATAAAAAGAGAGGTTTCTTGAAGGAAAAACTGAATGACGTAGAAACAAATAGTAAGAATAAAAACATTAGAGATTTATATAAGGGTATAAAGGAATTTAAGAACGGATATCAGCCAAGGGTAAATGTGATCAAGGATGAGAATGGTGACTTGCTTGCAGACTCTCCATCAGTCCTAAACAGATGGAAAAACTATTTTGCGCAACTACTAAATGTACATAGGCCAAATAGAAATCATCGGGACGAAATTGAAATACAAACTGCTGAGCCATTTATACCCGAACCCACGCTTTCAGAAGTCGAAATTGCGATAGAAAATCTGAAAAAGTACAAGTCTCCAGGTATCGATCAAATTCCAGCAGAATTAATACAAGAGGGTGGAAGTGCATTATATAGCGAAATTTATAAACTTGTAGTTGCTATTTGGGAAAAGGAAATTGTACCAGTACAATGGAAGGAGTCCATAATTGTACCTATTTTTAAGAAGGGGACAAAACCAACTGTGGTAACTTTCGAGGAATATCACTTTTGTTGACGTCGTACAAAATGTTGTCCAATATTCTTTTGAGAAGATTAGCTCCGTACGTAGATGAAATTATTGGGGATCATCAGTGCGGTTTTAGGCGTAATAGATCCACTATTGATCAGATTTTTTGTATTCGACAGATAATGGAGAAAAAATGGGAGTATAAGGGTACAGTACATCAGTTATTCATAGATTTCAAAAGGGCATATGACTCGGTTAAGAGGGAAGTATTATATGATATTCTTATTGAATTTGGTATTCCCAAGAGACTAGTTCGATTAATTAAAATGAGTCTCAGTGAAACATACAGCAGAGTCCGTATAGGTCAGTTTCTATCTGATGCTTTTCCAATTCACTGTGGGCTAAAGCAGGGAGATGCACTATCACCTTTACTTTTTAACTTCGCTTTAGAATATGCCATTAGGAAAGTTCAGGATAACAGGCAGGGTTTGGAATTGAACGGGTTACATCAGGTGCTTGTCTATGCGGATGACGTGAATATGTTAGGAGAAAATACACAAACGATTAGGGAAAACACGGAAATTTTACTTGAAGCAAGTAAAGCGATCGGTTTGGAAGTAAATCCCGAAAAGACAAAGTATATGGTTATGTCTCGTGACCAGAATATTGTACGAAATGGAAATATAAAAATTGGAGATTTATCCTTCGAAGGGGTGGAAAAATTCAAATATCTTGGAGCAACAGTAACAGATATAAATGGCACTCGGGAGGAAATTAAACGCAGAATAAATATGAAAAATGCGTGTTATTATTCGGTTGAGAAGCTTTTATCATCTAGTCTGCTGTCAAAAAATCTGAAAGTTAGAATTTATAAAACAGTTATATTACCGGTTGTTCTGTATGGTTGTGAAACTTGGACTCTCACTCTGAGAGAGGAACATAGGTTCAGGGTATTTGAGAATAAGGTGCTTAGGAAAATATTTGGGGCTAAGCGGGATGAAGTTACAGGAGAATGGAGAAAGTTACACAACGCAGAACTGCACGCATTGTATTCTTCACCTGACATAATTAGGAACATTAAATCCAGACGTTTGAGATGGGCAGGGCATGTAGCACGTATGGGCGAATCCAGAAATGCATATAGAGTGTTAGTTGGGTGACCGGAGGATAATATTAAAATGGATTTGAGGGAGGTGGGATATGATGATAGAGACTGGATTAATCTTACACAGGATAGGGACCGATGGCGGGCTTATGTGTGGGCGGCAATGAACCTTCGGGTTCCTTAAAAGCCATTTGTAAGTAAGTAAGTATGTATATATATATATATTTATTTATTTATTGAGATATGTGCCATGTTGTATTGTGACATCCTCATTTATTCGTTGAGTAGTCAGGAGGTGCCCTATGTGTTTATCACGTACTGTCAGATGAACACACCTGGCTGTTTGCTCTGGGATTTGCTGGAATGCACTGCACATGCGCTCTTGTAATTACGCTGTCGATGGGAGTGGCATATACCAAGCACTAAGAATCCCTACAGCCAAAAATATTATACAGAATTAACATCAGGTGTCCCATAGTGCATGAGCCACATCCGGTACTCCTCCAGTATGGCGGGTAAATTTTGGACAAAAATTGGCAATAACAGCAACTGTTGGTCTGCCGATATATTGTGAGTCCGTACGGGTTTGTCACCTATAATTCCTACCAAAACATTGATAGGAAAACGATGTTGATGTCTCATTTGTTCAAAGACTGGAGGATTTTCATCTGCCCACAGCTGTATATTGTGGTAATTTGCTATCCCATTTTGTGAAGCCCGCCTCACCAGACTGTGAACAGCGGATTTTCAGCGTTCTTTCTTAGAAGGAATTGACAGAACTCTAATCTGTCATGATGGTCTGATGGCATAAACATTTGTATGCGTTGAATATGATGTGGATACAGCAACTGCTCATGCAGAATTCATCAAGCAAGAGCGTGGTTGATGTTTTTAGCCGCTGATATTTTTATAACACTTGAGAATGTTCTTCAGCTCTTGCAAAAAACCGCTCTTTACTGTCCGAGGTGTACCGCGATCCGCAGTTTGTGGTGTTAATGATCTAATTTCTGTATGTCGTTGGAATATCTAGCAGAACATGTTTCTGGATTATATACGGCGTCCTGGATGTCCTTCAGCATACATGACACGGGCCTGTCGATTGCTACCATCAGCTAAACCATAGTAGTATATCACGTCTGCCATTTCCCTTGCAGAATAATAGGAGTCCATTAGACTGTTTACTGTTTACACTGTACAGAATAACACACGTGTACCGTACTGTAATTGCTCAGTGCTTGCGCGAACTCGAACCTTATACTGATAACTACAACCAATAAACAACTGACTAGTGTACGAATGATTTAATGCACCACCGTTAGTGCACTGTAGAGGTAACCACAACTAATAAAATCGAAATGAGCGAAATAGAAAGATATACTACACTACTGAATACTATATTTAAGTAACAAGATATCTTCTTTTAAATATGAGATTCACGTTTACTCGACTCTGTTTACTTTTCCTTAGGAATGTTGGCGCTCTCAAAAACATACGAAACTTTGTTTCGTATTTTTAATCAATAATACACCACAATAAAGAATTGTCAATATCTCAACAAATATTTTTGTTTCAGGATATATATTCAGGGGAACCTCCAGTCTTGTTTTGGCCAACATTAGTTGCTACAAACATATGCCACATTGTTACGTAAACAATCGGTACTGCGAGATTTGTAGACTCATCGCGCGTAAAAGAAATCTCGTGAATCAATAAGGTACAGTAAAAATTTACCAGCTATTTATCGCTCACGTCACAACTAAAGTCCATTAGTCTCTACCTTAGTCTATCAACGAGGGTAATGTATTTCAATTACAGACACAGACCCTTCAGAAATTGTTTTCTTCTCACTACCAGACTTACAGGAAAATGCAACTGATCACATCTTAAGGTGTTACCAAGGTTTACTAGAAGCCTGGAGATCTACAACAATCACGAAATAGGCCAAACTCCTTACACAATTCCTGACTTTGGAAAGGAAAACCTTAAGATGGGTAATCGAACTTCTGACCGGACACTTCCATTTTCATAAGCATCTACTTACAGTATATTAGGCCTCACTGATACAACTTATAGGAAATGTGGGGTGAATGTTTAATCATCACCTCCCATTTCGTTGGATTGTCCATGTCTAAGCCACATCAGGCATCGATATCTCGGAAAATAAATGCTGTTTCCCGAGGAAATTCAGGAAATAAAATCCAGAAGAATCCCAACGTTGGTCATTCACTGCGGTCTTCTGGGCTGATTTCCAGTTTTTTGGGGTGCACAATGGGTCATTTGTGTCTACGTACTTCAGTAACAGTCTACACTCTTACATGGGAAGAATAGGTGTTACCAACCAACCATGTTTCCATAAGCTTTGTAATAGTGGAGATCTAAGGGCTAGAATAAAGTCTTCTTCACAACAGTCTCTTCCAACATAAACATCATGTCTCATACATTGAAAGTTTTGTCAAGAATGCAAAACAACTGTTCTGCTAACAAGCCAATTCTTTTAATAAGTCACCGGGTGAATAAAATTCGTTACTGGAACTCAGTACCGCTATTATTCCATGCCTGGTCCCTGACCCATTCCGATACATTAAGCTAAACATTGTCTTATTAATCTGAAATAGTACCATATAATATCAAGATTCAGTGCTTACTGAAATCTCCGATATTCCTAGCATTATTTCCTCTACAAAACATTTGCCATAGAATTCGTTTCCCGGAATGTCGTTTCCAGTGGTCTCCTTGCTTCACTTTGAATCTGAGGTTCGTGGATTCAAATCCAAGCTACGGTATAGAAATTCTTAAGTGCATAACAAATTCTTAACTTTTTCTCTTTTCGAAAGTGAGCAAAGCTGAGAAGTTGTATATTATAAATTTATGATCCACTGGGACTTAGGTGCTCAGAGCTACTCCAATCCGCATCTAAGCCTCAGCAACGATTTTGGATCACTGACGTATTAGTTACAGTGCTTTCAATACCGAGTAATCGGCAGAATCAGTGTTCTGAGACGTTATCCCTTAGAGAGTAAATGTGCTCTGCTTTAAAATATCTGTATCTTTTAGTGAGCGGAGAAGAATTAATAAGCTTAAAATGAACTCGAGAGTGATGGGGTCCTCATTTGATTTCTTGCACCTGATATATCCGTTAAAGTATTGAATGTATTTTAAATTGATTTAAAGGAGGATTTATATCTTAATTTACCAAAATTGTACTTTATAGTAACATTATAATTTCTATTAACAAAAAATTAAATCACTGTAGAAACTGCAACAGAAAAAAATACTTAACAGCTTGCATCTTTCATTGTCGTATTGCTATCAGCTGAGCATTTCTCTAAAATTTGTCATATTCATTGGCATGTCATGCTGGATAATGACGCCATAAGTTATCATTTGAAGTACATTACAGAAAATTAAAGTTTTTGCCATCGCCCGAATACTAAATAAATAGGAATAAAATTTCCTACAGTGATATAAATTTTGATATTGATAATTTCTCACTAGTACACTCATATATATCGCCATAACGTATACACTCAAAAATACAAATAAATTACCTTGTATAAATTAAATAAGAACTTAATTCTCCCTAACTACCTACTAGAGATGAACAAAACTAACTGCCGCTCTCGCTCGCTGTATTCGTTGCATTTGTCTTGCGACTCTCGTCTAGTCATTCTCGTGCGCTTCGAGTCCCGTCCATCATTCTCGAAATAGTATTTGGTCGGCGTGGAAAGATTTCGTAACTTTCAATAACATACATCATTGAGATAAATAACATTAGAAATGTTTAAATGAGACAAAAAGACAAAACAGAACAGTATCTTAGATATCAAAATGTTCTGGTTCTATTATAATATATTATGATCTTATTCACCTATGGTATTATAGGCTAAATATAAAAAAATTATCAAATAAATTTGTTTTTCTAAGAAACATAAAACATAATGTTAATATCTTTTTACTTGAGATTGCACACTTGATCTCAAATAAATGAAAAGAAAATTTCTAGCCTTTTAATAAGGGCCTAGTAATTAAATAAAGACTGGGAAACGAATTATTATACACTGAAAGGTAGAGATGATGTTTCAAATAGGCTACTTGATTGTTTATACATATATAACAGTTGCCAAAGTAGATAAAAGTTCAGTCAGGTATAAACAACTGTGGTGATTCAAGGCTGCTTGACGTTCGGGACTTCGGGAGTGATCAATCTCGACGTCTCGAAACACTCACATGCAGTCTTTACGTCAACAACGCGACGTATACAACATTGTTGTGCGGGTTTTCGGCTTTGCGGGCGCTGTTAGTCTTGTTTTCTCTATCGTTATTCATCTCTACTATCTACTATACAAGCCATCATCGAACTCCACTAACTTACATCACGATTGCTGTTCTTCTCTTCAGGTGCTCATCTAGACTGACCTTGCTTCGACCACTGCAATAACCGAACCATTGCATTGGATAGGTACACGCAACTGCACAGGAATTATTCTGTTCCTGAAGTGAAGAGTTGTAGGAAAAATTTCCAAGTCATTTCCACGCCCAAGTTTCTTTGTCGTGGACAGATATCTCTGCAGAGTCTGAGACTGCAGCGGCTTCTGATGATGAAAAAGAAAAACACTATCGGTTCATAACATCTTTGTGGAGGTTTTAAATCTTCTGCAAATCGTCAAAACTTGCACCAGGAGACCAAAGTTTCTCAACAATATTAGGTCGTGGTTAAAAAAAATAGGCACAATGGACTTAAGGTTCACAATTATCACAATTTGACTCTAGATTATAGGTAATATTTGTATCTTTAATAATTGTAATAATAATAATTGTGCGTTATGAGGAATTGCAAAATAACAGCAAGGGAAACGGGAGGAAGGAACATTCTAAAACGTCATTCACTCGAAATTTCATATGGACTTCTCTGGATTTCAATCAGGTTCTCTAGTGCAGAGGGCCATTGCTTTAGCTTCCCAAATAACGCTATAAAGACACTCATTCCAGTTCATAGACGGGACTGACCAAAATGATATTTAAACCCGTCTTTTCACATGTCCACTCACAATCTGAACGGACAGCGAGAGATGTGCCCCGGTCCTTGACAAGAAGAGTTCGTTCTCGTGTGGTCAAGTTGGATCATGAAGGAAATCTATTTCAGTTGGACGGTTGACGAGATAGGAATCACACTGGAGGAAAAGAGAGCAAGCTTTCAATGGGCGAACCATTAGATAGGTCCACACGACTGCACCGGATCATCCGAAGCAAGCAGACTGAACGAGATGCGACCTGATTAAGCCTGATTTCCAATTCAATAGGAGTCAAGACGCGACATCTCGGACACATCTGGGCACTACCCCATCGGTTTCCTTTAACGCAGTGTCATCTTCTAATTTAGTGGTTTCCTTTCCTCAGGAGTTAATGAATGACGTTATCGACCATTTTATAATAATGTACGTAGGCTTATATTAAGAATTCTCTACAACTAACAATATAAAAGAAGCAATGAAAGTGAAAATTGAATACACTCAAAGAAATCATAAAATAAACAGAACAACATGGCATTTAAAGTATTTCAGTATTCAAAAATTTTAAAATAAATTGCAATTCGAGTCGCATCTTCTATTTCTCCTTACTTTTAAAGCGGAATGTAAATATTCGAGTGTCAAATGAGTAAAATGTTTCGAAAATTTCAACATCGTACGTTGAGTTCGTCACACTATTCTGACGGCACTAGCTCACCAAAGAATCAGACTCTTTGATATGGTGGTTACCATAGGAATAAACCTATTCTCTTGCATACTAACGTTCTCCAACAAACCACTTCAGATAAAACACAATAATCCCATTGTAAATACTTGTACTGACATATTATGGTACATAAAAATAAAGAAAAAAGGAAAACAATAATTAACAATAAAACATATAAGTTGTATTGCATTTATTTCAATCTAAATCACATTCAAAAGAAATTATAAATAAGAACCTGTTCCTTAAATACATATCATAAATAAATAACATTAACACCCAAACAAGAGCATAAACATTGCATGCAATTACGTGAATCATATGAAATCCCCTACCACATTTTAATAGTATATTACTAGACAGTGGATGCGGGATGACTTATCGTTGAATGTAGGTGCATATTTACTATATGTTACATTTTTTCATTCAGACCATTGGCTCAACAGGTTTTTAACCGTAAATAGACGACGTCAACATGCTACTGTATCTCCGTACAGTCAGAATGATAAGAAAAATTACGTACTGTAGCACATACCTCGTCATCATTGATGGAATTACTAGCGTTGCAGTAAACGACGATATAGTCTAAAGTTGTCGAAGCTGAATCGTCTTCGCCTATCCTGCAGGATAACACAACTGCACACATTGCACAAGGGACCAGGGTCCCTTCGTTCTGTGCGCTGCTGTACTCGCCAGGTACACAAAAGACGGACGACACGGCACGTGCCATATACTCTGATACGAAACAACTTCACTTTTCCTTAAGTCATCCCGCATACACTGTCTATATATTACGATAGAAGTTGGAAAGTGCTTTTTGCAAAATCGAGGAAAAGTTTGAAAAACGAACAGAATGAGTTTTTCAATTTACGAGATTAAATCTTTGTCGAGATTTTAAAAGGAACTAGGCAAATAAGAGTGTTCTATTTTGTCTGCACTTCAAAATCGTGTATTGTACAACATTTTTTGCACGATCATATTTTTAAAATTGCAAATGCAATAGAGGAACTCTATTTTTTTTTTTCAAAACTTACAATGTCCATTTTTAGAAAATGTTACGAATATGCGTCTCTGTAATAAAGGAAGATTCTTCCTCGGTAAAAATTTATACGAATCGAATGCAAAAAAAAAATCTTCAATATTTCGCCATAAAACATATTTTGTTCAGTGCAGAGAAGTAAGTTTTTGGCATCTGAAGTGTATTTTCAAATATTGGGCATGTTAAGTTTTGAAAAAGAAAAAAGCCCTTCAATATATTCTACATTAAAAATTTAGAGCAATAGTAGTCCAAAGCCTTCGTAAAACTTCACTGTAACGATAAGTAATAATATGTGCACTGTAATGAGTCTATTTCAGTATAATTTTATATTATGAACAGAAGTGAAACAATTCCTTCGTAAACACGATACCAGCGTATATGTGACTCGAGTATTGTACACGACGTCAGAGGGAAGAGGGTAGAATTGTTTTCTGTACAGTCTGGTTACAGCAACAGTGCTGAACTGTGGTGCTACGTGTCCAGTACGGTAGTAAGTGAGCGAGTCGATTTCTAACTGTAGTGCAGTGTTATTGTCATGTAGACTTTAGTTAAATTTTACAACCCATAGAGAACTACCTATAGTAACATTGGCTATATTTCACTCCAAATGTTCGGAACAGGTAGTGCGCAATGTTTATGTTCCACCTAAGTATACTTTATATGTCTGAAAACTACTCTTGTTTATATCCGACCGTTGCACTGTGCAGAGTTCAGAAACACCCACAATGAATAGTAGAAGCGTAGGCAACCTCGTGTCCAAGGAAAAAGAGATTTTATCATTAGTTATGAAGCATGGTTTCCCTAGCAACAAGTTTCTGCGTGGGAATTCTAACTTTCAAGGCCTAACAACAATAGCTGTAAATACAACAGAAAAACACGATCGTGCAGAAATTAGTTTTTCATTCTGTTGTTTCTTTTTAATTTACAACATATTTCTTTACATTTCTGTTTATTTTCTCTTTCATTGTCCTTTCCCATCTTCTTTCTATTTTACACCCTCTTTTCTTTATTTTTATCTTTCTGATCAGAGGTGCACTTGAACTGGTTATCTGGTTGAGATTTTCTCCAACCTTAAGGCGAATGACGTCAGGTAATTCTTTGCGAAACTTTAGTTTCATGTCTCTAAAATTTCGTCTCGCTCTTACCAAATATATCGACATTACATAACTTCGTAGTTGATGTAGCGTCGTTAAATGACATATGAAAATATATCCTTCTTCATTTAGTTATTTATACATACTTGTTCAATTTCACCCTTGCCCCATCGACCGTGATTGTGTCTTCCTTTCCATTTGTTTACTTCGTAATTTTCCAAGCAGTGACCTTTCATGGTAGCGATCACATGACACGGAAGAGCCTCTATTTTTATCAGCTCATGTTCGTTATTTCCACACCCTTGTGAAAATTATGACACAGAACAACAGACTCGATCCATGAAAGTGGATTTTTTGCTCTCGTTTCTGTCTCTTTTTCTTATTGCTTATTTTCCCCTACTTCTTGTTTCCTTTTCACATTCAATATACAGTATGTTCTTCCTTTCCATCCATTCTTTTATCTTCATCTCCTCTTTACTTCTTGGCTGCTCTATACAATCTCTAACTTTACCTCCCTCCGTTACACTCGGTCTTCTACATCGCCCTTCCTTTCTTTTCTTTATTCATCATGTTTTTCCCTTTATTCTCCTTCTCTCTTTCTTTCCTTCTTTCCTTTCTTTTTACATTCTTTGGTTTTGTATTTTCATCCCCTTCTTTCGATTTCTCAATTTAATCACTTCACATTTCGTTTTTTTCTTTCTATCCTCCATTATTTCTCACATGCTGTCAATTCATTCTGTTCATCTTCCTTTCTATCTTTCCTCTTCAGTACCTCCATTACTCTTCCTTTCTCAATTTTTCTCCCCTTCACTCTTCCTTTTTTCTATCTTTTCTTATTTTTTTAATAGGCTATTTTACGAGCTTTACCAACAACTTAGGTTATTTAGCGTCTGAATTAGATGTAGGTGATAATGCCGGTGAAATGAGTCCGGTGTCCAGCACCGAAAATTAAACAGCATTTGCTCATATTGGGATAACCTCAACCAGGTAACTTGCTCAACCGGGAATCGAACCCGGGCCACCTGGTTTCGCGGCCAGATGCGCTAACCGTTACTCCACAGATATGGACTCTTTTCTTATCTTCGTTCGTAATCTAAGCTTTCTTTTCTCTCTTTTTATTCTATATTATTATCATATTCGCTTAATTTTCCTTCGTTTCTTATTTTCTTAATGTTCATCTCTTAGTTTTGTATCCTCTTCACTCTCTCTTTCATTTGTATTTTCTTCATTACGTTCCCCAGTGTTAATATTTCTTTTTTCTCGTTCCTTCGTATTTCTTTCACCTTCCATTTAATTTCATTCTTTGTTGCTCTCTTTCATTTTCATTATTATTTATCGATCTTTGTTTTTATTTATCTCAGTATAGTGAAAGACTTGCGATAACACAAGATAACGTAAAAACAATTCAACGAAGCATGACCATAAATTAATAATGATGATAATAATAATAATAATAATAATAATAATAATAATATTTACTTACTTACAAATGGCTTTTAAGGAACCCGGAGATTCATTGCCGCCGTCACATAAGCCCGCCATTGGTCCCTGTGCAAGATTAATCCTGTCTCTATCATCATATCCCACCGCCCTCAAATCCATTTTAATATTATCCTCCCATCTACGTCTCGGCCTCCCCAAAGATCTTTTTCCCTCCGGCCTCCCAACTAACACTCTATATGCATTTTTGGATTCGCCCATACGTATTACATGTCCTGCCCATCTCAAACGTCTGGATATAATGTTCCTAATTATATCAGGTGAAAAATACAAAGCGTGAAGTTCTGCGTTGTGTAACTTTCTCCATTTTCCTGTAACTTCATCCCTCTTAGCCCTAAATGTTTCCCTAAGAACCTTATTCTCAAACTCCCTTAATCTCTGTCCCTCTCTCAAAGTGAGAGTCCAAGTTTCACAACTATACAGAACAACCGGTAATATGACTGTTTTATAAATTCTAACTTTCAGATTTTTTGACAGAAGACGAGATGACAAAAGTTTCTCAACCGAATAATAACAGACATTTCTCATATTTCTTCTGCGTTTAATTTCCTCCCAGTGTCATTTATATTATCTGTTACTGTTGCTCCAAAATATTTCAATTTTTCCATCTCTTCGAATGATAATCTCCAATTTTTATATTACCATTTCGTACAATATTCTGGTCACGAGACATAATCATATACTTTGTCTTTTCGGAATTTACTTCCAAACCTATCGCTTTACTTGCTTCAAGTAAAATTTTCCTTAATCGTTTGTGGGAATTCTCCTAACATATTAACGTCATCCGCATAGACAAGAAGCTTATGTAACCCGTCCAATTCCAAACCCTCTGTATTATCCTGAAATAATAATAATAATAATAATAATAATAATAATAATAATAATAATAATAATAATAAAATGTATATTATTAACGTATTATAATATTTGTAACCTGTGACGCGGAAGCCCATAGAGGGCCAAGGTCGCTGGACTCTCATTCACATGCCAGAAGTGAACGATCACACAACCAGCAGGGGGTAACTTGTAGTCATGCAGAATATCTCTTCATCCGTGGCAGCTGGCATATAGAACCGGATTGCGCTACTCAATGTAGTTACTTGAATTCTTGCTGAGTGGACAACGGTCCCATACAGTGGTCGAAATTCTCGCATTAAGACCAGAATCAGAGCTCGTTCCGTACTGCCAGTCCAAGGCATGACGCCTTAGACCACGCGGCCACGATATGAATAAAATTGTAGTAACTCTATAGAAATCAATTATAGATATTACGATTCTTTCACACTGTATGCGTTACTGTTAAAGTTAGGTTGTTATTTCCATAGTAAGTAATTAGACCGGTCAGTCACTCATCTGACCGCACAGAAGTGTGCGACGAGCTGCGACAGTGGCTAATTCAATAAGGCTGAGGAATTCGCATGAAAAAATATCGTCGCTCTGTCAAGGTAGGTAATTAATTAAATTTACCTAAGCCACACTAGCAGCAATTTGTATTAATCAGCTGAAAGCTCTGTTTCTCCCTTACCCGTGGCTTTGAGGCCTAATCCATCATATCCTGCGCCACGCCACACTATCCCAAAATTCCCAAAATGCGAATTGCAGACTTAATAGGCGGCTCCGGACATAACGCTAATTGCGTAATGATGATGTCTCTGATATTGCCTCCTACACTGTAGTCAATGTAGACTACTTTTCATTTACACGCTCCATCACAGCTCAACGGCACTGCGATAACTGAAAAGTTAGTGATTACTCTTTCTCTTCTTCTCATTTTTCGTACTTATCTGGTGTGAAATTTTTGTATAAATAAGAAGTAGGCTACCAACTAAAAGGGAAGTTCAAACAGTCCATTTTGGGAAGTTTGAAGTAGACTAAGCTTTCCTCAGTAACTCGCACACTACACTTCACAATTCAATGAATAATTACTAATCCGTATCAAGTGGGGCAGTAAATGTACACTGTAAAATCTGATCAGCTAGTTGACTCTATTCACAATTTAGTTAGTGGGCATAATTCTAATTCAGATTTATTCATTTATTCACTTACTTCTTTTCTCGCTCATATATTCACTTATTCACTAGCTCACTCACATTCACTCACTCAATTATTCGCTTATTCACCGATTAGCTTATTTACTCACTTATTCGCTTATTCACTGATTTATTCACTTATTCAATCACTTACATACACATTCACTCACTTATTCACTAACTCATTATTCATTAACTCATTATTGACATATTCACTGTTTTATTCATTTATTCATTTATCCACTCATTTATTCATATATTCACTCATTTATTGAATTATTCTATCACTCATACATTCATTCACTCATCTATTCAGTAACTCATTATTCACTCATTTATTAACGTACTCATCTATTCACTTATTCACTCACCCATACATTATTCACTTATTCACTCATTTTTTTCACGTATTCACTCACCCATACATTATTCACTTATTCACTTACTCATTTATTCATGTATTCACTCACCCATACATTATTCACTTATTCACTCACTCATTTATTCGCTTATTCACTCACCCATACATTATTCACTTATTCACTTACTCATTTATTCATTATTTACTCACCCATACATTATTCACTTATTCACTCACTCATTTATTCATTTATTTACTTACCAATACATTATTCACTTATTCACTCACTCGTTTATTCACTCACCCAAACATTATTCACTTATTCATTCACGTATTCACTCACCCATACATTATTCACTTATTCACTCAATCATTTATTCACATATTCACTCACCCATACATTATTCACTTATTCACTCATTTATTCACTTATTCACTCACCCATACATTATTCACTTATTCACTCATTTATTCACTTATTCACTCATTTATTCATTTATTTACTCACCTATACATTATTCACTTATTCACTCACTCATTTATTCACATATTCACTCACCCATACATTATTCACTTATTTATTCACTCATTCACTCATTTATTAATTTATTTACTCACCCATACATTATTCACTTATTCACTCACTCATTTATTCACTCACCCATACTTTATTCACTTATTCATTCACTCATATAGTCGGCCTCGGTAGCATAGTTGTTCTAGTGCTGGCCTTCTATGCTCGAGGTTGCGGGTTCGATCCCGGCCCAGGTCGATGACATTTAAGTGTGTTCAAATGCGACAGGCTCATGTCAGTAGATTTATTGGCATGTAAAAGAACTCCTGCGGGACAAAATTCCTTCACACCGGCAACGCTGATATAGCCTCTGCAATTGCGAGCGTCGTTAAATAAATAATTTATACACATATTCACTCGCTCATACATTATTCACTCATTCACTTCATTTATTCATTATTCATTTATTGACTTACACATTTATTCACTTATTCACTCATTTATTATCTTATTCAATCACTCATTCACTCATTTATTTACTAACTGTTATTCAATTATTCATTTATCATTTATTAACTTTTGTCACTCACTCATTAAGTTTTCACTCAGTTATTTATTCACTCATTTTATTAATTTATTTGTAGGTATATTATTACTTATTCGTTTATTTATTAATGAATCACGTCTCGCTGTCATAGATGAGCATTAGAAATATACAGAACCTAATAAATTTGGATAATATATTCCGTTTATATTCTTCAGTGTCTTTTTCACAGATTCGCCGTATATAGAGTCTAAATTAATTAAATTGTTGTGATATTTCACTGGGCGATGTCTTTGGCACATGCTATGCTGCACATCTCTTCCTCTGTTATTTCCTTTGTAGGAGGGTTAAATCGCAGCTGGACGTGGTCAGATATCGAAAGTAGGAATCTTGAAAATTTATGGCCGCTGAAAGCCAACATGGAGCTTTAGAAAAGGAATTTTCCGACTTTGAGCCTGGCTACGTCGATGGTAATCAGCAGAGTCAACACGGGTCGCGATGACATGGCAGTTTAGATTCGAGAAAATACATTGTTCGAAACAAAAGAAGAAGAGGTCCGTGCTCTTCGTAGCTACATAGTATAAAGGAAGTATAATATGAAACAGCGTACTACCTGAGTTAAAGTTACCAGATTTGTTTCACAATTTTCGGGGACAGATAACGATAGGCCTATACAAAGGAAGTATCTTTAATATTTCTGTTACTTTGCCATTCACTTACAGTCTTACTAATAAACGATGTATAAATATTATAACAGGTATATACGGAGCTGCAACACGAAACGTTACTAATAAACCGCATACAAGCCCACTCACCAATACATCTGTTATAACTCCCAATGCTAAAAGTTATACAGCACTGAGGCCTTGTACAGCCATTATATATATCGGAAACATGGCCGTCACCTATCAGCTGTTCTGGCGACTGTCAACTTTTACATTTTTTTTTTTTTTGCTAGTAATATTGTTCTCACCGATCAGCTGTGCTGGCAATCGTCATCTTGTGCATGTCTATACACAAGTTTATCGTTATTTGTGAATTGTGTGTTTATTTACAAAATGGACTTCAATTTAATGCACGATTTGTTGGATATAGATGTAATTGAAGCCCTAAATCCTGAACGTAAAAACAGGAAAAGAAAGTTATATAAATTACGTCAAGATCCCTTCTTGTTAAGTGATGACGAGTTCCGAGGAAAATACAGATTCAGCAAAGAATACGTAGAAAAAAATTGTTGATATTGTAAGAGATAACATTATAAAATATCCAAGAGGTGGAGCAGTACCATGCAATCTTCAAGTTCTTGCAGCACTTCGTACATGGGCCCGAAATGAGGTATGTATTGTTTAGGCATACGATAATTTTATTATCTAAACCTGAGTAAAAATTTATTTAAAGTACGAATATATTTTATTGAATCCAACCTTGTACACACAAAATAAATAATTTACAATGAAAAGTGCCTTTTCGTAAGCATGATGATGTGCATTCGACAAACACAGACAAATCTGCCCTTTTTAATATTTGAAGATAATTGTCAGTGAGGTATCCGTATACTGAAATTTCCCCAATCCATTGCACTTATCTGCCATATTACAATATTATTAACTAGTAACTTTGGTAATTCCGAATAAGTATGTTCTGCTGGAGGTAAGGTAGGTCTATATTAACTTCCTTTTCTTTTACAGATACAAGACGATGCAGGTGATCTGCATGGCTTAAGCCAACAGTCTGTATCAAATATCTGCCATAGAGTAGGAACTGCTTTGGCAAGAAGATCGAAAGATTTCATCAGAATGCCTACAAGCAACGCAGAACAGCAGACAGTCATGGCACAATTCCGTGAAATATGTGGCATGAGAAATGTGATTGGAGCTATTGACTGCTCTCGCATTAAACTAAAGAAAGTACCAGGAGAGGTGTCCCAATACTACGTCAACAGGAAGGGCTACTTCTCTCTCAACGTACAAGTGATATGCGATGCATCATTACGTATCAGAGACATCATTGTACGTTGGAGAGGTAGTACACATGATAGCAGAATCTTCCGAGAGAGCCAAATTAAACAGAGGTTCGAAGGAGGTGAATTTAAAGGACGTCTGCTTGGAGATTCAGGCTATCCTTGTACGCCTTACCTGTTCACTCCTCTCTTAAATCCATCGACACCAAGAGAAGAAAGGTACAACCGATCACACATACTGACAAGAAATGTAGTTGAAAGGTGCTTTGGTGTGTGGAAACAAAGGTTTAGGTGTTTATTGAGAGGATTCTCCACTAGCCTTGAGAACACAAAAACTTACATTGTTGCCTTAGCAGTACTACACAACTTAGCATTAGAAATGGGGGAACAAAATGATGTTCAATATCCACCTTCACCTCCTGATGAAGATCCTTCTCCAGCAGAAGACCTACAGGTACCACAGAATACATTGCATGGGCAAGCTGCAAGAACTGCTTTTATAAACACTTATTTCTAAGTGGAAAAGGTTTCCAGATTTGTGGAACACATTTAATTGTAATAGTCTGAAATATTAGCAACTATAAGAAACTTTGATTAGACTATTGCAAAAACCTTTCTTGGTTGGTGTCATAATGTTAATCTTACTTACTTACTTACTTACAAATGGCTTTTAAGGAACCCGAAGGTTCATTGCCGCCCTCACATAAGCCCGCCAGCGGTCCCTATCCTGTGCAAGATTAATCCAGTCTCTATCATCATACCCCACCTCCCTCAAATCCATTTTAATATTATCCTCCCATCTACGTCTCGGCCTCCCTAAAGGTCTTTTTCCCTCCGGTCTCCCAACTAACACTCTATATGCATTTCTGGATTCGCCCATACGTGCTACATGCCCTGCCCATCTCAAACGTCTGGATTTAATGTTCCTAATTATGTCAGGTGAAGAATACAATGCGTGCAGTTCTGTGTTGTGTAACTTCCTCCATTCTCCTGTAACTTCATCCCGCTTAGCCCCAAATATTTTCCTTAGCACCTTATTCTCAAACACCCTGAACCTATGTTCCTCTCTCAGAGTGAGAGTCCAAGTTTCACAACCATACAGAAGAACCGGTAATATAACTGTTTTATAAATTCTAACTTTCAGATTTTTCGACAGCAGACTGGATGATAAGAGCTTCTCAACCGAATAATAACACGCATTTCCCATATTTATTCTGCGTTTAATTTCCTCCCGAGTGTCATTTATAATTGTTACTGTTGCTCCAAGATATTTGAATTTTTCCACCTCTTCGAAGGATAAATCTCCAATTTTTATATTTCCATTTCGTACAATATTCTGGTCACGAGACATAATCATATACTTTGTCTTTTCGGGATTTACTTCCAAACCGATCGCTCTACTTGCTTCAAGTAAAATTTCCGTGTTTTCCCTAATCGTTTGTGTATTTTCTCCTAACATATTCACGTCATCCGCATAGACAAGAAGCTGATGTAACCCGTTCAATTCCAAACCCTGCCTGTTATCCTGAACTTTCCTAATGGCATATTCTAGAGCGAAGTTAAAAAGTAAAGGTGATAGTGCATCTCCCTGCTTTAGCCCACAGTGAATTGGAAAAGCATCAGATAGAAACTGACCTATACGGACTCTGCTGTATGTTTCACTGAGACTCATTTTAATTAATCGAACTAGTTTCTTGGGAATACCAAATTCAATAAGAATATCATATAATACTTCCCTCTTAACAGAGTCATAAGCCTTTTTGAAATCTATGAATAACTGATGTACTGTACCCTTATACTCCCATTTTTTCTCCATTATCTGTCGAATACAAAAAATCTGATCAATAGTCGATCTATTACGCCGAAAACCGCACTGATGATCCCCAATAATTTCATCTACGTACGGAGTTAATCTTCTCAAAAGAATATTGGACAAAATTTTGTACGACGTCAACAAAAGTGATATTCCTCGAAAGTTACCACAGTTGGTTTTGTCCCCCTTTTTAAAAATAGGTACAATTATGGACTCCTTCCATTGTTCTGGTACAATTTCCTTTTCCCAAATAGCAACTACAAGTTTATAAATTTCGTTATATAATGCATTCCCACCCTCTTGTATTAATTCTGCTGGAATTTGATCGATACCTGGAGACTTGTACTTTTTCAGATTTTCTATCGCAATTTCGACTTCTGAAAGCGTGGGTTCGGGTATAAATGGCTCAGCAGTTTGTATTTCAATTTCGTCCCGATGATTTCTATTTGGCCTATGTACATTTAGTAGTTGCGCAAAATAGTTTTTCCATCTGTTTAGGATTGATGGAGAGTCTGCAAGCAAGTCACCATTCTCATCCTTGATCACGTTTACCCTTGGCTGATATCCGTTCTTAAATTCCTTTATACCCTTATATAAATCTCGAATGTTTTTATTCTTACTATTTGTTTCTACCTCATTCAGTGTTTCCTTCAAGTAACCTCTCTTTTTATTCCTAAGTGTACGACTTGCTTCCCGTCTTTCATTGAAATAATTATCTCTCTTCTCCTCAACTGGATCCTGTAAGAATTTCAATTTTGCCTGTTTCCTTCTTTCTACTGCAATGCAACAATCTTCATCAAACCACGGTTTCTTTTTCCTAGTTTCATAATAACCTATGCTCTGCTCAGCTGCAATTTTGATACTATCTCTGATATTTTCCCACACGCTATTAACATCTAATTCTTTCTCAACTTCGTCGGAACTTTCTAAAGTGGCAAACATATTCGAAATTTCGACCTGATAATTTTGCTTAGCTTCCTCGTCCTTTAATTTCAAAATATTTAATTTAGTAATATTAACTTGTTGCTCTACTCGCTTGGCTACTGATAATCTTTCTCTTAATTCTCCAATCACCAAATAATGGTCAGAATTACAGTCTGCACCCCTGAAAGTTCGAATATCTACTATACTAGTATGTCTCCGTTTATCTATCAAGATGTGATCTATTTGGTTGTGTGTCAATCCATCTGGAGAAGTCCAAGTATATTTATGTATATCCTTATGGGGGAATGTTGTACTTTTGACAATTAAATTTTTCGATGTGGCAAAGTTGACTAATCTGACTCCATTGTCACTACTAATTGCGTGTAGGCTCTCTTTTCCAATAGTTGGTCTAAAAATATCCTCCCGTCCTACTTTAGCATTGAAATCCCCCAATAAAATTTTCATGTGATATCTAGGGAACTGATCAAAAGTATGTTCCAATTCCTCATAGAAGCTATTCTTTATATGGTCGTCTTTCTCTTCTGTAGGGGCGTGAGCATTTATAACTATGATATCGCACCATCTACCCTTAAGTACTAAATATGATAACCTGTCACTGATAAATTCGACCTTTTTTACTGCTGATTTTATTCTTTTATGAACAAAGAATCCTGTTCCTAATTGGTGATTATTGTTTCCTTCCCCATAATACAAGAAGTAATCTCCTATTTGTGATATGCCATTCCCATCTAGCCTAACCTCTTGTACTCCCACGAAGTCTATTCTATATCTAGCTAGTTCTTTTGCTACTAACGTTACCCCTCCTGTTCTATAGAGACTAGTTACGTTCCAAGTGCCAAATCTCAAATCCTTATTCCTTTGCTGTGGTCGTGCCAGAGAATCAGTCCTATTCCGAGGCTTATTATAGGGATACGTAACAAGCTGTTTTTTACGGTGATGGGTTGTTAGCCCTTCGCCCAACCCCCAAGCTGGAGGACCACCCCTTATCGGCTGTCCACGACTGCTTATTCAATATATTCGCAGCTACCCTCCATATCTGGAGGCCGTCTCCTCTATCCGCAACCTGAGGATGCGCCATGCCGTGGTGATAGGGACCCACAATACATGGCATAATGTTAATCTAAACAAAATAATAACCAACCCCGCCTGTTAAGTAGGTTTGCAATATAACTGAAGTAACATTTGTTTTATAATTTGTAACAGTGCTTCATTACTGAGTAATTCTGCTCTAGCCTTGAAGCATGATAATATACAAGACGTTTTAAATATTTTTAAGGTTCCAAGTAAACTATATTGACACTCAATGTTATTTTTTAATCACATATTGGGTACCGTAAGGTGTTTTTATTATATGTGCTGATCGAAACATATTAATATAAAATTTCATTTCATTTTCAGCTGAGAATAGAAACAACTTGTCAAACTATTAAGTTTTATATTAATATGCTCCAATTGAACTTGAAAATCTTAAATGCATTTAAGATAAGAGGTAATGTATGGTACATTTGATAACTATATAATTAGTATCATTTTGCCTTCGTCGGTGAAAAGTGACTTACTGGTATTTGTCTTTATTTTGCTTTGCCATGTTCTGTTTTCTGTCGAATGGGCGATGTTTAGGTGCTAGTGAAGAGTTTTGTGTGTTGTGTAATATTATGTGGAATAGTGTATGTGTGTTGAATTGCAATTCGATATTATTATGTTGTGAATATGTTATTGTGTATTTATTTCATACTATTGTAATATGTGCAGTTGTCGACTTTTCGGTGCAATGTGTAGTATGTTCAAGTGTTTTTATATTGTTGTAATTGTGATTGCTATCGATGATGTGTTCTGCATAATTTGACGACTTGTGCAATGGGTTAACATTAATACTATCATATATCCGTTGTGTTTGACTAGTGTAATATGTAGCTACATGGCGATTTATGCAATGGAGGGGGAAAGGAACTGGCTACTCCACCTCATTACTTCCTGGTCTAGTTGCCTCATTGGTATCACATATGAGGTTCAGACCTGTCTTTGCACAGTTGACTAAACAACAACATATTCGTTGTATCTTAATTGAAAATCTGGGCAACAAACTTATTGCATTTCAAGTTTTAGACTCCTATGGAATTGTATTTATTTTTTGTTTGGTGTGACTGTTGAGATTTTTCTGTAATGTGTTGCTTTGTGTGCTATGTTGTATATTTGTTTTGCTGCCCCTCTCTCTATATGTGTGTGTGTTTTTTTTTTGGTTTATTATGTTTTTCATTGCTTTTCTTTTTATTGAGGTGTCTCTTATTTTGGGATTTTCACTGTAATTGTATACTATATAGACTATGTTGTTACGTCACCTGTAACTTTAAAATAATATTCAGAGCAATCTTTCCTTTCCTTTTTAATGAGTTATAATGCAAAAACAAATTATTATTATTATTATTATTATTATTATTGTTATTATTAATTGAATAGGTAACCTGGAAAAAGTTTTTATATGTAAGCCAGTATTGTATAGACTGAAAACGATTATGACTCTCCAAGGAGTTTACTTGGAATCATTTGTTGTTTAAGTCTCTGTGTGCATATACAGAAGTGATCTTTGTGACATCACAGTAAAAGTAAAAAAAAAAAAAAAAAATGGAATAATTAAAAACTATTCGCTGACAACAATAGTATTCTTGGTTGTTTAATTTAAAACACAGTCCCTGTGTTCCTATAACATTTTCCTTTTTGTGTTTATCATCACTGTGCCTCCTATATCTCCTATGTGCTGTTAAAAAGATTTTGCAGGACGAAGAAAGAAGCACTGTCACCTTTAATTCCCTTGATTTTGAAAGCTACTTCCAGTATTTTCTTGTAATGATTGAAATTATACTGAAAGAGCTTTGGAAATGAAGGGAATTAAAAGTGGCAATGCTTTGTACTGCAAAATGTATGTGTATGTATATGTATATATATTTAACACGGCAGATTTAGGAGGCGCAGCAAAGATATACTAATTTAACACTTTTAATATTAATGAAACATAATTGCTTTCACAGTGAATTTAATGTATTGGTATAATGACGTGTTTAATAGCGAATCTTGAATTCATATTGTACGAAATAATGAAAAACCCCCATTTTTGCTGTGTAGTCTTCATATAATATCATATAGGCTTGATGACAAAACTAAAACAATATTAATAAAATTTATTTACCACTAAAGCTACGATTTTGCATCGTTTTTCCTTCTGATAGAAAAGTTGCTTGATTTAACATTACATGTTTCATGTAAGATTGAATGTTAGTGCATTTTGCAAATATGGTGACAAGCTGAACTGTTAGCCACTTTCTTTTAGTGAATTTTGGAATGTCATTAGAGATAAATAATGCATTATTTGTTTACTTCTTGGAAAAACTGCATTTCTCTGATTTGAATGAAATTATCAATATTATAAGAATTTTCACCAAAAAAATGTACTGTAAGGTAAGGCATGAAAACTTCATTAGGGTGACCAAATTTTCAGGCGCAAAGCAGGACCCATTCCTAAAAGTTGTTCTGTAAAGAGCTGTCTGACTTTTTATTATATGCCTTACATGTATTTATTATGCATGCTCACGCGACTTAGAACACACATATAAAATGTAGCTGCTGCAGCATGATTCAACTACTGACCAACATTTTTCTGATATCAATATATTATTTTGAACTGCTGCTTTCCAAGAAGGAAGTTACAGAATAGAACATAGCTTTGTTTTAATACACTCAGGGACAAAAAAAGCCGGACACTTTAATATTTGCTGGTATTTTGCAAAACATTATCTTCTCATACAATATTATGGTAGCCATCTGTTATGGAGACGTGTATACATTTTTGATTTATAAACAAGCCATTACAACCAAATATTCCAATTTTGCTTTCGGAGTCTCAGCTATAACAATTTTGTCTTAACCATTTTGTGCTTCATTATCGTTATCATTCGTTATTTCTTTATTTTTAACATTTTCTGAGTTTAAGTGGGGTTGTAACATTTGTCTTAAAACAAGATGCGACCTGAAGATGTGGCTAGAGCTGTAGCCCTTTACGATGATGGACGCAGTGTACGTTACATTGCAAATGTTATGAATATGGCTAGAAGCACAACCCATGATGCCATAAAACGGTATAGAGGGACCCTAGAATATACCAGAAGACCAGTTTCGGGTCGTCCAAGAGCTACAAATCCAAATGAAGACAGGTATATGGTGTTGAGAGTTCTTAGGGAGCGCAACCTTCCAGCTACTAGTGTAGCTCAGCAATTTGTTAACATGCATGGACGCCCAATTTCGGCCAAAACAGTTAGGAGGAGGTTGAAAGCAAGTGGACTGATATCAAGTAGACCTGCAACTGGTCCCAGACTTCTCAGGATGCATCGAGTTGAACGACTGCGTTTTGCAAATGATCACAGGGATTGGAGAAATGGACAGTGGAGCTGTGTTCTGTTCACCGATGAGTCCCGTTTCAATCTGTGCTCACCTGATAGACGTGAAAGAGTTTGGAGAAGGAGGGGAGAACGATTTTCACAGTGTTGCATTTCCGAAAATGTGCTGTATGGAGGTGGTGGAGTGATGGTTTGGGCAGGAGTGTGTACGGATGCTCGTACAGAGTTGGTTTTTATTGAAAATGGAAGACTAACAGCTGATAGGTATGTAAATGAATGTTTGGCTGATCATGTTGTGCCATTTGGCCAATTTGTAGGCGATAATTTTGCATGATAATGCACGGCCGCATATTGCCCATGCGGTCGGAGATTATCTCCAAGAAGTGGGAATCCATGTTCTTCCATGGCCAGCAAGAAGTCCAGACATGAACCCAATTGAACACGTGTGGGACATGCTGGGACGGCGTGTTAAGAATAGACGACCGAGACCAGAATCGTTACAAGAGTTGAGGCGAGCACTTGGCGAAGAATGGGAACTTATTCCTCAAGAAGACATTGCTAACCAAATTGAGAGCATGCCAAGACGTATGGATGCAGTTATTCAAGCCATAGGGGGTAATACCAGTTACTAAAAAGAGTTTATAATGTTTAAAGCACCATAAAATGAAAAAACAGTTAGACCAAACGATGCCATAGTTATATGGCCTTTGTAATTTTTTTGTAAATTTTCTCATCAGAGATTTTTTTTTTTCAAATGTTGTCGTATAAGGTACTAAATGAAACATTATTTTGTTTAAAAAGGTTTTGTTTCATTTTGAAATAATTGGCAACAAAATACAAGCAAATATAGAAGTGTCCGGGTTTTTTTGTCCCTGAGTGTATTTCTGGCTCCAGTCTAGATGTCTACATATTATTCGCTGCTGCAAAGTATTTTGTTTTTTTTTTTACACTTATTTTATCTGAGAGAACAGGAAAAACAGAACTTTCGCTTCAAATTTTATTTTGCAAGACTTTTAGCAAGAAAAACTTAGGAAGCAGGTTATTTATAGAGTTTTCAAGCCTTTACACAGGCTACAGGATGAGCTAAAAACCAAGTATCATACAAAATGCAGAACATCTGGTCACCCTACTTTCCATGTACTTACTATCCTTCTTATATTGGCAATATGAACTGAATTCATTTATCCTCTTTGTCCTTCTTCTGTCTTCAGCGCCACACCTTCTTTCACCTTCATTGTGTAGATATTTCCACTTCTATTTTCTTATCACCCCTCCCCTTCAAACAACAAAATCACATCAAAACCAGCTTCTCTTCTCACCATCTATCTAGACAGTTGCAGGTAGGAAATTAACAGTCATTGTGCAAAGTGATTGGAGGAAGGTATATTGGTGTAAGATACGTTAAGTAAAAAAGTACAGTGCATAAAATGTATTTAGTATGGATGGCAACATATTTTATTGCAAACTATGTGACCAAGTTGCTGCTGAAAGGAGGTTCACTGTAGAGTAACACACAAACATAAGTGACATTTTCAAAATCAAAAGAAGATGCAACAGTTAACCCTAGTTGGGACTATTACACTGTAGGCCTAATATTTTCTTTTTTAAATTTATTACTTCATATTTTAATTGAATTATTCTCATTCTCTCTTCATATTCTTTCCTCCTCATGTCCATTTCTGCTGTTATATTTTTCATTCTTTCTTTATGTTCCAATTCCTTCATTTCCATTTCTTTCCTCATGTTTCCTATTCTTTGCAAGTGTTCTTTCTCCTGTTGGATCAGCAGTTCTTCAGATCTCCTTTGAGCCATGTTCTGGATTGCGACCCTACATTCAGCATCCTGAAACAAGGAAATATAAAATAGAACTCATTTCTTCTCTGAACAAGTATAACCTATCAGTTCTTCTTACACTGTCTTCATATGCGTATACGTATACGTATATGTACATATGTATGTATGGATGGATGTAGGGTTACCATTCGTCCGGCAAAAGGACATGTCCTCTTTTTTTTTTAATCATTTTATCCTGTCCAGCAGGTACTTTTAAAAAATTTGAAATGTCCAGCATTTCCCATTTCAACTAGAATATGAATATTGAATAATGTGCGATATTATGCATAGAATATCTAAACAAATGGTGAAAATCTATGAAAGAATGTAACTGCTTCTAATAGTTGAAACTGGAGCACATACAAAAAACATAAAATATGATGACCTATTGACATTGCATTGAATTCTTACACTTTAAAAATGCCACTATTCATGATTCTAAGCTATTTCATCACTTTTATTCTGCAATGTACAAAGATATGCCAATCAAGTTAATTTGGACAAAGACTTAACTTTAGATAAACAATGGCGCAAATTCTTCAATTCCAATAGTTCTGGTGAGCACTGAAACTTTCTCAAAACTCTAAAAAATATGTCAATTCTATTTATTTATCCCAAGTCACAATGGAAATGTTGAGAGAGTATTTACCCTAATATCTGCTCAATCTCATGCTAACGGAGACAGTCAGAGGTATCATCATGGTGAAATATAATTTCAACGACATGTCCTGTGAATAGTTCCATAGTTATTTGGTACAAGATAAAAGTTTGTCTCTTCAGGCTCTTGTGCACAAAATGGGCTCCACCGATAAGTAGGGTACATATGTAATACTAATCCAGCAGATAGTGAGAAAACTAACTAAGGTGAGCCAATGTTTTTATCTTTAATTTTGTTCATTTTTTGAAAAATCCTCCTTTTTTCAGCAATTTCCTCTTATTTTAGATTCCATGTTCTCCTATAGAATTTCTTGTCATGATAACCCTAGTATGGATGTCAGTTTCCTATAATGATAATGAATACACTAAGCAATATGGGCCAATAGTCCGTCATCATCTTAAATTTTATGAGTTAAATTGATGTTCATTTACATCACATGAATATCAACATGGTAGCCATCAGACTGATTAGTTGTGACTCACTGTGAAATAGTTACCTCAAAAAGCTGTCTTCTCTTATTACACTTTATTTTTTTCCCTGTGGGAGGTCTATTTTCAGAATTCTGTGACGTGAAAGAAACATCTGGAACTTGCAACGATAACCTTACTTTATTATCTTATTGCCAACCAAATAATTAAAACATTTCAAATTCATGGCTTATACCTTTACCTCAGAACATGAGTTTAGCTCGTTTGAAGATCCTGGTTCTGATTCTTTGGTCAGTAGCCTCCCAGAGTCTACATCTGTAGTAATATCCTATATTCAAAATGAAGATAAAAACAATTATAGGGTAACATTTTGAAGGTACACTGCACATAATTTTTTTTTCAGGTATAGGCTATGTATACATAGATAAAAGTATGATTCTCTATTAAAAATTAAATTTTGAAAATTGTGTCTTATGGAATGAAAAATTAAAGTTAAAATTTCATTAAGTTTTTCTGATGAACTAGATATTTATGCTATCACTTAGATTTGATTAACTCTTATCGTTTGTTTATGCAGAGAATGTTCATATAAAAGTGTGTACTTACAATAATAGGCTGGTGATAATCAGAATCAAATTCATTTTCGTCGACTTCAAAGTCTAATGGAATCATCTCCATTACTTCCGATACATCGTTACTGGGACTTGGGGGTTTTGGTCCACCACCAGTCTGATGTATCGCTTGGCGATACATTGAAACAGACTTCTTTGTATCCAATTTCATGCACCGCCATTGCTGTTTTAACTCAGTAAGAGTCCTGTCTCTAACATTTAGCTCTGTGAATCTGTTCAAAACACACAATAATTAGTTAAAAAAGTTCTTGCCATGAAACTAAATAAAAAATCATAACTTTACAGCTCAAAATGATTTCATGCTTAGCTACCTACCTATTGTGGACCTTTTGCCAAGCTCTAGACTTGGCCTTATTGGTGTTGGTGTCAGTCACCTTGCATTCAGTAATGTTCAGACCATCTCTGATTATTTCTTTCAGGAGAGCCTGGAACAAATTATTCGTTTTTAGAATAAATAGACCATACCCTTAAACACTTGCAGTTAATGTGTATTTACATAAATATTTGCTATGTGCAGTGTTCCTATGCAGACTGGTCCCACGCAGTCATGTTCCATCGGCTTTATGACAGTAATGTGGAGCACCCACCCCAGGGAACCAAGCAATAGAGAGTGGTGTGGGACAGTTCTGCTCAGAGAAGTGTGAAAGAACTATCTGTACACTGGCATATGAACCCATGTCAGCACATGATCACTCAACACTCGTTAACAGAAACAGTAATATAACTATCATTTCCAATGCATAATATTTTATTTTACTTTCATTATTTATTTTACTGGGGTAATGATGAAAGCCATTACTTTACTATGTGGAGAAATTACATTTGGCCTAATGTTTATAAAATACTTCGATGATTGCAATAGTTAAGATTAAGGTGGTGTTAAGGGTTATGTTTACGTACAATTCTATTAATTATAGACGTAATTGTAATTGAAAACACGTGGCATTGAAGATGTAGTAAGATTAATTTACTCAAGGTGGTGTTTAGGTTACATTTCTGTTAATTATAGACGTATTAGCAAGACCGTAACACGTGGCATTGAAGATGTACTCGTAATTGTAATTGAAACGCAAGGTTGTGCTCGTACTAGCCATTATTATTATTATTATTATTATTATTATTATTATTATTATTATTATTATTATAAATGTACATTGAAAACAAGTGGGATTGAAGCTGTGACAAGATTAATTTACTCATTTAGTAGTGTTAAGGGTTATGTTAATGTACAATTCTATAGCGTTTCAAATTACAGACCTAATTATACTCGTAATTGAAAACACGTGGCATTGAAAATGCAACGATTACGCCGTCCTAATACGAATTTCGATTTGACTTCATAAATATAACGATTCTATTGCACAAAGCACAATATACGGACTACTGAAATGACTGTTACTGAGGACAGAGTGAAAAATATTACAAAGTGTGGAATACATTGAAGGCAACCCGGGTACCATTGCATCCTAACCTAACTTTTCTAAACATTAAACGATATCTAGTCATTAAATAGAAACACAGTTCTCTAGCACATTATATTTAGACAAAACATACTTACTTTCTCGGTATTATCCCAATTGGGCGCTCTCGTCCTCTTGGTACAGTTGATGTTTTCCATTTCTTCACAAGAGGGAAACAAATATCCAACTGAGCGCCAAAATGTCTGCGGCTAGTGCGGCTTGTGTTACGATCACGTGGTTGAAACGTCATGAAACTATGACGATTTGATGACGTAGTTGTAAAACAGACGAATAGTTATTTCTCAGCTGTACAACGATTATTAGTAACAAAAATAAATGCCTGTTATATATGCGTAGTACAGTAAATAGCTATATCCGTGTTCAACAAATGTATAATAGATTTTTATTAGTAAGACTGTTATTGTTTTACGCACCTTGAAGGATTAAAGTACTCATTCTATTCACATCTTACAAATTAATTCTATAAATACAGCACGATTATTTAGTCCTGACAGTCGCCGGAGATGTGCGCCTGGGTGAGGCGAGTCCATTTAGTTACGCCAAGGGGTGTTTGGGTTGTCACTCGTTTGCCTTCGGAGCAATCGAATGTCATGCGTGCGGTAGAGCGGTATGTTTCGAGTACAATTAAGCTGTACTGCATCCCTTTACCGACTGCTCGCCCTTATCTCTACTCCGGAGCTCTCCCCACTATTCCTATTACTTCTCCTCTTTCGCGTCGCTGAGCTGTCAGGACTAAATAATCGGTCTGTATTACTCAAACTGCAGGTACCTTCAGAAGAGTGATTTTTAAGCAGATCTTCTTAGGATTCAATTTTGCAGCAAATTCCTGGCAGGTCATGTTGAAGTTGGTTAAGACAACAAGCATGGTACGAACAGTTTCTAAACTCATTTTGGATTTTTTGTATCTCTACAATATTTTCATAAAAGAAAAATTTTCTTCACTAAATAAACTTCCAGGAAGATGCGGAGATATTTCGATTAACTTCTGGATCTGTACATAGAAAATCATTCTCTCGAAGAAAATTAAAACAACATTCACTCCATTTTGAGCAAGGCGTAGCATTCTCTTCATTCCACTTTGCTATTTTCTCTCAAGTCACATATTTCTTAAAGTAAGAAATTTAATAGAATAAATTGTTTCATCCAGGTTAAGTCCATCTACATTGGAAGGAAAATAATGAATTGCCTTTTCAAATTTTTATATTTCTGGAGAATATCTCAGCAATATACATTCCACAGATATTTTATCTTGTGAATGAATACCCCAGCCACAGTATTATTTAACAGTATTTTCATTAAACTATAATAATTAACACTTAAAATCTGGGGATATCTGGGGACAAATTATTAAATTTGGACATTCTTGGAACGAATTTTGTTCGAGGACAAAAAGCAAATTGCAGAAACTGTCCCCGCGAAACGGGTACGAATGGTAAACTTAACCTATCGGTATAATCGTACATAAATAAATTATACATCTCATTATAAAAGAAATGTATTTAATTACAAATACTTACTGGCTTTTAAGGAACCCGGAGGTTCATTGCCGCCCTCACATAAGCCCGCCATTGGTCCCTATCCTGAGCAAGATTAATCCAGTCTCTATCATCATATCCCACCTCCCTCAAATCCATTTTAATATTATCCTCCCATCTACGTCTCGGCCTCCCTAAAGGTCGTTTTCCCTCCGGCCTCCCAACTAACACTCTATATGCATTTCTAGATTCGCCTATACGTGCTACATGCCCTGCCCATCTCAAACGTCTGGATTTAATGTTCCTAATTATGTCAGGTGAAGAATACAATGCGTGCAGTTCTGTGTTGTGTAACTTTCGCCATTCTCCTGTAACTTCATCCCTCTTAGCCCCAAATATTTTTCTAAGCACCTTATTCTCAAACACCCTTAACCTATGTTCCTCTCTCAAAGTGAGAGTCCAAGTTTCACAACCATAAAGAACAATCGGTAATATAACTGTTTTATAAATTCTAACTTTCAGATTACATTGATAGTAAATTAATAACATTGTAAATTGGAAACAGTCAATTAAAATGAGTGGATTATTACAAGATTGTATCATTCTGTAATGGTAATCTTTTAAGAGCAAAGCATTCGCGTTGTGGAATGAACATTGACTGGTTCCAGTCCTCATGGACAATTGAATTGAACTTAATTGAAGTATGAAGACGCTATGATCCAGCAGTGCAATCTTTCAAGATCTATTATGCTAACCAAGCTAGATGCTTTCCCAATTCATATCGGTTGACTCCACTGAGGTTCGCTGAGTATCCAGTTTCGAACAGGTCAGCCACCTCCATGCATCGCCAGCAGGCGTTCGAATATTTTGAAATGATGACGGAATTGAGAAATGTTGAAGGAATGATGTAGATGCCTAATATGGAGAAACGGGAGAACACAGGAAACCTCCAGCTACGACCTTGTCCGCCACAAGTGTCACTATGGATTTTCAAAAGAAAAATTCCAGATCTGACCGGGACTTTAACCTAGAAAGCCTGCGTAACAGACTGAAGGTCTGACGATTCAGCCATCCCATCCTTAAGAGAAAAGACATTTTTCATGAAATTTCGGCCAGTGTATGTGACAGGTGCCTACCTAGCATCGGATGAATTTGGGGACCTACGATGGATAGCGAAATCACGGTTTGGAAACCAGCTATAACAGCTGGGTGATGATAATGCTGAATACACGTTACTATGTACTATCTGAAAGATCTTTAACCTCTGCTGAAATACGTGCTTCGTGCTATGAATTCTTTCACTTATCAATGTCCCGCTGTAGTTCAAGTGGTAACATTTCTGGATACTGTACAAAGTGAGAGAAACTGTATTCAGCTTTCGGCAGGAAGTGACGTTAATGCTACATATTTCCATGTAGTTTTTATGAGATATTGGTCATATAATGAACCGTGCATTCAATACTTGGGCATATACAGGATGATTCACGAGATTTACCGTCCTTTACGAAGCTTATTTCTGAAGACATTTTGAGCAAAAAATGTCATATAAACATGGTTCCTATTCTCAATATTTTCAGAGTTGCATTAATTTAAAGTTGTTTGTAAAATACGTTTTTTCTTTAGTTTGAGGGTAAAAGAATAATACAAATAGAGAATGAACCATTCACAAGTATCATTTCTTTAATTGGCAAGTATTATGAAGCTAAAAATGTGCTGTGACCTCCTTAGCTGCTTCGTACAGACACCTTTTTTCTATTTTTAACTAGAAATTTGCATTATTCTTACACACTTATCACAACAATTATTACAAATCACATCACTTCCACCGACTTAATTATTTGCAGTTCAATTTTGCATGCTAATTTACAGACTTGGAGAGTTTACAACACATTTTAAAAAAGTCGTCTCCGCTTGAGTGCACTTGACCGCACACTTGTGAACGGCACTCGTCGCGCTACGTAACTGCATACGGCTATCTTTGATTTCCGTAGTGCTCGCCTGGCTGCTGACTGCACGCTGACCAAGGTCACGCGTTC
Organism: Periplaneta americana; assembly: GCF_040183065.1. Classification (NCBI taxonomy): domain Eukaryota; kingdom Metazoa; phylum Arthropoda; class Insecta; order Blattodea; family Blattidae; genus Periplaneta; species Periplaneta americana. The sequence goes on from NC_091127.1 coordinate 77,369,892, forward strand.
ACAGCAATGCGTTCCAGTAACGAAATGTAACTCTGTATATATTGAGAATAGGACCCATGTTTCTATGACATCTTTGCTCTGAATGTCTTCGGAAATAAGCTCCGTAAAGAACGGTAAATCGTCGTCAATCACTCTGTATAGGACCCAGTACAGGACGGTCCAAAGATTTTGAACGTTTTCCAACAAGTGGCACATTGAAGTTTTAATTTAGAATCCCGCGGCAATCCAAACTAGTAGTTCCTACGTGGGGGGATATTTTCACAAAAACATGTAAAATATGATATCTTTTAAGGTCGGTTCATATTGACCGGACAAGGTCGCAGTTGGGGTTTTTCTTGGGGTTCCCTCGTCTCCCCATAGGCTATTAGGCATCTACATAATTCCTCCAACTTTATCCATTTCGTCATCATCATTCCATAGCATTCCTCGAACGCCGGCTGGCGACGCATGGAGGGAACTGGCCTAGGGATGAGTGGGGGTTTCTGCTCGAAACCTGGGTATGTAGCGAACCTCAGTGTGATCAATCGGTATGGGTTAGCAATATGCCTAGCTGCGCAATAATAGCTCTAATAAGGTCGCAGTTATGTTCGCAATGTGCCCCTCCCTTAAATTCAAATTCAATTCCATTCAATATTGGTACGATATCCTAACTTTACTCATCTGGCAATTCTGGCTGCGAGTTAGTCATTATTTACTCTGCCGATCGCATACACACACTGTGTTTACTGAATGCTGAATTGTGGCGCATTCGCTGAAAGTTGACTCTTGTGGACTAACTTTTTTTTACTACACTTTTTATCTTTTGTTTTTCCAATTTTTGCTACGACAACTTTGGAGACAGCATGTTTATCAAGAGGATTACATCACAGCCAGTTTGCGTTGGTTTTGGAGGACCCGATTGCGGTATATCGAAAAACATCTTTTAATCCTGATAAACTAGAAAGGTGTCCAAAAAGTAACAGCATCACCGATATCGTAATCTTCGCTTAACGCAAAAAATAACACAAACTATCGACAAAAAAAAAGTATGTTTATATTTCTGAACAACTTTATAAATTAAAGTTGGCACCACTGATACCGTAATGCTCATATTTCTGTTTCAGTACTACATCTACTCACGGACGTTTTCTACAGCAGCATGGACGTAAAAATTGTTTCCTTTCATCTTCAGAAGTAGGTGATGCTTTCGCAGAACTTATGTCAATCGCCCCACTAATGACATGGAGTTTGAAGACTATATGCTGAACACATATGAGCCGTTCAGAGCAGAAGTGGTGTAAGTCAAAATTGAGTAACGAGATTTAAAGTAAAAATTCTGTAAAATACAGCGCAAAGTAGCAATGAATATGTTCTTCGTGCTATCCACTGACTACTAATAGTTAAATAAAATCAATATTAATTGCTACTTTTCGCTGTATTTTACGGAATGTTTAGTTTAACACTCATTACCCATTTTTGACTTACACCACTTCTGCTCTGAACGGCTCATATGTAGATGGAGACGCCCAGTTTCCTCCTCCTCTCTGGGCGGCGGAACCACCTGATGGCCCACGAACAACAAATGTGCCTGAATCCTTCCATTCATTCTAAAATTCTCAATTTTAATCTCCACATTCCAACATTTACAAGACCATCGATGTTCTACTGGAAATGCAAACACTTGCTCGCACCAAGATAAACTCTGTAAATTCCGGACAATATTACATGAGAAAAAAAAATACGACCGACAAAATTAATTTCATCGTGTCTCTATGAGAAGAATATCAGAATGGAGATTTTGGACTCTTGCAGTACATTAAAGTGTTGGGGGTGAAATTCCATGCAACAAAGTTGTAGATTTTTATGAAAATTAAACGAGGTGGCATTATTGCCACTGAAGTATAGCCATATTTTTAACCAAGCCGTGGACAGTCCTAAGCCTGTAACAATTGGGAAGGAAAATGTGTCTATGTGTTATAACAAGAATTTACATAGGCTACCCCTAAGTCAGTCACCACGTGTTGCTGAGTCTTGCCGCAAACATGTCCTTCAAACTAGCAGAACCATGCTGCAAACGGGTTGCCTTTTTTCACACAAAAAGATTACGTTTCTAGAAAATTACCGCAAACGTGGTTCTCCAACAATCTTTGCTATTTTCATTTTCTCGCGACAAACTAGAGGGTCATACGCGGTATACTACTGTGCCACGGCATACAGGTTGAAAATGACTGGATTATGACATCAATTTTGTTACTGCAGGATGTCTCAGTTTATTAACGTAGTCAATCCGCGCGGAGTATTTCGTGTGCGTAGCTGGCCAAAAGAAGCGCTGATATCTTAGTCACCTGCAAAAGAACATGAAGATACGGCCCGCAATACTTTTCTCTATATCACAGGCACATTCTTAACATGTTCTTCACGAGTCAATTCAATTTCCGTCGAGAAATAGAGACAGTTTCTCAACTAACATTATTTTATTTTATTTTATTATTATTAATTAAAAAGTTTTTTCGACACCTATTCTTTCCACCATGGATTCGCTTTCTCGTAATGTACGTGAACCTCGTGAATGTGTAGTTTTTCAGCGAAACAGTAGCGGTAAGTTTGAAAATTTACGTAGACGTGGAGACTAAGACACTCCTTGTAGGAGAACAAAATAAATTATGGGTCTGTTTCTCCATCATGCACGTTATTCACAATCATTTCAAAATGTAAACTTTTTTCCAGAATCGTTCGGTTGTAATCTTTTATAACTCTTCAATGAACGACCACTCATATAATTGAGGGAAAGAAGACAGAGGACGGACACTGGAATTTTTTTTTCTTCATCGTACTATCAGGGACTGGAATGCTTTACCTGCAGACTTACTAAAGGCTTTACCAATAACCAAAAATGTATTTAAAAATAGGCTTAAGGACTTTACTAATAGACGGTAGTATATTATACACACTATTTAAAGGGTGTAACTGATGTTTTGTTATTTGAAGTATTGTATCAGTGAAGAAGTGTGTTGTGTCAGTGAAGTGTATTTGTGTCAGTGAAGTTTTATAGTTTATAGTGGTAGTGCAAAGTATTTGAACAGTAAAATGTTTTTGAAGTATTAGTAAAAAATCAGAATAGTATCAGTAAAATGTGTTCTAGTTCCAGTGCAGTGAGTGAGTTGACAGCGAAATGAGTGTAGTGCTGAAAGGTACTTGTGCAGGTATGAACTTATTATACTCGTGGGTTTTAGTTCGAACATAGGGTTAAGATACATATTAGATTTTCTTTCAATGTTATTTAAGTGATAGTGCTTCATTTAATTTAGGATGCTCATTATTATTAATTATTATTAGTATGATTTATTATTAGTATTATTATTAATTTATTATTAATTGTATTTTTTAATGAATTGTGTTTATTATTGGCATTAATGAGTGTAATTACTTACTACTGCCACCGGGTGTTTATCCATTTTCAGTGTGAATAAATACATAACAACTTTGTACATGAGCAAATGCTGAGTAACTTTCGGAGCAGGATCCGGACTCATTTTTCTGGCATTATCACCTTCATCTCACTCAAATGCTAGATACCATCGCAGCTGATAAAGCGTCGTAAAATAAATCAATTAAAAACAACTTCACATCTCTATTTTCGCTGAAGAACGAAACACTTCCGGTTGTTGAGCAAGCCGCCTAATGGATATTTAAGGGTATTATCAACTCCATAGCCAATGCTATTCAAACTTTCTTCCGTGAAAACCCTTTTTACCTTTTTGCGCTTCTTAACCCTAATAATAACAGTCCCTTGAAATGTACGCACTAATTTAAGAATTGTTTCACGAGATGGAACCTTCCCACCAGGAATTCTTTCTGTTATTAGTATCCGAAATTTACAAACGGATTCTATATCACCTCAGATAAAAAATGACTAGCTGCCATACTCAAAGCCGCCTTCGGAAGATTTCAGTTGATTCCGTGAGAGCTTAGGTTTACACGTGAACGAATATATTTTGCACGATCCGCTCCGTTTTTCCTTTGTTTTGTTTGTCTGTTGCTTTTTCTGTCTGTTTATAGATCGAGTGTTAATAGTCCATAACAAAGATATATTCGAGGAGTAAATTAAAACAATCTATTCCATGTCGTGTGAATCAGGCGCTAAAAGAGATCGGTCATTTTTTGTGTCTAATACTATGCATAAGAATCGTGTACGAACACAAAATATCCCAAAGAAAACGTTATATCACCCATATTATGCACTTTTAAGGAAATACTACACTCTGAATACCTAGCCTACATATCTTCTTACAACGGCTCAGTGGCGAATATGGGTGAAGAAATTTGATCTTCACGGACTAGGAATCAATCGGTACAGTGGCGTTCACACACCTGACTAAGAATTTTCTAATCGCGTATCCGAACTTACTAACAACGGGAAATGCCAAAAACCAAAGATTAGGCCTATACATACAAACTACAAACTTTGTAATAATTCCGTTAGTTTTAAACAGGTCATACTATTATCACACTCATACCATAAATTTACACCAAATTAAAATAACCACTGAAATCGATATTAGAAATCTTTAAATAATATATTTCTGCATCTCTAAAATATTTAAATACATAAAATAATAGAGTAAGAACAACAACATAAATTTGCATCGTGTATGTATATAGCCTATGTAGTCTTTTATTTTTAGTAGGTTATTTAACGACGCTGTATCAACTACCGGGTTATTTATCGTCAATGAGATTGGTGATAGCGAGATGGTATTATCGATGTGAGTCGAGGAGTCGCCATACATTACCTCACATTCGCCTTACGGTTGGGGAAAACCTCAGAAAAAACTAACTAGGTGATCAGCACAAGCGGGAATCGAACCCAAGCCCGAGCGCAACTCCGGATCGGCAAGCAAGCGCCTCAGTCGACAGAGCTACGCCGATGGCTATGTATGTATGTATGTATGTATGTATGTATGTATGTATGTATGTATGTATGTATGTATGTATGTATGTATGTATGTATGTATGTATGTATGTATGTATGTATGTATGTACAGATGCCTCAAACTAGGAAGCTGCCTGGAGAGGGGTAGTAGTAGAGCTAACGGAGGGTGCCCACCTAGGCTCCGATACCCAGTTATAGTCATATTATCTGAAAAGTTGACTTCTTGACAATGTATTCAAGATGTACCCTCCTATGCAGCCTTCTCAAGTGTTATTAGAACTGAGCTGTACCGTTCTAGTCCACAGTGCACAGCAGTAGGCGGACAGTGGTAGGGGAGAAGTGCTCTATGCGCCTGCGCGAACGAGACAGCTTGCTAGTTTGAGGCATTTGTATCTATGCATTGATGTGTTTGTTTTTTTTTATTATTTATTCATAACCAGGCTTCGGTCCAGGGTACCGAAAAGCATGAAGTTACGAGCACACGGACGACTGACTGTATTGTGTAGATCTAGGGGAATGGAGAAGGAGGGCCCAGTTACTCCTTGCCTCAGCATGTAAACATTCAGTTACGTATTTCAACTTACATTATACTAAACATGCTTCAACAATATGCGAGTGAAATAATCATTTTCTGTGTGAGAGAAGAAAAGGAAAAATACACAGTGCATAAAATATTTTCCTTCATAATTCATTGCACCGAATTACGAAGCACATTCGCAGTGCATCAAAAGAAAAGCATCTCCAATATTCAATAAAATATTTTTTTTTTTTAGAAACGCTTTAAAATACTTTATTTTCGACCTTGTTGAAAGTGATATTGGCATGTATCAGCATTACACACAAAAGTCAATGAATTTTTTCTGAATCTTCTATATCTGATTTTTGATGTTGAAGGCCTTTCTTGACTGTGTAATTTAATATTTTCCATGTGCCTTTTACTATTACAGTGTTTTTCAAAGAATAGAGTTCTGTCTGTCATACTTTTTTGCAAAATTTTTAAAATGCATTTTTCTTTTGTTAATAAAATATTCCTTTCCGCACTTCTTCGTAAGTTCGTTTTGAAGGAAACGCTTGGTGCTCGTAATTTTCCACATGTTACTCAGCACTGTGAATTATAAAACAGCAAAATTAATACTAACACAAATATGGATACATAAATATTTAAATAAATAAATAAATAAATAAAATAAGATAAAATATACTTTTTAATCACAGGATTTCAAGTACATATGGTGAACCCCATGTCAAGCAGCAATAAAAAAGATGGTAATGCACTTTGTTATGAAACCAACTGTACTCTCGTAGTGCCACCGCACTCCACGAATCGTGACGTCACTTATACTCCGTGCGTTTCAAACTTCAGTCTTGTGACTCAGTGACCCTAGACCAGTCTTGCGATGAAGACTAATAATTGCGAGCGAGAGCTATTTTATGTCCGCTGCGCGCGCGCAGAGCTCTTTTACCTGTAAACATTGCTAAAGGATGTACAAATCTTACAACACAGCGCATCATGACGGAACGGAAGCGCTTAAAGCTTTCAAGGAAGAGTGGAAGATACAATATTTATGCTTCGAACTTGGTGATGAAGTCCAGTATTTGTTGTGTAAAAAAAAAATATCATTTGCAAAAAAAGCAACATAAAACGGCATTATGAGACGCAACATTAAAAAAAATATAGGCATTATTAAGGAGAAAAGAGAAATAAATTCATTTCGGAATTGACATCTTAGGTAAATTAATTTACATTTGGGTCAGTAGATAGTATCTAGATTCCTTTTATTTCTTTATTTTAAATGTATTGTTGATGTTTTATTTGTTGCTTGTTTCTGGATATTTACTTTTATTAGACTACGTGTTTCTTTAATTTAGAAATAATATTTTATCTTTGATTGCACTTTAACTTATACTATTACTAAACTGAAAATGCTAATTCACTTTTATTCCAATAACTATTTTCAGGATTTTTAGCAAATATGAACTAAACATTTTGAAAACTTTGATGCAAGGAGCTTTTTTAGTAACGTCAATATAAAATATACTTAAAATATAATTTCAAAACTATTAGACCTAATTACACCAAATTTTGTACAGATGATATTATTATAGATCTGTTTATATAGTTTAAATTTCACAAATTTTGGCCGAAAATTATGGTAGTTTTAAAAATCATACATATCCCCTTAAATGATTGATCCCAAAAATTACGATGGCTCTCAATATCTTAATTTAATCAATTTGTTTTTTCGTGTTACGTGCCTCTCACAAATCACTCTAAGAAAACTCATTACATAATCACGACTGGCGACTAAGGACTACATTTTCACAATCACACAATCAATATACTCTATTTCAATCAATATTGTCATTATTATTTTTTCAACAAATACTCAAGAGATCACACACGTCGAGCAGGTAGACCCTATTAGTTTCTCCTAACCAATGAAGTGAAGTATTTACATAATAAATACTTGCTTTTAACAATAAAATGGTTCACATACAATTAACTTTTCCCTTTTCTCTTTTTGTTCCTAAAAAACCCTTCCCTTTGCGATTTGTTTATATATGTACATGTATATTAAATAACTGACTAATTAGCCGTATTACATAGCCAGAAATTTAGTAACACAAGTTATTGTAATAATTGCTGCCTTTACTCGCTGCATGTGCATGTACAGTTACCCTGAAAAAGAATGAGACGATTCTTGGTCGTCGGAAGTTAAAGTTCTACAGCGCGGTTCACTCGATATCGACGTAGGGATACATAACATGACAGACAGTACAAGAATTGTTACAAGGACCACAACAAGGACAAGGACCAGAATAAGGATCACGAAGAAGACTGCCATTTAAGGCCAGGATTTCACAACATAGCTCGAGTCCCAAAATATCATTGCTTCACTGTACCGAATGGCAAATGCCTGCTAAGGGATCTACATTCTGGACTGCTGCTATCACTGTCTTGTCTCGGTAGCTCATATAGTAGCGTGCCGGTTCCATTGTATAACCGAAACGTCTCGTGTTCAATCCCAGGTAAAACTTTTTTTTTATTCAGGTGTAATTAATTTGTTCAGAGTTCCTCGACTGTCTAATTTGTCGAAAAATATGGAATAATTTATGCCCAATTTCTGGGTCTTACAAGTGGGCTGAACCTCGTCAAAAAAAATAAATCTTCCTTGGAAGTTAAAAGTATTCTTCCTCAAACAAAAATCATAAGAAACAAAAAGAGACCTGTTAACTTAAAATCTTGTCCACATGCCATCAGCTTCTATTACAGCTCTAAGTCGATCCGGCATGGATGTCACGAGATTGTGGAATAAGTTCTGATCCCCGGTGAGATCTTCCCAGGTGTCAACAACTTGATCCCACAATTCGTCTCGATTTCGAGGGCGTCGGTGGGCATAGGTGGCTATCCTTCTCTTTTTCAATTCCGCCCATAAATTTTCGATGACATTCAAATCAGGTGACTTCGGAGGCCAATTAATGATTTCGATCTCGGGTCTCCTTTGAAACCATCTTTGAATGCTTGCAGCATAGTGCACGGGATGGTTATCCTGCTGGAACAGCAATGTTCCTTCGGGAAAACGTTCTCGGGCGGAGGGAAGGAATATATTTTCCAGAATGTGCTCGTAAGTTTCCGCATTAAACCGGCCATCGATGCGTTCTATAACGCCAGGTCCATCGTAAGACATCCACCCCCAACACGATATGCTAAAGCGCCCCGATCTTTCACGTCGGTGCACATAGCGCTGATCATGTCGGAGACCATCCTCACGATAGACACGGACAGGACCTTCGTAATCACTCGAGATGGTTGTTTCGTCGGAGAAAATTACATTTCTCCAATCGAAATCCACTCGATTGGTAGCGAAGGCAAGACGGTCGACAGCTTGTGCTTCCCCCAATATTTCCATTTGCGCAGCCCTCCGGCTCCTAATACCGCGGTTCCTCAACCTGCTGATCACAGTCTGTGAAGAGCCGGGAAAGTTAGATGCTGCTCTTATTTCGTTAGCAGTCCGAAAGGGGTCCTGTCGAACTGTCTCGAATAAAAGAGCATCCTCTGCCAATGAAGAAATCCGCGGACGCCCAGGAATAGGGCGATTTTCGACCTCCCCCAAATTTTGGTAACGATGAACCCATCTCGCGGCTGTACATCCAGGAACACCGACCAAACGGCCAGCAGATCTAGCCCCATATCCAGCCTCAACTAGAGCTATAACTCGCTGTCTCATGTCACGTCGGTTCGCCATTACGATGAGAAATGAGAGATGACGATAATACTTTAGTGTAGACAATGACTATTTAACATGATATAGAATTATTGAAATAAGAGGCATCTTGCATAGTAAGAGTTAATAAATCAACCCTAAATTAAATATCTAAATAACAGGATATAACAGGAAGTCCAATTGTTACGAAACTAATCAAATTAAATCTAATTACATTAAATAAACAAACCCCAAGTTATGACACCACATTGCTACAGCTAAATTGTATGTTATTAACATAAGCATTGAATAGGTCCGTGGTTGTGCGTTGGACGACAAAACCAAACATCGAAAGTTCGAATCTTGCCGAGGAATGTAACTTCTTGCTTTTTATAATGTAAATCAGACTTATAACTACAATCATTCATATTTCTTACATTATTTATTAATATTTATAGCCAACATTGAATTTGTAAAGAAAAGACTTTAGAAATCTCATATGGAATTTGTGATCTGTAGTGACATAAACATAGATTATCTCTCGGAACTTTTCCGTAAAAGTAAATTAAATTCACTCCTTGAAACTGGAAACCTTATTCGTAGGGTCATTTTCCCATAGCATACAAGCTGAAGTAACACAGCCATTGATAAACGTTTTGTACACAGAATTAGACTGAATTTCTATTCGACAGAACCTATAATCAATGGCTTGTCTGACCATGATAAACAAATCCTATGTGTTTCCAATGTCACTGAACAATTTCAAAATATTAATTTAAAAACTAAGAAAGGATCGTAATTGCTGTATCTAGTGATTATTTACATTTATGTCTACAAAATGAATCTTAGAAAAACATATATGATACTGGTACTACTGATATTAAGAGTAAATATATTGAATTTTTCACTTAATTTCATAATCACTTCAGTGGATGTTCTCCACTCAATGTTGTGAAAAAATTCAAAAGTTAAAACATGTAGATAACGCAGGGACTTCAAAATCTCATGTATTAAAAAGAAGAATCTATATGTAATGAGTTGCAATGTAATGATCTTCATGTTCTTAAATACTGCAAGAAGTACAGTGTAATTTATCAAAAATTATGAAAGCGGGAAATAGAATATATTTGAGTAGAAAAGTACAAAATTCAGATAATGCAATTAAACCTATTCGTAATATTATTAAATTTAAACTTGTAGATATCCTAAGAAAGAAAATATTTTTTCATTAAAACCAATGATTATAAAGTAGAGGATCCCAAATCTATTGCAAATTCTTTTAACGTATTATAGTATATAGTACAGAAATATTATTGACAACTTAAACATTCAAGATTTTGCAAAAGATACTGCAATTGGTTACTTAACAGATGTATTTAATAATTATTATTAATATATGTAATTAGTCAATAACTGCAACAGTGCTTATACATTCAGTCATAACATGAATAAAATTGAATGCAAACACGTAGATAAAATAGTTAAAATTAACTGCAGGGGGTGAGAATGAAATAATCCAAAGCCATACTTTTAACAAAAATTGTTTTTTGCGAGTGCATTTCTTACACATATGGGAAAGCTATTAATAAATTATTGTAATAATTACTCAACAAATGACATAGCCTAAGGACTCTAAACCTTTGTAAAAATTTGTCTATTATTATATATTTTTTTAATTTCATTTTAATTGTTAGTTTTTAATATATATGCATTTACATTGTATATATATGTGTGTGTAAAAATGCATTCATTAGATTAACGTTTATAATATTATAACTTGTAATTTTGTATTGTTTGCGATCATTAACACTTAATCTCAGGACTTTGTAAAACTATATTTCAACGTGACTTAGCTATTTCAACGTTATTTAGACAAAAAAAATTGTTGTGTAGACTAAGAATCGAACTCGCACTCTTCTACACAACACGCAGAAGTCTTACCGTCTGAGCTATGGAAACGACATGAAAGCTTTCCTTTCTGTGCGGAGTGTCGATCTAGTCATGAAGGTCCATTGTCGATTTAACTACACGATTTATGTATATATTTATCTTTTATTTACGTAATATTATCAAATTTTTTGCAGTTTTTTAATTGAATTTCGGAACGATGCTAGTAACAAACCAAATAGCCTGAATTTAAGTAACTCAATATTCGTTATCTTGTGTATCGGTGCTCTGGTCTCCGATCATGCGCAGTGTCTTACATCTGCGACTTAGGAATATTCAATCATCTCATCCTTTTCCAGGGAAACTGTACATCCCTGTTGTCTATGTTACAGTGGATGCGCTATGCGCTCGTGATCAAGGTCGAGCTCTTCTACCATGATTGGGAGCTAATATCGTCTCATCCCTGCCCTAGACCGAGGCCTGTTCATAACAGTCTACAGTTTGTTCTTAATATGTAATCATTATATAGAGTAATTACTGACGTAAAGAGTTGGAATAGGTAAGAAAGTGTTGGGAGAGTTTCAAGAAGTGCAATATGCCGTATGCAGCTTCATTATTCTAACTATCCTTATTCTAGAAATATCACCCGAGAGCCCACTGTGGGCTTGTGTGAGGCAGGGTGTTCCGTCGGCTCCATATACCGTCCCCCTCAAGCCAAAATCATGAATGTGTATTTTCTTAGTTCTGGGAAAAACGACCTTAAAGTTTGAAATTTTAGCATGAGAGGGACAATATGTGTTGCAACCCTAAGATCAAAAACGAGTCAAAAATTGGATCAAGCTTTACAAAACTTAGTTTCCAAGTTTGTTTTACATGGCTTATCTGTGCCATCTATTCGTACAAATATTAACTAATGAAGCAAAACTTAAACGAGCAAACTTTCAATCACTATTGATTGTTAGGGATAGGGTGTCTTAGATCGTCAGTGTACTAAGGAACAATGCTCAACAATGTTAGATTGAGACACCTATATCCGTTATTTCAGTTTTAGTAACATGATTTAGGTTCCCGAATGAATATTGAATATTTTAAACAAATTTACTAGTGCTTCAGGATTCCTAGAACTCTTCTTTTATGTGGGTCATGCCAGTACAAGAGCACTGCATAGAATGAAGCTTCCTATCTGACCATCAAGTTGAGTTGCGCATTAGATTGAGAGCTACAGATATCCAGATGATTAATTAAGCATCTCTGTTAGCCGGTCGGCTACAGCAGGCAAATGCAGTGTTTCTCAGCTAGGGTAGAGAATGTTTTCCACAAGGACTTCAGGCTGCAACTGAATACAGCATTTCCAAGGTCTCGCAAGCGATTATGTTTTAATTTTGTTGTTCAAATTGGTTATTTAACGAAGCGACATTAACTGTGGGGTTATCTAGCGTCAGTGCAATAATTCGCGATAGCGAAATACATATTGGACAGGACGAGTCAGAGAATTCTACTTAGGTTTTCTATCATCGGGTTTACAGCTGGGGGAAAAAACCTCGGAAAAACCCAAGTGAGAGTGTGATTCGGACCCACGCCAAGCGCAGCCTTGGATAAATAGTACAACTCGCTACCGTCCGAGCTACGTCGGAGACCACGTTTCATAATTTACTACTATCGTCGCCATATAAATTATTTCTGTTAAAAGCCCACTGGCAGAAATTGTTTGAAATTTACATTTCACTCTAAAGATGGTTTTCATATTGTACATTTACAAAAATGATTTTGCTCTTTTGACGAAATGGGACTCACAAGAGAAAACAGGTGTTCGATGTTGTTTCGCTATCAAATATCTCGTATTTCTACATGATAATTACACGACTGGAGCTACGAAGTGAGAAGTAGAAGGCGAGTTTTAATCCCTTTTCTTAAAGCAGCACGAAGAAATGGACAATTCGCGAAACTCATCAAGGACAAAATTAAGATAAATAATTTAGTATTTAGTGTAGAAGGAGTGCTTAGTAACGTTAAAGGAACCGATCGTGCACTCTCAAGAAAAGGAAAGGAACAGAAAAATTTTGAAAGAAAAAATAAAGAATATTGTATCTAAAGGCGAGGTTAGTGACACGAGTATGGTGAGTGTACGCGATACAAATGCAAACGTTTCAAACTCAGCGAAAATTTCCGGAAAGCAGGCAGTGACGTCAACTGAGGAAGAAGCAGGAGTGACGCGAACTGGTATTCAGCAAGTTCAGCAAGCTCAGCAGAACAAGATCTCAATGCAAGCGAATGGAAATAGTGGACATCAGATGGGAGCAATTCCGAAGCGGGTGAAGGAACTAAGATCTAAATCGAAGCTGACGAGAAGTAGAGTAACGCAAGTAGGAGATAGTTCAGGGAGTAGTGATGAAGGAAGAGGGAAAAACAAGGTGAAAAAACAGTATGACTTAAGGAAATGGTGTGGAGGGGAAATAAATCGTGAGAGAAGAAAACTAAGACCTAAAAAGTAGCTATGTGGAAAAGGGAGTAGTGAAAAGTGCAAATAATTAGAGATGTAGAGTGAGGGGGGGTTACAGTATGTTTGGTATAATGATGGGTTAGAAGTAAAGTAGAGGAAGAATTGATGAAAGACAAGAAAAGACTAGTGGAAGAATTGCCATAATAAATTAAAAATAAGTAATGTCCCAATTGTCTTGTACGAGAGGCGTGTAAAACGGTGAGACGACACTGTATACTAATAATGTGAAGTGCCGCCTCACCGAAAGGTATATTGCTTAAAGACAAATATATACATTCAAACATGATAATTACAGCAGTGTTAAATATATCAGTACTAAAGTTCGATGAATAATCGAAGACCCCGGGGGTAAATAGTGATAATCCTCAAAATTGCGATTGACTGTTTTCTGGTTGTTAACAGCCTATAAGCCATGTTATTTCTGATTTGGTTAAATAATTATGTAAATATGTTGACAAAGATCGGATTCTGCTACTTGAAAAATATGAGGACAGTCCTCCTGTGTTTGCAGTAAAAATTAAAATATATGGAATTTGTAAATGTGGTTATAATTATTTACCCCCGAAGTCTTCAATCATTCAAATTGCGTCATAATGCTGAAAGACTTATGTAGATCTGAATGAGATTATGCTTTACAGTCAGTTTTTGAAGGTTTCCAGCTAATTGTTTCAACAGATTTGGATGAAATTCTTTCACCGAATTTCTACATTTTTTAATAATACCTTCATTTTAGGAACTTCGTAATGACTTGGATGAGATTAGAATAGTTATCTCATTATTCTTAATGAGGACATTACATGTATGTATGTGTATGTATTTATTCACACTGCAGTGGGTATATACCCGGTGGCAGTGGTAACTAATTACACTCAATAATGACAATAATAAACTTATTAATTAAAAATACAATTAATAATAATACTAATAATTAATACTAACAATAATTAATAATAATAATAATAATAATAATAATAATAATAATAATAATAATAACAATAATAACAACAACAGGGAATATACTAAATTAAATGAAACGATCACTTAAAATAACATTTGAAATAAATCTAATTTGTATCTTAAAACTAAGATCGAACTAAAACCCACGAGTATGATATGTTCATATCTGCACAAGTACCTTTCAAATTACACTCATTTCGCTGTCAACTCACTCACTGCACTGGAACTACGACACATTTCACTGATTCTATCCTGATTTCACTAACACTTCAAAAACATTTCACTGTTCAAATACTATGCACTGCCACTATAAACTATACAGCTTCACTGACAGGAACACGTTTCACTTACACAGCACACTTCACTGACACGACATACTTCTTCACTGATACAACACACTTCAATGACACAACATAATTCTTCACTGATACAACACTTCAGTAACAACATATCATTTACACCCTTTAAATACTGTGTATAATTACCGTCTATTAGTAAGGTCCTTAAGCCTATTTTTAAATACATTTTTGGTCATTGGTAAAGCCTTTAGTAAGTCTGCAGGTAAAGGATTCCAGTCCCTGATAGTACGATTGAGAAAAGAAAACTTTCCAGTGCCCGTCCTCTGCCTTCTTTCCCTCAATTTATATGAGTGGTCGTTCCTTGAAGAGTAATTTGGCGGCTGCAACCTATTTTTTATTTCTCTCCAGACAGGCTTACCTCTGTATGTTTTGAACAGTGCGCATAATCGAATTCGCGTTCTCCTGTCCGTGAGTGTGTCCCATTTTAATGGGACATTACAAAATATACAAATTTTTTCTTATGGTCTTATTTCAATCGATTTATTGATAAATTATTTAAATATAAAATATTTAACTTTAAATAATCACATTTCATATTAACAATCATTTTACAAATATATGAGAGAATGTAATCACTAAAACTAATTTCATTTTGGAAATTCTGCAGTTAAGACAATGTACTTTTTAACACATTTATCTGTTGTTTTAACTCCCGCCTTCAGTTAGTTTTTTTCGTACTATATACTCTTCATACAGGCACAGATAATTCTTACAGACAATACATTGTCATTCTAGATAGAACATATTCTAATTCGGTTCAACGTTTTGTGGATAGTTAAATATCTCATCATTCTTTCGATCAGTGATAATTTAAAGTGTCAGTGAAATGTGTTATATAGTGTCAGTGAAATATGTTCTAAAGTATCAGTGAAATGTGTCATATTGCCGGTACAGTGAGTGAGATGAGGGTAAAGTGAAAGATTATTATCACTACCAACGTGAAACTTAAGGGGCCTTTACACCGAGGCAACCTAGTTGGCTACAAAATGCGATCGTTTGTTGCCAGTCGTGTTGCCAAGCAGCATGCTGTAGGGAGCAACCGTTGCAGCATGCTTCCGACCCCTTTACGTCCAGTGCGATTGGTTGCTTTAATTTTTGAGTGAGTTTATGCAGAGATGTCGGTGCAGGCAGTTGTTACTGCTGCAGCATACCTTCTTTTGAACAGGAGGAGGAAACTTCTTCAGAGAAGGACTTGGTGCAGACAGATTTTCATAAATATATACCTCACAGTGACTTTGTTTTTAATAAACTCCTTGCTGATGACGCTTACCTGTTCAGAAATTTTACCCGAATTAGTAAAGAGGACTTCGATTACCTTCGGAACAAGGTAGCTCCTCTCATTTTAAAATCAGAGACCAATTATCGAGGTAGTATACCAGCTGAAGTGAAACTACATTGTACATTGAGGTTTTTGGCAACGGACATTCATATCAGTCATTGATGTATCTGTTCAAAATATCTGAATCTGCGATATCACATTTTATCCCCAATGTTTGCGAAGCCATTAGTGGTGGTGTGAAAAACTACACAAAGGTAAGTACATTTTACTGAAGTAAATACTTTAGTTTTGTGTGATCAAGATTATTGACTGAAATGTAGTAAAAAATAATTTTCAATTAAAAACACTTCAATAAGCCAATTGATAGTAATCATAAAGTACAAGCACGCCTTCACAAAGTAATTAAATCGAACCTATAATAGATTTAGTCCTGATTCTGGAGTCCGTTCTGATGTTTTATGTAGCATTCCAGAACTTTGAGGAAAAGAAGAGCTGATTGATGGAGTTGCATGAAGGTCTGGATATCTTTGAATAGGCTGAGTGCAAGGTGGCGTAAGTGGGATTGGAGCACGGTAAGGGACATAGGCAGGGGAAGGTCGAGGAGAACTTCGGCTGGAGTGGAAAACCAAGAGAACGTATGTGTGGGTGGCAGAGCATCAACTTTCCCCATTGCCGCATCAAACAAAATATTATTTATATGATGTTTCACAAAGGTCTGCGCAGTCACACTTTGTTTTCTAAGTTCATTTTCCATGTGGTCCTCATATGTAGAAACTTCGTCACAAGTGACGAGAATTTGAGAATTTCATAGACTTCTTGAACTCTTCTGTTCTGCCCGTCTCTGTCAGTAACTTTGAAGCGGGTATCACAAGTTGTCTACCTGCAGCTCTTGAAGTTGAGTGTGTTTGATGTAGCACAGCTTCATTTTCAGCTCTGGAGAACATTGAAAATCGTCCAGTTATGTTTCACTATCATTTAGGCCTACTTCTTGGTATACCACGTCCTCATTATAACAAAACGAGAAACAATGGAAAATGAACATACTCGATATTTATTAATAGGCATAAATATTATTAATATTTATTTATTTCAGATGCCTAACACAGAAAATGGCTGGAGGGAAATTCCTAGAGAGTTTTATGCGGCCTGGAATTTTCATCATTGCGTTGGATAGATCGATGGGAAACATGTTATGCAGAATACTGCAAATTCCATAATTATGTACCTTAATTACAAGGGAACGTTTAGTATTGTTTTAATGGCTATTTGGAACGCCAACTACTGCTTCACTTTCACTAATGCTGGATGCCAGGATGCCAGACGGTGGTGTATTTCGGGAGACAACTTTTTTAATAAAAATGGAGACGAAAACATTGAATCTACCTTCTCCCGAACCTCTACCTGGAAGAGAAGTGCAAAAATCATACGCCATTTTAGGAGATGATGTATTCACAATGAGTAAGAACCTGATGAAACCTTGCCCTGATCTTTATTTGAACATAGACTCCAGGTTCTACATTTACAGGCATAGTCGAGGTCTCCGGATTATTGAATGTGTTAATGTGCTTAATGTGTTCGATGTTTCGTGTATTCCGAAAACCATTACTTTTGAATGTAGAGGACAGAAAAAGAGCCATAGTCGCTTATTTGTATTTACATACCTTTCTGAGAAAAAGACGTGGGTCAAGAAGGAAATATGCCTCTCCAGGAAGTTTCGACTGTGAAATACAGGACGAAACAATTGTTCCCGGGGCGTGGCGAAATATAACTCAAGGAAACATAGGGATTCCAGATCTTCAGCGATTTTCTAGAAGACCGAAATAAGCAGCAGGATGAGTTTAAAGCCTACTTCGTGTCGAGTGAAGGAAGTGTCCCATGGCAAGACAAATATATTTAGACGTGTTTACACTATGAAATTTGGAATAAAAGTGAAGATTTGTGCCAAAACTGAAAGTATTTTTGAAAAATGTTCATTGTTTTATGGTATAAAATAAAGAAATACTGTACCAATAACTAAACCGGCTGTCTGTTATTTTGCTGACATTGCATTTCTTTCACAAAAGGTATTGTATTATCTTAATTTTACGCAAACTTGCGTTTGGTCACTGATGTAGTGGTTTTATGTTTACAAGCTAGATACAAACATTTATATCACAATCAATATTCTTATCATTTGAAAGTCACATTCTTGGCGTGTCACCCTCAAGAAGAAAACACAGTGCACCGAAATGCACCCACTGATCATCCTGAACTGTCCCGCTCTTTTCCTTCCTGTAGCCTATCTGTGAAAGATCGTGCTCAAACTCAAGTTTTTTTTTATTTTGTCTTTGGCTTCCTTTACCGAACAATCGAACTT
The DNA here is from genome assembly GCF_040183065.1 of Periplaneta americana. Lineage (NCBI taxonomy): Eukaryota > Metazoa > Arthropoda > Insecta > Blattodea > Blattidae > Periplaneta > Periplaneta americana. Next base: position 77,388,347 of record NC_091127.1, read on the forward strand.
TAAAGCCATTTTTTCCCATAAGTTCAACTTCTTTCTATGTAATTGTGATCTCGCAAGTCCCACAAAATATGATTTTCATGGTAGCCTATTCTTCAATTAGAAGCTTCGTTTTATTGTATCCCAACTCATCGTGCCGCATGTGACTGGACTACTGAACCCATCAGCGGTGGATAAGCTTGCGAACTAGAGCAACCGGTGGATTGTCGCCGCAAGCCGTATGGGACCATGCTGCCTCTCTAGTCAAAGTGAGCAACCTGCAGCATGCTGCGTGATTGCCTATAGTTGCTTCAGTGTAAAGACAGTTTGAGCTTGCGAACTGGAGCAACCGGCGGATTAGAGCCGCAAGCCGTATGCCACCGTAATCAAAAGTGAGCAACTTGCAGCATGCGATCATGTCGCATGCTGCGTGATTGCCTATGGTTGCTTCAGTATAAAGCCGCCTTTATGTAGGGCCTGTACATATGTAAGTTGTAATGTAAAATTAGGTTCACTTTTTAATTAGGTTATTTTATGTATTGTAATTATTGTGTATTGTTTTTATTGTGTGTATCACTGACTGCCGCCGGGCGCTTGCCCACTTGCAGTGTAAATAAATATATACATTATAAACCTTCCCAATCTTTTCGAGGTAACTTTTTTCTTAAGACTTGTTATAAGAACAACTCTTCCGTGTTAATGTGAAAGTAAGTTGGTAATTTACTTTTGTTGATTAGTTTCGACTTCACTTTTAACGATCTTCAGAACTACTGAGGAAGTTGCTTATATCCGGTTTCTTCTGAAGTTGCTTTGGTGGTGGGTGGGTTATGTTCGGTAGTGTGCAGTCAAGTAGGGTGTATATTGTGAAATTTAATTCTGTATTGAGGAAAACAACAAGTACATTAAATAAAAATAAAATGTGCAACTTTCTAGCGTTGTGCGATTATAAGAAAGAATGTAAATGTTGTTAAGATATGGCACGGCCTGGATACCCATACAGCCGCAAGTTGAATTAAAGTGACATGAGCTAGGAATTTCAGGTGCAAAATTTTGATAAAAATGAGCAAATAGGTGCCTTAATTTAGCTGGAAAAGGTGCGAAAAAGGTGTGAAAATTTAAATTGGAAATATTGATTACAAACAGTACCAAAACCATAACATTATACGTTTATGAAACGCAATTCACTCTTGCATTAAAAAGTCTGCCTAAAACAAGTCCCATAGCCCAATTTTATTAAACTCACTATTGAATCAGATAATATTCAATATTTTAGTGTTTTTTTCAGTGAGACTGCAACTTCGATCAATAAGTAAATATCTGTATGTAGAAAAAGAACGTTCCATGTCAACAGACATACAGACACAAGTGATGCATGTTTTGTTTACAGTGGGTAGGCTAATGTAGAACCTTGTCTGTGGTAACATACTCAACATCAGGGCTCTTTGCTAAACTCTGCCCCAGTTTCCGCTTTCCAATACCCTCCAGTGCTTCCTTCACATCCATCAGAACAGCCCACTGTGCATCTTTTTGAGGACACTGCTCCCCCAACTTTGTAATGCCAGTTGTCAGAAAAAAGTAACCATGCACAGCAAAAATTTCATATTGCAAGTCCTGTTTACCTGCTAGTTCTTTGCTCTTTTTTCACGACTGAAGAAATATTTTGTAATGCATTTAAGAAACCGATTAAAAATAAACATGACAGCCCTTAATCAAGTAAACTATTTCATCTAGTGAGCAAAAATTTGATTTGTCAACTCTTCCATTACACTTCGGATAGATAATTAACTCATTATGGAGAATACAAAAATCAGTACCCGATTGGAGAAAGTTATCTTCGGATTCAAATTTGTTGGTGATGTTTGTTTGCGTGGCTTTTGATGCCGCGAACTTGGCTGCGGATTAATTCAATAAAGATTGCGTGTATCTAATCAGGAATGTACAGGATAAAGGTATCCAAGGGATAGGAGCCAACAATAAGTAAAACTGTGACGCAAAGTCTCAACAATGCATGCGTCGTATTGTGGCCTGAAGGAATAGAATATGATCGCGTGTGACTGTCTTACATGTTATTGACTATTCCAAACTAGAAACCTATGCACTCTATTACATGGGATTTGCATTGCACATGCACTGCGTCGAGTTTGTGAGGCACTAAAAATGGATACCTATTCTAATGCAAATGAATGTCTTACATTAAGAAAATGCTGAAAAAAGGCTCTTTCTAGGGTACCAAACTATGTTAAATTACAGGACTTCCTGTTCCACCTTCCCTAGTTTCTAACTACAAATCAGAGGATCTGAATTCGATTACCGGAAGAATGTTGAGTATTTCTATTTTAGCGAGTGGACGTGTTCTTAATACGTGCTGTCACAAATAGTGATGTCGAATCAAAGTAATCAATAATAAAATTAGTAACGGAGTCCAGTTGTTTCTTAACAACTAGTTTTATTACAAAACTTTAAAGGATAAAGAAGAAGCGAACTACCGACTCAATCCGTGAAGTAAATCATGATATGGTCCATGATAATGAAGATGACAACGACGATCTCAAATGAAGAGAGAATCTCTTAATGAATGATTGAATGATCGAAAGGTGAAATGGGAGAGAAACATTTAAAAGGTACGCGAAATAGCGTCACTGCAGAGAAAACTGTGGCTGAGAAGAAGTACCCGTGTGAATTCTAAGCCTGTTGATCATTTGTCTTACCCAATTTTCGCCGTTTCATTAGTGTTGAAGGAGAAAATCGAAAATGAACGTAACCTAATAGTTACCACATGTGGGGAAGAAACAAGTCAGGATCGTCGAAGATGTTAAAAGCGTGATACATCGAGAGTGGAGCGTGGGCGCGCAGTTCTCGCAAAAGAATGTATTGGAGTCCTTGCATTGTGCGAGTAATGTTCGAGTAAAATCGCCCCGGAGCCCTTACAATGTGCGAGTAATGTTCGAGTAAAATCGCCTCCCAAAGTACTGAGTGCAATATATGAAGTTAAAGGCTCCGATCAGAAGGCCGTAATTAAAAAAAAAAAATCATCCGAAATTTGTATGGGGGGGGGGAGATATAGGTCCATTGCCTATTTATTTTGGGGCTCATCCTGACATTTCTTAGAGCCTTAGGCAAACCACGGAAAAGCACAGGCAGGATGATTTTCTCAATTTAGGAGACTAGTCGATTGCCTGCGAGATGACTGTAATAAAATAAGATCTCATCGGTCTTGATGATACAATGTTATGAACGCTGTGTGTGTTATTGTTGTTTCTAATAAATTTAATGACGTGTCTGTGGCTTAAGTGACATCGCGGTAGACTTCCATCCAGGCGGCCCTGTTTCAATCTCCGGCCAGATCGTGATGGAATTTTTTATGGACAAAATATACATTGCAAAGCGTTTTCTCCTGATACTCCCGTTTCTCTTCATAATTCCACCTCCTCCTCATTTCATCTAACATCTGCAATATTAAAAATAAGCTGGGTGAAGTTATAGGGGGTAGTACGAGTTTCCGATGCTGATGTAGGAAGGACTTGGGTCTAAAACCCCCTGTGGTTTATTAGGACAATCGTATGCGGATGGTACCTGGCTCTATTAGGGTCTGAGGCAGAATGGCCCACCTGAGAGCGTGGATAATCGGGGGTCCGGGCCACTCAGGCTTTATCAGATTACTCGTCCGCGAAACGGGACCTGTCTCTATCAGGAGATGAGCTAGGTTGGTTCACCTGTCAACATCGGATTCACAAATACCACCCAAACCATCTGTCGGACTTCGACGATCATCGCATATATATGCAAGATGACTCACGAGGATTTACCGTCCTTTACGGAGCTTATTTCTGAAGACATTTTGAGCAAAAATGTCATATAAGAATAGTTCCTATTCTCAATATTTTCAGAGTTACACTAATTTAATGTTTTTTGTAAAATACCTTTTTTCTTTAGTTTGAAGGTAAAATAATAATACAAACAGAGAATGAACCATTCAGAACTATAATTTTTTTTTAATTAGCAAGTATTATGAAGCTAAAAATGTGCTGTGAACTCCTTAGTTGCTTCGTACAGACATCTTTTTCTATTTTTAACTAGAAAATTACATTATTCTTACGCACTTATCACAACAATTATTACAAATCACACCACTTCCACCGACTTAATTATTTGCAGTTCAATTTTACATCCTAATTTACAGTCTTGGGGAGTTTACAATACATTAAAAAAAATGTCGCCGTCCGCTTGAGTACACTTGGCCACACGCTTGTGAACAGCACTCGTCGCTCTGCGTACGGCTATCTTTGATTTCCGTAGCGCTCGCGCTGGCTGCTGACTACACGCTGACCAAGATCACGCGTTCACAGCAATGCGTTCCAATAACGAAACGTAACTCTATAAATAATGAGCATAGGACCCATGTTTATGTGACATCTTTTGCTCAGAATGTCTTCAGAAATAAGCCCCGTAAAGGACGGTAAATCCTCGTGAATTAGCATATATACAACGCACAATGGACCAAACGTGCTTAAGTGTACGGATCCATCCCGTGTCCAATCAACATAAAACCAGCCAGGCAATAGTCCGAATTGTATTTCACAGCGAGACAGAATCTTGGGTTCAAGTATTTAACGAGATATATTTTACATTATCTGAAATAATGTGATAGTGATTTCAATTAAATGACTGAATTACTGAAATTAATACAGCCTGTGAAATGGACACTTCTTCAGGTAATACAGTGGTTTGATTCTCATCGTGACAGTTGGTCGTCTCTGTCACTGGGGCCAGTGCGAGCCACTCATCCGGGTCGCACTATTCTCCGAGGCAAGGCAGGGACATAATCCCCCATGTGACTAATGATGCAAGTTTCACACTTCCCTGCTGACTCGGCGCGTCCGAGGGGGATCCAAACTTGCACGCATCGGACTCCAGGATAACCGATTATATCGGGTCGCACCTAGCTACATCGACCTACTATCAAAACCACCAACACTAATAGTTTGAAGATACTTTAGCATATCTCGGCAAAATAACGGACAAAATCATTATCAAACATTTTTGACGTAAATTGGTGTACACGATATTTCACTCCCAATACAATACAGGCCTAATATACCGTGTCTCTAAAAAAAATGATAACACTTATATGCGTAGGTAGTAATTTAGTTTTTGTTTATGTGGTTATCAGAGTCAGCACATTGGAGTTAAATCGCTCGCTTGAACTCTGTCGAATGTCGCACCCTCGAGTGACGTAAGATCGGTCGTGATACGCTCGTAATAAATAGAAGCGCAGTACAAAGTCATCTCACCGACATGTCTTATCTTGTATGGAAGGCGACAGATAAGATACACATAAGTTTTGCTCACAAAACAGGAACATGAAGTTAAAAATAAAATAGTATGAAAAACTTCGATATACAGTTATTGCGAATTAATAATTATTCAATATTTGATGTACCACATAGGTATATAATATGATATGTCCATACATAGTGTTCCGCCTATATACTGCGACAATGTAGAAATGTTTTAAAAAATATTATTGATATAGCAGTAGATTAATAACAATATTAGTACAGAGATAACGTCACAGAAAATATAACAAAACGAATAATCATGCTGCACAATTGTTACAGACGCAAAGATTGATACGCCATTTATTAGAGATTATTATTATTATTATTATTATTATTATTATTATTATTATTATTATTATTATTATTATTATTACTAGAAAACTTGATACGGTTCTTGCATTATCATGATTGTGTTCTGCGTTTATAATAATTACATTTACATACAATAACTCTATCAGATGTGGCAAAAATAAAATAACTCCTGTGTGGGGGAAAAAAAATACATTTACCTACAACATTTATATTACATTTTAAAGCAAGTTTTGTAGTTGTACTATGGAGAGGTTAGTTAAACACTGCAAAGTTTTGAAATGATAAACATCCATGATGTTACTACACAGTTAATCATTGTAACAAGAACGAATGTCTAACGCTCGGCTCACACCGTTCGAGGGTTTATCGCTCGCGACAATTTTACCCATCATGCATGTGCGCTACCTATCGGATTATGCTGTGAACTACTTGGCGCTCGAGCGAAAACGTCCGATGCAGACCTCTGGTGGTTACAGACAGCACAGGGCCTTCGTGGAATATGTTTTCATTTCCTGATCATGAGGTAAGTCATGATCAGGCTTCGGTCCTGAACTTCAGTACAGGTAGGCTAATTCGATAAACAACTTACAGTATAATGTCATTCACAATTCAGGAATATCATAATATGTTATAAATTTATGGAGAAATTGAATTACGAAAATTTTCTCCATAAATTAATAACATATGATATTCCTGAACTGCGAATGACATTGTAAGTTGTTTATCGAATACCTATACTAAACTGCCATTCGCTCGGCAGAAGACCTATGGACAGGGAGTTTGAACTCAGCTGATCTGTACATCTGTGCAGAGTACGTCATCTGCATGAATCCTGCTGAACATGTCACGCCTCTCACGCCAGAATATTAACATATTTAAGCATGCATTATTATTTAATTTCACGAAAACATAATAGAACACACAAATATTTGAATAATTTCGACGGAAAAATTAACTTTACAGGGAGTTATTCCTGAAAGCTTAATTTGCACACAAATATTTATTTAAACTAATATTAACTCTTTGCTAGATGTACCTACTGATGTAATTGTTTTCGTAATTTTACTAATGATATAAGCAGTATAACGCAAATAAAATAAAGAAACAAATATTTTTTTTCTGGGAAAACTACAAAGTTTTGACCCTATGTTGTATGGACATTTTTTTATATTAGCCTATAGAACGTCCCCGACCAAAGCCATCTTCAGTTACAAGTCGGAGCATGGGTAGGTTTGGCAACGCTGTGTGGAGGCGAGCGGGGACGAAATAAAGGCATGACGTTTGACATTTTAGTGCTCTGATTTCGTTGTCACATGTATATTTTCGACATTAATTGATATAAAACTAAGTGCATATATGATCAAGATTCAGTGCATTGATGTTTGTAATTTATTACGGAATCCGAAATGGTATTTTATTTGAGTTTCAGAATACCGCGTAAGTACTTGCATACAGCCACTTATAACTTAAACAAATTAAAAGCATACGTGTTTTTTATTGATGGTACAAGGGAAAATAAATAAATACTTAAAGAAATGTTACTTGTACAAAAAATAAATAAAATAATGACGTACTTTCGCAGTACCCTATTCCAATCAATTAACCATTATGTGGCTAGTAAATTGACAATGTTTTGCCGCTTTATGTTGTTTCACCTCTGACGTGAAAGGTCTAGGACAGCGGTGGCGAAAATGTAATCGTGCGCCGAGCCACTGTGTAACCTGCAACCTGCTTAGCACTTATGGAGGGAGGCGGACACCCGAAGGGGAAGTGAAGCAAATGTCTGACTTATCGGATTTTCATTTTCCTTACGTCAAGCACTTAGATATAATTTTATACAGTACAAGGCTACAAACTAATCTTTAGTACGTGTAACGAAGAAAGAAATAAACAATAAATGAACAATATTACAACCTAAAATTAACTGTCTTCAGAATGTCTCTGCGACAAAGTTTCAAAATCAGGAATTATGTCACTTACTGCCAGTCGTAGTTGATCACGAAAGTATTTGTCTGTTAGTCGTGATCTAAATTTGGTTTTTACTATTTTAATTGTTGAAAATAATTTTTCACAAACGTAAGTTGTAGCGAACATGGCTTCAACAGAACAAGCGAAAGAACGAAGCTTCGGGTATTTATTTTTTGGCAAAGATTTGAAAGTTCAACATTTGTCAAGTCCTTACATCTAGCTTTCATTTGACATCACATAGTAAATCAGTGAGTTCAAAGTGAAGAGCTAACCGCATTATTCGTACATCTGCTGAAAAAGGGTCGACATACAGAGATGATGATGATGATAACAATAACACTTAACCTTTTAATGTTTCATCAGTAACATGTAGTATAATGCCGTTTTATGTTATACAACCGTTTTTCTCGTAATACTTGTGAACAAATAATACATTTAATATTCTCATCCTATTGACAGAAAAAAATGCGTCCTCCCATCCTACTTGGAACTTTCGTACATGGTTTCGAGAGAGACATATGCCACTCGCAGGTCAGAGACAAATACAAATGGAACGGAGTTTGACTCCAGTGAGTGAGAGGGTGGGGGTTGGCGGAGGTTAGAAGCAAGCGAAATGCACAGCTATCACTGTGAGCCACAATGTCTCGCGAGTCACGTTCTCGCCACGGCTGGTCTAGGATATCATATACATTTTAATTTCATGTTTTTATCTGTCATGCTTTTCCATAAATATTTCAGATGCCCAGGAAGCCAGTTTTAGTTTCAACCTCGCCAGTCACCATAACAATACTGTTATCCTAAAGTATTTGTTACAAATTTTCTGAAATATAATTTTTAATAGGTCAAGGTCAAGTATAAAGGTCTATGAAAAACTGAAGAAGCACATCTTCAACAATACGTAACATAACACATCATTATCTATTAAGTATTAGCGTAAACTCAGTGAACTTTAAATCCTGTAAACACGAAGTGAAAAGAAATATGTTTACAACTAATTTATTACAAAATAAATAATATTAATAACCTTGAAAATAAAAAAGTGAGTGTATGCATCTACAAATTATAGGTAGTTTTGATGTAAAACAGGCATTCCGAATCTTCAACAAAACTACAACATTTATGGGATCACAAAACAGCTGTTTACAATGAACTTGAAAATCAACGGCTTAAATTTATTGTTATAGCAGGCGAGACCCAAAAATTTGGCTAGAATTCTGATACACCACAAATCACAAGTAAAACTATAAAAATGTAGTTTATACAATATTATTTTAATATGTAGAAGAATTTATTGTCAATCACTTTGTCATTAATAATAGCCGTAAAAATTGCTAAAGACTGCAGCCATATTTTCATTTATTGTCTTGTCTTTATCGCCAACACGCACTTAGTTTATAATAATAAACAATTAACGTTTGGTACGACCGCGAACATAATTCTATCGACACACACTTATATTGTAACATTAATTTACATTGAAAATCGGTATTAGCACAAACACGTGTTCTGGATAGTAGGCCTCCGTTTGACAGTTAATTACAGTGTTGCCGACGTATTTCTCCGGCTTGTAACTGAAGAAGGTTGTGCCCCGACGACTGTGAAGAGGACGGCACTTATACCCCTTACACTCTGTATGAAAGTTATATTCATTCCTAAGAAGTGTTACCTCGTATCTGTGGATTTTCAATTCAATTGGAAAACGGTTTTAAAAATTAATTTCTCTCAAATTAGACAAACTTTTTATATACATATGTTACTGCTTTGCAAGAGCTCCGCGAGGACAAAATATTAATAAATGTTCAATTTTTCGGACATAACATAGTTATCCTAAAAAATAAATTTAAACTATTTATTCTATACGAATTATCATATCTTAGCCGTCGACATGTGTTTACAGCTATATTTTCTTTTCTTTTCTTGGGGTTCTCATCTTCTTTCAGGAATTTATCTTCTACCCTTTGAGACTGCTTCGAGCTTACAAAACTTAACAAGCATGTCGTACCGGGTCATAATTTTGTTTTTACTAACATTTCTAATATTAACCTGGCTATACCTTTGGATTGATGGATGAGAATCACAAACACTATGTTACCCCCTTCCACGACCGGAGTTTGACGATACTAGAGTAAAATACAAACAAATCAGTTTACTAGGTATAGGAGGGAAGAAAAGTAGTGCATCCATTTACATAAACTAGGAACTATTACGATTTTCAGTTTGATAATTTTCATTTAAGTTTTTATTTACTCAAAATACAGTACAGTATTAACAATAAGTGTTTTTACTCACTAACTGAACTATCCAGGGGGACATATTCATTATGCAATGTATAATATACTGTCTACATGACATTAGCATACAATATGGAGAGTGAATTTAAATTGAAAAATAATCAATATCTGGGTATTTAAACAAATTGTTGAAAATGATGGCCGTTCATTTCTGTACGGACTTCAGTTCTTTTGTGTACATATTATCGAAAACGTTTTTAAGCATATCTTTTGAAATTGAATGTATTCATTCATTCATTCATTCATTCATTCATTCATTCATTCATTCATTCATTCATTCATTCATTCATTCATTCATTCATTCATTCATTTTATTCCATAGATCTTACATGAGCAATGAAGCTTTAAGATGTGGAACATGTCAACATTTTACAATATTACAATTACAATTTTTACAAATTTTTATAGTTTTACAATTTAGTAATATTCTACAATTTTTACAATTTTCTACAATTTTTTTTACATTTTTTTTTCTGGAATGTAATTCTTTAATTCTTCTATTGTTGTAGGATGTTTAACAAACACGACTATTTTACAATAACCCCAAAAGAAATAATGCAAAACATCAGTCGAGATGGGGTGCCATATTCCTGTGCCTCTTGTAATAATAATTCTGTACCTACTCTATAACAGAGTATCTTACTTACGTATTGTAATCACTTCACTTCAGCCCGATTCGCACAGATAAATTTACTCAGATTGCTGTCTACTGTTCATCCAAGTAGTTATGTCGCAGGGTCGTAGAAAGGGGGAAATCACGCGACAGTTACTTAACGAGGCCCTTTTATTGAAATTATTTTAAACAGTTGTATAATATTACGTAGACGTCCAATTCCTGACAGCAAATGTTTTCAAAAAAGAGCTAGGACAGCCAAGCCACTAGTCTTTACAATGGGGCCAGTAGAAACGGATGTTGGAAACAGGGAAGCGACGTAACCAAACGGATACAGTACCTGTGCGAAGATATGATTCAATAATGAATGCACTTTATTCACTGGAAAATACGACCATATTTCTGGAACGTACTATACACACTAGTGTATAGTCTTTATTATGCGACCTTGGGTGGAAGTTCCCTAGTACAAGGGGTAGGAGTGATGTACATTCAAAAACTCAGGTACAATAAAAATTCAAGTAAAAATAAAATGATGTCCCTGTAGAACCTCTGTGGGACAGGATGGGCATGAAGCCGATATCCCATTATAGACAACACATTGACAACGGCCGGCAACATTCAAGCAGCGTACTTTAGCTCCACTGAGACTGCTGTCGGTACATTTTCATTTCACTGAGAATTCAATTGGTGTAGTGACAGCCTGATTGGAAGCAGGTTCTATTCCCGACATGACAATATGATTCTCCTCTCTCATGCGATATCTCTGATGGGATCGTTGTTATTTCTCCAATGTATATGTAAGTGGCGGAGCTCCTTCCTCGGGGCAAGGTTCGCCGAAGCGTAAAGCTGACCACTCACCCGAATCGTCTACCAGTACTAAGCAATGAAATCTCGTGACCTATTTTCTATTCCAAACTTAGGTTATTGCCTTGTCCAATCGTGAATAAATTTCTAGGTTGCTGGATACTTTGAAGTAGCATAGGATTAAGAGCCTCCATTCTACCGATTCTCAATTACGATCGCGATCACTACTATCACTGTTATAATTAGTGAGCGGAATTTATTCAAAAACCCATTTTTTCCCTTGATACATACTGGCTTGAGATTTAATATTTAGATTTTTAATGGAAATATAGGTATAAATAGAGGAGTTTTACAGTGCCTAAAAATTCCTATTTCGACGTTAGTGCCTATTTTTAAGTTTTTAAAATCTTTGCATCATTTTTAGTAACTGTTTACTGTTTTTCTTAACATCCTGTACCGTTCACATTCCAAGACGGATAACAACTCCTTCCTAACAGTGAACAAAACAATAGAGAAGTACCTCCGGGCCACCCTTTCTCATTCTTACAATATTTTAATCTAAAATTCCAACTTTCAGTCGGACTGGGTGGCTAGTCGGTATAGCGCTGCCCTTCTGTGCTCGAGGTTGCAAATTCGATCCCGATCCAGGTCAGTGGCATTTAAGAGTGCTTAAATGCGACAGGCTCAATATCAGTAGATTTACTGGCATGTAAAAGAACTCCTGCGGGACAAATTATTATTTTTATTATTATTATATCTTCTTCTATCTGTAAGAAATTTAACAGAAACTTGCTGGGTTGTACCCGAATAAGCATTCTCTTACATTCCAAGACAGATAACAACCCTTTCCTTTTTTCTCACCATTTGTAAGTACAGCAGTGAGGGACACAATAGCCACAAGAGGTGCTGATCATCAACTGTAAAGCAAACTATGGAAATGTGATTGGTGAATGAAAAGCGCTCTTTTATTAGTGACATTCTTTAACAAAAGAGGCTATTTTTATTTTAGAGTCTAAATAAAAGAGTTAACAGCCTATTTTAGGCGCCTAAAAATGCCACTTTTTAGAGCCTAAAATTCCGCTGTCTAGTTATAATTAATAAGTCATCATTTTCTTTATTTTCAATATCATTTTCATAACCATGATCATCATAATCAACATCATCATGACCACCATTATTATCATTCCGAAAGTCATCAACCTTGTCATTGCCTCGATCATCGTGATCGCTGTCATCAAACAGGAAAATGAGATAAACAACCTCGTTTGTGGCTAAGTGCTAACACGCGCAGGTCTCCCATGCAAGCCCCCGGGTTCAATCCCTGCCAGGTTATGATGAAATTTCTGATGGACAAAGCAACTGCAGAAGAGGGTTTCTCTCGGGGTACTCCAGTTTCTCCCCTTTCATTCTCCACCGCCCCTTCATTTCATTTATAGACAAAAATAGACTAGGGTGAAATCGTTCGGCTAATTCAGTTTTCCTATGCTGAATAAGAAGGGCTTGGATCATGGACCCTCCTGACACTTATCAGGTATCAGGAGATGGAGCATTTATCTATCATCTCTAAAGATGGGACATATAGGACAGTCATATCAACTGATGCCCATATGGACAAGCGCGCGTTTTACAGCTCAGGAGAGCCTGAGCGTTTTACAGCGGAAAGGAAAGAGACTGACGAGCGAGGTAGTATATGCCGCTTGGTCGAGCTATATACACGGATGGCCAGCACTGATTTAATGGGTAAAGGGAAGAGAACTTATTAAAACTATATCCATGTTAATTTTCAGATTTGTCTGAGAACTAAAGTGCATTATAGGAATTCAAATTTAATGCTCACTTTTCACGAGTTTCCTTTTTATTCAAAAGTAGTATTTTCTCAACTTTCTACAGAAAGGTAAAATTTTCAGATATATTTATTTAGAACCTTCCAGGTACTGAAACAAGGTTTTCGTAAATCTAATATATCGTAAATGTGTATTACTGAAGATACGTATTGAAAATTTTGAAAATATTCGCATGGGAAATGTTTGTAAGAAAATGAATGGTCAATGTTACTTATGTCTCGCCCACTATAGAGACATAGGCCAATTTTACACACATTTAGTATAACTTGTTGCTTCTTTGACAGGTTAGGTTTGGTTAGTTCAGGTTTTTGTTATAGCCTACCTTGCATATACGATTATAGAGTAACATTGGCAGTGATAAAAGTGGAATATTCGTTCAGTGGGCATTGGATACTCTACATTCACCAAATAAATTAACAGAGAAACTACTGTTACATCATAAACAAATATATGTGCCCATGTATTGTAAATACGTCTGCTCTATAGCTTCAGCAGTTTGCGAGAAAATAATTTAATATTCTGATGATAGGAAGTGCGTACCAATACCACCTTAAAAGCATAATGCGATAAGTGTTTTGTTATGTAATATTAGTTGCAGTTGGAATATATACCTAGGTAACTTTGCTTTGTAATGTAATATTGTTTTGATTACTTTTATAAGGCTAAAAATACCATCAATATCAATTCCAACTTATCATGTCATACTTAATCTCTTTCTTTGGGATATCACTTTCTTTATGAATGATGTTTCATTCACTTAATATAGTATAGTTTTACTACTATGAAATTTATGTCAATATTCCTTTTTAACTCTTTATTATGTTATTAACTGCAATATTAAGAAACTGGTGTTAGTATTTTTCTTTACAGACAATATAGATAACATCAAACAGCAAATAGCCATATAAAATAACGACATAAAATTTCACGTTCTATTTGAAGTTTGTACATCACTGTTTTCTTAATCCAGCAGGCTCCTTATTCATATATAATTCATATGCATAATCCTTGCTCCTTCCATACCTAGCGCTTGATGACCGCGCACGACGTCAAGGTCAGAAAAGTGCGCTTGCTTTGACATCACTGATCTAGGACGTTTGTCGTTACGTTACGTGCACCCAAAATATAACATAGCAAGTAGAGAGAGCAGGGAAGGTCAGTGCACAGACTCTGTCCGCTGTTCTACAGAGTAAACAACAGAGAAAAAGGTGTACTCTCACATGAAAAATAAACTGGAGCTCAGGTCACGTCGTCATTACTGGATTGTGGAGTCTGTTGCAGTAAACACTATCTACGTTTTGATTACGTCTACAACCTTTTTATAATGCGTACTAATATAGACTGCAGTATCCAGCCATGCCCATCTCATTACAATGGGTTACGGCGGTAGAGGGACTCCAGGAGCCATTTCTCTGAATTTCGCAACCCGACTTGGTGCCTTAAAAATATTTCTTTGACATTCGATATGAAATTGTTCACGTCACTGTAGCAGGAGCGAACTTCTTCGGCTATTTGATGTAGACCATGGTCTAGGATAACTTTCGGCTATAGTAGCTGAAGTTCCTTATCTGCTTTTAACATGTAGCATCCGTAATGAAAATAACTACATTATTATTTTTATTTCGTCTGGCCATAAGATGGTCATTGGCGTTTGAAAAACTTTTATTATACTTAAATGATCCACTTTCTCAAGAATTTCAGGGGTTAATAAAAAAAAGGTTTTGTTGGGTTTGTCTGGTGAAGGAAAGCTCGTAACGACGTTGCAACAGATTTTTCAGCGGCGTCTGTGCTTTCACAGATGGAAAGCCTTATTTTGCTATCTCCTGCACTTCGTCGTATGCGAGATATAACATCATCATAGAAATTCGGTACATTGTAGACTAGGCCTATTTCCGTAAAGTTTATTGACTGGGAGTTCCCTTCTCACGTATTTTTGCATAAAGCTTTTAAAGTGTGTATTCTTAACGTTATTTATTGGTATATTGACACATACCATCATTTTACATAAATTGTGAAAAAACTCTTTTTGTGTGGTACACAGTGAATTGTAACTTACATGCGAATCTTGTCCTTCTTCCTCAGTTGAAACTATCACCTGTGCTTTATGTTTTTCGGGTGAATCTTTCTTTTGGTTCGGCCAATATACAGAATTAAAAACAAACACTGAAAATACCTTAGTTTTGTAGTATGGAGTAGTAGAAACTAGATGTGATCACTGGGAGAGCTGTGGTCCCACCCAACTCGCCCAAAATAGGTACCTTACTTACTCGTATATAGGAAAATCGTCCTGCTTGAATGAAGAAGGCGGCCATATTACGTCGTTGTGACGTAATTTTATATGGAGTGGGAGAATGATTGCAGTGTCGCCAACTGTAGTAAATGACCATCACAACCATAAATGGGTATTACTATAAACCTAACCTAACGTAACCTTTCATATAATCTTACAAACCTAACCTAACGTTGTACACACCTATTGTAACATTCCTCACGTTTAACATTCCTCACATTAGTTTCATTTCGTTTGCAGATATTGGCATCCCTGCTAACCTATAGCTTTTCGTCTGCTGGAAATCGAGAGTCATCTAGTGTAAGTGAAGTGAAAGTGTGTGGATCGTGAAGGCTGGAGATTAATATAGCGACTCTGTTAATTACGTTTTCTAAGTTGATTTTGCGTTACCGGCAAAAATTGTGTCATTGTAGGGATAATCTATATATATAATTTGAACTGGTAATGGAAATTACGGGAAAACGGCTGAACAGATTTTAATAAATGGCCCCTCATTTTGAAGCTTGGAACCCAAAGTTTTTCGGAAAAGTAGTAGTTTTCAGTGAAATGTCAATTTTCCTACATAATTTTCCTATTTTCCAAAATCCATCTGTTGTCAGTTTTGAGAACTAATTTTATCGAATCACGGCCGACTTGATTCAATTTCAGAACAAAACATAAACTACAATAAACAATAGGCTATTACACGAAGGCCATGACCTGCAGGATTGCCGACATATTTAGAGCTCAATTCAATTTGTTATTAAAAACTGATTCTGCAGTGTATAACAATTTTCTGAGTACAGCTGTGTATTGGATATTCATATCTACGAAACTTGAGGTGGTTTGATGACATTATTACCATTAGAAATTAAATATTATTATAGTTAATATCATGATGCATCTATTTTTCATTAATTGTACATAATATTGATGCTATATTGATGACATGAAAGTGAAACGTTTTGAAGTTATGTAAGTAAATGTAGAGAATATCTTAATTTAGATCTTCATTTCTATAATTTACTAAGTGGCTGCTATATATAACTACAAAACTTAAGATAATAATATTGTTATTAAAAATCAAATATTTTTGTACTTATTAGCCCATTATATTTAATGGCGATGTAGTGTAGATATTGATATGTGTCATTGTCTTCAGTATTGGCTCGACAGAGCGCAAAAATTACAGTTCCTAAGGAAAGATCAAAAGTTATTACTTACTGATAAAATAAGAGGCCTAGAAAATTTTGTAGTCTCCAGATCATTTCAGCAAGATCTCTTAGTAGGACTATTACACTCTTACTACGTCATACTACTTTTGACCAATAAAACGGTACGAAAGGACGTATTTCAACCAATCATGGCTGCTTATCGCACAATTTTATCGCGTCCCTAGCATTTGTTTCTTTGTTTGCCAACATTTGAAACTGCGCTGGTCTGGACGTCAAAAAATATATATAGGCCTATATATAATTACAAACCTCTCCAGTCGATGCAGAGCAGTTTCAAATATGACTCGCATTGGCATTCAAGAACAAGAATTAATCAAAATCACTGATCATACCTATGCATCTTCTGAAATCCGATTTACAAATAAATGAAGAGCACCATTCGGAAATCCTGAATAAGTTGAATACACCATGTAGGCCTAAATCAACGAGTTCCACTTCTATTATGCACACGTCCAATATAACATCAATTGAACCACCAACCACATTCAAATTTTAAAATTGTACATTCAATAATTATTCCTTTTAAAATTATTCATTCGGAAATCCTGAATAAGTTGAATACACCATGTACGCCTAAATCAACGAGTTCCACTTCTATTATGCACACGTCCAATATAACATCAATTGAACCACCAACCACATTCAAATTTGAAAATTGTGCATTCAATAATTATTCCTTTTAAAATTATTCATGTTTATTTTTTTTATGTCATCGTCGTTAAATAAAACTTTTCTAACACTTGTGTATATTAGTTAGGTTATGTTATAGCTTCTGCTATATGATATTATGGATAGTCACGTATCAGAGATTGTTTAATATTAAGATTTATTGAAAATCATCTATCAAGTGACGTTGATTACTGGGATTCGGATAATTGAAGTGGAATGCAACTGTCTTAATAAAAATGAAACTGAATCAACAAAGCCTTCTTGACTAGTAACAGGCCACAGAGTTCAATGATGATTCCATAGTTGGCACAACTGATACCGGTAACAAGAAAACATCATCATAAAACACTGCTGCCATCTAGCGTAATGCTGAGATGGTACAATAATACATTTGAAGACAGTTGTATTTTCGTAAGCCAATTAATATTTTATTGTACACTTTGTTACTTCTAATCTTTATATAGCCTACTTTCTTCTAATCGTGTAATAGTCAATTAAATCCCACTCGAGTTTTGATTTTCTCTAGATAAATCAAAACTTCTAGTGAGATTACTGTTGATAAAATGATTTTACGCTCTACATTTCAAGTTCTACATGCAGCAGCTATACGAAAATGCAATTGTTCGAAAGCTTAGCAAACCTGACATTTTTTTAACTTTCGCCTATAATCCACAATGACCTGAAATAGCTACTGCTATCGTCCTGACATTGATACTTGCGTTTTCGCGTTGAAACTCCAAAACTGAAGTTGGATAGGTTCAAGAAAAAGTATTTGGCCTAAAAAAATCCATTCAGAGGGAGTATGTTTCATTATTATGGAAGCAAATAACTATCAAAAAGACAAGTATTCTTCATTGAAAATAAATCTGAAAAATTTTTATTTGAACGTCTAACGAACTTAGTGGCTTGTGCAGCAAATGCTGCTGCAAACTAGTTGCATATAAATTGTACAATAAAAATTGAAATTTGTCGCGGCTGTGATAAAAGTGTTCAAAATTGATTTCCAGCGCCACAATCCCAGCTATAAACGTGTGAATATTCGTTAGGAGTCCGTTGGAAGTGGCCGTAGGAACCTGAAGTTTGACCCTTTTTCGTATTACAATGTTGTGTTACGAATTTACGTTTCGTACCTTTAATTTCTGTACTACATAAATTTCATATGATATTTACCCCACTTACTGCGAAATTTTATGTGCCTAATTCCTCCATCACCTTTTTCACTGTTGATATATTTGATGATTCAGACATTATAAATATTATACGTTACGTATGATTGGTAATGTAGATAACTCTAGAGGTCTATCCACCACACAGCATAAATGTGTTCTGTTACCCGAGTCGCATGCCTGTACGCAACCACTCCCCCATCCCTTCATACTATTTACCTTCGACAAATATCGCAATACAGTTAACTTGATATCGCCCTGCAGTCCTACATGTGTCAGCTTTAAATTCACCTCATCCGAGTTTGAACCGGGCTCTTACAGCCTGCAATGTGTCTCTGTGCCGATATAGTCAAATTGGCTCTCAGGGGGTTAATATCTCACGAAATAATCGGACCAGTACGATAAAAACTTTCTGTAAAATTATGGAACAGTGTTATTTAATTTTTAAAGACCGAAGTGAAGTTCTGAATCATGAAAATGATGAGAGTTATATTAATATTTTGTAATATCATGTACCTTTATCAACATTATCTCTTTCCCTCTCAAAGGATTCTTATTACTTCTCTTGGGATTTGTACTGAGCGTATTGGATTGTTACTGTGACGTTCCCGATCTCTAAGACACTACCACTATAGCGACAATGGCCAAAAGTTCTTCCATCACACTCTCTTGACTATGTTAACGCACAAATAATTGCATACACAGTGAAGAAAATGTATAGAAAGTTGCTTATAATGTTTTAATTAGGATTATTGATGAAAATGTTTTTATTGGGCATATATAACTCAATATTTGAATGCAAATTATAAAATGCTATTTCCTCAAATATAGGCCTACATAATTAACAAAGGCACATTTTTCTTCAATTTAAACATTTTTCAAGTAGTTTTGTGTTTCTTGTGGTGTGGAAGAGATGACCTTAACTCCACCAAAATAAATAAATAAATAAATAATAAATAACCTAATGAATAAAAAAATGAATGAATGAACTTAACCAGAGTTATGACAGAACTATTTATACATTGCTGTTTGCAGATGATCAAATTTTAATAGCTAAAGAATTTTTTTTATTTTAGTAGGTTATTTTACGACGCTTTATCAACATCTAAGGTTATTTAGCGTCTGAATGTGATGAAGGTGATAATGCCGGTGAAATGAGTCCGGGGTCCAACACCGAAAGTTACCCAGGATTTGCTCATATTGGGTTGAGGGAAAACCCCGGAAAAAACCTCAATCAAGTAACTTGCCCCGACCGGGAATCGAACCCGGGCCACCTGGTTTCGCGGCCAGACGCGCTGACCGCAGCTGAAGAATATGACTGGCATACACGAGTAGGAAACTCAATGAAGAATACGAAAAATCGGGGCTAAAGTTTAATTTTGAAAAATCGAAGTATATGGTAATATGAGAAGAAAAAAACAGGTTTTAATTACTGAAAATAAAGGCGTGATTAAAAATTGTGACATGTAAATATCTACTGTAGGTGTTACAACATTACTAACGATGAAAGAATGATACCAAAATAAGAGAACGCATGAAGAAAGGAAAATATGTATGATGAACACTCAATACTATATTATGGGGTAAGCAAATATCAAAAGAAACAAAAAATAATATTTTTAAATCAGTTACCATAAGCATAGTTTTGTATGATGCACAGATTTAGCAACTTTGGGCAATGAAAATGGATTATTAGAGGCGTTCGGCATTAGTTTCACGAAGAGATAAAATCAGAAATGATACAATAAGATCGAGAATGGAAATAAAAATAACATTGTGGAGGCCATTTCAACAAAGCAACTAATTTTTTACGGATATCTAATAAGAATGAGTGAAGACTGATTACCAAGGATGATATTGGAATGGATTTCACCAAGAAAACGAAAAATGGAAGAAAGCTATGAGGAAGCGATGGAAAGTAGAAACGTAAGAGAAAAGCAATGTTTGCACCGAACAGAATGGTTTTCGTCAGTTCGTTCCATATAAAATTGAATTTTTATATCTCTATTTGTATGATGTTAATTGGTTGTCAGAAGATGTTGATACATTGTACATACTTAGTTACTTACTTACTTACTTATTGGCTTTTAAGGAACCCGGGGGTTCATTGCCGCCCTCACATAAGCCCGCTATTGGTCCCTATCCTGAGCAAGATTAATCCACTCTCTATCATCATATTCCACCTCCCTCAAATCCATTTTAATATTATCTTCCCATGTACGTCTCGCCCTCCCCAAATGTCTTTTTCCCTCCGGTCTCCCAACTAACACTTTATAAGCATTTCTGAATTTGCCCATACATTGATACATTGTACACTGACTGAAATAATAAAAATATAGGCATACTATTATACATTTTAAATCAGCTTCCAATTCCTTGTATGGGTATGAAGTCAATTTTGGAACAATAAAAAATTTATTTAACCGCTTTGACCACAATAATATTATACAGATAATGTAAATTAATATGAATATTAAATTGTAAATGTTTAGAACTTGCAGGGGGCCATGAACTGTGTAAAAATAAAATGGCAATAATGGATTATTCGCTCTTTCAAACTAGTTATTCTAATGTGGAACATTGTTTACATCATAGAGAATCTTACTGGAATGAAAAGAATACAAGTCTTAATGGTGGATAACTATGGCGATGGGAATAAGGCCAACAAGAGCCGTGTGATTTGTTTAATCGGACCAGTTCAAATAGGAACATAACACAGTGCACATTATAAAAGTTGTAAAGAAGTTTAACGATACGGAAAGCGTGAAAAGATGACAAATTCCGGAAGGTCAAAATCTGTTACGAGTACAAAAAATGCCATATAGGCAACATGTTAACTTAAAAAGCAACCTTTTTGTGGTGAAATAATAAGTGGCAGAATCAGAAAAACAATTAGATACCCATACACAGAACTTTGATTGAGGTTCTGACTCATATACATATCTATTATCAGGCAGTACATCTCACTTAACGATATGTGTTAGAGGAAGAACAATATTGTTTGTATGCATCTGAAGTCTAATTGGTGCAATATGCAGCTAATCAGCGATGCATGCAATGGAGGGGAAAGGAACTGGCCATCCTACCCCATTATCTCCTGGCCTATTGCTTCGTAAGTGGTGCCTCGTTGGTATCACTTGTGGGGTTCAGACCTGTCTTCAGACAGTTGGCTAAACAACAAAACAGAACTGAATAAGAGCTGAAAAATGTATGAAGTATAGGCTGTCATTTTAAAAAATGTGTTTTTTGTCATATCCTACATATCTAACCAAACAACTTTCTGAATTCCATGCATAATACTAAGTGATATATGCCTAGTAGGTCTTGTATTTAGCATTTTCTTCTTCTTCTTCTTCTTCTTCTTCTTCTTCCTCTTAAATTAGGATTCAATCCTGTTCTATTTCAATCGATGCTATTGTGTTCGGTGGCAGGTGACCAGCTTTCCTGCCAACGTTTCAATGGTCGTCCCTGAGGTCTAAAGGTATCTAGTTTTGCTGTCATTGCAAGTTTTGGTAAACGATCGTCCTACATCCTCGGTACGTGGTCCACTCAATCTTTTTCTTCTTGCTTTGACCCATTTTACTATGTCCTGTACATCACATATATTTCTAATTTCCTCATTTGTTTTCCTGTCTTGTAAGCTATATCCTGCAATACTTCTTAAGGTTCTCATAGTTGTCAACATTTGCTCAGTCTTTTTCGTTTCGGCTCTCGTTTCAGTAGCATAAGTCAGAATGGGCCTAATATATGTTTTAGAGATTCTAGTTTTACTTTTAATATTCATATATTTGTTCCTCCAAAAGAACGTCCTTTAAACAACCTAACATAGTTGATGCCTTTATTGTCTGTTCTCTGACTTCTATTAAATTTTTAGTAATTGTAATTTTTGATCCTTGATAGTATAATGATATAACTTGTTCTATACTTTTTTGTATACTGCTAGTTTACATCTTAATAGTTGTTTTGAAATTGTTAATGATTTGGTTTATTCTGTTGATATTATCATATTAAATTGCTGAGCTGTTAGTTGGAATCTGTATAGTAACTTCTGCAGATTGTCTTCATTTTCAGCAAGTAAGATCACATCATCTGCGTAACGTATTATAAAATATCTTTATTTCTCAATCTATAACCTGCACTCTCTTTCCTGGTTTCTTTTAGTATTTCCTCCATGATGACGTTTTTGATTAAACTAAAATGATAAAGTCAGAAGCAATATTTCATATATTTTATTCACTCTGTAGTTCTTTAAGTTTCCAAACAAAATACGATCGAATAAAACATCCGATATATTGCTCCAAAATAGGTCATCTGTACCACCAAAATAACATAATTTACATTCACCGTCTATAAACATCGCAGTCCATTGGATGCTGAAAGCTTTCACATCACTAACTAAACTGTAAACAATGTGTTGGACAACGAGGAAACAGGAAATTGGGTATTATTAGATCGGGATGTACCACTACACGACTGTAAAATGTTGTTATGGCAACCTCTACACGATCATATAACTTTTCATTGTTTGGCTGTAATATCGGTTCTTCACAAAGGCTTTTCTCTACCTAGATATTATTATTTAATTGGAAAAAAAAATTACAAATCTTAATACTATAATATCACCATTTTAATTCAGAAGCTAACAATAATATATTTTGTAGAAAGGATATCATTAAGATAAATAATACGCCTCAATAATTCAAAATTAAATTACAGAAAAAATATAACTCACCGTTTCGATTGGAATGTATCTTATCTGAGAGAAGTAGCTATGACTTATAAGGCAAAGCGAATAATATATGCGAAACACTAAAAGAAAACTAGAATTCATACTACAGTATTTTAAAAACACTGTAACAGATGAACACTATGGTAGAGAATGTCAGGTAATTTTAAGCAGAGAAAATGAGACAAGATTCGAATTCAGTCAGCTGTGATGAGACTTTTGGAAACTGTAAGATAACACACAACAACATTATAATAAATATAACTATTTCAAATTTGTATCACTAACATCGTCTGATGTCAAAAGAATATTTCCTTACAAACATTAGTTAGTACAAACATTGTTTCAGCTGACAATCAGACAGGCTCATAGTTGACAATATTTAAAAATGTACACAGTCGTAACAAAATTAGTGACACTTATGGCCGGTTTGTCCAAGTACTGTTAGAACACTTAACGACTGTTAAACCGTCAACAGTTTGTTAAATACAGTTTTTCCATTTGTTCAACACCAGTTTGGCTTAACAGATTCTTAACCGTTTGTTAACTTTAAATGTAGGATTTCAGGCCGTTAACTCATTTAACAAATAGTTAAACATGGCGGATAACACCACAGCTGTTCAGACAAAAGTTGTGAAAATAACATGTAATGTTTCTCTTTGAGGATTGTTTAGAGTAAGGGCCGGTTTCACCAAACTTCGGTAAATCTTTCCAAATGAAACATTAACTAGTACTGAACATTAAAATATTTACACGAGTACGCTTGTATGCGAGTTGTCTCCGTAGACTTGAGGCCGAGCAGCTATATATGCCTTGTCGCGCTGGTTACGTCATCTCTCTCCGTTGGAGCAGTCAGTAGCGAGTTGGCTTGTCATTTCAGGGGTCCGTGTTCGATTCTCGGCGATGACTTTTTTTTATTAACGTAACTAATTTTTATACATGTCACCTTTCTTCTTTTTTTTAATTTTGTGTACTAGAACGAATTATTTCGCAACTCTGGCTCCACTAGGAGAATTTAAAAAACTCTTGGGAGATCAATTTTCTTCCCGAAATAAAACAAAGATAAACAAACAAATTAAAGAAAAATAAAAGAAATACACATTTGGATCTAATACATTGTCTACATGCCACCGGCGTCTATCACTGCCTGGCATTTTCGGGGCATTGAGTCCACCAGATCGCGGAAATAGTTCTGGTCCTTAGCGAAATCTTCCCGGGTAATCAGAACATGATCCCAGAACTGATCTGGATTTTGAGGTGAATGTCTCGATATTTGTCAATCCTCCTCTTTTTCATGCTTTTCCGTGAACCGTCTTTGAACGTTTATGGCGGTGTGCGCGGGGTGATTATCCTGCTGGAAAATTAAATTTCCATCGGAAAGAAAAAGATTATAAATTCCAAGAATCCAGCTCTTTTGCTTCTGTTTTGAAGCCAGTGCAAACATATCTTATCGCTAGCTATAATATAATTCTAATAAGTGAAAGTTAATATACCAATTAAGTTTCGTTGTTTGAATGCACATTATGTATTAATTTACTAATATTTCTTAGGTGCCGGTATGTAGTCATAATAATCACTTTCATGTCTTAAAATAAAACTCAGTTGTATGTTACCTAGTTGAAATAGGCCACTTGTTCCAATTCACCAGCTTCTATTAACTCTAGATTCTATGTTACTGGCTCTTCATCTATAGCCGATGTCAATAGTGCTTCAAAATACGCAGTGAGTAAATAATAAAATGTTTCAGCAGCAATTGCTTCTTTAGGACGAAATTACATATAATTTATACATGGACCTGAATTAGAGAATTTTATATGATACGGAATTCTCCTCGGAGGTTTGTGTACAGTTGACTACACACACATTCCTGTAATTATTGTCACCTGGTGGTCATAATGCTGAGATTTTTGTAAACAGAAATTCATATTTATCATTATAAAATATAACCATATTTATAATAATGATTATTATTCAATAGTAGTCAATGCAACTTTCATTTATCAACTCTCTGCACTGTATGAATCATGGCTACTGTAACAGGTTACGATTTTATACATGTTTCATGACTTACTCTACAGTACAGAATTTAAATAATAATATCAGCCAATAAGAAGTTATCTTATATATGCAAAATAATTACCAACTGCTCTTGAGTAGTTAGAATAGTATTAACGACAGTTAAAGTTAAGTGTTGGTTATTTTAAACAAAATTATGTTGGAAAAATGGAAAACATCTTAACAAAACGTTAAAAATAAACCAGCTGTTAATTTAACATTTGTTAAGCCAAATTAAACATTACTTGGAAAAACTGGCCATTAAAGTACATAATTAATTTTTATTTAAAATCTATCACCATTTACTATAACGAAAGTAATGAGGTACAGCAAGTCGATTTCGTAAATATGTGTTATAATCAGGCAGCGCATTTTCGTTCTTAAACGTACAGCGGATCGAATAGCTTCTTCTGGTAGCTACATCTATTACGTCACGTGGATGCATAAGCAGGCTAGATTTGCAAGCAGGTACGCTTGGGGTCATTAAATAATAATGATGTAATGTATTATAAATATGCCCCTGTAACGTCATATGACGCAGAAAGAATATCATCTTAGTTTAAACGAATTTTATGTGATGTTCATAACCTCAGAATATATGTTTTCGTTCACTGCAACGGAATAGGTTTTGATAAACTAATTATTTGTATATATTCTGTAAAATGTAAATATTGATAATTTGTATATTTATTTTTGTTATTATTATTATTATTATTATTATTATTATTATTATTATTATTATTATTATTATTATTTTGCCCCTGTAACGTCATGCGACGTAGGAAGAAAATGTTCTTAGTTTAAACAAATTTTTACTGGCAGTTATAGTAAAAGATATGAATTTCATAATCTCAGAATATATGTTTTTGTTCACCGTAACGGAGTTGATTTCGTTAAATGAATTAATTGTGTGTGTGTGTGTGTGTGTGTGTATATATATATATATATATATATATATATATATATATATATATATATATATATATATACATACACACACATATATATAGTATTTACAGTCAATGTATATAATGTTTACTATTATGTTCTATAATATGTATATTGTACAGTATATACTAGTTCAGTAATATAATCGACGTAATTATATTTTCTGTCATATGTAGCACTAATATTTTGTACAGAGCTAGTTTCGCAGTGTTAGTGCGTTTATATGCTTAAAAAGTAGCTGGACACACCATTTCAATTTAGTAGCAATCCCACTTACAGTTGTCATACTCCACTATTATTGTATACTGAAGCTAGGTTATACACTTTGTAGCGTCCTGACGTAAGCATTTAGGTCAGAGATTGAACTCTAGAACTCCAGGATATACTAACCGATAACTTTCCTAACTTGTTTGGGAACGAAAATGCGCTGCCTGGTTATAATCTATTTGTTTAGTCACTAACTATACGGAGCAATATTTTGATTCAAGCATAGCAGTGCTCAGTAGAAATCCCTGTGCTACCCAGAGTTGATGTAAACAACAGGACTTGTATGACACGCGACGTAGTTAACGTAATAGGTTCGGTGTCCGAAGTTCCATCCCTAAAAATCACATAGAATAATTTTTTAATTTAATTGCTCCTTATAAACGTTATAAACTGCCACTCTAACTGGGTAATACATTTCTAGAGATTGAGAGAGTATCGGATTCAAACTTAGGGCCTATGCCATGCACTTGAGGAAGAAGAAAGAAGAAGAATATCCAGACGTTTGATCTCATGATGACCCTCCATTAAGGAAATTCCACTATGTATACCGTGTCCCGCTTAGAGGGATCCAGAAATAAATGCTCACCATTTAAAATCAGATGAAAATATCGTTGTGATTTTCATCTGACAAGATGCAGAAACTGTCCGAGTTTATGCACCAATGGTTTAAAAACAGTTGCATGTCCATGTGCATGCGTACTAACGTTTATCGTGGAAAAAAGCCTGGAGCCATTCAGTAGAACATTCCGTCATTGGACCATTCTTCTTCATCGAGGCGATAGTCACAGGGAATGTGTATCTGGACTTGCAGAACTTTTGTTGTTGATCAACTCCTCCCAGAATCGATTTTTCAGCAACATGGGGCTCCACCCCATTACTATGGAGCAATGCGTGGCTTCTTGAATGCAAACTTTCCCAATAGGTTGATCGGAAAAGGAGAAGCCTTGCCTGGTCACCTAGGTCAACCGACTTGACGCCCATTGACCTTCCTCTGGGGATTTGTGACAAGCGTTGTGTACCAACGTGATACAGTTGACACTGGAAAAACTGAGAACGCATTATAAATGCAGCTGCGCTAATCACTTCACAAATGTTGCGGAACACTTGGCAGAAGGTTGAGTGTCTTTTAGATGTCTTCAGGGTAGCTCGAGGCGCACACATCGCGTTACACTGACCATTCTCCGAAACTCAGAGTTTTTACATCAAGTTATACAAGAAGTTATGTTATAAAACCATTATTTATACTTTAAATTAGCACTTATTTCTCGATTCCTCTAAGCAAAAGCTAAATCCAGGTAGGCTTATTTTTTTTAAAGGGAAAAGAGTCATCATATGACGTGTTGTATATAAGGCTATTGTGAAGAAATAGCGCAATGATTATCAAATGAAAATAATAAATTTAAAGAAAAGGTATGCGTTACAGCCATTCTGCAATCAATTCACCCCATATATCTACTGAGATTCAAACACAGGGCATCCTGTGAGAAGTCTTCTACTAATATGACTATGGCTAGGTCTACTTTGCTGGTCAGAGGAAAGCTTGGGCAATGAACTATCAGTGTAGGATCCTTTGTAGTCAAGATTGAGAGCCGCGAACCCCGAGTCTTCGTTATCGATGTGGACCAGGTGGGTGGAAGCCACAAAAACCCAACTCTCACCGTGCGAAGTATCAGTAACTTGTCTATCGAACTTACAAGTGTGGCTGTGCACGATAATTGGGAACGTAACGAAATGACGAATCGCACAGCGGGATGGTTATTGACGTCACTAGTTCTCTCTGTTTCCAATTTCCGCGCGCGCGCACATACACACGTATTCTGTTCCTTCAGATAGACGGACGTCGTGTGCAAAACGGGTATATATCGTGCAGGAGGAAAAATTATTTATTATTATATAAAGCTGTTGCCGTGGAAAATATCACAAACTTCACGTTAAACAATTTTATACCTAAATTTCTTTTAAATTTCAGCATATAGAGAAAAAATCGGTTAGACTTCTCGCTCTTTATTTCTATGAGACTTCCATCAGACAAGGGAGTAAAATGATAGGCTCCATGTAGTACATTTACTACTTATCCTGCTAAGTCCTAAGAGCAGAGTTCTCCAAAAAGCGTATCGTCATTCGTGCTCTTGATACTGCCCGCCCAACACAGTGTGCTGTAAGGCTAGAGGAGGGGGAGAGACTCGTACCTCAACAGATGGGAGCGCTCAGTGGGGGATCGCTGCAACGGTCTACTTATGTTTAAAAATAATATCAAAAGAATAAGAAATATCATACGTTTGTATATTATTTTGACATACTATGAAGCTGGAGCCCCGTCTGTTGCTATAGTCACAAGCCATTGCAAATTCAACCTCTTCTGTTCTATAGTGCCTTTCAGTGTCTGGAAAAGATCTTCTCCAGTTGTATTTTGTAATTACATTTAGAAGACATTCATACACAGTAAAATGTTCATTAACTTCTCGGATGAAAATGGCTCGGTGAGCTTCGTCATTTCTATCTGTGCTTTCGTCCAATGCAAGTGAGTAAGCTACAAACTGGTTAATTGTGGTTTTGACTTCAGATTCAATTACATTTACAATCTTCAAATTCCTTCTCTGAAATGTAATTGGAAACAATTTAATTTTCTTAAACTTTGACTTTGTTCTGGGCACAGTATTTTAGTAACTTCCTGTATGCACGATTTTACAAATGATGCTTGTGTAAAGGGCTTAATTGATTTTCCAATATTCCTAGATAGAACACAGCTAGCAAGAAGTCTTTTTTTGTTTAAGACTGAGGACACGTGTGTGATTTGTGTTTGTATTTTGTTTTATATTTATCAAAATATTTGTAGGCCTACGCATTTCACCTAAAATTAAACAAAAAACTATATGTTTGTCATGCCGAACTGAGTAATATACTGATTATTATGTATAACCAACATTTATACAGATAGCCTCAAAATAAATTATTTCCACATGTCCAACATGCCTGTAATTGTATGATATTCTTTGCGAAGAGTCGAGTAGTGTCGTCGCATGTTGAATTTTAACACACGCTTAAGAATTTTCGAACAAATTAAGCATTTCGCATTCTCCCCACTAACACAACAAAATGTAACTTCCTATTTATCCTTGATTGTACTACGTCCATGATTAGAAGACATTGTGAAACGGTGAAACACTTTGTCCAACACAGTGATAATGGCAATCCGTCACTGCTCTTCGTTTGCTCATAAACATTGAGTACAGAACAGGTGGGGATAGGTGAGGCGGATCGCGCACATTACGTACTGGCTTCGGTTCCGTTCAGGGGCTTACTCGCGAGTAGGCTTTTGGAGACGTCTGCCTAAGGGTATAGTACAGGGACATCATTTTATTTTTACTTGCATTTTTATTGTACCTGCATTTCGAATGTACTTCACTCTCACCCCTTCACTAATGTCCTTGCTCCCGTCAGACACACAAACTTACGGCCGCTGTTGCATTCGAAGTCTTCAGGCACTGAAGTAAACACTGCAGTGTATAGTGTGTTTCAGAAATATGGTTGCGTTTTCTATAGAAGAAAGAACCTATATTAATAATATCGTATTAAAAATTATATTCAAGAAACGATAAATTCAATTTCAGAAAATATGCTTCAAAATGTTTTTAATAATATGCGTACTGAATTGAAGCCTGCATTGTAATGAACGGCAACCATTTTCAGCAGCTTGTTTAAAAATTCAGATTAGCTTTTTTTGAATTGAGGTGGCTAGAAGCAAAGGAATGCTAGTAACATTTGTCATAACATGAGTTAAGTGTATCCACTGTAAGCAAAAGTATCTAAAATTTTAGTGGCAAAGAGATATTTTAATCGCATCACACATTAAAATTTAAATAACAAATTTCACCGATTTTACGAAAGCTTAAATATTTAAACCCCATTTTCTCAAAAGTAACTTAAGTGCACTTACAGCCCTTTACTTATGACCCCCTCAATTTAAATGCACTCTCTATATTGTATGATAACATCAATAATTAATATGCTAAATAAAGTAGACATTACATAACGAACATAGCCGCCTGAAAAGTTGAGTTTCTTGAAAAAAAAAAAAAATGTTACTACTCTACTGTATTTTGATAAATTCCGTAAAAGTGATGATCAAACTGAAAATCGTAATATCGTATTTCCCTACAACATAAATGGATACACTACTTTTCTCTCCTCCTATACCTAGTAAAATGATTTGTTTACATATTGCACTAGTAACACCAAACTCCTGTAATGGAAGGGGGTAACAGTGTTTCCGAGTATAGCCAGGTTAATGTTAAAAATGTTGGTAAAAATAAAGTGATGTCCCTGTATAACTTACTATACTTCACACATGATTATGATGTAAGATGTATGTGCAGAGACCCGAAGTCTAGTACAGGGACATCATTTTATTTTTACTTCAATTTTTATTGTATGAGTTATTCAATGTACTTCACTCCCACCCCTTCTACTAGTGAACTTCCACCCACGGCCGCATATGCAAAGTCGTCTTACTGTCACAGTATACAGTACTGAGTGAGTGAGTATAGTATGTTCCAGAAATACAGTCGCATTTTCCAGGGAATAAAGTGGATTCATTATTGAATCATATTTTCGCACAGGTACGTAGTGTGTCCGTTTGGTTACGTCGCTTCCCGGTTTTCCCCACACGTTTCTGCTGATCCCTCTGTAAAGGCTAGTGTCTGGGCTGTCAGCTCTTTCCTGAAAAAAATTTGCTGTCAGGAATTGGACGTATACAACTGTTTAAAATAATTTAAATAAAAGGGCCTCGTTAAGTAACTCACATGGTTTCCCCCGTTCTACGACCCTGCGACATAACTACTTGGACGGACAGTAGGCAGCAGTCTGAATAAATTTATCTGTGCGAATCGGGCAGAAGTGAAGTGACTACAATGCGTAAATAAGGTACTCTGTTATAGAGTAGGTACAGAATTGTTATTTCAAGAGCCACAGGATTATGGCTTCCCCCATGTCGAACGATGCTTTGCATTACTTCTTTTGGAGTTACTGTAAAACAGTTGTGTTTGTTAAACATCCTACAACAACAGAAGAATTGAAGAATTACATTCCAGAAACAATACATTCAATTTCAGAAGATATGCTTAAAAACGTTTTCGATAATATGCACACAAAAGAACTGAAGCCCGTATAAAAATGAACGGCCATCATTTTCAACAATTTGTTTAAATATCAAGATTTTGATCATTTTTCAATTTAAATTCACTCTCCATATTGTATGCTAATGTGCTGTAGACAATATATAATATCTGAATACGTCCGCCTGGATAATTCAGTTAGTGAGTAAAAACACTTACTGTTAGTACTGTACTGTATTTTGAGTAAATAAAAACCTAACGAAAATTATCAAACTGAAAATCGTAATAGTTCTTAGTTTACGTAAATAGATGCACTACTTTTCTCCCCTCGTATACCTAGTAAAGTGATTTGTTTGTATTTTACACTAGTATCATCAAGCTCGGGTCGTGAAAGGGGGTAACATAGTGTTTGCGGTTCTCAACCGTTAATCCAGAGGTATAGCCAGGTTAATATCAGAAATGTTAGTAAGAACAAAATGACCCGGTATAATATACCTGCATTTGTGCCCTAACTGTAACCTGCAGAGTTTTTTCAGTATTTTCCCTCATTTCAGTGACATTTTTTAAACTGTAGAAGTTATACTGAACTCTAAAAATAAAACAAAAAATGTCTCACTACTCAGGAGGATATAAAATATTACCTTGTTCATATAATGACGAGTCCCGCGTCGTGACGTCGTGGTTTAAGGCATCCTTCCTAGAACTCACGTTACGTAATGCGCGCTGGTTCGAGTCCTTATCGGGGAAGAAATTCTCTCATGAAATTTCGGCCAGTGTATGGGACCGGTGCCCACCCAGCATCGTGATGCACTTGGGGAGCTGGGATACGTAGTGAAATCCGGTTACGAAAGCCAGCTATAACGGCGGGGGATCGTCGTTCTAAACACACGATACTTCCATTCCGATTGGATGATCGTCCACCTCTGTTTCGGCATGTGGACTTGAGGCCAGCAGTCGGTTGGTCGGTCATGGTCCTTAATGGGCTGTCATGCTTCGGATTATAATTATTATTATTATTATTATTATTATTATTATTATTATTATTATTATTATTATTATTATTATTATGTAATGACGAAGTTCGATATTTCGGTGTACCGTTACACAGTTATCAGCTCATTATAAAAGATGTTATAGGTCATTCGTTAAGTCATGAAAACTACTTGCGCGTAAGGGGAAGAAGAAAGTGGACTAAGATACTTCCCTCCCTCTATATGCTTCCACTTGCAGCTAGCTAGCTGGCTTACCCCCACCATAAGGTAGATATTGGATGCGTTGCTGGCACTAAGCGTTGGGCTGTTTCCTTCCCATCGATGCCAACCTCGGCTTTCTCTCTTCTGACATCAGCACAGTAGTCTCTGGTCTGACCTCTACATTCCTCTCTCCTGACTTCATCCCAGCTTCCTCCATGCTGTCCACTTTCTCCAGTTCGAATCTAGACCACAGCCTCCCGTTAAGATAAGCTTGTCATATTGGATGACAACATGGCATTCCTAACGCCGGGCCTCGAACATATGTCATTTGAGGAATTCCCTCGCCCGTCTAACACGCTCACTGAAACCCTCTGTGATGTAGACGCCACTCCCACATAGGTATTTGTGTCTCGCAAAATCATATCCTTTAATTTATAATTTGCGAGTTTGCAAACTATTGGTGATTCTTATTATGAACTACGGAGCACGCATGCATTTGGTTTCACGAAGTAACGATGACCTCTGATAGAAAAAACGTTGTAATATGTCCACTGAGAGAGTCACTGCTTCACAGTCTTGTACAGGGTGATTCACAAGGATTTACCGTCCTTTACGTAGCTTATTTCTGAAGACATTTTGAGCAATGAATAGTTGCTATTCTCAATATTTTCAGAGTACACTAATTTAAAGTTGTTTGTAAAATAAGTTTTTTTCTTTAGTTTGAAGATAAAAGAATAACACAAATAGAGAATGAACCATTCAGGAGTATCATTTCTTTAATTGGCAAGTATTATGAAGCTAAAAATGTGCTATGAACTCCTTAGTTGCTTCGTACAGACATCTTTTTCTATTTTTAACTAGAAAATTACATTATTCTTACGCACTTATCACAACAATTATTACAAATCACACAACTTCCACCAACTTAATTATTTGTAGTTCAATTTTGCATCGTAATTTACAGTCTTGGAGAGTTTACAAAACATTTTAAAAATGTCGCCGTCCGTTTGAGTACACTTGGCCCCGCACTTGTGAACGGCACTCGTCGCGCTACGTAACTTCATATGGATATCTTTGATTTCCGTAGCGCTCGAGCTGACTGCTGACTGCACGCTGACCAAGATCACGCGTTCACAGCAATGCGTTCCAATCACGAAACGTAACTCTGTAAATATATAGAGAATAGGACCGATGATTATATGACATTTTTTTTTACTCAGAATGTCTTCGGAAATAAGCTCCGTAAAGGACGGTAAATCCTTGTGATTCACCCTGTTTAAAGTAACAATAGTCACCTCCGTACAATATGTTACCAAATTCACATAACGTACTTAAATAAGAATTCGATTCAGGAGGTTTATAATTAAGGTTAGCCCTATGTGAAAATTACCATTTGGGTATATAATAACAGGAATAATTTTGCATCTTCAGATATGGTAATGCCCGCCGACACGATATTGTCAGTATTATCTTCCGAAGAGAAAGCGCGATTCAGTTTGCTTATAGGCCTAATTAAATTATGTGAGAACTACCATATGAGAAATTATCTAAAGGAATAATTTAGTATCTCACGGTTGCTTAGCACGTTCTGTTACGCACAATTCTGAATCTTGAATGAATATCTCCTAAAATTAGCCGTCTTGGCAGCTCAGCCGGAAAACGATGCCACACGATTATTGCAGACCCGGATTCAAATCCCGGTGACGACAGTTGTATTTGTGGCGGACAGAACTAAGTTCTTGAGCGTCTTTCTTATGGTACTTCCGTGTCTATCCACTATCTCACCATCACTCTCCATTTCAATAATAGTAATAATCCGTGGCGCTACATCCCGTGAAGGGCCTAGACCGACCAGCCGGCTGCTGGCCTCACGCCCACATGCAGAAGCAGAGGTGGACGATCATCCAGCCAGAATGGAGGTATCGTGTGGTTAGCACGATGATCCCCCCAGCCGTTATAGCTGGAATTCGCAACCGGATTTCGCTACCTATCGTAGCTCCCCAAGTGTATCACGATGCTGGGTGGGCACCGGTCCCATACACTAGCCGAAATTTCATGAGAAAATTTCTTCCCCCATGAGGAATCGAACCAGCGCGCACTCCGTAGCGCGAGTCCTAGGCGGGATGCCTTAGACCGCGACGCAACGGCGCGGGACCTCCATTTCAATATTCCTCATAATTATGTATGTATGTATGTATGTATGTATGTATGTATATGCATATGTATGTATGGATGTACAATATGTACGTATGTATGTACACGTATACGGTGTTTATTACATCTTCCTGTGTCCAATATTTTCCTCCTTTCGTTCCTGTCCTCTCAATGTCATTCCTGCGGATCTTAGTTCTCACGCTTTTCACAATTCTTTCTATCCATGCTTTCCTTGGTCTTACTCTTTTTTCTTTCTTTCCTCTTGGCACCCAATCCAGCAATCGTCTTGAAAGTTTACCTTCAGTCATTCTTCTAAAATGTCCATATCACTGTAGATGTTTATATTCTATAAAGTATGAAAGTATTATAGTCCATCCGTTATTCAATTTCTTCTTTTATATTTTTTCTATCCGAGAACATCTTGCTGATCGCCTGAGGAAATCCATTTCAGTAGATTTGAACTTGTTTCTGTCCTCATCTGCCAAATTTCTGCACCATATGTTAATACACTCCTGACTAATGCGTTCCTACATTCTAATTTTTGTGTCTTTGAAAATCTTTTTGTTCCACAATATTAAGTTCAGCATAGAAATATCTGATCTTTCCTCCATTATCACATCTAAATTATTATTTCAGCTTCATGAGTGTCGTCATTTTAATAGCTTCTACAAAAATCGCGCTGCGTGATGTTGTATCGTGACTGGGATTGTGACAGAATGGTTTAGATTCTCTGTTGCTGAAAATTGTGTAGTACCATATTTTTAATAGGAACACCTGCCCTTATTTTGATTATAAAAGTTCGATCCACAGTTTCATATCACCATTTTGAACCTTATATAAAAGTATATATAAATCATGTCATTTGAAATTACCACAATTTCTGTGAGAGCTATTGTTGACGTCATTGGGCAGAAATCTAAACAAAAATAATGATAAGATTATTAGCTTACTCAGTTGTAACAGAATTACACAATATGGATACATAAATATAAATTTTTCGATCGTACTAATGTAAAGTAGAAAACTATTAAAAGTGAATGACAGAAAAAAAATTTAATGACCTTATTAGACCCAACGTTCTAATTGTATTATTATAGCCTACTGTATGTCAAATGTGCGTACTTGAAAAAATAAATGTACAATCAATCATTGGCTAATAATCTCTGATGATGTGCAGTACACACTCGGGGAGTGAAAAGACACTCTAATGGGACTTCACCGCACCTCAGCCTATATGGCTGAATTGATTGATGGCTCTGCATAAAGTAGTGTATATCCACAATGAGCACGTTCCAAGCTGCGGTGCTAGCCTTCGAACCTCTGCACAAAAGAAAAAAAATCTCCTAAAGCTGATCCAAACGTTGGTCGTCTTAATGGTCTTTTGTAGGTCAAATCTTATTGACAGCTACCATATAGACAGACCTACATGTTCACATTTCGAACTGTTCTATTGTCATTGCCTATTATTTCGCGTTTCGGACGCGCCGTGCCGTTACCTTAAGCCTCAAGCCTTTGTTTTTCTGAACCGACGCATGCGACGTACGCGATGAGAGGCCCGCCTCGCACAAATCCGGACTACACGAGAGATAGTGAGTGGTCTCTATAACTGCGAGATGCGAGGTCTGCGCACCTCGCAGCCATAGAAACCACTCTCTAATCTCTCGTGTAGTCCGGCTTTGTTCGAGGCGGGTCTCGCACTCCGCACGGCACATGCGTCGGTTCAGAAAAACAAAGGCTGAGAGTCGAATTATAGTTCAAATCATAGTTTACAAAAATTAAATCCGTGGTTTGAAAGTCCTTGGAGGGCAAAGCCCCGAGCAGTCGATTGCTGTCTCGCAGAGGTGGACAAATGTCCAATAAATACGGGGGTAATGTGTGGTTAGTATTATGATCACCTCCTCCTATTATAGCTCACGTGAATCCGTTTTCGCTACATATTGCAGCTCTCGAAATGCATTACAATGCTGAGGGAGCACTGGTCCATATTTGATTAGGAAATGTATTTTCCCTTGAGGAATCGAACAAGTACTCATTCCGTATTGTTAGTCCAAGGCATGACGCCTTAGACCAGTGATGTCAAAGCAAGCGCATTTTTCTGACCTTGACGTCTTTCGCGGGTATCAAGCGCTAGGTATGGAAGGAGGAAGGGTTATGTATATGAAAAAGCAGCCTGTTGGATTAAGAAAACAATGGTGCATAAACTGCAAACGGAACGTGAAATTTTATGTCGTTATTTTTATACGACTTCTTCCTCTTTGATATTTATCTGTATTGTCTGTAAAACAAAAGTACTAACACTAATTTCTTAATATTGTAGTTGTATTTTAAACGTTAATAACATAATAAAGAGTTAAGAAGCAACATTTACATAAACCCCATAGTAGTACAACTAATAGTGTACTATGTGGAAGAAACACATCATTCATACAAGAAGTGATATCCCAAAGAAAGAGATTCAGTGTGACGTGGTAAGTTGGAATTGATATTGATATCTTTAGCCTTATAAAAGTAATATTACGTAACAAATGTCTTATCGCATTATGCTTTTAAGGTGATATTGTTGCGCAACTTCCTATCATCAGAATATTAAATTATTTTTTCGAATTCTGTTGAAGCTATAGAGCTGACGTTTTTACAACACATGGGCACATAGCTTTTGTTTATGATGTAACAGTAGTTGCTTTGTTAATTCACTTCATTACAAAAATTTGCATGCGAATATTTTCTTAATTTTCAATACACTATCTTCAGTATGTACGATATATTAGATTTACGAAAATATTGTTTCAGTACCAATAAGGCTACTAAACAAACATCTAAAAATTTCACTTTTCTGTAAAACTAAAGTTGAGAAAATATTCCTTTTGAATAAAAAAGCAAACTTGTGAAAAATAAACACTAAAATTAAAACTTACATTCCTATAATGCATTCATACTTCTCAGACAAATCTAAAAATTAATATGGATACGGTTTTAGTAAGTTCTCTTCCCTTTATCCATTGAATCAGTGCTGGCTATTCCTGTATATAGCTCGACCAAGCGCCATATACTACTTTTTCGTCTGTCTCTTTCCTTTCCACTGTAAAGCGCTCAGGCTCTCCTGAGCTCTAAAACGCACGCCTGCGTCTATGGGTATCAGTTGATATGACTGCATTAGACCTCACAGCTACGGCTCGTGACAAATCGTAGTCCAAATGAAATTTGTTGTGGACGAAGACACCGAAGAGGCAGGTTTTTTTTTTTTTATAGATATTCCTCCTTCTCCTATTAACCATGTCACCATTTTGTCAACATTATCGACAAAATAAACATATTATAGGAGATTCCAATGACACTTTGTTGTGTTCAAAAATTAATGCACAAAGGCAAGCGTATCAATTGCCCGTCTTTACGTTGTTTTCAATGCAGAGAGCGATGTCTCCTCCTGAGAAGACTTTCATGATGAACCTCAGTTAGGAGCATACCCAATCCACATAAACTTTCGCGGAGTATTCAGGGTTCGAAAAGGCAAATCCAATCGTTCCTAGACAAGTCCTAATGAAAAATTCCAGGTCTGACTTGTACTTGAACCCTGACCGCCAGAGTTACAGGCCAAAGATCGAGATTACTTAGGCACCGCAAAGACAATAAAATCCTTAAGAGATACTTTTGGTTCAGATCCAACGGACCTAGGATGTGCCTCATAAACATAGTCACTTCGTTTTGCTGATGGCGGCGGTTGGAAGTGGATACAGTCATTAATTTGTTAGACGTTAAGTCTACATTTTCAACTATCTGTAAGCCTCTCGTGTTGGAGAGCGCCATGGATTTTAGTTGATTTTATCAAAGGCACTCTCACCTTTGTTTTCATATGTTGACATATCGTTCATCATACATAGCAAGTAAATTAGTTAACATGTTGATCATATACAATAATTAATTAATTATCTACTAAATGAGTTTGAAAGTTGTCAACCGAATACTGTGGAAATAGTGACAATGAAACATTGTCTAAACGCTTACTAGGCCTACATATTTTTCTTAGTGTCTAGCTTTTTACCGCAGGTCTATGGGTTTCCACGTAGCCTACAATATTATTAGCTTACTGGGATTTTGCATTCTCATTACATGAAGTATAAAACTACAGCAATGTGAGTCCAAAAATCTAATTTTCGCGGAAATTACATTTTTAACATGCCCTAATACCGAAAAGCGTTTTTTAACAAGCAATGAAACTATCCAACATTCTGTGTG
Source organism: Periplaneta americana (assembly GCF_040183065.1). Classification (NCBI taxonomy): domain Eukaryota; kingdom Metazoa; phylum Arthropoda; class Insecta; order Blattodea; family Blattidae; genus Periplaneta; species Periplaneta americana. Next base: position 77,427,526 of record NC_091127.1, read on the forward strand.
GAGTCCCTTCTTTCGATCTATTCCACAGTTAATTTATTATAAAATGTCTACGAGTTAATTCATCCAGCAAGTATGTAGAATAAATGCAATAATTTTACATTAAATTATTAGGATGTTTGAAATTCTTCCTCTCTTTATCTGTTTCCCAGTAGCATCGATTGGCGTCGTGCATTACTGACGCTATGTTCGGTTCCAGTTGGTCGAGTATGATGAAGTTCGATATTTGCCGATGTTCGCTCTTCAGGAGGAGGCCTATCGTGTTTGTTCCACCTTGTTATAAAAACATTCGCTGTCCTCCACTCCCACTCCTTCCTGTTTTAACAGCTTAAGAATTTTAGCACAGATCTTGCGATTAGATTTTCGTATGAAATGAGACCAAGTTTGCAATGTCTTGGCTGCCTCTCCCATGATTAAACATTACAGGACATTAGTGTCGACCACTGCGGTGCAGCGAAGGGAGGATACTGTACTTCACACGCTAGAACCAGACTCTTACTCTACTATAGGCGTATATATTGCGTACCTCATCTTTCCGGATGTGAGAATGCCCTAATGCAGAGTCACCGCGATGCCATGTGATATCTTAGTACACTCACAATCATCCAGTGCCGTAGACGAAAGATAAATTTCTTCCACTGCCTACACCGAGAAACGAACCACGGACCGCTTGGAGAGGCATTGCGCATGCTACCTCAGAGTTACTGCGACGGACTAGTACTTGGAATTATATTGTTAAAACTGTGCAAAATGGAGTCTTATTTAAAGAACTTTCCAAAGATTATATTCTTCACATTCTTTTATTGGGCCAGATGAAACAGTAATGACCTTGTGAACCCAAAAATATTTTGATGAGTTATGTAGAACATTATATCTGGAAACGAACACTTTCCTAAGTGAATTCTTCAGATGTAAACGGATAGAAATGAAGTGTTTCGCAGAGTTAAATATAATTTGTCGCAGAGGAACGGAAATAAGTGCTCCAAGTGTCAATTTAGCCATTTGGAATGCAGTATGTGATGAAGATTTTGTAATAATAATAATAATAATAATAATAATAATAATAATAATAATAATAATAATAATATGTGATTACCACAATAGTAACATAATTAGTCTTCATAACGGCTGCAATTTCTTGGATATCCTTATTTAAAACAATTAATAAACGTTCGTTCAATTCAGCAGAGCTGTAACTGTGTTCTGGCTTGGTTTTTATGAACCGACGCATGCGTTCTGGCTGCTCCGGAGACTCTGATCTAGATCTCTGAGTAGTCTAAAAGCCAATACCGCCATCATCTTTCACCAATGTTTAAACAAATCGCGAAGAACACCCATCATGACAGAGAGTCAATTCGGTGTCATGCAAACACATCAGATGTCATATTTTTCTAGACGGATATGATAATGAAAGGGGAACTGTGGAGTGTTGGTTGAATGATGAGGTAAGAACAGTAGAACCCCCAGAAAACATTCATAACCAGGCTTCGGACTAGGGACACAGAGTAAACAGCATGAGGTTTAGAGTACACGGAGTATAAATGACATCGTGACCCGTGTGGGATGACTGTAACAGCGCAGGGGGGTTCGTAATGTGCATTATCGTTGTGTGTAGGCCTATTGCTGCTTGGCTGCGGTACGTGTAACAGGCTTCGGCGTAGGGACACCTGATTGAAGGTCACAACTCACGTTAATACTTTAATGGTAGACATTTATTGTCTACACTAGGAATGTACCGTATATACTGCATCTGTACAAAATATATTTTGTGCCGTATGTGACGGACTGTTTACATGTTTAGACATGAAGTAACGGCGCGCTCCATCTCCCACTCCATTCGACCAAAACAATATTATAGCCCGTGCGTTCTGAACTTCATGCCCAGGACCGAAGCCTGCTCATAACCTACGATTTAACCATCACGAATACAACTTCCCCATTGCCGCAATTTAAACTGGGGTCCTCTATCGCTGTTTACCAACTGAGCTACTAAGGTGTCTTTTACTCGCTGTTATTCAGAATATAAGCCAGTATTAGGCATTTATAAGTAGCGAGTAATTCTGATCATGTGCTTAACATTTACTAGAGCAGTAGTGGTCATGTGTTTAACATTCAATCCAGTAATCGTCGTCACGTGTTTAACATTTACTTGAGTAATCGTCGTCATGGGATTAACATTTACTCGAGTAATCCTCGTCATGGGATTAACATTTACTCGAGTAATCCTCGTCATGGGATTAACATTTACTCGAGTAATCGTCGCCATGGGATTAACATTTACTCGAGTAATCGTCGTCATGTGTTTAACATTTACTCGAGTAATCCTCGTCATGTGTTTAACATTTACTCGAGTAATCGTCATGGAATTAACATTTACTCGAACAATCGCCGCCTTCATGGGTTCAACATTTACTCGAGTAATCCTCGTCATGTGTTTAACATTTACTCGAGTAATCCTCGTCATGTGTTTAAGATTTACTCGAGCAATCGTCGTCATGGGTTTAACATTTACTCGAGTAATCCCCGTCATAGGTTTAACATTTACTCGAGTAATCCTCGTCATGTGTTTAACATTTACTCGAGTAATCCTCGTCATGTGTTTAACATTTACTCGAGTAATCCTCGTCATGGAATTAACATTTACTCGAATAATCGCCTTCATGGGTTCAACATTTACTCGAGTAATCCTCGTCATGTGTTTAACATTTACTCGAGTAATCCTCGTCATGTGTTTAAGATTTACTCGAGCAATCGTCGTCATGGGTTTAACATTTACTCGAGTAATCCCCGTCATGGGTTTAACATTTACTCGAGTAATCCTCGTCATGTGTTTAAGATTTATTCGAGCAATCGTCGTCATGGGTTTAACATTTACTCGAGTAATCCCCGTCATGGGTTTAACATTTACTCGAGTAATCCTCGTCATGTGTTTAACATTTACTCGAGTAATTCTCGTCATGTGTTTAAGATTTACTCGAGCAATCGTCGTCATGGGTTTAACATTTACTCGAGTAATCCCCGTCATGGGTTTAACATTTACTCGAGTAATCCTCGTCATGTGTTTAATATCTGCTGGAGTAATCCTCGTCATGTGTTTAACATTTACTCGAGTAATCCTCGTCATGTGTTTAACATTTACTCGAGTAATCCTCGTCATGTGTTTAACATTTACTCGAATAATCCTCGTCATGTGCTTCACATTTACTCGAGTAATCCTCGTCATGTGTTTCACATTTACTCGAGTAATCCTCGTCATGTGTTAAACATTTACTCGAATAATCCTCGTCATGTGTTTCACATTTACTCGAGTAATCCTCGTCATGTGTTTCACATTTACTCGAGTAATCCTCGTCATGTGTTTCACATTTACTGGAGTAATCCTCGTCATGTGTTTAACATTTCCTGGAGTAATCCTCGCCATGTGTTTAACATTTACTCGAGTAATCCTGGTTATTGTTGAGTCAACTGTTCGGAGACAGATCTGAACCCCACAAGTGACACCAAGAAGGCTCCACTTGTGAGGAACTAGGCCAGGAGATAATGGGGTAGGGTAGCCAGTTCCTTTTCCCCCTCCAATGCATACATCGCTAACTAGCTACATATTACACTAGTCAGACTACAGATGCATACAAACAATTTACAATTCATTTTTATATTTCAATATGCCTGGTGAATTATTAAATAAGTATATAATAAATTTTCAATCTTAAGACATATCAACTTGCAAATGTTCATTTGCTATTTAATAAGATATATGAACGTTTTCGCCGTTTGGGGCATCTTCAGATATAACAAAAAACATATAATCTGGACCTATAATAATAAATTATGCAATTAACAAAGAATAAAGAACAATGTATGTATGCAATACATGAGATTCATGAGCTTTAAGTAAAATATGACATAACACAGGATAATTATTGATATAATCTTTGGATTTTGAAATTGAATTGGACGGATATTTTATACATATTTTACATAAAGCTCATGAATCTCATGTATTGCATACATACATTGTTCTTTATTCTTTGTTATTTGCATAATTTATTATTATAGGTCCAGATTATATGTTTTTTGTTATATCTGAAGATGCCCCAAACGGGGAAAACGTTCATATATCTTATTTATTTATTTCAGTAGTTTGTTTTACGACGCTTTATCAACATCTTTGGTTATTTAGCGTCTGAATGAGATGAAGGTGATAATGCCGGTGAAATGAGTCCGGGGTCCAGCACCGAAAGTTACCCAGCATTTGCTCATGTTGGGTTGAGGGAAAACCCCGGAAAAACCTCAACCAGGTAACTTGCCCCGACCGGGAATCGTACCCGGGCCACCTGGTTTCGCGGCCAAACGCGCTGACCGTTACAATATCTTATTAAATAGCAAATAAACATTTGCAAGTTGATATGTCTTAAGATTGAAAATTTATTATATACTTATTTAATAATACAAACAATTGTTCTTCCTCTGACACATATCGTCATGTGAGATGTACTGCCTGATTAATAATAGATGCATATATCAGCCAGAACCTCAATCAGAGGATATCCACGTCATGTGCTTAACATTAACTCAAGGTCAAGGCTTGAAGACGGTGAAGTTACAATGGAATTAATACAAACTCAGTTGCGATTAAACGAAGTTAAATTTAAATGCCAATAATTACGAGTATAATCATAGGTATGACCAAATTCAGTGCATTAATTGAGAAAACTCTCTCTCTGCTTGCGCACCTATTTCTCATTGACGCAGGATGATTTTCAGATATAGCACACTCTAGCATGAATCGATACTTCCAAACTTCGTTTTCACCAAAACTTGTATGAACTGCCGCCGCATTCTCCTCTTGCTCCAATCAGATGGTATTTTCTATTAAGACTTAAGAGGCTTACACTCCGACCTCCGCCCCTCCTGTCTCTGACAAAGTCTGAAAAAGGAAGCTGAACTAAGGGGCGATATCTCAACGGCATATGCTAAATGACGAAGAAAACTGTGTCATCGCAACCTCGCTGCGAGCATACATCAAACTGGCTTATACCAGCTTAAAATTTAATGAAGAAAGAATACATTAGCCTCCGTTCGAAAGGCACAAGAGAGAGCTCAAGCCCTATCCTGATTATGAACCAAGCACTCGAACCCAATGGAGCGCATTTTGTTTTCTCCTGGGATAGGATCAGAAAAGCATAACAATTATATATCAATACGATGTCTAACATTCAAGTTCGAGAACTTGTAGTTATTGCTTTCAAATATCATTGAAACATCTAGAGTTCAAATACCATATTTACTCGAAAATAAGTCCCCCAGTTTTACAAGATTTCTTGTCTTTAAATTTGGGAAGGTTTAATATTCGCATCGGGCTTTATAATCGAGTATACAGAAACATGAGAATGCAATTTGAGGACTTAGATTATAACTAAGTAAAGATTATTGTATTGTACTGACACAGAATAAATCTAAAAATATTTATAATAATAATAATAACAATAATAATAATAACAATAATAATAATAATAATAATAATAATAATAATAACAATTATTATTTATTTATTTATTGGCCAGAGGCCAATTATACTTCAGCACAATAGACAAACAGAAGATACAAAGGTGCAAAAATAAATAAAATAATATCTTAAATAAAAAAACATACATAAATAAAATTGAGAACAAGGACAGTAAATACTAATGAACGAAACTATACTTTAAAAGGATCTAAATTGTTCCCATGTAATAATAATAATAATAATAATAATAATAATAATAATAATAATAATAATAATTTTTATTTGAAAGTTAATAATAGTGCACTTTTTGTTGGCACTCCCGATGAAGCAACAGCTTGTGGCCGAAAGTGGAGTATTACATTGAATAATTAAAATATAATATTACAAGTTTAAGTCTACACTAAAATAATTATTTAATTATGCAAATCTAGTCTTTCAGGTAAAGCTCCCTGTAAAGCAGATTTGAATAATTTCAAGGGAAAAATTGTTCCGGGGCCGGGTATCGACCCCGGGACCTCTGGTTGAACGTACCAGCGCTCTACAAACTGAGCTAGCCGGGAACTCCACCCGACACCGTCTCAACTTTTCCCTTTATATCCACATAACTCGCGTGGGCTGACGAAACTCCAGAGACCCACATCGAGTGCACACAATCTCTGTGTGACTTGGAATTGTGGTTTTCTGTTAACGTACAGAGTGACGTATATATTATGCAAATCTAGTCTTTCAGGTAAAGCTCCCTGTAAAGCAGAATGTGATGACGTTTTCTATATAATTTGAACGTCCTGAATACGTATATGACAATGAAAAACAGTTGTTGGTTACGGTTTTTGAGAATTGTCGAATTTATATCTATTTCAAATATTGCTTTATATAATAAAAATAAGGTTAAATATTCACTGTTCAGAAGATTACAAGTTTCTTTTTCTGCATTTTATTTTACACGGGGCATCAGGTACATCAAGAGCTAAAGTCCAACAAAAGTCTGCTAGGATATTGGTACTCCACAGTCCTTGGTATTTTTTTTTTTTTTTTCAATAGTCCAAATTTCTTAATGTAAGCGCTCACATGCTCATCACTGAAATCGCCACAATTCTCGGGAAAAAGTCAAGATGGGAGTGAAGGAAGTGAATTTTCAGAGACATTTTACAACCCATACTTTCATATGCCAACAGTAAATTTTTCACTAGTTCTTCATGGTTCTCACTTCTACAGTTACCCAGAAAATTTAATACAACCTCCTTGAATGCAATCCAGGCGGCTCTCTCTTTTGCTTCCAACAAAGATTCAAAGTGACTGTCCTTCATAATTTTTCTAATTTGTGGTCCATTGAGAACTCCCTGTTTTATTTTTGAGTCACATCAAGGAGGAAATTTTTCCTGGATATATTTCATGATTAATCCCTTTTAACAAAATTCTTCAGTAACGCTAACTTGCTGTGTCAAGGGGGTAAAATTGTTTTACTTTGGGTGCAAGGGGTTTCTTTCCTGGCTTTAGTGATTGTCGTTTTATTTTATAATGCTTATCTCCAGCGCGACTGTCCCATTCGCACAGAAATCAGCAACATTTTGTGTAACCTAATTGAATTCCAAGAAGCAACGTTACAACCTTCAAATCCTCACATTAAAGCATTCGTAATTTGAATATTATCACTGAAGCATACTTTAAAGAAATACACATCTTACACAGAATATTAACTCCACGGAAATCTCTTGGTAAACTGAAGCGATTTCATACGGCGAACCTGTTTCTCCCCCTCCAAATGTAACCGAAAAGAGCAATAAAACAACTTCCGCTTCTAGAAGTGGTTTTGACAGGGTGGTCTATTCCAAAATACAAACTGCAGTAATGTAATTACAGCTCAAAGTGAAATAAATACACATCTCAAGTAAAATGAGGTAAACTCAAGCGAATTCATACCGCAAACCTGTTTCAACCCCCTCCAAATAGATTCGTGAAAGGGCAATAAAATAATTTCCTTTTCTACAAGTGCTTCTAACATGGTGCCCCCACTTATACTAATATTGTTTTCACATAATGGGTCTTCACATTTGTAAAACAAAATGGTTATATATGAAATACGGTGATTTTTTTTTTATAAAATGCATAGAAAATTAATTATATTGTGCATCTCGAAAACCCGAACTGATGGAATATTTTGATTGTTATTTTTGAATTTTTTTTATTGGGTTATTTTACGACGCTGTATCAACATCTAGGTTATTTAGCGTCTGAATGAAATGAAGGTGATAATGCCGGTGAAATGAGTCCGGGGTCCAGCACCAAAAGTTACCCAGCATTTGCTCGTATTGGGTTGAGGGAAAACCCCGGAAAAAACCTCAACCAGGTAACTTGCCCCGACCGGGATTCGAACCTGGGCCACCTGGTTTCGCGGCCAGACGCGCTGACCGTTACTCCACAGGTGTGGACTATTTTTGAATTCTGGAGGTCGAAATTAGTAGGAAATTGTCAGTTTTATGTCTCGCGCAAAATGATTGTTGACCAGTGTAATCGATGTATAAATTTTATTTTCGAGTAAATACGGTACTTCCGCGGAAACGGCTTCGAAATTATTATAAATGAATACAATATAATATTTTATTACTCAGTCAATGACAAATCAATGTAAAATAATGACTTATTTTATAGTCATTAAGTTTATATACATGAATTACAAGATTGCGAACGTTTTCGCCTATTCAGGCATCCTCAGGCAAAGTTATACAATATCTCAATGTCACATACGTAGCTACTGGTGGTGAGTACTATTTAAAATTAATGATGTACAGGACATCTCCATTATTAAAATGTAATATTACAGGTAGTAAACTTAAATAATGTTAAAAAATGTTAAAAAAAACCATGCAGTAATTAAACTTCATAATATGTAGAACTCTTGTTCAGTTCAATGAGTGGAGAATATATCTGAAATATATAAAAAATACGAATAGAAATTGGAATTATCAAATGTAATCGGATTGGATATTTAAAAGTACTCACGTCGTTTAAAATGTGACAATTGCATAGTTAGCAACTGTATGGATCACTATAAACATCCTGTGCTTTAATGTAAATTATCTGTAATGAAATAATAATTAATATCAATTTTAGAAGAATTTGAAAAATTAATTGGAGGGCTAAATTATGGACGTACTTACGTAGACGTGAGACGACCTGCTGCTATTAGGACTGTAACTGGTATGACGTGGGGGAAGTGTGTAAACAACTACGCGGAAGGATATTGCGTGGTGACGGGGTTAGAGGTTGTACAGGGGATTTCGGATTTGGGTTAAATTTTCTTTAAGAATGCTGTTCTCTATTTGAATCTGTTTGGCAATGTAATATTCTTCTGCAGAATTTATCAATTTAGTTTCTATTCCTGATTTTAATATTTTTAAGGTTTTATTTGCTGGGCCTAATTCATGTCCAGTATCTATTAGATGAGATGCATATGTAGATTTCTTACGGTTATGTTTAAAATCAGAAATGTGCTCATTGTATCTAATTTTGAAATTTCTTTTGGTTTGTCCTATATATTTTTCTTTACATGTAAAACATTCCAATCTGTAAATACCATTATTGTGGAGTTTGTTAACTTCTTGAAGTCTATTGTTTAAATTGTTATTGAGTTTATCAGTTGGTTTGTGCGCTATGGAAATATTTTCTTTTTTAAAAAAGTTAGCTAATTTGCTAGATATATATATTTATTATAAGTTAAACTGAAGTATTTTTTGTTGGTCTTGTTTTGTTTTGTTAATGTAGATATATTACTTAGTTTTTTTTTTTTCCTTTTATTCTTGTTTATTAGTTTTTTAATCAAATTAGTACTATAGCCATTTTCGTTGGCTATCTCTATTATTTTATTATATTCTTTCTTGTAATTGTTTTTACTTAGTGGAAATTGTAATAATCTATTAATCATGTAATTGAAGTTACTTAATTTATGTGCAGTAGGATGTTCTGAATTTACGGGGATACTATGGTTAGTAATTTCAGGTTTTCTGTAAATATTAAATTCTAATTTATTTTTATGTTTTTTATCATAATGTCTAAAAAATGAATCATATTATTAACTTCAATTTCTTGTGTGAATTTTAAGTTATTATGCAAATTATTGAAAGATTCTAATATTTGTTTATTGATTTGTTGGCTTTCATAAATTATTAAAGTATCATCTACGTATCTATAGTAAAATTTAATATTGTGTTTTTTTAGAATATTATTGACTTCTTTATCTTCAATATCTTGAATAAATGTTTCGGCAAGTAAACCGGATAATGGGTTGCCCATAGCTAATCCTTTTTGTTGTGTATATATTTTATTATTAAACTGGAAATAATTCTGTTTGGTTACAATGTGTAGTAGTTTAATTATTTTCTCTATTGTGGATTTTTGTATATTGTTTTTAAGTAGTTTTTTCTCTATTATGTCAAGAGTTTCTTTTATGGGAATATTAGTATATAAATTTTCAATATCTAATGATAACATTTTAATATTTTTTGTAATCTTGAAGTTCTGAAGTTTGTTAATCAATTGATTGGAATTTTTTGTTGTGTATAAATGTTGTAATTTCAAGGCAGATTTTAGAAAACGTTGGAGAAATTTGCATATTTTATTTTATAATTTACATTAAAGCACAGGATGTTTATAGTGATCCATACAGTTGCTAACTATGCAATTGTCACATTTTAAACGACGTGAGTACTTTTAAATATCCAATCCGATTACATTTGATAATTCCCATTTCTATTCGTATTTTTTATATATTTCAGATATATTCTCCACTCATTGGACTGAACAAGAGTTCTACATATTATGAAGTTTAATTACTGCATGGTTTTTTAACATTTTTTAACATTAGTTAAGTTTACTACCTGTAATATTACATTTTAATAATGGAGATGTCCTGTACATCATTAATTTTAAATAGTAGGCTACTCTCCACCAATAGCTACGTATGTGACATTGAGATATTGTATAACTCTGCCTGAGGATGCCTGAATAGGCGAAAACGTTCGCAATCTTGTAATTCATGTATATAAACTTAATGACTATAAAATAAGTCATTATTTTACATTGATTTGTCACTGACTGAGTAATAAAATATTATATTGTATTCATTTATAGAAATTGACAATCTGAATATTCCATCATGCTTTCTAAGTTTCGAAATTATTGTTAGAATCTTATAAAATTAATCTTGCGTCATAAAAATACGAGTATACCTGTGCACATATGAATACTATTCACAACATAATTCCTAACAAAAATGCAATTATATTGTATTATAGGTCTATCCTACACCGCATACGGAGCTCTTTGTTCATTTCCTCTTTTTAAAATTGAAACATGATAAAAATACATTTTAGAGATAATTATTACATTCAAAGCAATACAACGGTAGGTCGAGTATATTAAAAAAAATCGTGAAATTCTTTTAGGAAAAACTAGGTTCATATAGAACACTTGTAGTAGGCTACACATAGAGAAGCACACTCCTTAACAAAAAGTTCGCGAGATAGTGAATTTTATTTTTCATCTCGTACCTCTAATTAATTTCCTGTGCGCTTTGAATCGGAAATAAATAAAATTCAATTTGAAAGTTTCGAAGTAGAAATGCACTATTCAGCGCTAAGCTACTGTAGAAACCTGTCATGGACAGGGAACAATCTATGTATTTGAATTTACATGTGTTAACTCAGACGGAAAGCCAGATACATTTTGTTAGATCACAATACAAATACTAAATTCTACAGGAACAGGAAATAACACCCTTTCTCGATAAAACTAATAAATCAAAATATAGGACTAACTGGTTATAAAATGCTACGCCAACTGAAAAGGAAGAAAAGAATAGAAAATCCTCTGAAGCGTTTGACATAACGAAGTCCATTGTTTGCCGAAACGGATTGCTTCCCAGAATTTTTATATCGGTCATTTAACGACACTGTATCAACTCTGAAGTTATCTAGCGTCGGTGGAATTGCTGATAGTGAAATCGCATTTTGGCGAGTAGAGACCCAAGATCCACTACACCATCTGACAATGGCCTTATAGTTGGAGAAAACCTACATAAAACGTAACTAGATAATCCGTTCAAGCGGGCTTGAAACCCACGCCCGAGAACAGACTTTGAGCATGAGTGCAGCTAGTTACCTCTGGCTACGCTGATGGATGTGATTATATTAACGGAATAGAGTAAGACGTCAACATATACAATAGGAAGAAGAAATAATAAGTTATGTGAAGTCATGAAGACTGTTATATTAAATGATTAAATAACTTAATAAGAGTCAGATTAATGTAATTCATGTAAGAACCAACACTAAATATTAATATAATAATAATATATTTAATAATAATAATAATAATAGTAATTTATTTATTTAATCTGGCAGAGATAAGGCCAGTAGGCCTTCTCTTCCGCCCTGCCAAACTTTAATTCTAATTGAATACAATTGCTTACATAGTTATTACATTAATATCTAGACCATAAAACAACATGAAAGTAAATAATGAAAGTTGGATAAGTAATGGTAGTGAGCCAATAATAAAAATGGATAAGAAATAATAATAATAATAATAATAATAATAATAATAATAATAATAATAATAATAATAATAATATAATCATCATCATATCCCTCACATATTAGACCCTACAGGATCTGTTACGGTCTCATGCCAGCGCTTTCGTGGTCTTCCCAATTTCCTCTTTCCTCTTGGTACATAAGTAAGAATCTGTTTAGGCCATCTAGTGCGATCCATCCTGTCGACATGTTTTTTTTCCACTGAAGTCGATATTGTTGAACAAAATTAACTATAGGATCCATTTTGAGTTCCTGCAATATGTCCACATTTTTACGGTGTTCCAGCAAAGAGCATCCCGCTGTTCGTCTCATGAACCTCATTTCCGCTGTCGTTAGCCTTTGCTCATCAGCTTTTCTGATTGTCCATGCCTCGCTACCGTAAGTGAGGACCGGTCGAGCTAGTGTTTTATATACCTTTAGCCTTGTATGTTTCTGAACATCGGAGGATTTGAAGACGGCGTTAATGACGCCAGTGATTTTTATAAATTTAGATATTTTGTTTGACATATCTTCATCAGTGATATAAGAGAGGTTATAACCTAAATAGTTAAATGAATTAACACGTTCAATTAAAGTATTATCATGATCTTACTTGGAATTGGGTTCTCTCCCGAAAATGCCATGACTTTTGTTTTCTCTTTTGAGATTTCCATATTGAAATCAGAGGCGATTATTTGCAAATTATAAATGGCTCTTTGTAAAGCATCCTCTGTTTTAGCGTTAATAACCTGATCGTCGGCAAACATTAGTGTATCGAGAACTGTGTTTCGATTAATTTGAATTCCAGCATGATGACTTTGCCTCCAAATGTATAAAATATGGTTTATATATATAATAAACAACAGAGGGGAAAGACCGCACCCTTGTCTAACACCTTGGTTGATGGAAGTCCAGCTAGTAGTTCTGCGTTCAGTTCTTATGGCAATTTCATTTTGTTGATATAAATTATAAATGGAGAGAATGATTTGGTTTGGCACATCATAGCGTAAAATCTCTAAAAGTTTATTTCTATCAACTCTATCAAAAGCTTTTATGAAATCAATATAAAAGCTAAGTGGGTTGGAATATTAAATTCTCTGTGGTTTTCAATTAAAATCTTCATGGTGAAATAGCTGTCACAACATGATCTTCCTTTTCGGAATCCATTCTGTTCTTCAGTGATTTTGTCTTCGTAAAGATGTGATAGTTTATTTTTGATTATGGCTGTATAGATCTTATATCCAGAATTGAGAAGACTTATACCCCTGTAATTTTCACATAGCTTTTTGTTTCCTTTCTTATAAATGGGTACTACAATGGCTAATAATATAATAATAATAATAATAATAATAATAATAATAATAATAATAATAACATTAATAATAGTAATATTGAGAAACGTGAAACAGGTATTACTGTTAACAAGAATTGTTAGAAAAATATTTCGTTAATCTATCCTTAAATTGGTTTGATGTCTGACAGTCCCTGACATTACTCGGTAGGGAATTCCAAAATCGAGGAACAGCTACAGTGAAAGAAGAAGAATGTGATAATGTTCGGTGGGAGGGAATGGATAATATTGAGGAGTGTTGTGATCGTGTGTCTAGGTTATTGTGTGGATAAATTTTGAAAACGAGACGCAAGTTAGGAGTGGAGAAATGCAATATGTGAAAGAGGAGGGAAAGACAGTGGATTTTTCTACGATCTTCTAGACGGAGCCAGGACAACATTTCGAGGGATGGTGTTACGTGATCAGCCCGGCGAATACTGCAGACGAAACGGACGCACGTATTATGAACACGTTGTTGTCTCTGCGCCGAAGTAACGCTTAGGTCAGTAAACAGAATATCGCAGTAATAGAAGTGGAGTGTTTGCACTAACATCTTTTTCATGGGAAAGGGTAGAAAATTCTTAGATCGCCTAAACGAGTGGATTAATGAGAATACTTTTTTGCAGCTTTCTGCAACTTGAATGATCCAATTTAAACTTTTATCCATATAAATACCTAAGTTCTTTACTGATTTACTGAACGGAATTTCGATGCCGTATATTTTAATCGGGGACAAATTTGGTATGGTAATAGTGCTTAACAAACGTGAATGGCCCACAAGCAATTATTGACTGTGATTTTTCTGGATTCAGTTTAAGTCTGAATTTCCTTGTCCATGTCCAAATTGAGTTGAGATCGCCATTAATTTTAGTTATTGCATAATTTATTTCGTCAGTGTGGAATTTTATGTACATTTGAAGGTCGTCTGCATAGAGATGGTGTCGGCAGTACTTTAGAGATTCTGACATGTCGTTTACATAAATTGTAAATAGTAAAGGGCCAAGAACTGATCCCTGTGGGATCCCTGACCTCACGACCTGCCAAGAGAAAGAATGATTTGCAGCTATCACACTTTGTTGGCGGCCATTAAGGTAAGAGGAAACCAGAGGATAACGTAATATAGGGTAATGGTTGGTAATACTCTGATACGAGTAATATTGTGATAGTTCTTTTTGAGAATTTATTACAAATTTACTGAGCGAGAGAAGAACCGGTTTTGTGCAGCAACTTGTCCAAGAACATTTCCTTAGTACGCTGACGCAAAAACCGATCTTCCTCGCTCTCAGCAAAATTGTAATAAATTCTCAAAAAAAGAACTATCACAATATTACTCGTATCACAATATTACCAACCTTTATCCTATACTTGGTACCCTCAAACTGCTCACCTGAGGGACTTCTTGACAGACAATATTTTATGCTATAGGTCAAGGGTCCTCAAATGACGGACTCCGGACCCCATCAGAACCCGGAAGCCTTTTCCCCCGGACCTTGATGGTTTATGCGGTGGTAAGGGTAAACGAAATAAAATTACAAAATAAACAAAACAGTAAAAATATTTCAGAGAGTAATGTACAATTTAAATGCCCCTTAATATTACTTCAATGAACATCTTGGCTCTCTCATGATAGCGATTAGTACCCAAACTTGGGCAAGTTTCTAAAATAATATGTGCTGACAATGTTTTAGTAGTCGACATGTGTGTGCGGATTTTGTGAATAACAGTTTCAGATCCAGAATAACTGGTGAACACTTGCGGTACTGTTTATCCATTGCGGAACTTCGTAGATTCGAAACTTTGAAAACATTAGCCTACATAGAAAAACATGCCACTTCTCTCTCTGATGAGGCTGGGTAGGTGAATTACATATTTCAAACGCGCATAGTGTCATTGAATTTAAAGTGTCATTGATCTAAAAATATCTTTCTGTGTGCGTATGTAAACATTTCTACAGGCTGAAATGAAAAAAAGAAAGAAAGAAAGAAAGAAAGAAAGAAAATTTATTACGTATATTATACAATATGCAAAATCTATTACTACAGCTAATTTATCACTGGGGAATAAGGAAAACCTTTTAACTTGTATTTACTCGAATCAACGCCATTTTCAGACAATCACAGATTTTAACAATCATAAATTTGTATATAAACAATCTATTACTTTACAATCGACCAAATATCGACAATGGTCATTAGTAGCCAATATACATGATTATGAAATTAGAAATAGTGAACAAATTAATATTCCATATTGTAGATTACACAAGAGCAATACAAACTTTTCAATTATGGGGATGAACTTATATAATAAGCTCCACAATCAATACTATAAATTACCAATCAATAGCTTCAAAACTAGATTTTGCGGTTGATTAAGTGGCACCTATAACAATGAAGATCTCTGATCAAAATCCATTTTGCCCCGACGCGACATAAAGGCAGGCGTTGAAGTGAACCTTACATTCTGCACACTTGAAAGCAATGAAAATGTATAACTTTCGCTGAGATTCAATTGGTAGCATTTCTGAGCATAAATCCAGCTGACGTGGGTTCGATTTCCGCTACTAAAGTTTATCCTTCTCACAGGGGCAGGATTTGTGTTCCTTGTCTTTGGTTGGCCCAGAGGTACCTTAAGCAGTGTCCTTGTGCCATACCGACCACATGATCAGAAATAATCCATTGCGTGTGAATGTATAATCCTAGATCACAATCCTCGCGAAAATGAGACAGGATTATTCATTTACTAAATACATGAATTGCTACATTATGTTAATCTCGTAAATATCATATTCATGTTCTTCCAAG
Source organism: Periplaneta americana (assembly GCF_040183065.1). Taxonomy (NCBI): domain Eukaryota; kingdom Metazoa; phylum Arthropoda; class Insecta; order Blattodea; family Blattidae; genus Periplaneta; species Periplaneta americana. The sequence continues at coordinate 77,443,732 of NC_091127.1, forward strand.
AAGTAGTAGTGGTTGTAGTAGTAGCGGTAGAGTGGTAGTGACAGTAATGGTGGAAATATTGGTTCTCGTTATAGTACGATATGCGCCAAAACATACGTATTGAAATTATCGTTCATCTACTGTCTACTTTCCCTAGCAAGGAAGTATTTATTTATTGTAAACAATAGTTTGACATATTGTGAATTCAGTGTTGTGTTGATTTCTGAAATTATGTTTCTCACAACAGAAGAGAAGGTGTTTATTGTCGAGCATTATTTCCGGTCATACAGAGTGGGGCGTCAGAATGGACCGAGCTAGCGCCACGTTAAAGAGGGATTTAACAATGCGGCACCAAATAACACGACAATGTTAGCTGTCGCCGAGAATTTTCGTCGTGGTACGATATCAGTCTTACGTCGCCTTGGATGTTATAATGTCTTATCTTGATTTTCAGACTATGTTTGTAATTTCAGTACTCCGTATGACCGGAAATATTTCTCGACAATAAACATCTTCTCCTCTACTGTGAGAACCATAATTGTAGAAATCAACACAATGCTGAATTCACAATATGTGAAACTATTGTATACAATAAATACTTCGTTGCTAGGGAAACGTGGACAGCAGATGAGCGATAATTTCAGTACTGTTTGTTTTGGCGCATACTGTAGCAGTGATAGTAGTGGTAGAAATATTAGTTCTAACAGTAGTGGTACTAGTAGTTGTATTATTAATAATAATAGTAGTATTGGCAGTGTTAGTAGTGGTAGTAGTAGTGGCAGTAGTCTGAGTAGTGATAATAGTAGCAGTTTTAGTATTAATAGTAATGGTGGTAATAATGGTAGTATAAATAGTGTTAATGTTAGTGGCAGTAGTAGTGGTAGTAGCCATAGTAATAGTGGCGGTAGTAGCGGCAGTAGTAATACAGACGTGGACAAATTATTAGACTAAATTAATTATATGTGCAGCAAAGCTGTATTTATCGGTAGAAATAATGTACAAAAATGTATTTTGCACAGAAATAATGAACAGAAAATTGAATCTGGAGGTTACGAATATTTTGTGAACATTTACTTATTCTTTATTAACACGTTGATTTTGTCAAGGATGCTGGAACTCAAAGTTTGACACTTTCTTTCAATATCAGCTTCATTTAGCGAGATATCAGACAATGTTTAAATGAGTCCATGTTTTGTTGTAAGCCTCTTTCTGTTCACTTCTTCAGTATAGATCACAGGTTTTCAATTTCGTTCATGTCTGGTGTTCTTGCAGGCCATAGGAGAAAACACTGTTGAATATCTTCTGCAGTAGGCTATATAATTAAAACACCAGTAGTACCAACACAGCCAGACAAAATGTACTTAACCACTGGAAAAATATACCAGAAGATGTAAACAATCATATTTACAACAATAGAGACTCTGTAAATTATACTGACAGTTGATATGACAAATTATATTATGTTTCCAAGAAAAACGTTTTAGTCTAATAATTGTCCACGTCTGTAGTAGTAGTGCGGTGCGTTCAACTATTCCCCTCCTCAAAGCACTGCCTGGTTTAAAGACGATACACCTTTCTCTTTCTTCCACGCGCATCCTTACAGGGTTAGACTAGACTCAGCGCGCGGACAAGCGAAAATGAACCTTAAGAACATTTGACCTGCGGAGGGATTAGTTGAACGCACCGTAGAAACAGTAGCAGTATGATTTCCATAGTACTAATAGTGGTAGTAGCAGTAATAATGATAGTAGTGACAATAGTAGTAATTTTAGTAGTGGTAGTAGTAGTGATGGTAATAGTAGTAGTCGTAGTAATATTTGTGTTAGCAGTGGCAATAGTAGTGGTAATAGAAGTAGTTAGTAATAACAGTGATGGTAACACCATTAGTAGTAAAAGTGATAGTGGCAGTAATGTTAGTAATAGTAATGACTTTAACAGTAGTAGTAGCGTTAGTAGTGGCAGTAATAGTAGTGATAGTGTTAGTAGTGGCAGTATTAGTAATAAATAATAACAGTTTAGTGGTAGTAGTGATATTAATATCAGCGGTGGTGTTAGTGGAACAATAATGGTGGTATTAGTGGTGACAGTAGTAGTGATATTAATAGTATTAATGGTGGTGAAAATGGTAGTTGTAGTACTATTGGTTGTAGTGATGGTAATAGTAGTCGTGACAGTAATAGTTTAGTAGTAATGGAAGTGGTATTAGTAGTAATTATTTTTAACTGACAATACTTAACTACAATCCTGCTGGCAAAAGAAATATCAGAAGACTACAAAGAGATGGCGAGACCAGTACTGAATTAATGAAACAAATGAGGCCCAATGACCTATTCTTTATACATATTGATTCAACGACGTTTTCAATTGCACAGATTATTCAGCTCCGAAATTTAACGTAACTTACGTGATAATTGGCAGTCAAAATTTGCCTGTATCAGAACTGTTTTTACGTGTCGTAAATTTACCGTCAGGCAGCGCAGCTTTACTTCCTTCCCGTGGAAGCCAAGGTAATGATTTTGTCTCTCTTCGGAACAAAATTCATTGGCCTCGGTCAACCGCGTAGCCTGGCTTCAACAGTCAGCATGGTATCCTCTAAGGATTGAATTCTTTGACCCATTTCGTTAACGGCATTAATCAACACTAGATATTCGCATGGGACAGGACTCCCTGATTACGTAGTTGGAATGATGAAAAATCAGCGCTTAAGACGAGACATAACAAGGGGAATATCCAATCAGCGTGGGAGGGAGATTGATTTTCCTTCGTGCTGGAAATCTATTTCGGATTCCCTATATTACTTGTTAGCAACTGAATACAACAGGGAGCGCTGCTTGTCATTAGGTAATCATTAACTACTTCAAATTGCACACAGACGTGGTAATAGATAGTTCCATACAAATTTAAATGTGCTCCAACTTTTCTGCAACACTACAAAAGCCACAATTTCTAGCACAACTTGATTTCTTATTCCGTCTGTCCATTTCATACGCGTCATTCTTCTCCATATTTAATATTTCAAATGCTTCCAATTGTTTCTCTTCACTTCGTCGTAATGTTCATGTTTCTGTACCATACAAAGCCACACTTCACACAAAGCACTTCAGTAGTCTCTTCCTTAGCTCTTTTCCCAAATGCCGCAGAGGACATGTTACACATTTTATAAAGTATTGGAAATATCTTCTCTGTTTCATGTTTCAATGCTGAAGAAATGGATTTTCAAGATCCATGCAGGCTAAGTGTGCAGACAAAGAACGAAATGAACGGAACAAGAGACAAGTACTAGCGATATCAGTATTGGCAAAAATAAACCTAAAAAAACTGACAGTAACACGTAAAAGGAATGAACGGAAAAATAATGCCGAAAAATATCACCAATTACATCTAACAAGGACGAAGGAGGAGAGAAACAACTGCTCTAAGGCGGTGTAAGCGATTGTACACGGAGCCGAACAGCCTTATATTGTCATTGCACCGTCACTCACATGTAGCCTACAATGTAACAACTCTCACCACACATTCTTAATTAGGCTATACAGAGACCGCTTTAATTGTATATTTTTATTTCATAAGATCCAACAGAAAGCCTGAAAATAGATGTACAGTACAGTTCTTTGAGAAAATATAATTTATTAATGAGAAAAAAATTACATGTACTGTCACATTACAAAACAAGGACACGAATACTGTATGCATACATAATAATGGCGAACTCTGCTCTTCTCAACATTGAAGAGATGGTTTTCTTTCTTGGGCATCAAAATTCTTATACAGAGTGATTCAAGAGGATTTACCGTCCTTATTTCTGAAAACATTTTGAACAAAAAAAAAGTCATATAAACATAGTTCTTATTCTCAATATTTTCATTTACACTACTTTAAAGTTGTTTGTAAAATACGTTTTTTTTTTTTTTTTTTAGTTTGAAGGTAAAAGAATAATACACATAGAGAATGAACCATTCAGAAGTATCATTTCTTTAATTGGCAAGTATTATGAAGCTAAAGATATGCTGTGAAGTCCTTAGGTGCTTCGTACAGACATCTTTTTCTATTTCTAACTAGAAAATTACAATATTCTTACGCATTTATCACAACAATTATTACAAATCACACCACTTCCACCGACTTAATTATTTGCAGTTCAATTTTGCATCCTAATTTACAGTCTTGGAGAGTTTACAACACATTTTAAAAAATGCCGCCGTGTCCGCTTGAGTACACTTGGCCGCACGCTTGTGAACGGCACTCGTCGCGCTACGTAACTGCATACGGCTAGCTTTGATTTCCGTAGCGCTCGAGTTAGCTGCTGACTGCACGCTGACCAAGATCACGCGTTCACAGCAATGCGTTCCAATAACGATACGTAACTCTGTAAGTATTGAGAATAGGATGCATGTTTATACCTTGTTAATAACCGAGTACGAATATACTTCCAGTATAAAATATTTAAATTATGAAGAATCTGCTCTATTTGTCATATTTCAGTTCTCTGTCACTCACATTACTTGTGTCAGAATTAGTTACGTAGTATAAAAATTATTTTGAAGTACATTTTATGCAAAGAAGACATTACAATATAAGTTATCATAAATACGTACATTATAAAATGTAATGCCAAGAAAAAATCATACCATTTGTAGTATTTGAAAAAGTAGTATAATGCTTGTCTTAATATAAAGTAAACGATTATATTGTATAACTCAGGCTTTGGAGAAACCAAATCTTAAAAGAATTTACGTATATCATGATAATTATGAGGTAAGGAAATACTGACCTTAAACTAATTGAAATTAGCATGAAATATCAAGCAACAATTGATACCTTGAAACTCAGTTTCATAAGAACAAATAATAGTTTCCCACCAAAATATTCTGGAGAAGAAGTACAACGTATAGGCAATGGTTAAAATAAAAATCCCACCCTGTCTCATAATTTTAAAACTTTGATGAAATGTCCCACTCTCATGGAATGACTATAAAAGCCTAATCCGTAACAATTACAATGACGATGTTGATGGTGATGGTGGTGGTGGTGTTGACGACAACGAAGAAAAATATTTACGAAAGCTTGAATTAAAACATTTCGGGAGCCATTTATCATCTACTCTGTTCAACATATACTTGGAGGAGATAGTGAAAAAGTGTTTTCAGAACATGTGAGGGGTGATAGTAGGAGGAGGAGGAGGAAGAAGAATAAAGTGCAAAAGATTTGCTGATGATATGACATTGTTAGCAAAAGAGGAGATTGTACTAAGGTTTATGCTACTGGAGCTAAATGACAGCTGTGAGCAGTATGGGATGAAGATAAATGCAAATTAGACGAATACCATGGTCATAGGAAGAAAAATAAAGTAGGTAAACTTGCGAATTCTAAACGAGACAGTAGAGCAGGTGGACAGCTTCAAATACTTGGGGTATACTATAAGCAGTAACATGAGCTGCTGCCAGGAAGTCAAAAAGAGTATAGTAATGGCAAAGGTTTTAGTAGAAAAAGGAGAATCATCTGCGAACCTGTGGAAGAAGAACTCAGGAAAAGACTGGTGAATTGCTTTGTGTGCATTGTGGCATTTTATGGGGTAGGAATGTGGAAATTACGACGAAGTAAAAGAAAAACAGCAAGAAGAATTTGAAATGTGGATATGGAGAAGAATGGAGAGAGTGAAATGAACAGATAGAACAAAAAATTAAGCTGTGTTAGAAGGAGTGGGTACAGAATAATCCTGGATGGAATGGTGAATGGGAAGAGAGTTCCGAGCAGAAGCAGATATCAGATGATAGACAACATTATGATACAGAGTGATTCACGAGGATTTACCGTCCTTTACGGAGCTTATTTTCGAAGACATTCTGAACAAAAAAATGTCATATAAACATGGGTCCTATTCTCAATATTTACAGAGTTACGTTTCGTTATTGGAACGCATTGCTGTGAACGCGTGATCTTGGTCAGCGTGCAGTCAGCAGCCAGTGCGAGCGCTACGGAAATCAAATATAGCCGTATGAAGCTACGTAGAGCGACGAGTGCCGTTCACAAGCGTGCGGCCAAATGTACTCAAGCGGACGGCGACATTTTTTAAAATGTGTTGTAAACTGTCCAAGTCTGTAAATTAGAATGCAAAATTGAACTGCAAATAATGAAGTCGGTGGAAGTGGTGTCTTTTGTAATAATTGTTGTTATAAGGGCGTAAGAATAATGTAATTTTCTAGTTAAAAATAGAAATGATGTCTGTACGAAGCAAGTAAGGAGTTCACAGCAAATTTTTAGCTTCATAATACTTGCCAATTAAAGAAATGATACTTCTGAATGGTTCATTATCTATTTGTTTTATTCTTTTACCTCCAAACTAAAGAAAAAAAGGTATTTTACAAACAACTTTAAATTAGTGTAACTCTGAAAATATTGAGAATAGGAACTATGTTTATATGACATTTTTTGCTCAAAATGTCTTGAGAAATAAGCTACGTAAAGGACGGTAAATCCTCGTGAATCAACCTGTATATTATCGTATGCGGAGACAAAGAGGAAGGCGGAAAGTAGGCAAAATTAGAGAATGTTGCGTTTGCAGTGAAAAACCTTCCCTTGGACAGAAAACTATGAGTGAATGAACTTTCTAATTCTATAATATGACGTCGATGCAGACATAATATGTAAAGATAACAGTCTTTATGAAATTTAACACCTAGTCCCAATTGACTTTAAAAGTTGCCAAAGGGATGTTGACCTACTATTACATCCGTGTGACGGTGACTCTTACATATATAGATTGGCGTGTGTTTACACTCAACTAAAGTTATGAAAACCAATCTCACCTCGCAGTTTGAGTTTCCTACAACACTTGTCTTTTGTTGACCAATTGAATTACGTTGCAGATGGCAGCACATGACGGGTCATAACATCTCCGGGTTAACCTCGTGATTACAAAGTTTGTGTATGAACCACATGCCAAGGTGTTTGTTGTTGTTGTCGCTGCGCACATAAAGTAGATCGGCCGATATGTTTACTGTACACTTGTTCTGTATTCAGACCGCAGACAATGTAACAGAGTCATCGTCCTCCCCCACCCCCTCGATGTCACATTGCCACTTGCAGCCAATAATTCAACATTCTCATAACAATCGAGTGTGTTTATGCATTATATATTTGGGAATATTATTTCCTCTTTAGGCTTCACAATTGAGTAAATTGTGCGTGTAATAGGCAATAATGTGGTGGAATGTGTTATTCAAGCCAATTCGAGATCATGTTCATTCAGAACACGTGACCAGTGTAGTCAAACAGCACAGCATAATGCATAACCACTGAGCTATAATTATTTTTAAGTTCCGATGGCAGTCAACTATAGAGGTGACTTTGCTGTCTTGTAGACACAATATTCACCTCTTTCTATTCTGTCATTATTCGCTAACAAAAAGTGACAGGGCATTCAGAAAATTCCTGTAATTGCGTGAAACGTTTTTGTCCTCGGTTAATGTTATTGTGATGTTTAGATTTTTAACGAATTGGTTCTTATTTGTAAGGACTGTGAATATAATAATGTAATGCAATTTATGTGTCGTATTATAAACTATTATTTTTCTTTATTTATTACTGAATATATATAGTACCATAAATCTGTACAAGTGTGTGTGTGTCTATATATATATATATATATATATATATATATATATATATATATATATATATATATATAGGGTTGCCATAATTCTGGATACAAAAACACGATTTTTTTTTTCCAAAAATTCATACTGTTACTACGATGAATGCCACAGTTATTTCAAGGGTGATGTCACATTTAGTTGAACAGATTACTACAAACTTTAATGTTACTTTTATCAAAACTGGTAAAAAAAGGGAATTAGCACCACAGATAGTCATACCATAGTCTAGTATATACAGTCACGAAGCTTGAGTTTATGAGGGTACTAGAAACAATAGACTGTGCGGGTACTATTTCACATTGTCTGTAATGAGGCGATAGTAGCGATTCTAGTGGTTAGGAACTATCTATGGATGCATATTTACTACGTATTGAGCTTCGTGACTGTATATACTAGACTGTGATCATACTTTCCTTCATTTTCAATAGGAACAACATTAAATGTTGCAGTAACATACTGAATTAGATCATTATCTCACACTTAACAGAAATGTGACATTCATCGTTTTCCTCTGTAGCGTTCAATTATTAAATTTAACTTGTTAAAGGGACGCATTGGCAACTTTAGAAATTTTTTTTTACAATATACATATTTGAACGAAATTTTCACAGTATGTTCGCATTGATATTGTATTAAAATATTGAATATTTGATAGTAATTGATTTCTTAGTTTTTTAATAATAAATGTATAATTTTTTTATTTTTTAAAGAATTTTGGGCAACTGTATTTTAGTAAAATTCAAATGTAACTTATTATATCCGCTTCTCAACAAGAAATCGTCTCCAAAGCTACGAAATTCCATGCTACTTTACACATCTCTAAATTATGAATAAGTTTATTGTGATGTTTTACTCTGATTTTTAAATAATACTGCATTATTACATTGACATTCGGCACTAATATTAATTGTAATATTATATTCCAGTATCTATTATATATCTTTCTTTCTTTCGTTAGTGTTGCTTGTTTTGTTTTTTATGTATTTTGTGCTATAGAAATCTACTCCGCAGAGTGATGGGGAATTACCCGAGAGGTAAAAGGCTTCTTGCTATACAACGATTTCAATGAAGGACCAAGTGTATTGCGGTCACCTAGCACGAGGACATCAATATAAAGCTGCAGACAGGAGTCTCTGGAAAGCTCTACTGAATGATGTAAAAAACCGCCTCCTGTTTGAGTGGTCGTAATTGATGACGATGATAATGATGACAACGATGGTGGTGTGGCGGTTGTGATGGTTACTCTTTTAAAGAAATGGCACCATTATTACAGAAATATGACGCGGACAGGATTGGGTAGGTTATAAACCAGAAGTAATTTATTGACAGCAAGATGAATAGGAAATAGAGTAATAAATAGGTAACAGACAGGTAGATAAATGGGTGCATGGACTGGTGACTCTCGTTGGCAGTTAGTACAGATTGATGGTGGAGAAGAAATATTAATGCATACGCACATGTGGACGTACACGATTGTATAAGGTGTAAACGGTGTACATGCTACAATTACCGCTCGTAATAAATGATAACATATGTATAGGGCGGAAGTGATATAACTGTGCAGAATGAAGGACGCAATAAGATGCATTAAAATAAGTAAAAAAGAACCTACTATGCGTTTTGTAATTAGGTGCATCGTTAATTAGAATATTAGGCTGAAAATCTACGTGGTTTGGCATCAGCACATCGCAGGCTCACCTACGAATATACACATGGACTCAGGTCTGAATAGCAGCATTCCGTCTCTTAGTCGCTGAATCTGGGTTGCCAGACTTCCAAATGGCAGGAAATAACGATACGTGTTAATCTTTTTAAATTTCAAGAAAACCATCCATTTTATTTAAGAAGAGCAAAGGGATAAATCATTCCCAACGATAAGAGTCAAAATCACAGTCATACGGATTAGTGTCGTGCATTTCAAGCGCTATGTTCAATTAAAGTGTGTCGAGCGTGACAAGCACCGTAGTCTGCTTTGAAGAAGCGGTTATGTTCAGCTCACTCGAACTTGCTCCTTCAAGTTAGCTGGCCTCTTCTACCTTCACCTTCCATTCATTAATGCTTTTAGCTGCGTAAGGATTTTAGAAAAAAAAAATATATGTAAAAACAGGCAAATTGTATTACAAAAATACTATTAAACTTCCACAAAAATACAGTATAGGTACATACACGTAAATCGCATTATTTTTTTTAAATACGTGACAGTTTTTACTATATCAATTATCGACAGAAATTAACTATAATTACATTTTTCGTATAATATTCAAATAAATCGCATTTTCTCAATAACAATAGATGTGTGACTATACGGGTGATGAAAGTATTATCGTCGTGCATTACAGACGCTATGTTCGATTCAAGTTTGTCGAGTATGGTGAAGTTCGATATTCGCAGATGATCGGCCAGCAGAAGAAGGCCTGTCGTGTTTGTTCCATCTTGTTAAAAACATATTCGCTGTCCTCCACTCCCACCCCTTCATGTTTTAGACGCTTAAGAATTTTAGCACAGATCTTGGGATTAGTTTTTCATACGAATAAGACGAAGTTTATAATGTCTTGGTTCCTGCCCTCATGTTCGAATATTGCAGGACACTATTTTAACCGCTTACGGGTTTAAGAACATATTATCTTGCGATAAGTTTTTCATATGGAATACGACGAAATTTGCAGTAATTTGGTTTCCTCTCTCATGTCTGAGCATTGCACAATACTAGTCGATAATATTTTATTTTAGTAGGTTATTTTACGACGCTTTATCAACAGCTTAGGTTATTTAGCGTCTGAATGAGATGAAGGTGATAATGCCGGTGAAATGATTCCGGGGTCCAACACCGAAAGTTACCCAGAATTTGCTCATATTGGGTTGAGGGAAAACCCTGGAAAAAACCTCAACCAGGTAACTTGCCCCGACCGGGAATCGAACCCGGGCCACCTGGTTTCGCGGCTACACGTGCTAACCGTTACTCCACAGGTGTGGACTCGATAATATGGACTTATGCATTTTTTTAAATATATTTTATTTTATTTACTTATCCGCATATTTTGTGAATTTTTAGTAGGTTATTTTACGACGCTTTATGAACATCTTAGGTTATTTAGCATCTGAATGAGATGAAGGTGATAATGCCGATGAAATGAGTACGGAATCCAACACCAAAAGTTACCCAACACTTGCTCATATTGGGTTGAGGGAAAACTCCGAAAAAAAAACTCAACCAGGTAACTTGCCCCAACCGGGAATCGAACCCGGACCACCTGGTTTCGCGGCTAGACGCGCTAACCGTTACTCCACATGTGTGGACATTTTTGTGAATGTTAAGTCATATTAACAATAAAAAATACCTACAATCATTACTCTGCGTAACTTTGCAAGATATGTGCCTGACATCTTTATGCAACTAAAGCATAAAGGAGCTTCAGTTCTACAGAGACTCAGCAAACACGAACACAACACAAGGCCTCTTACCGATTTGCAACGGATTCGGTTATTTTAGTATACTTGCTTCACTTCTACGTATTGTTGGATGCCTACAGAGTAGGGCGAAGTTTGTGTTACCTTGATATCACCTCTCACGTTCAAACATTGTATGACAATATTACGGATAGTACTTGTACAGTAAAACAATGTTACCATTAAGGGAAAAATTATTTTTATTTCTGAAGGAAGTATTCATTTGGGATTATATGGTACTAGAATGTTTTGTTATACTTTATCCAAGAGGGACGAGCGGTAGCGTCGCGGTTAAGGCGTAACGCTGCAAGCCGAAAGGTCGCGGGTTCGATTTCCGATGGGGTCATGGACAACTTCAACTGCTATTATGAATTCTTATACCATTCTATTTTATGAAATTAAGTCAGAGAACTCTAATCATTGGATCCTATCACTTCAATCATGTCGTCGAGAATCGATTGTGAGTCCACAGAATGATGAGATCACGCCCTAGTACTGATCTAATGAAGCAGCACAGTTGAGGATGATGTTGATTAATTATAGCAGTTGTAAATGTAAGAGATTAGAAAACAATTAAAGAAAATAAAGCAGAGAAATTAAAACATTTATGATCTCGGAACCTCCTGAGAACGAAGCCATAAATTGCACAGTCAGCCTCCTACTTAAGCACAGCACCACACGTTGTAACACTGTCAAAGAATTAAAGATATTTTATGATGAAATTGACCATAATATCTGTCGTTTAAACTTGTAACACTATGTGGATTACCAGATTTTTTATTAAAATAGATACCGAAGAGCGAAACGCTGATCAGCAATGAAAACTCTCACAGATATCAAAGAGATAATGGAAACAATATTCTGACTACGTCTATGGAACTATATATAACGCGTAATGAACCATTTCCGAATTACAATCAACGGTGAAACACATTCCATCGGCAATAAGTGATATAAACGATGGAAATAAATTACAAAAAATGTGAAATAACCCATTAAATGAGTCAAGGAAAATATACAAAGAGTGAATGTCGTAAAATTTCTGGCGCAAAATGATAATAGTCGCACATGTTTTCGTCCCGATGAAAACACTTCATCAGTGAGCCGTCCAAAACAATCTTCATGTGCTATGCTCGCCACCAAAACATATGGAAAACATGACCTTTAAAATCAATATCTGTGTCACAGTCTAAGTAATTATGATTCTCTTAGTGCAGGAATACAGAAATGGCGAGAGAGGGGTGGAAGCATGGAGCAAGCATCACAGACCACCGGCGTTGAATGACGTATCTGTGGTCCGTACGCAATCACAGACAATGAATACAAATCCCCTCCCAACCAAGTCAATGACGCAGGGTTGGAAGGAGGGGATGAGTGACGTATTCCGATGAGTGACGCAACGCTTCAATTGGTGCCCAGTTCAGCAAGCCTGTCTTAGTGTAACCGAATGGAGTTGATACAAAAATAAAACTATTACATGTTGTGACAACACAAAGATACAATATTAGGAAAACTTCTCTTCCCCTGTAACTGAAATTATAGCTTTTCTATTTACAAATTCAAGGATTCGTGTTCGATTTTCGGCTAGAAGCGGAATTCACCCCATTTTCAAAGGAAATAGGATTACTTCTCTTAATAACATCTTTTATCGCTTTCAAAGAGTTATATTTATACTTTGTCCCCTGTTGTGACTTATACGGTGTTATTTATATCCGCAGAGCGAGTGAACCTGGGTTCTACTTCCGGTAGGGTGCTGAAGATTCAACTCCTTTTCACAGTAACTCGGTATGTTTCCGCCTGCTTTAAAAACTCTTCTTGTTTTGTTTCGAACAATGACCCTTTATCATGCTGGTCAGTGATCAGTAGGAATGGAAGTTCGGATACCGAACCCATGAAGTTAACTACGTCGGGTCTTATAGGCCTACAAATCGTGTTGTTTACATCAACTCAGGGTGGAACATGTACTTGTACAGAGCATTGCTATGCTTGAATCAAAACATTTCTCGGTATAGTTATGTAACTGAAACAAATAGAGTATGTCTATATCACACATTTAAGAAAGCGACTTACCTCATTCTCTTCTTTGAAGGAAATGGTGATAGATTTTAAATAAAAAGGAACGGTGTCCTTCAAATGTAACTAATTTTGTTACAATGTATGATTCCTACAACTGTGTACATTCGTAAATTGTCACATATAACCCTGTTTCGATTGTCACTCCAACAATGTTTGTACAAAAAAATGTTCTTTCGATATCACACCATGTTAGTGGCGTGGATTTGAAAAAGTTTGTATTTATTACAGATGAACAACGATCGAAAAAAGCGAGACTAACAGCGCCCGCAAAGCCGAAAACCCGCACGGCAATGTTGTATTACGTCGCGTCCTTGACGTAAAGACTGCTTGTGAGTGTTCCGAGACTCGAGATTGATCACTCTCGAAGTCCCGAAGTCAAGCAGCCTTGCATCGCCACAGTTGTTTAGCCTATACCTGACTGAACTTTTATCTACTTTGGCAACTGTTATAATATGTATAAACAATCAAGTAGCTTATTTGAAACATCTCTACCTTTCAGTTTATAATAATCAGTTCCCCAATTGTTATTCAATTACTAAGCCCTTATTAAAAAGCTGGGAATTTTCTTTTCCCTATGTTTAAAATCAAGTGTGTAATATCAAGTAAAAATAGGCTATATTAATGTTATGTTTTATGTTCCTTAGAAATGCAAATTTATTTGAGATTTTTTTTTTTATTTATGTAACCTAGGTAATATGATATAATAGAACTAGAAAATTATGATAACTAAGATACTGTTATGTTTTGTCTCTTTGTCTCAGTTAAACATTTATAATGTTATTTATTTCAATGATGTATGTTATTCAAAGTTGCGAAATATTTTCACGCCGACCAAGTGCTATTTCGAGAATGATGAGGGACACTCGAAGCGCACGAGAATGACGAGACAAGACTCGAAAGACAAATGCAACGAACATGGCGAGCGAGAGAGGCAGATAGTTTTGTTCATCTCTAGTATTTATTCTCGTACCTTGTGCCTATTAACTATTTCATTCATAGTATATTGCACTTAACAGAGTTTCAAATATGCAGTTTTTTTTTTCAAAAATACTTTTCAGTTTTAGTTTAACTCTTTTATTGTTACCAACAGCTGATCGTATAGAGTTTCAACTTATTTCATAGCACGAGGGTAAGTATTCTGTACACATGGTTGTTGGAGTCGGTAATTTTCTAGAGGTATACCTTTCAGTGAAATGTTTAAAATGTGGATTCGCAAGTTTATGGAATTGAATACTCGCACATAACAGTATCAGACACAACCCATATTAGAAAGTGGACTGATCCGAAATCTAATCGCTGAACAATTTCAGATGTTCGATGTGTCTTTTAGAGTCACAATGTTATTTTTTTAATAAATTACAACGCTTTTTAATTTTCATATCTAACTCAAACATTCTATACCACAATATATTTTCGTCTTTGACTGAAATCCAGTCATATTCAAATGTCTTTTACAAGCACAGACAAAGTTTCAGAGTTTATAGGCAGTATTTTAATATTCGGTACCTTCCCAGTACCTCTTTACTATATCACAACTGAACTCCTGAGCCCTCTTGACTCCTGGCGAAAAGTTTATTTCTTAAACAGAAAATAGACAAACTGTGTCGAAACAACCAATTAGAATGTAGTAAACAATACAAAACCCGTGTCCATTGAACTTCGAATGAACAGAGCCCCCTTCAAGCGACATATTTTATAATACGAATCTGAAGGTACATTAGTAAAGTAAACAACTAACGTCATAACGTCATCCTACAGCCAGTGTCCCTTAAACATGTAGCCGCCTCTAAGTAATGTTTTGGTGTCCAGACTTCGTTGCCTAGTGGTCACACAGCCTAAGAATCTCCCCTACTGAAAATTTAGTGAACCAATGAAGAGTTATGTTATATACCGAATATTTAAACAAAAGTATGGCTTATGTTTACAGCAGGTAATATTGGCTAAAACAATATAAAAGCTCCCATGAAGATACATTCGAAAAAGAATATTTTGCAAACCTTGGGGGGCATGTTTCTCACACCAAAACAAAAAAAAAAGAGTTCATATAAAGATATGTCCGAAAATCCTTAGTTTTTTAGATATTAATAAAGAAAGATAATGAAACATCCGTTAGATATTGTCAGCTTGACAGCAAATGTTGCAGTTTTAATCAATTCAGAAACTCATAACAAACGTTCAAAATGATTTCCTCTTGCTTCCATTTTCATTGTTGAGTTTCTGAATTGATTAAAGTTGCAACATTTGTTACCAAGCTAATAATAGCTAACAGATGCTTCATTATGTTCTTTCATTAATAACTAAAAAAACAAAGGATTTTCGGACATATGTTTAAATGACCTTTTTTTCTTGTTTTGGTATGAGGAATATACCCCCAAGGATTGTCAAAGTATTTCTGAAACACCTCATGTACTGAGTTACCGATCATTCTTTATTGTGACCTATTATCGTCTTTCGCATAAAAACACACAACAAAGGTTTGCATGTTTCGAAAATGGACAAAATTTCTGAACACAGTAAACATGGGAAATAAAGTTAAAGACCCTATCCCTTTAATTTTCATGTTTCTCTAATTGAAGACATTATTCTCACAAAAACTGCAAAGAAAATCCTAATGTAGGTCGGTTTGTTTTCTAGCAAACCTCTCGTCAATTTTCGTTTCACAGTGGCGATGACGTCAGCTAAGCGTCCGCACGTACAGTTAATTGCATCATTGTCGTTTTGCTCGCTTATTTTCTTTAGCTTATTTCCTCTGTTTGTAGCCACTGTTGCAATAATTATGAGGATTTGTAGTGTTTTGTATTGTAATAATCGTCGGAGGCGTGTCGGAATGCACACTTTCTAATAAGACGATTCTTAGTACCCTGAGAGCGGAAAGGCACCTAATGTGAAAAGTACAAAACAAATTATATAATGTGATCGCAATCAATATACTAATATGTATCGGGGACTAGATGACGAACTAGTCCTTGCAAAAAATGTCAAGAATTTGTTTAATAAAGTTAACACGACACATAGGAAAATCTGTTGTCCAAACATACGTCTTTTAATATCAGTTGTATTCTTCTGAACTTGCATAATTATTTGCAATGATAAATTTAATTCACTGACCTTTCATATAAGAGCAGATTAGACTTCAGCAGGATGACAGACTACCGACTGAAAGAGCTCGGGTAAAGGAGAGATTTTTACGCTTCACTATTAATCTTCCAGTTTTAGACAGCATAAATAGAGAAAACAATAATTAGATTTAAACACTACCTTTTGAATATAATGTGACACAGTCTGTGTTATGTATAATCATAAATGAATTACCAAAAATTACAATAATAATAATAATAATAATAATAATAATAATAATAATAATAATAATAAATATAAATCATTATCACCTATTAATACCTATTTCTAGAATTAGGCTCTATATTTTGATCAGTCCTAGTTTTTCCTTTTTAAGAATTTAGAATGAACACTATATATAGTCATAAGCAGCAAGCCTTCCTGCTCTGTGGTGCACATCATGTAAAACAAACGTTTAGTACAACACAGGAAGAACAAAAGACAAATGATACACAACGATTCTCTTATCGGTAATACAATCTGGGCGATTGCATTTGTGGCCCGGTATGCCACAATGAAGAAATAACGAAATTAATCTTTCATTCTCATTCAAGAATTTAGAGTTGTGTGTCCTGCTTCGACCCCCGAACAAATTTCGTTTGAGTCTCTTCAGTAGTTTGTCAATAAAATTCTTCTTTTCTTATATTGCAGAACCTTCATTGACTTGTAATACACCGTGTCCCGCTTAGAGGGATCGAGAGAAATAAGTGATAATTTCAAGCGTAAATAATGGTTTATTAACATAACTTTTTACTAACTTGATGTAAAAACTCTCAGAGTTTCGGAGAATGCTGAATGCAACTCAATGTGTGCGCCTTGAGTTACCCTGCAGACATCTAAACAACAGTATTCAACTTCCCGCCAAGTGTTCTGTGGCATTTGTGGAGTCACTAGCGCAGCTACATTTGTGATGCGTTGTCTCATTTCCTTCAAAGTGTTAGCTCTGCCTCTTTGGTAAAAAAAAAAGGTCCAAGGGGATCAGATCGGGTGACAGGACTAGCCAGGCAATGGGTCTTCGTCTTCCGCTCCACCTATCCATGTACGAAGGACATGGCGTTGTACTCGCGTAATAGATTTTTCTTCCGCTATCCATAATACACACTGAACTTTCTGTTGTGGTGTCCACATGTTGACCATGGTGTGTTCTCCTACAAAATGGCGCCAGGCTTGTTTTAGCAACAGACAAACGAAAGTTATGCATGCAGCTGTTTTCAGACTTTGTTGCGTAAACTTGAACAATTTCTCTATCTTGTCAGATGTAAATATAAACGATATTTTTATCTGGTTTTAACTGGAGAGCATTTATTTCTTGATCCCTCTAAGCAGGACATAGTGTATAGTATATCTTTGCACGATCGTGTTTTTTGTTGCATTTACAGCCATTCTTGTTAGGCTTTGAAAGCTAGAATTCCCACACAGAAACTTGTTGCTAGGGAAAACATTCTTCATAACATAAAACTATACTGAAATAGACCAATTACAGTGCACTTATTGTTACTTAGTTACCATTACAGGTTAGTTTTGCGAAGGCTTTGGAATAATATTGCTCTAAATTTTCAATCCAAAATATATTGTATTTGCAATTTTAAAAATATAATCGTGCAAAAAATGTTGTACAATACACTTTTGTGAAGTGCATTACAAAATCACTTCCCAACCTTGTAACGTAATATACTACCGTATTCTGTTTTATCTAAAATTTCCGTCAGTCGCATTACAACAGTGGTATCGCATATTCTTCAGACAGGGTTCGCTTCCTAGCACTGTCAAAGAAGAAATTTATCATAACACTCCGGAACTGGATGAATTTCGCGTGTCGTATTGTTTCGGCGGTAGCGGTGTACTGATCCTCACGTTCAAGGAGGCTCGTATTGTATAATTTTATTGTCTAATGTTGGCTTAGATCAGAGGTCTCCAAAAAGCGTATCGTCATACGTGGTCTCGATGCTGCCCGCCGAACACAGTGTGCTGTAAGGCTAGATAAAGGGGAGAGACTCGTACCTCAACAGATGGGAGCGATCAGTGGGGGTTCGCGGCAATGGTCTGCTTATGTTTACAAATAATAACATGAAAAGAATAAGAAATATCATACGTTTGTATATTATTTTGACATACTATGAAGCTGGAGTCCCGTTGTTGCTATTGACACAACCATTGCAAATTCAACCTCTTCTGTTCTATGGTGCCTTTCAGTGCCTGGAAAAGATCTTCTCCAGTTGTATTTTGTAATTATATCTAGAAGACATTCAGACACAGTATAATGTTCATTAACTCCTCGGATGAAAATGGCTAGGTGAGCTTCGTCATTTCTATCTGTGCTTTCGTCCAATGCAAGTGAGTAAGCTACAAACTGGTTATTTGTGGTTTCGACTTCAGATTTAATTACATTTAAAATCTTGAAATTCCTTCTCTGAACTGTAATTGGAAACAATTTAATTTTCTTAAACTTTGACTTTGTTCTGGACACAGTATTTTAGTAACGTTCTGTATGCACTGTTTTACAAATGTTGCTTTTGTAAAGGGCTTCATTGATTTTCCAATATTCCAAGCTAGAACATAGCTAGCAAGAAGCTTTTTTTGTTTAAGACTGAGGACACATCTGTGATTTGTGTTTGTATTTTCTTGTTTTATATTTATCAAAATATTTGTGGGCCTACTCATTTCACCCAAAATGAAACGAGAAACATATGTTTGTCATGCGGAACTGAGTGTAAACGTATTGTAATATACTGATTATTATGTATAACTAACAGTTATACAAGTAGCCTCAAAATAAATTATTTTCACATGTCCAACATGCCTGTAATTGTATTATATTCTTTGTAAAGAGTCGAGTAATGTCGTCGCATGTTGAATTTTAACAGACGCTTAAGAATTTTCGAACAAATTAAGCATTTCACATTCTCCCCACTAACACAAAAATTTTCTCTTCGTATTCATCCCTGAATGTACTACGTCCATGATTAGAAGACATTGTGAAAAGGTGGAACACGCCGACCAACACAATGATAATGGCAGTCCGCCACTGCTCTTCGTTTGCGCATAAACATTGAGTACAGTACAGGTGGAGATGGGTGAGGCGGAGCGCGCTCATTACGTACCGGCTTCGGTTCCGCTCAGGGGCTTACTCGCGAGCACCCTTTTGGAGACGTCTGGCTTAGATGAAAGAAAGAACTGAAATTCTGACACCTGGAAAGGTCTGGACAGTTGAAGAAATGAAATCTAAATTTATGTAAGCCGAATGTACATAAATTCATCGTCCTGTATTGTCTGAATAATAATAATAATAATAATAATAATAATAATAATAATAATAATAATAATAATAATAATAATAATAATAATAATATACATTTCTTTACTAATTGTGGATCCCTTTAAAACTGTAAATGTTATAATGGGTCTGCCTATGGTTGAAATGTTTAATACAAGCTTTATGTGTAGCAGAATCGACTCCATGCACATTTACCGAGATGCAATAATAATTGCACATATACGTCCAAGTCTAAACGGTTGCCATTAATATAATTGGTTTCGAATGTTGCTGCTATATTTTCGTTCACAGATTGAATTCTGTTATTGTACGACTGCCATGAAACAGCCGACAGTCGTCCCGCAGAAATAAAATAAATATTCGGGCAATAAATGATGTCCGATTCCATGTTAAGGTCAACAAAGGCCGATGGGGCGGCATGTTAGCCACACAATGGAGATAGGGGAGAGAGGGGCCGGTTGTATTACTTTGTATTATTGAAAATACCACATCAAAGGCTACAATCCCGCACGTTCTCCAATATTGTGATGATGCGACCGGAAGTAGAAAAGGATGAGTAACTTGGAAATGTCAAGGTTTTTACAAAGTCACTACTTTTTAATTCAAATTTAATTTTCGTACTACATTCTCTGCGCGACTCGATGACATCCGTTTGTGATTACTAGGGTTCAGAAGTCCATGCATTAAACGTGTGTGATTATTATATTTCCAGAAGCTATAATTAAGCGCTGATAAATTATCAATAAAAATTATCAACATTTAATATAAATTTGGTTTTACGTTGCAATAGCTTCTTATTTTCGCATGTCTTTTATAGGCTACGCATAAATCATGCTTCCAATATGTTGTTAACACCTACAAATGAGGAAGCGAGACTGGCATGTGTGCTGGCGAGAGGGGAAAGAATGAGCTATCACAAAGAGAGTTTGTTTCATGATAGTTAATATTATACGAATCCATCGACATGGAAATTAATCTCAAACTAAAACTTATCTTCCCACTCCATAACCATTGGTATTAATCTCTTCACACTTTTCAAGTAACTTGAATTCAAATCACGTGATTTCAAGTAACCTGAATTCAAGTTGCAGTTCGGACATATTCAAGTTATTTTGTTTCTAGTAGGATAAAATGGCGTCGATGGAAGTTGTACAATTAGGAATTTCTGTAGTAGCGAGCTTCCGTGCCAGGGAAATAAATATATTGAAGAAATGGAAGACGGTTGTTCAGTATGGGCTAGGAATTGGATTGGTAACAGAAATACACGACCATTACAAATATAATAAGTGCAATCTTCAAGCAGATTTAATAATTCTTAATGTAAATGTAATAAAATATAAGCAGGTCTGATTTACCATAATTGAAAATCATTATCCTGAAGCTGTTACAGTTCCCAAAAAATAATCTATCAGCTTCACTGTACTATGCCAGTTTCGGCCGATGAATGTCATCCCTTCAGGCAACACTCCTCTTAATTCCTCCTATCTTCCTCACTTCTCTATCTACAGTTTAATGGTTTTTAATTGTTATTCATATCTCATCTGTGTCCACGTTAAAATTTCTGCTGTTCAATTCTTCAGTGAACTTTTCCTTCCTTGGCAGCTTCCTTTCCATTTCTGTCATTAGCAGTTTCTACAATCCACAGGCCTTCGTCGGTTTTATACAACTTCAGAATATCAAATATTTGGTCATTATTTCACTTACTATTGTTTCCTATTATTTTTACGTTCCCAGTAGAGCAGAAAAACAATCAGCTGTTAATTTAACGCTCTTAAAACAGCTGTTAATTTAAATTCCCGCGCTTTTCTGCTTGAATTCAAGTTATCAAGTGACGTTCACACTTTTCAAGTGTCCTTTCCAGTCAAGTAAAAAGTAGAAAGGGATCCAACTTCACTTGAAACTTTAATTCAAGCCGTTACTTGTAAAGTGTGAACGAGGCTTTACAGTCACGGCACATGATAAGGTCGCAGGACAGGTCTTGCCTCCTCTACTGTGCATAGTATATTGACTTGACTTTTCAAAGGCCGGTGCGCTCAGTATCTGCAATGATTGTTACAACTCCGATGGGTGAACCAAGTGACAATTTGTGAGTCCGATGCTACCCAGGTGGGCCATCCTACCTTAGCACCGACAGAGTCAGATCCCACCTCCATGTCGCGTCCTCGGACACAACAATACGAAAGTCCGTGAAGATCTAAGTCTTCTTGTAGAAATATAAGTAAAAATATTTAGTCTAATTATTCAAGCTGTACAAGTGAATATGATGAGGATTTTGGCCAAATAGCCTGACTATCTTGTTGTGACTAGATAAGCAATTATCATACTATATCAGTGATATTTAAATGATATGCTCGGGAGCGTGTGCACTTGCATACGATACTGAGTGGTCCGTGTAATAAGACAGCCTGTTTCAAAAACTTCATAGTCCACCACTGACATATGCATGTCTAATGTGATGAGTGACTCTTAGTTTGAATAGCATCTTTTCTAGTGTTGCTGTGACGAAGGCGTATTTGCATTCTTTGTATTCCAATCTGCTTGCTGATTACAATAAAATTAATTACATGAGACCACTCGCACAGATAAATTACGTGACAATCTTAAGACATTTAATATCGTGCTATATGGTTTCGTTCAGCGCCGCAATCTCTTTATACAGCATAAAGAAATTTTCGACCAGTGTATGGTACACTGGCTCGCAGAACTTTTGTCCTATGAAATAATGTGGAAGTAAACTTTGTGAGATATTATGTTGGCAATATGTCTACATATCTCACTGCACCTGTCGTCCTGGGAAGGGAGGTATTTGAACTCTGAATTGCAGGTATATACCTAGCTAATCGAACCAAAGACAACCTTTTAGAGCAATAACGGTATATGTAACCGACAGAAATAAAACATTGAGTCCATTTTGCACTGAAATGTTTAATACATGTTGCTTATTTCTCTTGAGTATTGTATAATATTCCAGGATAATTTTTCATCTTCCCTGCACGTATAAATACCATGTTGGATCATAAACATAGAATAGATCACATCGCGTTTTGACAAGAATATTATGAATATCCATGGGAAAATGTAATATTTTCAGATTAAAAGATTTTCTCAAATACCAGTCATGCGTCTATTCAGGTATTTCGTCCTATTGGGTCCACAAGGTTCGAGCCAGAATATGTAACATCGACACAACGCAGTGGACGTATTTCTGTCGCTGTTTGGGGATGGATTTCCAGGCTATGAGGAGGTACTCTGTGTAAAATTGAAGAGACTTTGACTTCCCAGCAATATATCCATATACTGGATATATCTACCTAGCATGCGCATGTTGCAACCTGATATAATTATATTTCTTCAACAGAACAATTCCTCCATCTACACATCTTTGTTGTATTAGATATTATGGTTCCAATATCATGTTTGGAGTTGAAAGCACATACATTTGCTATTTATGTTTGCTTTGCTTATGTTTTAGTTCGTTACATCCACATTTTCGTTCCATTACTATATGAGAGTAATTTGTCAACCTTTATTTTATGTGTGAAAATATAAATTAAACTGCTGTATCCTACGGGATATAATCGACAATCAATTTATAAATTATACAAATACCCACAAAAATTTGTCTTAATACAATTATTTACCCAATTTTTTAGAATATTAATCTACTGATTGTTAGTGCCACATTTAATCCATGTAATTTTATTAAAGTAGTGTTATTACCATGACAACAGTCACAGAAAAAAAAGCTATAGGCACATTATAACGCAAAGAACCGTGGCGTCAGGAGGAGCTACAAATTGCCGTCTTTATTAAATTTAACTATATCACTAGACCACTAAGTAAACGTATTATCTTTAAGTTTACTAAGTAGCTTGGTTCAACTTTTCTGTTGTGAAAAGTGGTGGTTTGTTACCTGCGGGGAAACTACCTGCTGCCTACGCTACTGTCCTAGAGTGAGTACAAATACCAACTTAAGAACAAGAAAAACTGTACAGTATTTCGGACAAAAGTTCTGCGAGCCAGTGCACCGGTACCCACCCAACATCGTGATCAATTTGGGTAACTACAGTTAGTAGTCAAATCCGATTACGAAAGCCGCTTATAACGGCTGGGAGGTTTATCCTGCTTATCACACGTTACCTTCGCAATCGTTAGATGATCGTTCACCTCTGCTTAGGCATGTGGAGTAAGACCAGCAGTCGACTGGTAGACCTTGGCCCTCAGTAAGTCGTCGTGCAAAGGATTTGTTTGTTCTATTTGTTTTACTATGCTATTACGCTACCTAATAACCTTGTGAGCGCACTCCGACAACCAATTAATAATAAAGTAAAAACCTATAAAAACCAAAATAATTCTAAAAATAAATAAAAAAAATAAATGGCAGATCTATGCCATGATTTATGTTCACTTTCATCCCTAAGTTGAATTGACATCGACCACATGTCTCATGATTTTATATTACTAGTAAATAATACTAGGCCTATTTGGATAATGGTAATATATGAAATCCTTGAAAACAAGTTTTAGCTCAGTCATTCAATAAATTCTCGCCGGAAAGTTTCGGTTTACAAAAAATGCAGTGATATTTGAGATTGGAAAAGTGAGTATGTGAGAGATTAGTCCACCGCTGTGGAGTAATGGTTAGCACGTCTGATCGCGAAACGAGCGAGCCTGGGTTCAAATCCTGGCTTGAACAAGTTACCTGGTTGGAGTTTTTTTCCGAGGTTTTCCCTCAACCAATTGAAGCAGAATTGCTGAGTAACTTTCGGCGTTGGACCTCGGAGTCATTTCGCCATCATTAATTCACATATCATTATAATCCATACAATACCCGGATTAAGTATAGGTGTACAAGAGCGCTGCCGTACGGCTATCCAATCATTCACAGGAGTGGTAAGCACAAGAAGCCTCAGACTGCAGTGTAAGAATGCGGGTCACACCTCCGTACAAGAGAGAGAGAGAGAGAGAGAGAGAGAGAGAGAGAGATGTGGGAGGTTTCAGATTTTCTTCTGACTCCTTTCATGCTACCATTGTTTGAGTATCGATATGTATTCGGCTTCCATTATGCTTTATTGTTTCAAAAAAGTAATAAATTAAGTATACAATGAAAATCCAAATTAAAAGTTTAATTTTGGATGAGAAAACATGCCCGAAGTACACTATATCCCAAAGGACTTCATATTCAGAATTAAAATAACTTCAAAGTTATGTCACATTTATAATTAAATTAAGATCTTGTAAATACACAGTCCTGACCAATAAAATCAGAATTATCAGAGAACAAAAACGGGTACAAACACCATTATATTCCAAACTTCAAGAACTATTTGGAAAAAATATACACATAATTATGAAAAAGAAAGGATTTACTTCAAACAACTACATCCAATAGATGATTTGTAATTCTATCAATTTATGCAACAATCTGCCACAGCCTAGACATAAGCTAGCAGTTAGTAGAAAGATAGCAAATTGTCAACAGTCATCGTTTCCACCTGGTGCAAACCAACATAAAAATGTAACTTTAACTCACTTATGAGAATAATTATTATATTTTATTGTCTGTAGTAATCTACATGTGTTCAGACCAATTTTTTCGAACGCCCTATAGCCTATATATATATATATATATATATATATATATATATATATATATATATATATATATATCACTAACAAAATAGTAGTTATTAAATTTTTGCGGCATCTTTGAAGTTTCCATTATCTGTTCTATAGCATATTCAAAATATTATTATATATTCTTGATTACATATTTGTTTATTATCTAATCTATTTGTCTGTGCCTTCTACCCTTCTTGAAAGGTTAATTACATTGATCATTTGTTGCAACATTCATTAGCCATATTCCGTTCCTGGTAAGAGTATTACGTTTTAAAACTTTGATTCAGAATTTTTCTTTATGATCCAATTTGCGTAGTTAAATTCTTTCGTTTTCTTTACTGTATTTTATACAATTTATCAGCAAGAATTATAATTTATTTAAAGTGTAATCCTTGATCACCAAGATTCGGATGAAGTAGTTGTATAAGGATAGTCTACATAGACGTATATGATAGGACCTTGACTTGCTACAGACTAAGTAAACACTATCCCCTTCCACTAGCTAAAACTCTATCTGCTGGGAAGAGCGCTCCCCACTCCGTAGCTAAAACATCAGTGAATGAACAGTACAGTCGATAGCAGCGATGCCCAACCCCTTCTCATAAGAGCTAATGACGTCACAGCGTGGCTTTACCCCACCTCCTTCGTTTGGAGGCATGACCGTGGATGAACCACTTCCCCTACTTTTATTCACTCAGGGGCGGCTGACTGTAATGGCAGGTTCCAAGGCAACCAAACATACCATTTTCCAGAAAGAGTGGGAGGAAGAATATTTTTGTGTTGCAGAGGAAACGACGGTCAAGTGTCTTATTTGCAAAACTCATTTATCGTGGATTTCACGATATAATATTAAACGGCACTTCGAAAATAACTTCATGAAAAAACAAGTAAGCATAAAAATGTAAAATACTCATATTTAGTATCCATTATAACGTACCCCTAAAATATAACTGGTTTGTTATAATTTATAATATTTATTATTTGTAGGGCCATGAAGTTCCAGAACTAACTCAAGAAGAATGGCTGTGTGACCTGGCTTTTTCGACCGATCTATTTCATCACCCTGATATCCTAAATATAAGTTTGCAGGGGAAAGATAAAAACGTAATTAGTTTATCTGACGCAGTGAATACATTTATGACAAAATTAACACTATGGCAAAGTCAACTGGAAACTGGCGACTTATATCATTTTCATTCCTTGGAATCAATTTTTTACAATAAATGTCACTCTGTTAGAAAAATATGTAACAATTATAAAGGAACTATATGACACTTTCGAGTCCAAATTTCGAGACTTGAAAACAATAGAGGCGAAAATTAGTCTTTTTAACAACCCGTTCAATTTTGCTTGCAAAGATGCTCCGCATGATCTGCAAATGGAACTAGTTGCTTTGCAGAATTCTACAGCCACGAAATGTTCTCAGAAAGGAGGTTGGGATTTGTTTAAATCTTTACCCAGGGAAACATTTCCCAGATTGCGAATGTTTGCTGCGAATTTAATGACAATCTTTGGTTCTACATATATCTGCGAGCAGATGTTCTCGAGAATGAATCAAATAAAAAGCCAATCTCGTAATAGAGTAGGGCACGAACATTTGGTCCACCTTTTAAGACTCTGTTGTTCATCCTTTGCGGCAAACATTGACGAACTGGTTGGAAGTAAACAGTGCCAACAAAGCCACTAACAGAAAAGGTGTTCAAGATGCTTATTTGATTTTCTTTCCATCACAAAATAATGACATTGAAATTAACTGAAGCCGCCACTGTAATAAGAGAAGTTTGTGACGTCATGAGTACATGAATGCGTAGTAGCTTCGTAAAGAGAGGTTGGAGGTAAATCCGCCGACTCCTCTTGCGGTTAAGGTTGGGCATCGCTGGTCGATAGGAATTGAATATACGTCGCCACTACTGTCGGTTGGAGGACACGCGACAACTAGTTAATGTTTGTAAACAAAACGCACGGACTAAGGTTGCATATCCTCAGACAGTTACTTTACCCGAACCTTACTGATCATATATAACAGATTGATCAGTCTAATGAACTTTCAAGACAACAACTTTTATCAATTTCAATATGCTGACCTCTAGCGAATGCAAAGGAAGTAACGTTATAAACCTGACGAAATTACATGAAATAATAACTTGCAAGTGTACTTTCATCTAGCGGTCGTTACCAAAAAATTCATTTTCGACAATGGAGGTCCTAGTGGTTGTTCTCTTTCATATGTCACCATTTCATAACATGGAAATAACCAATCTATATAAATGCAATCAGTGATGTAATGTAATGTTTATGTTAAGATAATCAGATTAGTTCCACTGACCGTCACCACTGCTATGTTTCATTGAATTTTTTAATTACTTTGAATCACAGGTAATACCACAAAATATTTAGGAGGCATTCAAGGACGAAAACACAATGCTAAAACGTTGGGAAGAAAAAATAATTAAATAAAGACAGAATCACATTTTTTATTTCGGACAGCCAAGGAATTTATTTTCCCGTTAAAGAATGGTTTAAAAACTTTCATTAAGTTTATCACCTATAGGAGATTACTCTGAATATTTAAAGAATATTCGTTTTTAATATGTTGAATATTAACTAACAGAAAGACCAATTCATTGAATAATGGAGAACATATTGGAAACCGCAACGAAAGTTTTGCCAATAAAATTTCGCGCCAAATATTCCAGTATCAACTCCAAAGTTTGTAGTCACAGAGAAATTTCAGCGAACTACGAACATCAGCCAGATCGCAGAGTGGAATTTGTAGGAGGATCTGGAAGCTGTAATGACTGCATTTAATTAAAAACAAATATTTCAAACATTCCTAAAAAGTTCTTTGACAGTTGTGAATATGAAACAAAAATTATAACTGCATTATTACAAGAATAACTTCATTAATATTAGTCCCCAATGAGTAAGCCTGTAGTATACCCGGTCTTGGCTTTATGAGAATTTATACCTATTGTACATTCACAGCTTTCAGGACTTTTCCTTCATGTTGTCAGCATTTAGCAATAATTCCGCATCAAAAAATTAAGGAAAATGGAAAATGTCTGTCACGCATAAAACAGTGTTTTTTTAGTAGATTATTTTACGACGCTTAGGTTATTTAGCGTCTGATGACAGTGTTTAGCATTATACTAGATAAACAGTATAGAGCAGAACAGGTTTCACGGCCTCGCGCGGCCTTGAGTCCCCCACCCTCCGCGCGCATAGCCGGCCGGCCGTTTATCACCTATAGGAGATTACTCTGAATATTTAAAGAATATTCGTTTTTAATATGTTGAATATTAACTAACAGAAAGACCAATTCATTGGGTGCTTATTGAATAATGGAGAACATATTGGAAACCGCAACGAAAGTTTTGCCAATAAAATTTCGCGCCAAATATTCCAGTATCAACTCCAAAGTTTGTAGTCACAGAGAAATTTCAGCGAACTACGAACATGAGCCAGATCGCAGAGTGGAATTTGTAGGAGGATCTGGAAGCTGTAATGACTGCATTTAATTAAAAACAAATATTTCAAACATTCCTAAAAAGTTCTTTGACAGTTGTGAATATGAAACAAAAATTATAACTGCATTATTACAAGAATAACTTCATTAATATTAGTCCCCAATGAGTAAGCCTGTAGTATACCCGGTCTTGGCTTTATGAGAATTTATACCTATTGTACATTCACAGCTTTCAGGACTTTTCCTTCATGTTGTCAGCATTTAGCAATAATTCCGCATCAAAAAATTAAGGAAAATGGAAAATGTCTGTCACGCATAAAACAGTGTTTTTTTAGTAGATTATTTTACGACGCTTAGGTTATTTAGCGTCTGATGACAGTGTTTAGCATTATACTAGATAAACAGTATAGAGCAGAACAGGTTTCACGGCCTCGCGCGGCCTTGAGTCCCCCACCCTCCGCGCGCATAGCCGGCCGGCCGTGAAACCTGTTCTGCTCTATACTGTTTAACCAGTACATTTTTCATACCGATTTAATAATATTAGTCTAAGTTTTTAATAGAAAAAGGCGCATCTTCTGCGGACCTCTGGAAAAAAGAAATAAGGAAGAGACTAATGAAGTACTTTGTGTGGAGTGTGGCACTGTATGTGGCAGAAAGATGAACATTACGACGAAATGAAGAGGAACGTATAGAAGCATTTGAAATGTGGATATGGAGAAAAATGGAGCGTGTAAAGTGGACAGACAAAATAAAAATGAAGTTGTGTTGGAAAGAGTGGGTGAAGAAAGAATGATGCTGAAATTGATCAGTAGACTTCGTGGAATTGCCACGAGAATCGTAAGGTTTACTACGCACGCGGTATAGGCTGTATGAGAAAGGGACGTGCAACGGATTGAGTATGCAGTATACTGCAGTTACAATAAAACCTGTATCCTGCATTCAAGAAATATAATGAATGATCATTGAAGTAGCAAATGTCTAAACATGTAAATACACAATTATTTTGTAGTGAGATATATCAACTCTTAAAATTTAATGTAATATACTCGCATCATCCTTGAATACTGTATGTGCAGCGCAGTGAAGAGTTACGTACATTTTGAGCGACTGCAAAGTAACCTCCTCCGATGGTCACTTAAACAGTTTTTATTTTAGGAAAATGTACGTTCAACATCACACGACGTAATAGGTGCATATTTGAAGAACGGGAAGTCACTACTTTTAGCACACCAACTTCAGACGTCTTGTCGTGATCTGATAGTAGGTACATCATTTATAGTACGAAGTTATGAATAGGCAAATTTTTTAGTAATGTTTCTCAACTTACATTTCACTTTTTCTGAAATTAGTGATATTTTGGATAACGATTTGTGATACTTTATCCACTATATTAAGGGCTTTTGAGAGATGATGCTTTTGGACACGATTTTAAAATTAGAATCAATGAACAGAATATCTTCCAATAGCTGTTCAGAAGGCAATGATTTTACTGCCGCAACAGCGGAAATGTCTGTGCTATCTAATGCATCAATTACCTCCATTATTTTGCCGTAATATTATGAATAATAATTAACAGCATCTAACCACTTTTTCAATGGGTCAAGACTGGCTGCGGGGGTAAAGGTATTCTAGGTGAAATTATTTGGAACAGCAACACTCTCATTGTAGTATGTTTGATTGAATTCCACTCTGCACTGAACAAATGTTAAACTTTGACTATTCCAACCATAGTAATGCAAAAACAAGTGCTTACATAGGTATACATTAGCTGTAGCTGCTCTATGTATTTGGACTGGTCACAACTCTCAACATGAACTGCTTATACTACGAGACCGGGTGGTCGCTCACCTTTCTATACTACCGTACATCGGCAACCTGATAGCATGCTGCGTGTGGCAATTCAACGAAGAAGAAAAAAAGGAATTCGTTGGGTCACAAGCTGAGGGGAAACTGCCTACTGAAAGATGCACTGGAAGGTACGGTGAACGGGAAAAGAGTTCGGAGCAGAAGAAGGTATCAAATATTAGACGACATTAAGATACAGTATGTGGATCATATGCGGAGACTAAGAGGAAGAAAGAAAATAGGAAAGACTTGAGAATGCTGGGTTTGCAGTTAAAGACCTGGCCTTGGGCGGAATACTTATGAAATGAAATAAAACAATTATGTCAATAATTCGTAGGTACGAGGACAAAAGGTGATAAGTCACCTTTCAGCCAAAATTTAGTTAAGTAACATTTCGATAGAGAAATGTAAGAAGAATATTATGTAGAATGAGCCAAGTCTGAGTTTTGAAATTAAAGATGAAAGAGAATTGTGCGTATGGAATTGTTTCAACGATCCTACATATTACGTCAAAGTGATTTTTGCAATTATTTCAAAACTTAGTTTTGGTGACATCCTCTTTTGTCTGCGCACCCAC
The DNA here is from genome assembly GCF_040183065.1 of Periplaneta americana. Classification (NCBI taxonomy): domain Eukaryota; kingdom Metazoa; phylum Arthropoda; class Insecta; order Blattodea; family Blattidae; genus Periplaneta; species Periplaneta americana. Next base: position 77,474,790 of record NC_091127.1, read on the forward strand.
GAATTATATTATTATTCGCTGTTTATTTTTCTTGGAGTATTATAGGTATAAAGAAAATATAAAATAAATCCTTTAGGCCAACTTTGAAACGAAAAGATTAAATTTCATTTCAGCATTAAGTTGGATTAAACACAAACAACAGTTTTATAGTCCCAAAAATAAGACTTTTCATACACACAAATACATAGAGACTAAGATTTAGACAAATATACAGTATGCAATTAATTTTTCACAAATTCACATCAAACAGTTATTCAAACACTTTAATCATTTCTTATGACTATTATTTCTCTATTCACAGATACTGGCATTTAGAAATGGTATTAATGTTACATTACACAGAAATTCATTTATAATTTTATAGTAGTTACAGGGCCAATCGATGCAATACGTTGTCGGCACTTACGTAATCTATTTTTGTATGAGCTGAGCTAACTTTTCAGGAAAGCAGCAGCACGTAACCCTCCAGTCACTGTAGTGCAAAGATTGGTTATAGTATTAAAAAGAGATTTTTAGTGGGAAAGTTATTTACAAAATAAAATCTCTGTAAAACGTGCTCACATGTGCATTCGTAAGTTTCACTGCAAATATCTAGAATCTCGCACTTTACAACCATTGCGCAAACTAAACGAAATGGAATTTTTAGCGTACAACTTATTTTAATTATTGTAAATTCGGAATAGACAAAAATTGCTTAAACCCGGAAGTGGAGAAGGAGAATACTTCGAGGGCTTAGTGTGAAACTAAAAACAGACATTTTTAGGTGTTTACACAAATCGATAGCAAATTCGTTATTCTACTTGGTCACAAAAAATCGTAACTCAGTTCCGAACAGCCTTGTAAGGAATGCAATTAGTAACTACAAAACATCAGATTACGCCTGCGGCGGCCCTCCGAAGCTGCTGACACTCTCGGCAGGCCTCCATGGATAAGTCAAGCGTGGTAGCTGGTGACCCAGCAGCGGAACCCACTCCCCTTCCGGCGGGAGAAGGGGTCTACACCTCAGACCGTTGAGAAGACGGGAGAAGTGGTTTACACCTCAGACCGTTTGAGGAGGGATTGTGAGGGGGAGACTGTTGAGGGTGGAATGGTATACATACGGACTTGGCGAGATGGCGAGACTGGTCGTCAGGGTGATAGCGGTTAGGTTGTTTCGGTGTGGGTGCGGTCAGTGGGCTTGCAACTCATCCCAGGAGCGCACAATAGATCTTAGGTCGCGCTGGACAGGGCTGTTCCCCTCCCGGCCTCTCTTTCTCACACACACACACACACACACACACACACACACGCACGCACGCACACACACAGAGAGAGAGAGAGAGAGAGAGAGAGAGAAAGAGAGAGGGAACTACAAAACATGATGGTATATTTAATGTGGAATAAACGTATTGCCTGTTAAGAACTTTGTTGTGAATAGAAGATCGATTGTAGTTACATTAGTTTCACATTAAGCTCTCGACTTAATATTTTAATAATAACGGAATGAAAGAGATGTTGGAGAATATCACCTTCTGGTTGAGTACAGGCCCCACATCGGACTGAGAAGTTTCTAAACACATTCTGAAGTTCCCGTATGTATGACATGTTATGTACTTAATGAGGTATCTTCTAAGTGATTTTCGAAGTCTTAACTGCAGTTTTGTATTCAGGCAACTGCAGATAACTTTTTATTAATATAGCTAGGTACTCATTAATTATTTTATTTTGTCTAATACTGCACCCTTATTACGCCACTTCACATTTCTATTATAAGTGAAAGAGGATAGATATAGAGCATTCCAGCTTAAAAAAAAAAACATTGGTCTTATGCGTCTTACTTAGTACACTGTTGCCCAAGATGCCTCCGTTAGTAGAACGAGTGAGGTATAGTATCTTTGTCTCACTCTCTTACTAAACGTACAGTGTTCTCGTAAGTTTATCACACAAGATAGGCACGTCTAATCCGCTCAAATGATTAAAGAAAACCTATTAGTGCCATAATGATTCCTACAAAATATATATATTATAACTTGACTTCGGATATTTATGCCATAACCACCTTCTAGGCACCTCAACTATAGTCCGTCCGAAGAATCTGTGAAGTAACTTCACGCTTATGGGGGCGGAGTCTATCTGTGCCGGACTGTATTGCGGGCAGCAGCGGATCGAGACGCTAAGGGATAAGATGCTCGTGGTAGAAGGTAGAGTAAAGTTCAGATAGAAATCATCAAATCCCTGAAGTGATTGCTAGCTTCGTTCAACCAACACCTTCCCCCAGAGCGATTATTGGCCCTACCCCTCCCACATGCCACTTGTGCAGAGGTCATCTTTCTACTCTACAGATTCCTGGTACGGACCATAGGCTATAAATTAATAAAAAATAGGCATTAAAATACAGTTTTAGACACATAAAAACAATTTCATGCAGCTAAATATACTATTTTAGGCACCTAAATGCTTTTACCTACTCAAACTATAACGATGCAAATAATCAGTGAATATTAAGTATTAAGGTATACAGTGACAAAGACAGTAGGGAAATTGTGGTTAGGAACTTTATTCTTATTACATATGTCTTAAATTATGAATAATTAACTTAGGCCTATTTTTAATGAATTCATTGGCCTCATTACTCTCTATGGCTGCTAATACATACATACATTAGTTAAAAACTAATTAATTTCCTATTAACACATTCATAATTGGCTTTGCATGAGATAATGATTATCTAGGTCTAAATTTTGTTTTGAGACTTTACCTTTTGTTAGACACTGCTCTTTTGTATTCCTCCTGTCCGCTCAAGTGCTCAATAAAATCAGTTACTTTGCGGGAATTTCTTCATTTCTTCAACCAAACTATTACAATGTCTTTGAGTCTAAACTTTCTCTTCAATTTCTGCACTAAAAATAGGCCTACCTCGCCCGTGACGGAGTGGTTAGCCTCTCTGCCTTCCACTGTTACGTGCAGCATACGTTTTTCGTTTCTGACTGTTATGAAGCGCTTATAATACAGATTTAATATCATATGCAGCACACGTTTTCCGTTACTAACTTCACATTATAATCAAACAAGAACTTAAGTTACATACTCAATGCCTTTATTGTTTTGTTGATAGTTAAATTCTATACACTTGATATAATAAACGGAGACATGTACTACGTGTTTTAACAGTGTGAAATCTTGGCCTCAACTGTATCACCCCTACTTGTCTGTTAAGTTCCACAGCACGGCTGTTTGGCAAGAAAGCAGTTGGGCATTCCATCAATTTAGCTGTTACCCTGTTATTCGCAAATTACATATATGGTAATTTTAGACACAGACTATTTACAACAGCTGGCACGAGCGCATGCTAGACCGTGTCGTTGCATATCGCGTAGTATTTGCTTGAATTTGTTAAGAATTCATTGTTGTAAATGTTCGAGATTTATTCGTACGAAAAATAGTAGTTGCTTTACCCTAGCACTGCTAAGGGGGGGGGCAAAAATTGCCCGCACTATTTGTTTTATTTGTGTAGAATATGTAATTGTTGACCTGAAGAAACAAGATTGTAGGTAGTTGTAGATTAATATCTCAAGTATATAATGACATGGACTTATAATTTTTATGATTTATTTAAATCTGCCTACCATCTTCATTTATAGTGCGGGCAATTTTTGCCCCCCTTAGACATGGGTGTGACAATTTTTCTGTCTGGAAATATTGATCAATAATCAGATTAATATACATTGTTTGATTGTTGGCACCACTTGATATACAAATTTAATTCAAATTATGTTGTCATTGTTGCTTTTAAAGTAATAACTGTCTAGTTATTCAAACTGGAACAGTTGGAAATTAGTTGTGTGAAATGTCTCGTAATAATCAGAGTGTCAAAATGTCTCGGAGTTTTCTCACAGAAAAAGTGGTGAAAGCTATGGTAAATGAAGATAATATAGATGATGCAAGTGATCCAGAAGAAGATGATAATGTTGTGACATACGATAGTGACACTGAATATCACAGAGAAATTGAAAGTGACTCAAGTTCGCGAAGTTCATCCCGTGATCAGCAGCACGCTTCTACTTCTAACATCGCTGTTATAGCAAGAAGTGGTAGGGAATATACTACTGCACCTCCAAGGCAAGTCCGCAGGTCAGTACAGAATATAGTGAGTTTCCATGAAGGTTTGACAAATGAAGGTTTGACCTCTAATGCGTCAGAATCTTTCAAAAAGTTTATAACTCCTGAAATAGTGAACACTATTGTGCATCATACTAACGAAGAAGCTAGTATTAGGAATCTAAAACTTACAAACACAGAAGAATTATATGCCTTCATTGGTATTTTGATACTCATAGGTGCAAATAATGACAGTGAACTGCCAATTGATGATTTATGGGGAAAAGTACTGGGCAAGAACATCTACACAGCTACAATGAGTCGTATTCGATTTGGAGAACTTCTGTCCTTGATTGGATTTGATGATAAGCAAACAAGAACTGAAAGACGAAAGCAAGATAAGTTTTGCCCCATTCGTGAAGTTTTCTATAAAATTGACGAATTGTTTGTAAAATACTACATACCTAGTGCACATCTAACAATCGACGAAATGCTCTCGCTCTTTCGAGGAAGATGTCCATTTAAAGTCTTTATGAAAGACAAGCCAGGCAAATATGGCATATTGATTAGGATGTTATCGGATGCACACACCCGGTACATTCTGAAAATGGAGGTCTATGCAGAAAAGGACGAGCGACCCGCCGAGTAACGGAGTGCAAATCAGTTGTTAGACGCCTAGTGAAGCCGCTGGAAGGAACCGGAAGAAATGTAACAACGGATCGTTATTATACATCCATCGAGCTAGCGGAGGAACTTTACAATGATGACAAGCTGACTTTGGTGGGGACATTCAAGAGTAACAGGAAGCACATATGGAAGAGCTAAAGAAGACGCAGGGTCGAGAGCTATATTCCTCTAGATTCTTATTCACAGACCCGAAAACAGGCAAGGCACCAGTTACCTTGGTTTCATACATCACCAGACTCAAGCCCACTAAGAATCTCCTACTTCTATCCACACAACATAATGATAGAAAAGTGGATGAGTCGACAGAGAAAAAGAAAACAGATGTTAATCTCTACTATAATGAAACAAAAGGCGGTATAGACAGCATTGATCAAATGACGCGACATCACTCTGTGAAGCGGGAGACTAGAAGGTGGCCACTATCTATATTTTTCACCTTGATAGATATTGCATGTCTCAATGGTGGAACAATTTTCATGAAAAACAACCCCGACTGGAATAAGAAGGATAATGTAAGAAGGCTCTATATGCTAGAGTTGGGCCAACAACTAGTTAGGCCAGTTGTGGAAGAGAGAGCCAAGAATATTATAGGTTTGCAAAAGCCTATCATCTCTGCAATAGAAAGTGTTCTAGGGAAAACGCTTCCCAGTACTAGTGTAGTTCCTTCTGGTGCATCGTATTCACAGGGAAGATGTCATCTCTGCTTGAAGACAAAAAGCTCTAAAAGGGAAAAAGACAAAATGACAAAAGTGTCTATAGTTTGCTGCAGGTGCTGTAAATATGTTTGTTCCACTCATTCTGCAAAAACAATCATATGCACCAATTGTGAAAATGAAAGTGAAAGTGAGTGAAAAAAAAAGCTATTGACAATTGAGCAATTTGTGACTTGGATTTTTAGTTTTGTTATTTGTGGTCTACAATAGTTTTGTTGATTACTTAGTACAGAAAAGCCTGAAGTTTAAAAAGTCAAAGCATTAGCCTATATGAGAAATATACGTTTTTATAAGACTATTTTCAAAAACTCATACACTGTATGTGTCTTTTAGAATGTTCCTGATATAGACAATTGTGTAGTAGGCTAAATATTAAAATAATGTTTTATTCATTACTTAGTACAGAAAAGTCTGAAATTTAAATATCCAAAGCATTAGCCTATGTGAGAAATATACGTTTTTATAAGACTATTTTCATAAATACTTATATGTGTCTTTTTTTAATGTTCCTGATATAGAAAATCGTGTAGTAACATAGTAAAGTAATTCTTACTCTATTAAAAAATCAAAACAAAGCGCGGGCAATTTTTGCCCCCCTTAGCCATCCACGACAGATCGAAGCTTAGTAGTGCTAGGGTTAACTCTTTATTAAAATTACGACAAAATAAATTTCTACGTTCTATGCATACCATCCATAATCTTAACTTTTTTGCCTGTTTTCTCCAGATTATTGAGTTTATTTATTTATGTACCGTAATAGTTTTATTATGTTAGAAGAAAATCCACAAATGATTAGGAAAAACGCGGCAATTTTACTTGAAGCAAGTAAATCCCGAAAAGATTAAGTAGGCCTATAAGATGATATCTCGTGACCAGAATGTTGTACGAAACGGAAATATAAAAATTGGAAATTTATCCTTTGAAGAGTTGGAAATTTGCAAATATTTTGGAGCAACAGTAACAAAATATAAATGATATTCGGGAGGAAATAAACGCAGAATAAATGTGGGAAATACGTGTTATTATTCGGTTGAAAAGTTTCTGTCATCCAGTCTGCTGTCAAAAAATCTGAAAGCTAGAATTTATAAAATAGTTATATTACCGGTTGTTCTGTATGATTGTGAAATTTGGATTCTCACTTTGAAAGAGAAACAGAGGCTAAAGATGTCTGAGAATAAGGTGCTTAGGAAAATATTTAGGACTAAGATGGATGAATTTACAAGAGAATGGAGAAAGTTAAACAACGTAGAACTGCACGCATTGTATTCTTCACCTGACATAATTAGGAACATTAAATCTAGACGTTTGAGATTGACAGGGCATGTAGCACGTATGGATGAATCCAGAAATGCATATAGTGTTAGTTGGGACGCCAGAGGAAAAAGACGTTTGGGGGAGCCGAGACGTAAATGGGACGATAATATAAAAATGGACTTGAGAGAGGTGGGATATGATGATAGAGACTGGATTTATCTTGCTCAGGATAGGGACCGACGGCGGGCTTATGTGAGGGCGGCAATCAACCTCCGGATTCTTTAAAAGCTATAAGTAAGTAGTAAGTAATAGTGTTATTACTGAGAGTAACATTTAAGTATTTATAACTCTCTACCTGTCAACAATATTATCTTTTAGTGTTATAGTCCAATCTCTCGATTTTCTTTATATATGTATTTAGTTTTAGATATATTAATTATCTATACTCCAATTTTCCTACTGTTCCACCAGTTTACGTATTACAGGCCATAGGTTATGTTAAGGTATCTTTATTTTCAGCAACCAATCTCTGGCCATCAGCTTAGTATAATACTCAGTCTAACTTATATAGAGTTCTTTCTTCAATTGGCATGCCCATTCCAGAACACTTATTCCGCTATAATTTTAAAGTTTAATTCAAAGATATGTTCAATAAAATGGGGAAAATACTGCAACTTTGTCGCAGTTCTTTTGTGACTTCACTCAAATGCAGAAGTGTACCACTTTACATTTCGTTCTTTTTATCTCTTTTCTGTTCATGACAGAATCACTCTCTGTAGCCATGATCACGTAAATCATATGTATAGTTTTATATTTATACTGATTTGTTTGATCCAGGACAGTGGACATGGCTTAAACTCATGAGATTTCAGAATTTTACGCTGACTGGGTTGTGATTAAGCTTTTAGGTTTTGAAACCATGTGTAGAAATTTAATTTCTCCAGTGTTCCGGAACATGTACCTTATATTTCCAAGTCCTACGCTTTTGATTGGCGTATTTACGTATTTGTGTGGTGTATCTAAATATAAGCTGTAAGACAAATGTTTGAATTGGCTACAGCGATCAATGCAAGCATCCCAAATCCTATTTCTCAACAGAGAATATTACTGTGGATTTTGAAGTCACTCGAAAATGATATAAAATAAGAACTAATCGGAGTGATAGGTATCCAAAATAAGTGTACCTTAACATTTTTATAGCAGCTGAATCCAGGTTGCAGAAATAAAATCATTTTTATAAGCTAATATATTTTATTTGAAAACGGTTTCTCCTGAAAACGTGGCAAGCATTCATATGAAATCGAATACAACCTTTGTGATTTTAGGTTGCCGTGGAATATCGGGGCCACAGATTAGCCCTTACAACAGAGAATGTCCAATTCCTTGGTTTTCTATGTCAGGAGACGTGAATCAATTACATTTTTTTCCTTCAAAACTTTTAAAGTGGATAATAAACTCCATCAGTTCAAAGCAAGATCAATACCTTACATATTAGATAGCTCACATAAGGAACTTCACAGCAATAGTAGCCTGCATGCTTCAAATAGCCTATATGGGATGAGGCGATTATTGTTGGAATATTTTTTTTATTGATAGATGAAGTCATATTGAAATTTATTTACGTTATTTGTGTTAAACTAATCTCCAAATGTTTTAATTTATAATTATGAATTCTGGATATGTGCATAATAAACCTGTACGGAAAGAGATATGTATTTTATACCTATCATTCGGACAGTGATATAAAAATGTTCTTGTTCTAAGACGTAACAGACAGCATACTTAACAGCAACGCCGGTTCTGACATTGATTGTTTTTTTTAGTAGGTTATTTTACAACGCTTTATCAACATCTTAGGTTATTTTAGCGTCTGAATGAGATGGTGATAATGCCGGTAAAATGAGTTCGGGGTCCAGCACCGAAAGTTACCCAGCATTTGCTCATATTGGGTTGAGGGAAAACCCCGGAAAAAAACCTCAACCAGGTAACTTGCCCCCACCGGAAATCGAACCCGGGCCACCTGATTTCGCGGCCAGACGCGCTAACCGGTACTCCACAAGTGTGGACTTGATTGTAAGGAGACAGAATGAAACTTTGGCAGAAGAAATCGAAACTTAACAGTGAATAACTCCGAAACTTTGTAGAAATTAAACTAGACTATGATCAGCTATTTGAAACCTTGCTTAAAATGAGTATTAGAAATTAACTTCTTTATATATTAGAGGTGATAGTTACTGTTTCCTTTGAAAGTGGCCGTGAATAAGGAAACGCACTCCTTATACTACGGGTAGTTAGATAATATTCTGATCACGTGCATACACAAGAAACCATACATTATGTAAATCCACGCAAAGTGTAACTACAGGACAGTCGCTCGTGGGATACAAAGTTTCCACATCTGTATCCCTCTGCGGTATTAAATTATTTACAGTGCTTAGACCTTCTCACAGAGATGCCTGATCCATCAATATATTTCGATAAGTGGAATACCGCTCGCATATAATATGTGAGCATTGTGTGTGGCTAGAAAGGATGACGGTTTGAAGTTACGCCACCGGGGACATGAGCGCTGTAAGGAATAAGTTTCTCTCAGCCACGGAAACAAATTCCCTAGCGACACGAGGCAGCTCGAGGTGAGGTTGAAGAAGCGGCGTCACAGGCAGCCATAGACAGCCTGCTCTTGTAGAAACGAACACTGAGCTTTGCGATGTGTCGCGTCAAGCATTCTGATCACTCTACAATATACAATATAAGTAGTATTCCATGTAAAGTAGCTCCTCTTACAAGAAAATACGCGGAGAAAAAAAAATGAATACACCACATGAATCCTTAGTTCGAAACAGCAATACATCCTTGCAGTGGTATTTCTCAATTTTCCTGAAATACAAAGACAAAATTATCGAGATGACGTCCATATACCTCACCAGAGGTGAACTATCATCCAACCAGAATGAAGGTATCATGTGACCAGAACGATGATCCCCCAGCTGTTATAGCTGGGTCATTCCATGCAAAAAATTATGTTTTTGAATCATGATATCTCAAAAGTTAAAAATATTGTAGTAGGTTATATTGTATGTTCTAAATATGAATTTCAAGCAATACTGTATTTATATCTTTCATAGTTTGGCAGCAATCAGAATTTAAAATACTGGTTTAACAAAGAACACGGTTTCATTCACTGAAGTTTTCTTATTATGTAAAGGAAAATGGAAAATTGATTTTAATGCAATTCGAAAAAGGAGAGCTTTTTTTATAAATGCCCTTAAAATGAAAAAAATATATAATTTTTTAAATAGTTAACCATCGTAAAATAATTTAAAAAATATATAGAACACAAAATGCAATTCATTTTTACAGACGAAAAAACATGTGTTTAATTCTTTAGGGAATATTGATTCCACTGTGAAAATTTCAGAAAGTTGACTTAATATCATGTCAGTTTTTAATAAAAATAACTCACCGGAACATAGGAGCTCTGCAGGTAGGCTCTCCCGTCGTACAGAATGTTACGCGATCAAGGTCAGGGAGACGGACGTTTGAGATTACTCATCGTTATGAAGTCTCGCGAATGCTGCAATCGCCACACATAGCAAGCGATTTTCAACCGTCGGAACAAAAATTAATAATTTTATTAATTTAATTATACGTATCTTTTTTGAGATAAAGTCATACAACTTGGGAGATGGATTAGGAATAAGATTTTCTTTAATACGAATGAAATTCGCATGAATTTAATTTGTTGCATTCGAATATAAAACGATTTTTTTCAACAAGGTGTTTTTATGAGCATGCCTTAATATTATTCGGATTAGTCTTTACGGTATTAAAATATGGTTATTCAGGTTTACAATGGCGTCTGTCTAGTTCGATGACACTTCATATAGGGTGTCTAGAATATTTTAAATTATGGATAACAAGTAACTGCCACTCATTTTTCAGTCATCCGTATGACTAAAATATTAATGATATAGCGGTGACAGTTTGGCAGTTTAATTTATTTTCATAATAACATTATTATATTAAGAGCCCAAAAAAAATTCATGACATCGCTGGCATATTCTTAAAATTTTGTATGGAATGACCCAGGGTTTTCGAAACCGGATTTCACTACCTATAATAACTCTTTAAATTCATCACAATGATATGTGGGCACCGATCCCTTCCACTGGCCGAAATCTTATAAGAAAATTCCTTCCCAATGAGGAATCGAACCACCGCGCATTCCGTAACGCAAGTTCAGGCATATTGCCTGAGACCACGATGCTACGGCGCGGTACTTATATAGAATATATTTACTCCTAAATTGAGCTCTGCCTGTTATGCACAGAGATCTTCATCCTCTATCGACGATATGAAGACACTTAAAATGGGACATTTACATGCTTTCATTCTACAAGGAAATATGGATTAATATTATGCTACATCTCTTCTGAAGCTAAACATATTTCAGTTTTACCAAAGAAAGCTCAAAGCATAGTGACAGTGTTTATAAAAGGATACCATGTAAAAAGAGTTTCCAATATTTACAAATAATTATCTGTGTAAGCAAGTTTTAATCCTGGTTTAGTGCAAGAGAAGGCCTTACGGCCTTAACTCTGCCAGGTTAAATAAAGCCATTATTATTATTATTATTATTATTATTATTATTATTATTATTATTATTATTATTATTATTATTAACTTTGTAAGTACATTATTTCCATGAAATTTTACGTTAAAAATTAAGATCCTATAATACTATTCAGAATATTCATATTTTAACCCTTTTGCTACCAAGTTTTACAGTTCGTACATTTTGACAAGACACTTTCTCATTCTTCCTACAGAGCTGCGCACGAGATCGGATTTGTCTACTTACGAATTATAGAGGAATGGTTAGTGCTTGCCTTGAACTCGGTAGATACACACCCGACCTTCCATTCTACTTTTACCCCCTCCACAGAAACGTTGTTCCCGCATTGTACATCGCGAGTGTCTTGACAAAAAGCATGAGCTGTACAACTAGTAAGTTTTTACAACTTACTAGGCCTACTACTACAAAGGGGCGTAATGCAATTACCTCAGTCAAAAACATATGCCAATCCATTTTAAGCACTTGGAATATTTATAAATACATATATTACAGATTATGGACTTCAGAAAATGTAAAAATTTAAAAAAACTTTCCTCTTTTTAAAAAGACAGTGTGATTAGAAAGTCCCGTTCCAGTTTATCGAAAGCGTATATAAAAGCGAGAAGGCGTGAGAAAAAAATAAATACCTTACGATCTACTTACCGGAAGAAATTACAAAAGTTAATAGCGACGAAGCGCTAAGAAACTGGAACAGATGATGAATATGAACCAACATCATGGGTGTTTCATGCACTCAAATTTCTTAAGTAATCATAAGTTCCTGTTTCTCCTAACGACAGAACTTTCAACTCCTAATAATTCTGTGCATAAACCTAGTGCACAAACTGAACTTTACCGTACACATCATTTAATTGAGGTATCTCATAAGAACGACATTCTAATGACACTTTTCTACTCTTATACGGAGGAATGAATCTGATTCTGAAATTTCTGTTTGTTTACAGCAGCGTTGCCAGAGACTAAACGGAGCGGAGCGCTCCACTATGACTCGTTGCATGTTCCGGTGTTTCCACAGACATAAGCAAGTTCACGCTCCGACTGCACTCTCTACCTCCACAACCGGTTTTGGAGCTTACAACTCTAACACTACTGGTATACAGTAAACAAGAGATTCATTATTAACTTATCACAAATATTGGTAGTAATACTGATCGTGTTGGCCGCAGTTCCGTGCACGCTTTGCCCGTACGAGGGTTTTTCTTGGGAGTAAAGACATTAAGCAACTAGGACCAATCTCTACTACTGCTAGTGCTACTACCGATTATCTGCAAAGGTGCCCGTGCTAACCTCTCATTACCTACTTGTTCTCCATGGCCTGCAATAGAGATAAATTTATCTTTTACATTTAAGAGTACTTAGGCCTACTGCCAGTGCCACAGACTTACATATTTATTTTATTTATTTATTTAACTAGCTAGCTAGCGAGTATAAATTAAAATTATAAAACAAAAATGTTTCCAGCCACTATCTTAAGAGTCAGGCTCGTGTCTTAGTGAATAATAAAACATAAAATTTACAAGGGCAGTTTACTAAATGCAGTAAGTAACTTAATTCAAACCAATAAAATAGCACACAAGAGCAAAAAAAGAAAAAAGAAGGAAAGAAAGAGAAAAAAGAGAAGAAACACATTTAATATAAATTGACAATCAGACAGAAGCCAGTGATCTATAACTAATAATAAATCTGTAGCCGAAATTTTTCTGGTAATTTTCGATTTTACAAAAATAATTGGTCCTAACATATATAATTAACCACCCTGAAACCGAAAATCGCTTTTTTGAAATTTTTGTTTGTATGTCTGTCTGTCTGTATGTTTATTACCTTTTCACGCGATAATGGCTGAACCGATTTCGATGAAAATTGGAATATAAATTAAGTTCGTTGTAACTTAGATTATAGGCTATATGGCATTCAAAATACTTTATTTAAAAGGGGGGTTATAAGGGGGCCTGAATTAAATAAATCGAAATATCTCGCTTATTATTGATTGTTGTGAAATATGTTACATAACAAGAGTTTCTTTAAAAATGATTTATGATACGTTTTATTCTTTGAAACATTTTGATAGGACTGATATTTAATGAGATAAATGAGTTTTAAAATTAAAATAACTGCCATCTAAGGCGGTGTATTGAGATATAAAACAAATGACTTCGTCTATAAGGGGCCTTGGACACAACAATCGAAAGCTATGAAACATAGCCTACAGACAATGTTTCTGTGTTTGTATGAAGTAATATCTGAAGCTAAATTAACCGATTTATATAATTAATTATTATTTCATCATTGGAAAGTGTAGTTTCTCTGGATGGACATAATGCTATAATGTTATTACAGTCACTTGTGAGTGAATTGAGGACAGGTAAGATTAAAAATAGCTTCTTATGCACAGAAAACTTGATAGGTTATTCTGTATATTCATTTCCTGTATTTCTTATAATAATGTTTATGAACATATTCATTTTTATCTCAGAGAATTAACGAACAACGAGAGTGTATTGATTTAGTATGCAGTAATAGTACGTTAGCTTAGCAATCCATTATTTTATAATTCAAATTTTAACTATGCTTAATTGAATTGTGTTAAAATACATAAAATACATCTGCAATAAATGCAATGCTAAAAAATTGGGTAATGAGCCAAGCAGATTATGTTGCGCTGTTGTAAAAGTTGTTCCTCCTGAGATTCAAGAGCTCCCACAACAAATTAAAAATTTTGTAATTCGAATACATCCGTTATCAACACACTTTTTCATAATATAATATAATATAATATAATATAATATAATATAATATAATATAATATAATATAATATAATATAATATAATATAATATAATATAATATAATATAATATAATATAATATAAACATAATAATAAATCTGTAGCCAAAATGTTTGTTAATTTTCGCTTTTCCAAAAATAATTGGAAATAACAATTAAGAAACATGTTAAAGGAATTGTCATTGCACCAAATGAGTGGTCTCCGGATCAAAATGATCGCATTTTAATGTTTTAAATACAATTTAAATTAAGTAACATATTACACGATTTATCCTTCTATCAAACACGAATGTTCCCTGGATCAAATGTCCTATTTTAATTTTGTAATTACTTAATATTTATTTCTAACGGGTGCAGCGGAGCGAACGGGTACGGCTAGTATTCAATAAAAACATAAATATAGTCGACAGAAATAAAGAGTAAAAAAATACACACATTTATTAATATTATGTATCATGAATAATTTTATAAATTTCTTTTTTTTAAAAGGTTCAATTTTAAAATATTTCAAATTTGGTAACTGGTTTGTAATTTTATTATAAAGTCTTGGGCCGAAACTAGCACCATGTTTAAGAGCTGCACTTTGTGACATTTAGGCTCAATTAATGAGAAAGTAGGCTTTTGTCTTCAAGTACGATATTCATGTCGATTAGATTTATGTTTTATTTGATTTCTGTGCTAGTAAGTTAGTAAACTACATATATTTATAAATTTCTTCAATAATTAATACTTTAAAATCTGTATAAATTAAATTTGTTGGGTAATCCATATTTTTGATTAGACACATTTTTATTAATCTTCTATGTAATAAAATTAATGGATTAAGTACAGATGATTCTACTCCACCCCAATTTATTATACCATATTGTATTAATGATTGTACTAAAGGTAAAAATATTAATCTCACTGCCTCCTTAGTGATAACATTTCGAAGTATTATGAATTTATAAATTGTCTTTCTTGTACTTGTACACATAAAATAAATTTGTTTATCCCAACGTAAATGCTGATCTATAATAATTCCTAAATATTTGACTTGTGTGTAAGGTGTTAGATGTGGGCAATGACAATAATTATTTGTTAATTCATTACATGAATAACCATGTGGTTCGCATGATACAAGGGCACTAATTAAATCAACATAAGACAAGAGACGCAGGCCATTTTTAAAGGAAGACAGAGAAAATTGTAATTCGCTACCTAAAATCGAATTTGGGTACGCTACAATGTAACTAGAAGAGCCACCGCTAGAGTCAGAGCGCAGGACAGCTTTATTTATACGGACAGTAAAATTAATTACAATTGCAATGTATGTTAGTCAATTAACCGGAAAATTTTCGCATTAATGTGAAATGTAATTATTATTTAACAGAAGTGCTTCTTGTGTGTCCACACCAACTAAAGTGTGTCGAGAGCTTTTTGCTGGCAAAGTAAACAAACCTTCCCTACGCTACCCGAGAAAGAACATTATAGTGGGAAGAGAGGATGATATATCACTCTTCATACAAACATTTCCATTGCATCGGAAGCAATCTTAGATGCAATGTTATATTGTACATTTAGATCGAACTGTACATTTTGTGGCATTGTCGCCTAATATATATTTACCATTCCACGATTGTGTGAACTACACATATTCCCTCGTTAGTTTTTTTGTTTTTGATCCGCAGCTTCACACCTAAGATCGTTACATTTTCTAGTGTCATTTCTGAATTTCTTTGATTTGAATAAGATTTCTGACGATATTTTATATTTATTATTTATAGTTCACAGAAAAAGTACATACATATAAACATTGAAATCTTACACTTACACCACTTCATAGTTTTACACATAGATATACAATTTTTAATACAATTTATAAAATTAACTATTTAATATAACTTAGAAAGCATATTGTAATATTCAGATAGTCAATGTTATGATATAATATAATACAATATAATATTGTTTCATTTATTCAGTCTACATGACATATGAATACAAAGATTAATGGCACTTGTTTATGTAAGTGATCATTATGTTCTATACAGCGGTATTTGGTATTATACATTGAAATAAAATCACATATTTTTCACTCTGTTTTACAGAAATTCGTACAATCGAAATCCATTTTAAAGCACATATTCTTGAAACAGGCAGTGCAGAAATTTTATTAATCTAATTGGCTATCCAGACATGTGTTAGTAACCGTCCTTCGAAAAATAATGTTACTATCCTTAGGGATATGTATAATTCATAAAATTCACACTGCAGTTTGTAATATTAAGTCTCACCTTCATTTTAACCTTAATCTGTGAATGGAAATGACTATTGCTACCCTTCCTTTCTATCACTTTATACATTTCCATCTATTGTCAAAAGCTATGAGACAGAAAAAAAACTTGTGGCTGCGTTACCTGAACCATATGCTTACAGCCTGGTTCGAGTCACCGTCAAGCCTAGGATTTTTCGTAAAAAATCCAATAGTGACATTTTTGTCAGACAAGGTTACAGCTGTGCTTTTGTTCGGGTTTCTTCTGTCAACCAACATTAGGCACAAGAGTCAATAAAACGAGAATTATTTATATAGTCCACATGTAATAATTCTTCACACTTTCGTTCACACATTTTTAATAAAATATGTAATAACATTATTTCACAGCAGAAGAAATTATATTTATACAATTTTGAATAACCAACCAAAAATTTAGCCTATTTGTATATTACAATACCGAATAAATAACTTCAAAATAACTGCGTCCATGTACTCGTATACAACTTCAAGAACTGCTAGAATGCTGTATCATTGTGATTGTAATAGCAATATTGCTATGAGAAAAAATAAAAAATAAAAACTTTTACCAGAGATGCTTCTTTGATCTCCGCTTCACACTAGCCTTGAAAAGTTTGGTAAGATACTACTTGAATAAGGAAGTCTAAGCATAGCATATCTAACAAATTAACTCTTCATTTTGGTTTGTTAGGTAGGTACATCAATTAAAAAAAGTTGTTGTTGTTGTGCTCCAAGAAATTGTAATAATTTTCGTTGTAATATCAGATTTAAGAAATGTTTTACACTGAAATTTTTACAGAATAAAGATACAAGGTTTCTCAGCAAATTGACGCAAATTTCCTAAGAAATACAAGCTACAAAATTATGAATTTTAAAAGTAATGTTGATTTTATTTTGATATTTTTATGCAAATGCCGCATTTTCTCATTCGGTCATAAATTTGGAGTCCCAACAACAACAACTAAGTAAATTTCTATGATAGCTTTGAAGGGTTCTCTGCAGATTTTACTTCAATTCAAATTACAGTTGAATTTTCTCAGTCTATTTTTATCCGTTTTAATGCAAATTTTCATTACTGTAAAACATTATCTATTGTAAATTTCAGTTTATTGTAAACAAACTTCTTGTAAGACATTTTTAATGTCACAACCTTAAATGTTACTGTTTAACATTCTTTGTCTCTGGCAACCTCACCAAGTTGAGAAAGATTTATTAAATTAAAAATTAAGTGATAGAAAATTTGAATTTTAAACGCATGTTGACAACAATACAATAATGAAATGGACGCACATAAAGTGATATATATCTATCTATTAGTTTCATGAGAAAAAAATATTTTACATAAAAATAACAAAATAAAGTCGACATTACCTAAAAAAAATCATAATTTCTTTCATAAACTGCGTATATTGATAAATCTACGTCATTTTGCTTAGAATACTTGTATCTTTATTTTGTAGAAATTTCAATACAGTATCTTCAGTAGTTTCTGGGATAATAGGTTATTAAAAATGTAATTTGACATTGGCGGTATAGGGTAGTTAATCTACCTTTAAATGTGTACTGGTGTTATTTTTAGGCATAAATGGGGCGTGCATGAATCAATTCTTCTTTTCGACGCGGAATTTCTGACAAGTTTTATTTCTCTTAGATTTACATTTGAGTTACTTGTCTTTCCACTCTTCGGACGGAGCAGTACTAAGTGAAACCTGTTTTCAGACGTACACCCATTACTTTATTTAACGAAGCTTCCAGTTTCATAAGTAATTCAACGTCGAAATTCAACGCCAGCAAAAACTGACACAAATTTTTCCTGCAGTCATCTAACAAGGACAGGACTCTTAAATCCACTTATGGGAACCATAATGTTACTTCCCTCCCGGAGAAATTCATTATAAGAATTTTATCGAGTCTTAAAAATTCATCGGGCACGGCAGGGTTTTAAACTTGCGAACCTCGGATACAACAGCCAGCATGGTAATCAGGACGACTCTGAGGCGTTAAGATTTTGGTAAGTCGATATTATGTCCAAGCAATTGGTATACAGGGTGTAAATGAGTAACTTTTTCAAAATTTGATATGGTGAAGATTTTTCACCGAGAAACCCATGGCCGAAAATGAGAACTGCAATATCTATAGCATGCCTTGCCTGAACTTCTAGAGGACGTTCCCTTGCAATTGTGCGCTAATATGTATTACCAGCACGACGGTGCTCCATTGCACTTCGATTACATGGCCCGCGTATCTCACAGCATCTTTAGGTAAAGACTAATTGGCCTGCGCGCTCCCCTGACTTCACCCCTCCTGACTTTTTCCTATGGAGGTACGTGAAAGCTATTGTGTACGCAACACAGATCGTAACAGTAAATGAGTTTACTGACCACAACTTTACAGTGTTCGATGTCTTAAGAGGGAAGCGTGAAATCTTCCAGAGAGTAAGACAAAACATGATGCGTCATTGCACGCTATGTAATGAAGTTGTGGTCGCCACTCTGAAATTTATTGTAAATGTGAAAATTAATGAAATTCTTCAAATTGCTCAGATATTTTATTTAATCTACTGAATGCATAGAAAGTTCACCATCACAAGAACAGAAAAAGTAACATCTCATAGGGCTCTAGATGCTCCAATTCTCATTTCCGGTCATGGGTTCCTTTGTGAAAAATCTTCACCATATCACCGTCTACATCCCTTTAAATTTTGAGAAAGTTATTCCGTTACATCCTGTATAAGAACGCGAAGAAAAATATATTTTCTGAGAAAACTTTCCCCATCATCGCTTTATCCGAGACAAATCTCAGAGGAATAGAAAGAATCCCGCACATTGATATGAAGCAGACTAAGCTGCATCCTCATTGCAGCTTTAATACTGGCTGGGGCGCAGTGTTGTCGGAGTGACATCTTTACCTTGAGGGTCGTGTAACCGGACCCTCGCTGCTACAGGAAGACAAAGCCCGGGCCCCCATCCCCAGCCCCGCCTGATTCACAGTAAACAATTCCGTGCACAACTCCTCCTTGAGACCGTGAGGGCTTTATGGCCAGACCCCAGATCGATACCAGGTAGGTCCATGTGCTGTTGTGGTGGGCACAGCTGCTGAATTGTTTTCCACCCTGCCAAATTCTCTATCCGGGTCTGCCATCATCGCCATTATCCCTATCCCACTATGGCACAGGGACCGTGTATATGTGGAACTAGTGTGGTGTTGTACTGTATGTGTTTACTGAAGGAAAAAGTGCAAACAGGTTTGTTATGAATAGAGACGAGAATTCCATGCAAATGCATGTTTTTATACGAACACAGGACATAGCTCAAACTTAGTACTTATTTATTTCATTACTTTCCGGTTCCAGATATGTGTACTTTTCCGTGCATATTTGCATGTTTTCACCTTTTTGGGGATAAAAACATGCACAATGCATACTGAAGCAATTTTTAGATTAATAACGCATATAATATACATTATATTCAGTTTAAATGCATGTTTTAATTATTTTGAGTGGACACTTCAGTTTCTCGATTTGTATGACCCTTATTTTAGCTTCAGGAATCAGAATTGAAGAAGAAAAATAAAACAACTAAATCACAGAAAAATGAAATAAATGTTAATATTTTCACAATAAGGCTGGGTCTACACATTGCGATTTTGCAGGACCCGTTTTATTACCTCCTGCCTGACGGGATGCCCTTCATCGGTCTACACATTTCCCACAAAAACGCAATCCGTCGTTTGGGTGATCATAAATTTGAGGCCCAGCCGAAGGTCCGTTATTGTAGTCTGACAGCTAGTCATTCAAAACTGCAAGCTCTGTGTGTGAAGCTGCTAGTTTGCTTAAGGAATCAATAGAAAGAAGATCCTGAGTTCATTCTTTTTGTGTCAATGAAGGGTTTGTTAAATTTTAAAATTACTTAAATAAAACAGTATGAAAATAACTTTTTTAAAATTTGATCGAATATCCAATTTCTTCGACGAACTCTTGATCATCACCTTTACAGTACTATGTTTCAGAATATCATTAAGAGTTCTGGCCATTCTATTATCAGCAAAACAATCTCGATGTTAAAGGAAGTTCACTTTTACGACAATTTACCCACGATCCTCTATAGACTGCGTGTCATAAATGGATTTATTACGTTGAACATTTGGAGAATAGTAAAGAGCAAATATAGAGGGTTCAAGGAAAATGCCGACAAATAATTTAGGTCAAAAGCAGCGTCTTTCAGGGAGGTTGTAAATTCTCTTTCTTTTCCAGTAGCAGGAATTTAGATTCTTCCAAAATTGAAATCATTGCTAAACTGTCTTTGCAGTGTGTGGAACTCGTAAGCGATTAATTTGTTTGTTTATTCTGTTTGCGTGTGTTAATGTGGTTCTAATATGCTTCCAATTAAGAGTTCCAAGTCGGGCTGGGTAGCGCAGTCGGTATAGCGTTGTTGTTAAATAAACCATAATTTAATTTAATTTAATTTTTAAGTGTTCCAAAAGTGTAATCTTTGCAGAGTGGATTAAAGGAAAGGATTTTATTAGATCAGATGGGGATGTCGTATTCTGCGATTGTTGCAGTAAAGAAGTAAGCACTGCTATTCTGTTTCCGAATATTTTCTATGGCAGTTGTTCTTTGAAAAAATTACAAAACTGCTTTAAATTAAATAATTAAATTACGATGTCCGTTTTTAAAACGTATCTAGCTACCCGTAAGGTCTATTATAATTTCTGATGAAATGCACTACAAAATTTCAAGTCGACCAGCATGTCGCATCTGCTTCACATATTGCAAGAATGGAAAAAAGGGAATAATCTGCAAAGAATTCCATAGATCCCTCAATAATGCCCGTGGGAAAGTGGGTGTAACGGCGAAAAATAAATTTTACAGGGTCATAAATGCGAACACGGACTACGGCTTCGTTTGTTCAATAAAGAAGGTTATTAGTGGCGAAAACTTGAATCAAGAATTTGACCTGACACTGTCACAAGCATGTTCATTCAAGTTTGCACCCATAATTTCTTGCAATGTAGAGTGGTCATTCTGCGCCTACAAAAACATATTGAGTGACAAGCGCAAGAACATCACATAAACCAATTTAGTAATGATGTTAGGTTGTTAACAGTGCAAAAAAAAGTGAAGTGAAGTAAGACGTTTGGAACAAAAATGAAAGTGCATATTTTAATGAAATTTGCGCTTGATAGTGCATGTTCCATAGTTTGATAACGCATGAATATATGTATATTTTTTTGGGATTTTACAGTATAGTACATGAAATTCTCATCTCTATACATAAATAATGTTAGTGTTTAAAAATAACAATATAGAATGCATAGTGAAAAATAATATTTTATAAATAATATTAATGTTTAGAAATTGGTATGGAGAATGTAAAATTAAAAAAAGAGAAACAATTAGAATAAACAACTACATTAAGAATAGAAATACGAGATAGAAGTAACTTACTCTGAAATAAAGTGAAATATCGAATGAGAGAGAATGTAGAAATAAGGACAACAACGAAAGAAAAAAAAATTCTTTCTTCGAACATTTTTGTGTTTACACATTGCATCCAATACATCTTTCTCAGTTGATCTCAGTGGAATAAAAAGACCACCCAGCTCGACAAATAAAACATACAGGATGCATGTCCCATTCCAAGGGTGATGCAAGTTTTAACATACTCTGATTTCCTTAACTGCATGTGACTCGGAATCAATAAACATTGGATCGTAGATCTTGTGCTCTAACTACACAGAGTGTTATTACAACACCATCCAGGCCTCTTGTTCCCGGATTACTGTGATAGCAACTAATAATTTAAGTTCACTGACAAAGCTGCTGCCGCTCTCGCACTATCAATAGAAGAGAGCTACTTACTTCTCTTCCTGTTTGCATAGTCTGTACAAGCTGCCTCGCAAAGTACTTCCCGTTCTGTTTGGTGTACAAACAGTACTGTAAGGTTTCCTTCCGTTCTCTTCTTCTCAGACGATTCTTTATGTTTCAATAGCTGAGAGACGGAGAATAAATGTGTTTAATAAAATTCTTTTCTGCGGTCTTTGTGTTCACACACCGGAAGGGTTATAATAGCGCGTCACCACTCTCCAAACGTTTCCTTGGGTATCGCTGAAGACCAGTGAAAACATTTACTGTAGTGGCAGTTCACCTGCTGCCCATTGGACTTATATAGGCAGTTCCGAAATGGAACTCACTATATATATTCAAAATAAAATACGAATTCTTTCAAGAACAAACAGTGAATCTCTTACAGATTTTGTTATGTATGAAGCGTCTGGTTTTAACATATACTAGACTAGTTTAACATATATATACAACCTGCGATGGCTGAGAAGTCAGACCTTCGACCTGTAACGCAGGAGGCCCGGGTTCAAGTCCTATTGCGATCTGAATATTCGGTTTAAAAATCCACAGTTATACTTGTGGCGGATAAGACCGCAGCTTACTTTCTTCCCGAGGTTCTCCCGTAACATATATACACAGGGACATCATTTTATTTTTACTTCAATTTTAATTGTACCTGAGTTTTTAAATGTACTTCACTACCAGCCCCTCTACTAGTATACTTCCAACCGACCTCCACACAGAACCAAGGGCGCGTATGCAGTCAAAGTTGCCTTACGGTCATAGTAAACAGTACTGAGTATCGTATGTTCCAGAAATATGTTCGCGTTTTCCAGTACGAAAGAGCTTTCAATATTGAATCATATTTTCGCACAGGTACTGTCGTCCGTTTGCCTACGTCGCATCCCGGTTTTCCCCACCCGCTTCTGCTCACCCCTCTGTAAAGGCTAGTGGCAGGGCTGTCTTAGCTCTTTTCTGAAAACATTAATTTCTGTTAGGCAATGGACGTCTACGTAATATTATACAACTGTTTAAAATAACTTAAATAAAAGGGCCTCGTTAAATAATTAACTGTAACGTGATTTCCCCCCTTTCTACGACCCTGCGACAAAACCACTTGGACGGACAGTAGATAGCATATCTGAGTAATTTTATCTTTTCGGATCGGGCAGAAGTGAAGATTTAATTTACAATATCCTACGTAAGGTACTCTTTTATAGAGTAGGTACAGAATTATTTCAACATGAGTTACTAGTACGAAGGACGAAACAGGTAATTGGAATTAGGTACAATAGTATATAGTGCGATAAAAACTGAAGCCTGTATCGAAATGAACGGGCACTATTTTCAAAAATGTGTTTAAATATCCATATTATGGTTAACTTCAATCTCTGTATTGTACGCTACGTTAATGTGCTGTAGACCAGTATAATATACACTGCACAATGAATACGTCCGAATGGATAGCTCAATTCGTAAGTAAAAACAATTATTGTTAATACAGTACTGTATTTTGATTAAACAAAAACCTAATGAAAATTATCAAACTCAAAATCGCGATCTTTCCTAGTTTACCTAAATGGATGAACTACTTTTCTTCCCTCCTATACCTAGTGAAGTGATTTGTTTGTATTTTACGCCAGTATCATCGAACTCCAGTCGTGGAAGAGGGGAGCAAACGGTGTTTCCGGTTCTCAAGCGTTAATTCAAAGGTATAGCCAGGTTGATATTAAAAATGTTAGTAAAAATAAAATAATGTCCCTACACAAGCGTGTAAAAAAATTCCGCCAACTCCCCGCTTCTTTTTAATTCCATAAATCCATAGTATGTCCCGCGCCGTAGCGTCGTGGCCTAAGGCATCATGCCTAGGACTTTCATTACGGAATGCTTGGGGGAAGAAATTATATCATGAAAGTTTTGCCAGTGTATGGAATCGGTGCCCACTCAGTATCGTGATGAATTTGGGGAAATACGATAGGTAGCGAAATCCGGTTGTGACAACCAGTTATAACGGTGGGAGGATCATCGTGCTAACCACACGATACCTACGTTCTGCTTGGACAATCGTACACCTCTGAGGAAGCATCTGAACGTGAGGCCAGCAACCAGCTGGTCGGTCCTGGCTGTTAATGGAGGGTTGCTTCGCTGATTTATTTATTTACTTTTTAAATCCACTGCATTCTCTGATCTACGGCTAGCGTGTGAAGTTGCCTACACTGAATCTGGGTGCGCAGGCGACCTGAGTACAGTCAGCTGATGTGGATGATAATGTGGTTGGCTCAGGGCTATTAGAACAATAGATAATTCCCATAAGCGGTGGTTTTTTTAGTAGGTTATTTTACGACGCTGTATCAACACCTCAGGTTAATTAACGTCTGAATGGAATGAAGGTGATAAAGCTGGTGAAATGAGTCCGGGGTTCAGCACCGATAGTTACCCAGCATTTGCTCATATTGGGTTGAGGGAATACCTCGGAAAAACCTCAACCAAATAACTTTTCCCTACCGGGATTCGAACTCGGGCCACCTGGCTTCGCGGCCAGACGCGCTAACCGTTACTCCACAGATATGGACCATATGCGATGGTCGCAGTGCAATGTGATTGGCTCAGGGCTATTAGAACAACAAATAATTGTCATACATCTTGATTACACAACTTTTATCACTGCAGAACTTCAGTTCTGAAGATGTGTCCCAAGCCGAAACTAGTCCACAAAGGTATTTTTAAACTAAGTTCAAATTAACACGTGAATGTTATAGACTATATATTATTCCTAATTTAATTCCCATAAATGGAATGAGTGCAATAGGCTCTATCTCACCCAAAGAGATATAAAATGAATAGGTCACCGTCGACTAACCCTAATTGAAGGGTTCAGAACCATAATGGGGCAAGCGTCATTTACTAAAACCATAGAAAACAAGGGTTAAAATTAAGTTATTACCATAATTCAATGGAAACATATAGCAAGTAATATAAAGTATACACATTAAAACTAAATCATATGTCAATCTTCATTAAACTATGGTATTCACTTAACTTTAACCCTAGCTTTCTCCGTTTTTAATAAATGGCGCTTGGCCCATTATGGCTCTGAACCCTTCAATTTTGCGTAGTAATATGTATGTATACATCTAATGCCTACCCACTTCACTTTAAGCTATTCGTGTTCCACATTTTGCAGGATAGATGACAGGATTGTGATCCATTTTCTAGTTGCACACCACTTCGGAGGGCCACGCTGTACATGATGTGCATTTGTAGAGAGCTTGTCGTGTACTAGGGTGAGTGTATGTATGTGTAAGTGTAGTGTATGGAATGGGTGGTGGTGGTGATGGTGGTGGTGGTGATGATGGGAGACGGAGAAATCCGGTGTCGGCACGTAGCCTACTCCTGTCGAATAGCACCATGAGGGCCGCCAGGCTTAACGTCCCCGTCCGACGAATGAATCAATATCAAGAATATCAAGAGTAACATATGTTTTCTCTTCATATACACTGCGGAGAGATGTGGGATTTAACCCAGGCATATTAGTGCATAATCAAGTGATTAAAAATTGTGCCATCTCTTCTAGACCCGAGGTAGAAATTTTACATGAAAACTTCTGACCGGACCGGCTAGTCTGGAGGCAGACACGCTACCATAGAGCTAACTCGGCGGACTTGTGTAATAACATACCTTCCAGCATTCCTCTATAGCTCATGAAGCTGGACATTGTTGAAAAAGAAACACAAAAACAGAATTATAATCAGAAATGAGATATTTGCGGAACTTCATAAGAAGAACAAAAAGGGATAGAATAAGAAATAGCCATATAAGAAAGACACTAACCCAAGAACCAAGAACAGAAATAAGAGAGACAAACAAATTGAGATGGTTTAGCTACGTAAGCAGATTGGGTAAAGGTAGAAAAACAAAGCAATTTTGGAGGACAGAGTGAAAAGGAATAGAGGAAGAGGACGGCTGAAAATAGAATAGGAAGAGTACATAGAAAAGTTAATAAACAATAGAGAAAAACCCTGCAGGAAACAAAACGATTAACAGAAAATGAGATAAAATAAAAGAAATGGATCACGATTGGCTGAGGAAACGCAATGTCCGAAAGGACAAAAGAGAAACAAGAAGTATTTGCATATGTGCTATTTGAATTTTATTAAACACTGCAGTATATTTTCGTATGTAGCCTATACACCCCACGCTTGCTTCGCGCCTACATACTACATTTTATCTGTAGAGACATCACAAAGAACTATGTACTAATAATCTTGTTCAGTATTACAAAACGTTATTAAATAACTGTACCAGCATTCTCAACCCATAAAGGTAGTCGTGTGTAATTACTATTTCACTCGCAATATATACAAATCTAGCTCTTTTACTTTGCCTTGGCAAACGATTGAAGATGGGTGTGAGCGAACACTGTTGCATGTTTTCGATAATTGAAGAATGTGATCACAAAACGCATTAAGTCCACTTTTATGGAAGGACTGAGTTAGTTTTTGTATCCAGTATTCTACGGACTGAGCGAGTTTTCAAATGACATGAACAATAATATAACCTTTTAAACAAGGTGCGCCGTTGGTTTGAACGAAAATATGCTTAAAATACAGTATAATAATAGAGGGCTCAAACATAATCATATGTATGTATAAAAATAGAAAATGGACTGAGTAAGTTTTGGGATCACACTCTTCAATTGTGTAACAATGTTTAAATATTCATTATAAAATAAAATAATTCTTTGTCTATCCTTTAATTGATACATAAACAGAATACACACAAATACATACAAACGCAAACACACATACGCAGAAAAACGCAGATATTGTGTTAAGTATTAGAACATAACGATTTTACACTCCAGCGTGGTGACATATTTTGTATTGAGCGTATGCTGGAAATTAAGTCATTCAACTTTAAAAAGTCATAGGCATCATCTCGTTGTAACTGTAAAAAATGCATGTTTGTGAACACCCGTTATTGTGATAAATAATCCGATATAAGTTGTTCTAATTGCACCTACCGGTACTTTTTTTTTACTTAGTTACTTGACGCTCTTTGAACTATTGGGTTATTTAGCGTCTATGAAATTTGTGATAGCGAGATGAGTTCGAGGATTTCGAGGATTCGCCATAAATTACCTGACATTCGTCTTACGGTTGGGGAAAACCTCGGAAAAACCCAACCACGTAATCAGCCCAAGAAGGAATCGAACACACGCCCGAGCACAATTCCGAATCAGCAGGAAAACGCGCTACGATCTGAGCTACCCCGTGGTTGATTGCACCACTCATGCAAATTGTTTTTATTGGTTATTTAACGACGCTGTACCAACTACGAGATTATTTAGCGTCGATGGGATTGGTGATAGCGTGATGATATTAGGCGATATGAGGCCGAGGATTCCCCATATATTACCCGACATTTGTCTTACGATTGGGGAAAACCTCGGTAAAAACCCAACCAGGCAATCAGCCCAAGCGAGAATCGAACCTGCGCCAAAGCGCAACTCCGGATCGGCAGGCAAGCGCCTTAGCCGACTGAGCTACGCCGGATGTCACTTATGCAAGTTAAGAACACGACCGCGTCGAGTGGTTAAAATCATGTGTTTATTATTTATTCCGATTTTGTTTGGTTCAAATCAAGTCGAAAAAGAAGAATTCCTGAGGACCAAAATGCCTTAATAAGGACGAAAAGTTGTTGAGAGTAGACCTCTTCATTCTGACGGAAACGGCCGACCGGAGCTCACCGATCAGTCTTCGGTTGTGAAGAAGGCAGCCGGGAGATGATTCGCTCGAGCGCATACAGTTGAGAATTTATAACCGAGCGGATGAAACGTTTGCTTGGTCGGTGGGGAACGCTCGAGGTTGTAGCACTAGAATTACATTACATTTTAATGCCTGATGCCCAAAACAGCCTATCTAAGAAGGGTACCATTTGTTTTTATTCTTTTGTAGGTTATTTTACGACGCTTTATCAACATCTTAGGTTATTTAGCGTCTGAATGAGATGAAGGTGATAATGCCGGTGAAATGAGTCCAGGGTAAAGCAACAAAAGTTATCCAGCATTTGCTCATATTGGGTTGAGGGAAAACCCCGGAAAAACCTCAACCAAGTAACTCGTCCCGACCGGGAATCGAACCCGGGCCACCTAGTTTCGCGGCCTGACGCGCTAACCATTACTCCACAGGTGTGGACGTTTTTATTTCAAATAGCACGAAAAGCAGAAAGTATTTGAACATTTAAATAAGGAGACATAATTTTTAAACAACACAATTTTTTAAATGAAATAATGCTTTATATTATCAATAATGTTATTCAGTATTCTTCTTGTCAAACTCTTTATATCAGTAATGAAAATGCTTAATGTACTTAGTAAATATGTGAAAGCATAAAAATAACAGAGATTTTGTGATGCGTATCAAATTTCTTCAAAAGAAGACATAATATTTAACAAAAATAAATCAAATGTACATGTTCATTTTGCTTAAAATTTGTACAATAGTGTACATTAAGATATACTTAATCGCAGACAATGACTGACGTTGAAGCTAGCTGCTTATGGTAAGGTGGATACAGATTCTATTATTCCATATTCAACGACCATATTAAGGAACATCAAGCAAACAGAATTCGTGCCGAATTATTTCAAAATTAAAAGAATAAATAGAAAAATTGCCATTTGGTTTAAAAATTAATAATTATTGTTCATTCTTATCTGGAATTTCCTCCTTGGTTTCTTTAATGTACTTACTTTTGTCCTGTGACATTATAAATACAACTATACAACTACTAGAAAATAGAACCGTTCCGTTCAACTAGAGATAAACACGAACATATTGTAACTTTTATTCCAACAATAATGTGACTTTTATTTCTAACTTTAACCATACACCCGTCAACAATGGGTATTCCACTCAACACAATAAGAGAGTAGTCGTTGTTGCATTCCACAGAACGACAATGACAATTCACGTGTATTAATGAGAAGAACAACAATGTACTCCTAATTTCAACTAATGTTCACAAAGCACAATGTACAGAACAAAACTGTCAGTTCTCAGTTCACAGTTCGTTCGCCTTGGGTAGTTCTTCTAGCTCACTCAAGTTCACTGTACGTCGAACCCAAGCCTTCAGATACAGTTCACTGCATTTCGAACCCAAGACTTCCGGATAAGTCGCACTCGTCTGGATGCTGCCACAGTTACGGACTCACTCAGGTTCACTGCACCTCGAATTCAGATCCACTGGATACGTCTCCGCTGTCCAAGACAAGACTAACTAGCTCTCTCGCAGCTGACTAACTAACTTCCGTCGCCAACTCACGGTGTTATTTATTTACCACGAACGTCTAGAATGTTCTGCGTCGCGAAGCCTCTGGAACCCACAACAATCGGCCTCCAGACGTTTCCCCTGCTCTATCCGCCGCGCTGTCCCGTATTCTTCTTCCCCTCGGTCCGCGCCGCGCCCCAGCGAATCCCCGAGCCTTCCTTTCCGCGCGCCATTCCCCGACGCGGCCAGAATATTCCAGCCTGCTGCCATATTTTTTTTAATATTTTTTAGCGCTGCTTATATTTTACACTCATATTCTTATAGAAAACACAGAATGCTAACATTTTATTTTATTTATTTCTTTATTTATTATTTTTTCAACATTTTATTCTAATATTTTATTCAATATGTTAGTTTGTACATCTTGTAATGTAGGTTCACTAATCGAGTGATAGGGCAACATGCAGTTTAATAATTCCCATAGCGCATACTGTAAACACATCGATGGAAGACAGTTAACAGTCTATGATGCCTTTCAAATGACCGAGACGCCCGGTCTACGTGATGCTTCATAGGGTGTTTTGCTTTGTGCGAAATCTGGACACGCGGCAGCCAGCCTGTTGTATATAGTACGAAGCAGCCGACCGACCGTGCGTGTAGCCTGTATCATGACTCTCGGTCTGTCGTTTGCATTGCAATGCAGAGCTTTAATTGAGAGGCTGTCACAGATTGACGTGATTTCAAAGGAAATTGTCCCAGAATGAAAGGATTCCAGGCAAAATTTACCGGCCCTATCTCTTTCATGTCAAAATAAAAATATTCTAGTTATCATCCCCACCTATTGTCCTATTAGTCGAGGATGATGAACTTCGTTTACAAGGAAACTCTTCACAAAATTGAAATTTGTCACACTTCCAGACTAACAGAGTCCAAAAATATCCTCCTCGTCGACTATATCTATCCGCTTTAGCGACGTAATTAACAACAGTATAGAAAAGGAGTCTCTATTTCTATCTGGTATCTCACGAGGGACGACATCTCTTCATTCACGTTCCACTAGTTCTCATTTAGACACAACTTTCATGTAATTAAATGTTGATGATGCGGGAAGGAAAACTGTCGCTCCATTTCACAGGTAGTTGTTCCATAGGGATTTCTCCGTTGTTAAATTGTGTCGAGGCAAACTACTCTCCGAAAATTACGTCACTATACCAAGAAGTCTGTGATAGATCACAAAGATGTATCAGAGAACAGGTCTACTACCAACAAAATAAGCGAGTCCAAGAAATACCTGAGAAATCACGCTTTATAAACTTACTTTTTTTTACTTCTGTAGCCAGAATATTTTTAGTTATGGATACTAGTGTCGACATTAAGGCACGGATTTTTATCGACACTAAAGGATGGTCCACAAGAAACCGGGAACAAGAGCCAGAACGAGAACGAGAAGCGAAGAACGTTAACCTGAAGATTTTTTATTCATAATAAACCGAGAACGAAACGAATATGCATATCGATATGTCAATAACGATATGTAAAGTCGATATTACGCATTCTGATATTATTTGTGTATACTTGACCAATGACATTCTCTCATAAGTACAAGCCAGCCAACATAAGTACAGGTTAACCAACTTCGACATTTAAGACACGGAATATTTAAGAATTCAATTCATGTGGTAGTCTGGTGACATAGCCTATAGACGTAGCATATATGGAAAGTGGTTCTACTGAATTTCTGCGTTAGTTACAAGCAATGAATGCACAAGATATGTCACGACCTCCTGGCTACAAAATATACGACGACCAAATAGCTTTTTGATGATAACAGAATGAATCTAGTAAGCTGTGATAGGAAACGAGAACTTAAAGTTAAAACTGACCAACTCTCCGTTCTCGTTCCCGAGCTCCGGCAAGCTTCTCGTTAATTGTGAATGCTCGCATTTAAATAAATTTATTTTTTTTTTATTTCCATTCTCTTTCTCGTTGTCGTTTCCATTCCCGATTTATTATGATATTATTATTGGAAGAGTCCACTGCAAGAATGATGGATGTCACTTTCTTGTCGAAAATGAACTAAGACTGTCAATGCAAAGCTTAAGACATATAGAATGTACATAGAGTGTTATATGGCATTAACACTGATAG
Organism: Periplaneta americana; assembly: GCF_040183065.1. Classification (NCBI taxonomy): domain Eukaryota; kingdom Metazoa; phylum Arthropoda; class Insecta; order Blattodea; family Blattidae; genus Periplaneta; species Periplaneta americana. The sequence continues at coordinate 77,506,477 of NC_091127.1, forward strand.
TCAGTGTCCAGTAATGATCGGAAAATCTCAGTTAAGCTTCGAGCGCTAAGCATTTCAAACTTTCAATTGCTTCTCCTGCAAAATGTATTCCAAATGACATCCATCATTCTTGCAGTGGACTCTTCATTTATTATGATACTTCTGAATGATTCACTGTCTATTTGTATTATTCTTTTACCTCCAAACGAAAGAAAAAACTATTTTATAAACAATTTTAAATTAGCGTAACTTTGAAAATATTGAGAATAGGAACTATGTTTATATTTGGTCAAAATGTCTTCAGAAATAAGCTCCGTAAAAGACGGTAAATCCTCGTGAATCACCCTGTATATAAGATTTCAAAGATTGTTACTTCTATATTACAATTTTTCACTCGAAATATCAGTCTAGAATTATTTCAGCCCCATATGTAGTATAATCGTCCTGTTCGCCACGAATCATTTATTGCCGACCTTACCAGCAAGCCTAAATATCCTCGCGATATAGAACTTTCCAACCCCTGAGTATCATATACTAGAAAGCTTTTCAGAGGGCTGTTCTCGAAATGGAGGAAAATCTGAGTATAAAGGTGGCCACGACGGGCCTAGAGGCGTCGTAATACAGGCAGCTGAAGAGCATCCAACAAATTACACACACAGAGTCAGCCTTCGGGTATACACGCTAGGGATACCAAATGTTGAAAATAAAAAATACCTCTGTAACCACAAAATCCCCCGCAGAGAGATGCATACAAATCCAGTCGAATAAATTAATCTCGCGCTGTTACTCAGATTACATTTCGTTGCTGGGGATAAAAAATGAACTGCTAAACACTGAAGCCTTAATTGCCATGGGCTCGTTTATGTAGGAGTATAACCGCGTTTCGAGGTGGTCACTTCGACTGTATGCTTTCTGCTAAATCCACACTATTCCAGAGCTCATTTCAAATTACTTACATATGCATTGTGCTTGAAACTATTGCTCGGCTTCTATTTTGATACATTCCGGCCGACAGAACTGGAAAGATTATCTGCAAATACTCTACTTCGCTTTTCTCAATCCATAATATTTTATTGTCATTCTATTATTATTATTATTATTATTATTATTACTATTATTATTATTACTATTATTATTATTACTATTATTACTATTATTATTATTATTATTATTATTATTATTATTATTATTATTATTATTATTATTTCCAAGAAGGGAAAAATCATCAAAGATCTAAAATTGTTATTAATAATCAGTGTATAGAACAAATCAGTGAATTGAATTACCTCGGTTGTAATCTCTCCTACATACACTCTAGGGATGTAGACATAAAATTAGCCAAATTTCAACAACTTTTAGGTAAAATAAAATCAACATTACTAAAGAAAGTCAGAGCAGAGAAAATTTTGAAATTTTTATAAAACAATGGCAATCC